>NC_046342.1:1833977-2533679 GCF_000738735.6 Corvus cornix cornix
AGAGCTGTGATTTCATTCAGATATGAGGGAATTCCAAGGAGCTGAAATGAAGATTACTGAATTCCGTTCTAGGAATAACCCAGCAGGTTTTTCTTTCTTTCACTCTTTTTCTTCTGGTTTCCCAGGCATTTTCAGTTTGCTAAATGTAAGGATAGAATAGATTTTCGGGAATGCTCTGTGCCAGACCATTTTAAGGCAGCTTCCAGGACCACATGCAAACGAGGCTCTAGTGAGTTATCATTCCCATAGCTGTGAGTGTAACATCTAAACCCGAGTTTGACTCCAAAACTTTTACCTCATTTACAATGCTAAGGAAGCAGAATAGGTTATTTTATTATCTAACAAATTGAAAATCTGGTGTCACTTCATCTAATTTGGACTGTGCCTGATCCAGGAATGTGCTTTAAGATTTCTGCACAGAAACAATCCTACAGGATTCAGATTTTACCTGAAATGTGTCTCAGAGCTTGTCCCAAATGCTGTCTAGGTTCATGTGTCACAGCTGCCAGAAGGACAAAATAACAAGCAAATCAAGAAAATTCCCTAAATCATCACATTCTAAGAGCTGAAGTGAAACAAATATACCAACTTGTTGCCAAAGGTATATATGTTTTTAAATACAAAAAAAATCCCCAACCAACCAGACCCAGAACATCCTCTTGTGGAATATATCCCAATCTCGAGTATTTACTTTCCGTTTGTTTAATAACAGGAAAAGGCTCGTCGCTCTTTTGTTGAGTTTCACATGTCAGCATCTTAATATTCCTATGGCATTCTTGAAACTTTTACCAGGAAGAAAACAGTGCCATGGCCTATAGTAGGAAATGTTCTGTTTATTTGAAATGCCTTTATGAGCACACAGAGGCAAACAATTACTGTCATAAAGTGAGGGAGCAGCTCCTGGTGGTTTGGTGTCTCATCTGGGCTTCTTTGTGCAGTTCCTTGGCTCATTTGTCCCTGCCCTTCCTGTGTTCTGCTCCTCACCTCTCTCTGCACCTTCTGAAGCCCAGTGCAGGTTAAATCCCTTTTTCCATCTCCCCATTACCTGCTGGGCTCTGCTGCTTTTGGTGTCTCAGCCACGGGAATGTTGGGTTGAAGGTTTGTCATGCATCTGCTGCTGGATCCACACTTGATGATCCTTGTGGGCCCTTTCCAGCTCAGAATATTCTGGGATTCTGACAAGGATTGTCACAAGCCTGGAACTGAAGGGCTGATTTTTAATTACATGATCCTGGGAATGGACTCTGATAAAAAAGAATGACAAAGAGCTTTCAAAGATTGTTAAGCTTCTTACAGAAAGTTCTGAACTTATTTTGGCCTTGCCTGTTTTGTTCTGGCAAATGCAGTAACTATGGCAAGTTTGGGCCTATTCATGTTAAAAAAAGGTAATTTTATTTATGTAGGATAGACCTATAAACTGTATAAACCAGGCTGGCTCTCTTCACATAGCTCTGGTGTGCTGTGGGTTTGTTTGAACAATGACTGAGCCACAAACAGCCACTGACTGGATTCCCCAGAGGCAGAACTGTGGGCACAGGAGTGTCTCAAACCCAGGCTACAGATAAAAAAATAAAAGTAAATAACTCATAAAAGGAAGTGCAAACAGCAAGAAAATCTTGTTCCCATCTGTACAGCTCTGTAAAAGACAGGCAGGCCTTTGTGTGGGTTTTGAGGGCATCTCACATCCCTGGAGTAGCTGGGGAGGATGTGTGATCTCCACCTGATGGTTCTGCATCTTCCCTGAGCCACACAGCAAATCTCTTGCACAGACACCAAAATTTCAGAGGTGAACATCAGGCTCACAGAGCCAGGGCTTTGTTTTCACATCTGCCTCCTGATTATTGCCAGGAAAGTGAGATTCAGCACAAACCTGGGATCATTCCCTCTCCTTAAAAAATGACTGGTCCAACTGCCATGGAGTGAAAGAGCACTTTCACTCTGATCTGAGGTAGTTTACCCCGTTTACCTGGGTAGTTTATCTAGGAAACACCTTTCAGAACTCAGACAAGGGTGACCACCCATGGCTGGAATGGGCAGGTCAGGCATGGCCATTTAAAATCCTGCTCATATAGACGTGCTACACCAGCTAAAGTAGTCTTTGTAGGAAGAAATCAAGTCTATAAAATGGAATTTAAGCATTATTTAGCAGTGAAGGATGTGTAAGCAAGACATGATTTGGAAATCAGGGGGCAGAAAAGAAGGGGATGATCCAGAATTTATTATGTTAAGAATTAAAAACTTAAACCTTGATATGGTTGTGGTCACTGAGGGAAGTGGCTGTGTTTCTGTGAACATATTAATAAGACTGTATTAACAACATGAGCACATTAGAGAGGTTTGCACAGGACAGAACTGGCTGCTCTGGACTTTTCTGAGCAGTGCAACCAGTCAGCAGTGCTCCAAACCTCCCTCAGAGGATGCACTGTAGGGTGAAAATCCCTCTGCTCTCCTGGAGAATGGCATTTTCTGTGGCATCTCACTTGGAAATATGAATGCAGAAGCTGCCACACTACAGAGGCTTGGCTTTCATTAAAATGCAGCTTTTTACACCTTGGCTACGTAACTGTTGGAAGTATGAAGTAAGAAGAGAAGCTCTTTATTTTTCCTGTGATGTGCTGTGCTGTTATGGCACACCTGGAGCTCACCTCTAACTCAAGGTGTGTTTAACTCCAGTTGAGGCGCTGGGTCTTCACTGAGCTTTCCCCTTAGGATTGCTCCTGCCCAGGAGTGGCCCCAGATAAACCCCACAGATGTTTTAGCAGCCTTTCCTGGATGTTCCTGCGTTTTCAGACATGATAAAATTCCCAACAAGCTCCAATTCTTTTGCTTCTTATCTAAACCCAGAGCAGGGGAGTGTGGCCAGGCAATTTGGGTGGCTGTGTCTGGAGATGCACAGTCCCTGTGAACCCCACTGAGCAATTTAGGACAGGATTGGGTTTTGTCTCACCAGGGAAGGGGTTCATTAACAGTCAAGTAACAACTGGATATTGGCATTCAGATGTGTGGGGCAAAATGTATAATTAGATTAGCAAAACTCCACATAAACACCCCATTCCTCATATCCTTTCCCCCACAGCAGCAGGTAGGAATGACACACATCATTTACTGATCTAAAATGCTTTGGCTTTCTACATTTATCATATTTCCTGTAAGGGATTTCCAGCCTGTTGTGCCCTGGAACATTAGAGGAAAATGAAAGAAATTTGAATTAACACCTCCAACCTGCCACTGATGGAAAATTCCATCTATAGATGGATGTGTTCAATCCAGCCACACAGTCCCACAGGAGAATCACGATTCCCTGAAGTGCCTGTAGGCCTCTGGGTTATGGATTTGGGTCTTGGATTAGGAACAACACCTGTAACCAGAGAGCACCCTGGTGAATACCCCTCTGAGGAGGCTCACAGGGATGCTTTTGAAAGGGTTTAAGGTCTGGAACAGCTTACACGTGCTCAGTTTGTTTTAGATATAATTGTGTGAGTTTATTTGGGTCTTTAATATTTTTTTTCCCCTGAAAACTGCTTTTTTATCTTTCTTTTCACCTCGATTTGTGTGTGTTTTCCAACTGGTTTTCCTTACCAACATAAACATTTTATAGATATCTGCCTTTGCTAGAAATGTTTTTCTAGAACTTTTGAATTGTGGTATAAATAGCAATATATTTCTGTCTCAATAACATGATTATCCTCATTCTTAATGTTCTCCATTCACTTGGCTTACAACACTGGTGTCTTGCCTTACCCCTTTCTGGGGCAGGGGCTGTTTTCAAACGCAGCAAAGTAAAATCTTGCTCCTGCTCGAGTCCTCAGCACTGCTGCAATGCAAATATTGTGGCAGTGTGTGTGATTTTTTAAAATTACTCAGTGGAAAGTCTCACAGGTCCCGAATTAGCAGGAGTTTTGTAAAGTTCCTATTACTAATCTATGGAATTTATACCAAAGGTGTTGAAATCACTTATGCTTCTGCTGACTCACTTCCCCCAGGGAGGGCTGCTGACCTCAGAAATGCCCTCACACAAGTCCAGGGCACAGAGTTGCCATCTGTGCCATGCAGAACATCCTGAACTCTCAACTCTGCTTCATTCTAAATTTCTTTCTTACTGTGTCCTGCTGCCCTGCAAGCCCCAGTCTGTTTGAAATGCCACTTTCTTTTACAATCTGCTCTGACTCAGATGCTGAGTTGGAGTGGTATTTACAAAATATCTGTATCGCTGTGGATTTATCTTGCCAAGGAAAGTTAAATGGTTACGGATTAAAAAGATTTTATAAGCACGATATGCCACAGTAAGCATTAGTAAAAGTTGCTCTAAAACTATTTCTGTCTTTTGTTGGGGAAAAAAAAAATTATTGAGGCTTGAAGGGGAAGACAGCTTGGTAAAAGGAAGGAGACTTAACCATAGTGAGGTTTTAAAGGAACTCTGGTTTGCTGATTAAGTGCTTTTTCCAGAAATGCGACTAATGTTTCCTTCTTTTTTGATTCTTAAACCAGGCCCAAGTGCCAGCAAATTACTTTCTTTACTGTGTCTGGAGGTTTATTTTTAGTCCCAAGAAGGGTATAGACAGCAGGCTGGAAATCAAGACATTTGCAGGCCAAATAAACTTCCCCACACTTGAACTCTGGGTGTCAGCTCATTCATCTCCCCGTGGCTCAGCTCAGTTTTCTGTCAGAAGCAGCTTTGCAGTCCCATCTGCCAAGGCTCTGAAGCTCCTGACACCCGGGTCTGTTCTTATCTCTCGGAAAGCATCTCCCAGTTTTACAGCTTCAGGGTTTCACCAGGGCTGAATTTCGTAGCACGAGACTCACAGTGAGCAGGAGTTTCATTTTCTTGCCTGTAAACGTCTGACAGCAGAACTGCCTGGCACGTGGGGTTATTTATTCCCTGTGGAAGTCTGGGGGGTGGTGGGCACAGCCCCCATCCTGCCCTTTCAGAACCGAGATATCAGTGGATGTGTGACACAGGAAATGGCTTGCAAGTCTCTCACCAAAAGTTTAACACCACCAGATGACAACCTGGGAACCAGGTGGCAAAAGACAGATTTTTTTAGGTGCCTGCTGAGCTGTTGGTGCAGTTTTTCTGAGCAGGCTGCTGCCTTATTTTAAATGGAGAGATCCAAGAGATCCAGCTTTTAAATGAATTTAAATTAATTTAATGATTTTCCTTTCCTAGGGAGGGGGATTTGTGCCCACCAGTGCTGTTTGCCAAACTCCAGCTTGTGCTGAGCCACTGCTTTTCCCTCCTGTTCCCACCTTGTTGAATCAACACTCTGATGGTGACAGCAGTGCTGGGGTGGTCAGCCTGGAGTGTTTGTCACACCATTAGGGGACAGAACATCCTCTCCCGTGTCACCTGGCTCTCAGCAGTGCTGGAACACGGAGTGGGTTCATGCTCAGCCTCCCTGAGATCCACTCACGAGCTGTTTGGTTTAGATGAAGTGCAGCTCTCCTCCGAAAACGAGACAGCTCCCAGAGCTGCTGCTTCAGGAGAGTGCTGTCCTCAGCTCATCTCAGCTGAGCAGCTAAAAAAAGGGATTTCTTTTCCATTTTTGCTCATGCTGTAGAGGTAACACAATGCCAAGAGAGTGAACTGCTGGTTACAGCTCATCTCCTGGAACTATGAACAGAGCTGTTTTCTGAGCTTCTGCCAATCACACCTGCACAAAGTCATTGTGGCAGGTGGGTCACTGAGGGTTTGCTGACATGGGGCGCAGCACGGATGGATTTGAGGGCCTAATCTGACCTCTAGAACCTTTTCGTTTTGGGCACATGCAAAGAACATGGAAGACTCTGATCTCGTGCTCCAGAACCCATGCTAAACTTGCCAGGATTTGGCAACCAAAAGGTTTCTGCAGTGTCTGCAGTCAGTGTAACTTGTCATACACATAAATGTGTGATTATTGTCCTCCAACACCCATCAGAGTGATGTGTCAGTCCTTGTCAGTCACTACAGAAACCATACCAAGTAAATACCCTTGGAGTCAGGCAGAAATCTTGGGCTGTGACAGTGCTGGATCCCATCTCCGTCACCAGCAGGGCTGCCCAGTGCCAGCCTGATGGCAGAAACGTGAATTTAGGGAAAGTCTTGCAAACTCTGACCACAGCTCATTGCAAGACTGGAGCACGATTGCATCAATTCCTGCAATGGGTGTCCGAGCCCCCCAGAGAACACTGTCTGATTAAAAAATGACTCGTGGTTGCATTCCAATACTTGGAATAAATAAATCAGTGACAGACTCTTGTGCAAGGTCTATACACTTTCCTCACAGACTTTCACAAAAATGCCACATTTCTGACACCTTTCCAGCAGGCTGTTTAGAGGCACCAGGGTCTAGGCAGATAAAAATTTGAATTCTGGGTTGTGTTGCCCATTCTGACAGGCACTGGACACGGAACACCTCAGTTACTCACTCCTCTATTTGCAAAAAGGAATGAAGTCTCTCACATACCACTAATTTTGATATTAACAGAGAATAATACTGTTATTTAAGATCTATTGTTTCTTATAATTCTTTTTAAGAACCCTTTAAAAGCAGCTCATTGACAAAAATTAGTTTCAAAATGATTACGTATTCACAGCCATAGCAGCATCTATCTAAATGCAAATGTACTGCTTCATCCTAGTAAGTATCTATAATGCACGTTTAAAATCTCCATAAACCTCCCTGCTCCATGAGGAATATTCTGCTCTCATAGGTAAGCAGCAGGAATTTGAAAAAGCTCTCTAATGCACTGTGAATCAAAGTCTTCCCGTGGAAATCCACATTTCTATGGATGGCAAGTTGAAGTATCCAAATGTGCAAAAAAAAGGAAAGGGTTAGGAATCGCTGAACTGTACCAGACCCAGGTGGGTCTAATCTGCAGTGTGAGCTTTCCTCCTGCCTCAAAGGAAGATGTGAAAAGTGAATATCCACTGTTGTATTTCTGCAGAGTCTTCTGTCTTTGCTGGAATGGGAACCATGGCTGTGGGAAAAAAAGGTGTGAAATTTGAGAAATCGACCTCAAGTGCCTGGGTTTGAGCTCATTCTCACCAAGTAATAGCCAGGTTACACCACATTTCAGAGGCAAGAATCCCTCCCCTTGATGCCAGCTCTGGATGCAGCAGGACAGCAGCTCTCCTTCCAGCTGTGTCCCACAAACCGAGATGGATTTTGGAATTGTGGTCTGACCCCCCTGCAGTGCCAGCCCTGCTGCTCCTTCACACTTGTGATCTGTTCAGAGGGGTGCAGAATGACCACACACAGCACTGAAAGGCAGGCAGGCGCTCAGGTTAAGTTCTGCCTCTCATTTTTCAGATAAGAGGTTTAGAATTAGGAAAGATCTGGAGCTCCTCACTGTAATTTTGACTGCTGTAGTTTAATCTCCCCACTGGTTCTCCCACATATCAGAACCTCAAGGCAAACTCCACTGTTTAGTCTCTGCCACGTTGCTGCAATGTTAAATAATCCCAGTGCACAGAAATAACTTAAATATATGGACTTCACTACTTAAAACACAATAACAACATCTATTTGCACCCCAGGATGTCCAAATCCAGGCTGCTGTATTTGAGCAGCAGGGTTCAGGGGTGGGCTGTACTTTACATTCTCTGAGGCAGCATTTAATCACAATTAGATGCTAATTACCAGGGAAGAAAGCAGGCAGTGGACACCAGCTTATCCCATAAGAAAAACAGGAGCCTGCTGGATCTTATCCTCACACAGCCAAAACAAAAAGGAGGTGCCAGAGCAGCAGCTCCCCTCAGAGATACCCAGTGCTGATCTGAGCAGTGCCACAGGACAGATGGGCACAGTGCCAGCCTGGCTCTGCTGTGCAGTGTCCTGGTGGCACTCTCAGGAGGTGGAACTCTGTCTGGTAGTGATTTCCTACCTGTTTGCAGAATTTCCAGAGGCAGTCAGCTCATGCTGGCAGTAAATCCAGTCCTCAGGGAAGGAGGGAAGTGTCGCTGCATCAGCTGCTCTGGAAAATTGAAGCAGACACAGCCAGTGAATGTTTTAAAACACAGGAACAGTGTCAATATCATTAATTCTAGGAGAGGTTTTTTCAGACAAATGCCCAGAACCTTCATTTTATGGAACTAGTGCTGCAATGTTTACAACCATAAAAGTGGTGAAAGGGATAAAAAGGATTTTTAGCCCATACAGAACAGTTTTCTACAGCAAAATTGCTGGCTCTCTTTAGGTCTGTGCTGATCATTAATAGCAATATGTCCTCAAAATACATTTTCTGATGATCCTGAAGTGAATTCCTCCCTTCTGCTAAAATTGAGAAAATCACAGAGGACTTTGAAAGCAAACCCAATCTGAATCATCTCCTGCTCTGCCTTTATGAAATGTTTTAAGGCTTCTTTCAAGGCTCAAAAATCTGCCACTGTGTATTTCTTCGATCCGAACTGCCGAGCATAAACAGAATGATAAATCCTAGAAGAGCTCCTTGCCATAAAGGAACAATTCAGTGTTCCTCAAGCTTTCTAGAATTTGTCCCCTTCTTCCCTGCAGCAGTGCCAGCCACAATTCCAGCCTTTGGTCCCTTTACCCTTCCTGGCTCAGAAACACTGGCTTGCTCTTCACATGGATGCCAGGAAGGAGGGAATACTCTGAGTGAAGAGAAATGACTGGAGAAAAAAAGGGGAGAGAAATGTCAGGAATTCCGTGAAATTTACTGCAGGAGTGCAGGACAAACCCCCTACTCCTCTTTAGGACCGTCTCTAGTTGTGAGAAACTCTTTTGAGAGAAAGAGGCACCTCAGGAAGATTAAGTGACTTTAAGGTTTAGCCTAAAATCCAGGGTACATTTGCTTTTAAGATCCCAAGAAGCAGAACTTCATGGAAAAAATATTCTCAGATTTATGGTCTTTCAGTACTCCTTGAATTTTTAACCAAGTTTTTTTGTCTTAATTATGTTCCATTATTTCCAGTTGCATTTGCAAACCCAGCCCCTCGTGTCCTTCCCCATGGGAATGTTCCCTGACCTCTCAACATGGAACATTTGGTCATTGGGCTTCATTCCCAGGCTGGGAGAGCTGGGGGTGTTCACCTGGAGAGGAGAAGGCTCCAGGGAGAGCTCAGATCCCATTCCAATGCCGAAAGGGACTCCAGGAGAGCTGCAGAGGGACTGGGGACAAGGGCTGGAGGGACAGGACACAGGGAATGGCTTCCCAGTGCCAGAGGGCAGGGATGGATGGGAGATTGGGCAGGAATTGTTCCCTGGCAGGGTGGGCAGGCCCTGGCACAGGGTGCCCAGAGCAGCTGTGGCTGCCCCTGGATCCCTGGTAGTGCCCAAGGCTGGGCTGGACTGGGCTTGGAGCAGCCTGGGACAGTGGGAGGTGTCCTTGCCCATGGCAAGGGTGGCACTGGATGGGCTTTAAGGTCCCTCCCAACCCAAACCAGTCTGGGATTCTGTGATTCCCATCACTCTGAAGACATGGGAAGGCCACCAAGGGCAGTGTACCACAAGCAGCTCTTCCCAGTTTGGAGCTGCACCAAATCCCTGCTGTTAATGAAATTCATGAGATTTTGTCTGGTCCTGAGGTGAAACTTTCCCTGTCTTTTTCAAATAGCGCTATTGCAAGGCCTCATGTTGCATCAACATGAGGTTTCAAAATAGAGTAAAAACCAACTTGGCCTTAGATTCTTTATTTATTTGGTACTAATGTCTGAGAGAGGAGCAGCATTCCTGACAGCAAGAGGATTCCAAGCATCTGTCCTTAGCTTTCCAGTGACCCCGGGGAAGCAACCCATAATCCACATATTTCAATTGCCACAGGACTTTGTGGGCTGTGGAGGGGTGGGAATGTGGGCAAGACTATTTCTGGGTCTATAATTAATCCTATTTGTTGTACAAGTGTGATTTATGGGCCAGCCTTGGCACCGCGGGAATAAAGGAGTTGTTCCACGGAGATGTGGAGGGCTGAGATTTAAAGGAAGGAGAATTTCTCTCTTTAATAAGAGCAGTTTCTCTGTTTAATAAAGCAGGAGGATTGGAAAGGCTCTCATGAAGTACAGGAGCATCCTGCCAAGAATTATCCCTTCGTTTTCTGCAGCCTGAGGATTATTCCAAGAGCGTCCCCAGAGTTTTTTTGGCTACAGAGTTCAGGATTCACCAAGAATTTGAATTCAGGACTGAAGCAGAAGTCAAAGCTTGCTAAACAGAGGCTTGCAGGTTTTCTGACAATGGACGCCCTGCTCACCTCTGCTCCTGCCCACAAGGAAGTGTTTGCCCCCTTTGCCCAAAGCAGCACCAAAAGGAAGGAACAAACCATTCTCCATAACTTTGGCATAAGCAGATAAAGCATAACCTGGTTATTGTTTCATCTACAGCCTCTTTTGGAACTTAATCATCTTTTAAAACCGTATCAGATAATTTAACATTTTTCCTGCGTGAACCCTTCAGCTCCTTCCACGACGATTCTGCATTGACAAGGACTCCTTATTCCATTCCAGAATAAATTAGGGCACTAAAATTAGCCCACCAGGAGCATCCTTTAGCCGTAAATGTTTCTGCACATGCTGACCCACCCCTGTCCTGTGACCAGCACCAGTGGTCATCTGACAGTCCTGTCCCTGCTGCCTCCATCACTTCCTTTTTCCACACTGAGCTGCCCCCGTGCTGAGTCACCCCTGTGGTGAGAAGACACTGTATGCACCAACAGGTTTCACTTACAGAGTGCTTGTGAAAGATCAGTTTTGATGTCCAGGCTCAGTGCTTGGCGTGGGGCAGTTGCAAAAGGCGATTCCCTCCTCTGCTGAGTCAGGGCACAGCAATTTCCGTGCCTGTGCTGGCTGGAAGAGGAAGGCAACCTGAATTCTCTGTATTTAAACTGCTGGGGAAAATGTGAAGAGGTTTGTCACTCATGCCCTCAGCCATCCCCACTGATTGCCTCGGAGCTCAGGCTCTATTCCAGTCACTAATTTGGATGCAAAGCTGTCCTTAACGCAGTTGCATACAAATAGCAATCATTTGCTAAGACAAGAAATTATTCCATTCCTCCTCCTGTGAAAGCTTAAAAATTGCTCTAGAAATTAACTGGCCAATCTATAATTATCTCTAATCAGCAGCAGCTCAGCTCTGGTGTTATTTGCAGCTTCTGGTACACAAAACTTCAGGGCCCAGGTTAAGTGCAAATGGCTGTAGCTGCCATGCTGAGCTGGGAAATGCAACAGGGCTGTGCTTATCACAAAAAGATTTCAGAAACTGCATTGAGTTAAACTATAATAATTCCAGAATTTAGAAAAATAGGCTGATGCTGGCCTTGCTTCAGGAGGCAGCTGCTATTTCTGCTTCACACAAATGCTACAAAAAAAATGGAAAAATTGTATGAAAAAAATTCATACAAACGTTCCTTAAAAAAAATCCATCATATTGGACACAAACCAAGAGATTTTCCATACCAGCAAAACTATTGATTAGTGCCCAGGGGATGAAATATGGGCTGTGCACAGCACAGCCAAATTTACAGAAAACACCCTGGTTCTTACAGCAAAGGACCAGAAAATCAGTGAGCACCGTTGTTGGTAGGCTCAGCAGGGTCAGGAGGGAATGGTTACAAATGCTGGATTAACCTGGGCTCCAAAAGTGGCTTTCCAGGCTGGTGTCTGCAGAGAGGGACTTCTCAACCAGCCTTGCTGATGAATCCCATTGTTCTGTAGGTAAAAAAACTTCATTCTCCAGAGATTTGATCTCATCTGTATAAAAAGAGGAGGAAATGAATGGATTAGACATAGCCTGAGCAGGATTCCATAAATCCAGCCATTCTTCTCAAAGCCTTGGAGGAACATGGCAGAAGCAGCTGAAATTTGCTGTTGATCCCACTGATTGCATTTCTTAGAGCTACTCCTTGGGAAAGTACAATAAAAACTCTTCCTATCAAGTATCCCCAGCTCCTGGGAGGTTGTGAGGTAGAGGCAGGGTGTTAAACCTGGAGTGTTGGATATCCAGAATGCCTCTGTCAAAGGTGTGGCTGCCAGTCACAAAACCCCCCGAGAGAGTTCTGTGTACCTGCTGGGGTGGCACACGTGGAACCACACCCAGGACCAGGCTGAAAATATTCCCCATCACTCCCCTGTTGCTTTGGAAAACCTGCTGGTCACACCATGGCCCCAGAGACAAATCCTTTACCATGAGGGACCCTGTACTCTCCTACATCAGAGCACTGATTGCAGGACAGTGCCTCAGAGGCCACGTGGACGGCACAAGAAGTTAAAAATGAGTCATTTTGTTGAATTAGGAAAAACAGCAAATATTTCATGGAGTGAATGCTCCTGTTCTCATCTTCACAAGCAGAGCAGTGGCACCCAGCCATAAACTCAGTGGTACTCACTCTTCAGTGTCTGGAAAGGCTTTTCCTGTCCAGAAGCAGCCATAAAACAAAGTGACACCGAGTGATCAGCCACCAGAAATTCACAGGCTTCCTTCAAGACAGGGAAGCAGGAGGAGAAATCCAGCGATCAGAGCAGCTTAGCCCACTTAAGATGTTTAGATGTCACCCAGCTGCCTGCTGGAACAACTGAGTGAAAATGCAGAGTCAGAAGTCCAGGGAGGGAGCTGCGGAGAGCTGGTGGAAACGCAAGTCCCAGCACTTCTCTGCTCAGCATTTCTCGAGCTGTTTACCCAAATACTGCTGAGGTTTCAGCAGGATGGCAGTAATTCTTCACGGGGTGACTCTGTTTACAGAGCTGTCCTGCAGCACCTCGGGAGCAGCGATTTCCCTCCCGTTCTCCCTGACAGCTGGCACGTTGCCCCTGCTGTGGGCGAGCCCAGGCTCTCTCTGCTGTCCCCTCCTCTGGTGCCGGCACAGCTTTTCCTCCACTGCCAGCAGCCAGGCAAGGCCACTGCCCCATCAATCTTCCCTGGCTAAAGTGTGGGGGTAGGATGTGCACAAATCACCTCTCTGTACACACAGAGGGAATTCTCTGGAGCTGCTGCCCTGCGGAGTTTGTCCCCCTCTGACTTACAGGATGTGCAGAGCAGCCTCTCTCAGAACATGACTCACAGCCACTTCTGCCATCATCCGAGGATGTTCAGGCAGAACAAATAGCATGTGACCTGGGGCCAATCACAGCTGGGAATTTGGATTAAAAATAAAAGAGGAATGAGAACATTTGTCACAGAATACTCTGTCCTTCAAGGAGAAGGAAATTTTTCTAACGGGGAATAAAAACAGCATTTATTTTTATTAGAAGTGCTTCTGTTTCACTCAATTTTTTCTGACCCTAAGAGCAATTCTCCCTCATGGGTTTGGCTTAGTGAAACAACACAATGTATGTTCTTTCTCAGGCTGCAAAGAGGGAATGTTGTGCCTGGGAGAAGCTGCCTGCGCCTCGCACTTCTGAGCAGAGTGAAAAAGCAATTGGATTGAGATTCTTTATACACGTGGGACTGAGACCCTGCTGCCAAACAGGGCCAGGACAAGGAGGAAAGTTTACACTTTTTTTGGTCTGGGCTAAAGCTTGGGGAGTGTCCAAGCTGGGTTTGGTAAGGGGATTATTTCCTTGGGGTTAATTGTCAGCCTGTCAGGCAGGGATGGAACGCTCCCGTGTGGATACAAGGTCCAGGCAGGGCTTTGCTCTGAGTGCTCACCTTGTTTTCCACGGAGCTGCTGATGAATCAGGGTGTGTTTGCCACGCAGGTGACAGGACTGTGACAACCTGTTGGAAACCACCACCAGACAGAAGCTTTTTTTTGAGTTTGGGGGTTTTGTTTGAGTTTTTTATTCGCTTTTGTTTTTTGATAACGCCCATTTCTGCATTGCTTCTCTCAGAGCAGGCACAGGACCATGACCTCAGCAAACAGAGCTGCTCAGTGCCATGAACACCCTGGGAAGAACCACTCACTCCACACTGCCTGCTTGAGCAGAGCTCCTGCTGCTCAGTTAATCAGTACCTGCTTCAGGGGCTGGGGTTTGCCCCTGCTGTGGTTACACATTTACCCACCCTGGATTTCCCAGCTGCAGCAAGAACCAGCCACCAGCACAGCCCGTAAGTCACAAAGTTCCCTGGCTGATAATTTCGTCATTCCTTTATCATCTGGCAGGGAGGCACTGCTATCAATCTGGCAGGGGCTGGGGCAGTGGCACTCAGCTTACAGATTGTCACTCCACTGTTTTGTCTATATGCCCAATCCTACACAGGCAAGCCAAGGAATTTTGCAAACTCAGCTCCAGCACTTCAGGCTTTGCTAAGCTCTGTAAACACAAGCTCCCAGAGAAGAAATCCAAGCGCACGCCGTGGCAGGGAAAAATATGTTTTAAATACATTTAGTGAGAATTACTTAAACACTTCATCAATCAAGTGGCAAACAAAAAGCGAGATCTTATTTATAATCCCTCTTTGCTTTGGGTATAGTGAGAGGTTAGTGGATGGCAGGAAATTAAAATCATATTTTATTTTTCCACCTGCTTGTCTCTGTTACACTGTGGCCAACGGTGTGTTGGTCTCAGTGCATTCCAGAACAGAGCCCAGGCAGTGTGGGAGCAATAAAGAAACATCATTATATTTTCTGGGAGCAACTGCAAAACCTGAGGGGGAGGACTGGGGGCTCCCTTCAGCTGTAGGTTATTGCACGCATTTTTCAGGCAGCTGATAACAGGGAAAAGAACTATGCTGAAAAATAGATAAACACTGGTTTCCTTGGTTTACTTCAGGAACAGATTTCCAGGAGCACTGAGTCAGAAGAATGATTTCTTTCTTATAGTTCTACTTTCTTTTTTCACTTAAGTGTTGAAATCAATTATATAAATCAAAGGAAATCTGTGGCGATTACGAGGCTGAAACCCTCAGCCCCTGCTAAACTGGGCCAGTGTGTGTCTCATTTTCTGTGACTTGAAAACAGAAGTGATGGGGAAACTTGGTAAAATAAAGGATTTGAAGCAAGACTGAATTTAACATGGTGGCCACTGTAACTCCAGGTAAAATGAATTATCAAGCTGTTCTCACCTCTGAAGGACTGGAACCCAAAAAGCACTAAAGAACACTTGGGATGTCAGGGACAGATTCAAGGAAAGCAGAGGAGGGGCTGGTGAAGGGCCTGAATACCACACTTAGAACAGAGAAAGAGAAGAAAAGTTCTAGAAGGGGATCAGAGATGGTTCTAATCCATTCTCCTGTTCCAAGGCAGGAGCTGAGGGTCCCATGCTATTCCTGGTAGACTGGAAGGGAAAAGCAGAAGTTGGGGTGGAGAATCTGAAAGAGTGGCTGCAGTAGAAGAGCATTCTGTGGAGTTTGCTCTTTTCCTGGGCGTTTATTTGAGGGCAAAGGCACAAAGCTTTGTGTGCCACTGCTGGACAGTGGCAGGTGCAGCCCGTCCTGCTGCACCATCTCCTGCTTTTTATGAGCAGATCAGTGGCCTGCACGTTCCCACACAGTTAAACATAAATTCAGCCTATTTGTTGTCTCAAAGGTGGGGTTTTGTTGGCAGCTCCGGGGCTGAAAATGCTGGTACCAGGGAGGTGGAAAAAACCCAACACATTTCACCTAAATTAAGGGCACACCTGTATTAAACCCACCTGACTTGCATCTCCTGCTATCATGGGGCAGTGGGGAGGTCATTTATGCAGCCACTGCATAAATTAGCCATTAGCTTAAACTTTTGCTAATGACAACAGTCTGGACATAAATATATAGAATAAGCATTTCTCTCTTTGAAAGCAATAAACTCCAGCTCATTTCCAGGGGCCAGCAGAGTAGCAGTGGCTGCAGGAGCAGCAGCAGCTGGAGCTGTGATATCTGTTGCCCAATTCCACCTGCTAATGGCTTTCTGTATTTCCTGCTAAAGGAGAAATTCCCCACATTTGAATATTCTACCACACTTTAATGAAAATTCTGCCATGTGGACCCTTCCCCTTCTGCTCTTGGATGTACCCAGTGAAGATTTCCAGCTCAGGCACCCATGGTTTGCAAACACTGCTGTTCCTTCCAGCCCTGATTGCATGTTATCCCCATGGCAGATGCAATTGCCTAAGAGAAACAAACATTAAGAAAGCATTTAATGTATTGTTGCTTGTCCTCTGATAATAAATGCAACAGCTGGAGACAAAGAGGGGAACTGTCACGTGGAACAGCCAGTTCCAAGCACCCAGGATTCTGGGAGAGGGCCCAGTGCAATCAGAAATTGGCCCCAAGGGAAGGCTGGATCAGGCTTTTGGAAAAGCAGATTTGAACCATTTTTACTGAATATGATGATAAATATTACCATCAGATCCCACCTGTATCACAAACTCAGTCTGATCCTCTTACCTGATTTCCAGATGGGATGGATTCAAACTGAGAGTTCTAAATTCACACTTACAGACCCTGCAATTACTTTGTTTTCTGGAAAAGGGCTGGAAGCCCTTTTGCCATCTTCTTGTGAGTAAAGAGCAAGTGGAAGGCAGAGATCCCCCCTCCAAGGATCTCCCACTGGGTGGGACTGAGCCGATCTCAGCACTTTCAGCAGGGCTCTGTCCAGGTCAGAGGAAAAGCCAGTGACACAAAATCTTTGCAGCACTCAAGCACCCTGAAGGCTTGGAGACAACCTTGGCAACCCCACCCCAGTATGGGGAGAAGCAAATGCCACACATCAAGTGGAGGGGTTGTATAAGAGAGTACAATCCTCCATTTTTTTCAGGCAGACCCAAAATTTCTTGTGCCTCAGGTTTTCTTTGCCCAATGCAAGGTTATTTTACAAGTCTCGTGGATGTGAAGGGGAGAAGGGAAAGAAAGAGAGAAGAATGAATTGATGACATGAGCTTTGCTAAGTTCCATGGATAGATTGTATTATTTACTTCTAGTAGCAGATTTCTTTAAAGTTCCATACATTAAATGAGAGAAAGGAGCTTCTGGATATGACTGGGAAGAAGATATGGGGTGGCACTTGTTTGTGGAGACTGGGATTTGTCTCATTTTTATTTAGTCATCTAAAATTTCCATCCAGAGCCTGCAGAAGGAGCAGCACCTCCAGAGAACAAGGCAAACCCCAGCCTGGAACATCGATCCCTGCAGGAGATGAATGCCAAACCGAGCTCCCCTGTCCTGGAAGGAGCCTAATTGGATGCTTGGCTTTTGGACAGACTTAAATTAAGGATTAGGAAGTCAAGCCGTGACATACATGCACATTTTTGCTTTGTAAATAGTCAAAGAGTTAGAGGAGAGGATCTGGAGGGAACCTAGAAATTCTTTCAGAACCAGATGATGACAGAAATAAATAAATCTGAGACTCTTCGGTGTAACTTAAACGTCCTTTTTTTCTACGTAAACGAAGCACTGCTAATTAGCCAGGATACCTTACCAGCGTCTTGTGCCATCCTTTTCTCTGCAGTGTTTAGATCATTAGTGTCCATTAACTCTTGAAATATCAGGGAGAATGTTAAGGAAAAAAATATTACTTCTCTAAAAGGAAAAGAATGTTATGAAAACAAACTGCGGCTTTTTAGGACTTTTTGCAATTTCCTGAGGCTTTTTCTTGAGCTGGGGAACGTCAAGTCCTCCCTCTCCAGCAATTCGTGGGAACAGTGGGCTGTGCACGAGAGACTGGGTCAGTCCATGAGAGGGAGAGGCAGATTCACACAATCACTGGGTTTCAAAATGCCTCTGGAAAGAGCTGCTGCCTCCAAAGCACAGCCTGGGTGTGGGGAAGGCCCTGGCAGCCAGGGATTGGAAATGCCACCAGGAAAACCCCAGCCTGCATGTGGTACGGGCTGGTTTATCACAGGGTGGGAGGGTGGCATCCCTCACTGAGGAACAGGGTCTTGCATGGACAGAAATCCACGTCCTACGTGAGAAATCAGGCACTTTGCTTTGGGTATTTCCCAGTTCTCCTTCTCAGGCATGCCACGACATTCCAGCACAAGACCACGACGGACAGTGGTGCTGAGGGCCAGTTGTCAGCCAAGCAGATGTTCTGGCCACCAAGCAGGGCCTGCCTTTTTTAGCCACAGCAGCACAGCCCTGCTGTGCGTTGGGATCTGCTCTCTCCACACCCCCACGTCACACTGCCTCCAGCCCGTGGCTTGCGATGGCATGGGGGAGTTTTGCCTTGTATGGGGAAAACTTCACATTTCTGGTTGCTGAACCTTGTTGTGTTGGTTCAGGCACTTATCCTGATATCTCAGGATCAGCTTGAATTAAAAACTTGGCTCCAGAATGCTCAGGTCTCTGATGGGATTTAGAATTTCTAGGTGCACTGGGTATTCTGTCATTAAGCAAATGGCACCCAGAAACCCCCTCGTGCACCCCAGCTTGGATGATCTCTCAGTTTGAACAGCAAACTATTAAAAAGAAACCCTTCCAAAATAATCTTTAATCCACTTTTGCACCTGCAATAGTTTCAGCTTTCAACGCTTCCCCAGCTTGTTTACAGGAGTGTTACATGTCACAGCACATGCACTGCTTCCCCCTTACTCACAAGGTCAATTATTCTGTCAAAAAAGGAAATTAAATTAAATTAACATGGCATGATTTCAGTCTTGACAAAAAATACTTGTTATGTTATTATTGGCTGGATATCCTAAGATGGATAGTTAAACCAATTAGTGATTAATTAGCTATTTGAAGCTGGACTAACCTGTAATTCTCTTGGTCCTTTCTTAAGAAAGAAAAGAATAGGAGAAATTTTTCCTTCCTGGGTCCTCTGAGGCCTCACTTTTCCATGATCCATGAATTCTAAAAGATAATCATTTAATGGTTCAGATTGGTTTAGCTATTTCCTTAAATACTCCAGGGTAAATTTCCTTGCAGCTTGCTCACTTGAATGTATCTAACCCAGCTGAACATGTTTAACCTATTCTCTTCTTCCTCTCTGTACTCCAGCTCGTTGCTGATTTTAATTGCTTTAAGCAGCTGGTGGGAGTTAACCTTTTGCTGTGAAGACTTAAGCAAAGAAACTATTGAACAATTAATCTTTATTCTTCTGCTATTTCCTCATCTGCCCTTGGCAGTACTGGGATTTTTATCTTTTTGTTTGTTTTAATGCAGAGAATCTTTTCTCATCTCCTTTAATGCCTCTTGCAAGCTGCAGTTTTCTGCTTTAATATTGGAACACCACTGGATATTTCCCACCCTGGGCCTGCACAAACAGAAGGGAAATGTTTGATTTCAGAGCCAGGGTGGAAAAAGCTGCCCAAAAAAGTCAACTTCAGTGATGTGCCCCAGCCCAGAAACTGCGGGCATTGTGTTGCTTACAGGACATACCACCAGACAGATTAATTTTAATTTACTGATTATTAAATTATTAATTATTCTGATTATCAGCTACACTGACCTGAGGTGATTTAGGGTACCTGGATTTAGGCACCCTGGATAACACTCAGGACTTGGGAAAATAACACTCAAAACCACCAGGAGGAAAAAAAAAAGAGAGAGAAAAAAGAAAAAACCTCAGAGTTGCTCACCTCCAAGGAAACACACAACTGGGGAAATGGAATTTTAAAGGAGCAGTCCTAGGTCAGCTTTCTTGTTTGTAAATTAAAATATTTCTAGTGGTGATTTATAATGGATTTTTCCTCAGAAAAAGGAAGATTTTCCAGTGTCCTGGAGAAGATCCTGTAAGAGGGGAACTGAGGACGAGGTTTGGTGTGCAACTGGCTGATCTGAGGCTGATCCCTTGCCTGCAGCCCCACTGCTCCAGCCTCCCCCACCAGTAAAATGAGTGAGCTTGGCACTGATTGTTGCAAAGCACTTGGAGCAATTTGCTGGAAGGCCAAGCCTGGACTCCCTTTCTCCTCTGGATGGGTCATGCCCGGTGCTGTAAACGCAGGGAGCTCGGAATGGCCGGGTAGAACAACGAGTTTCCTTTGGTGAAGGAGCAGTTGGCAGGCTGAGATGGTATCTCTGCAAACCACGTTCGAAAGACACATTAAAATGCCCAGTAAAACATGTTGGGTTCTCAATCCATTGAGCAATTACTCATTTCAAATGGTAGCAGCAGCATTAAAACGCAGCTGGGGCAATTTCTAAGAAAATCAGGAGATACAATCGTATGACAACATCCTTGTGCCCTGCAGTCCTGAGGTGCAAAACGAGCTGCTGAGCTCGAGGAGGTCTTGTGTGTCTGAGCAGAGTGGCACAGGCTTTATTCTGAAAAAAAGGTTCTTTACCCTGCACCTATCCAAGTGAAATTTTGCTCCTCTGGCTGTCAGGCAGAATGTACCCACCGTGTGTGATTTTAGGCTCACCAGGCATGCCAAGAATATATTAGCTGGCTCTTGGCAGCTGGAATTGTATTTGTGTAACAACAAGCTTTAAAACCCTGTTAAGAAACATTGTCTGATCTGTAGCATGGGACTCATTTGTTTTGCTGTTGTCATTGTACCGAAAAAAAAATAAAATGTGCACAAGACGTTTCTCCAAAAATCTGTAGGGCACTTTGGAATGTCTTTAAAAGAAGTAAAAACAAATAACAAGCGACAAGCACCGTGACACATTGGGTAACAGCTCCATTTCCTCCTTCCAGAAGGCTTGTTTAGGATGCAAAGGAGAACATTTGTTGTGTCTCCTGGACACGCTGCTGTCCCTCCACTGCCTCGCTGTGTGAATTGCACAAGCATTTCAACACCAGGGCCTAACATCAGGCTCTGAAACCTGATTTGAGTGTGCAGGGTCCAGCTGCTTTTTGCTCAGCACTTCTGGATACCAGACCTTGGGATGCCAAACTAGGAGAGGTCAGAGAATTAAACCTGCAGCGTGAGGGACAAGGATTTCAAGTCCCTGCACTGCCCTCCAGATGAGCAGTGTGACTTCCTGTGTCTGCTCATTTGTGCAAAGGGCAAGAGGTCCATCAGGAAAAATAATGGCAGAGAAAGTGCCTGCAATGACCACGATACCTGCTGGAGTGAGGGACACTAAATTCCAGTACTGTGCTCCAAAATAAGAGCCTGACTGAGCCTCACAAGGGCTTTTCTTGATGCAGTCATGCAAGTTTTGAATGGTCTCATTTTCGCCCCAGCGCAGACTAAAGCCTCACTTTGTGGATTGCATTTGGATTTGCTTTTGCAGGAGGGTTCTCCTGTTTCCACACTGGGCAGGGAAAGTGCCTGAGAGAGTTCTCAGCTCCCTCCCACCCAGAGCTGCTGGGAGAACCTTTGCTCCCCCTGGAGCTGCCCAGATGCTCCTTCCTGAGGTGCGACACGGTTGCCACTGACCTCAGGATGGCTGGAGAGGGCAGGAGCAGCTGGGGCTGCACAGCTCCCCTGGCCTGGCACAATGGGTTCAGGGGAAGGAAATGCTATTCTGACTTGTATCCTCAGCCCCTTGGCTGCAAACCAAGGTGCCAGAACTCTGAGCAGGACAGGCACTCACAGCCAGCAAGGGCATGGGCCGGATGCAGGGGACAGGAACTGGGGACAATGGGAAGAATCTGGGGTGCAGCAGGAGCTGCAGGCTGGCCCCTGCCTTGCACTGGCACCGCTCCTCGTGCAGGGATGGCTTCACGGGGTGATTTGAACCAGGCAGAGCAGGCAGACACCTTGGGACATCAACATCTCCTCTCTCCCTCATTTTGATAATGCCCACAACTGAATGATAATGCTCCTGCAAGTGGATATTAGAGGATTCTGGCTGTTTGAGCCCAACCCAGGATGGCAGCGCTGGCACGGGATTCACACCGTGCTCATGACAATCCCTGCTTCATTCTATTTAATTTATTCTTCAAAATACTTTGCATTTAGTGTTCTGCAAACGTCCCTTTTGCATTTCTGGGACAGGTATCCCAGTGTTCCATTTAGGATCAAATCCTGCTCACTTTGGGCACACAAACCCCTCCCTCTGACAGTGTGGTGATGGTTGGGAGCCATGAAACTCACACATCATTCCATGGAGGCCAATCCTACACATCCTGTCTCAAAGACTTCTTACTTGAAACCTTGTCTGACTGAGAGGGAACGGAACCCAGAGCATGAACACTTGAGTGGTGTCACTTGTAACACAAATGGGATTTTTCTCTAAACATGAGCAGCTTCTCCATTCTAGGCTTGATCCCAGATTTGAGGCTGTTCCCTCGCACTGGGCAGTTTTCAGTGAAGCTCTGGGTTCATTGCATGCCAGGCTTGGTGCTAGTTAAGCACAGCTTTATTGTGTACCAAAGGAAGTGCAGAGCAAACAGAGAGGAGAGATCATATATAAAATTCATCAGTGGGTGCTTTACAGCCCGCTGCTTCCTCCCTCACAATATATCCCTGCCCACAGCAGGGGAGTTGGATCTTGGTGTTCCTTAAGGTCCCTTCCAACCCAACCCTTTCTGTGCTAATATTTGGGTTAAGTTGTATAATTTCCACTGTTAACAATTTCTTGTGGTACCACCCGGCAGGTGAACACCTCACAATCTCCTACAAAGAGCAAATTAAGAGTTATGCCTTTGGGGAACCAAAAACAGCTGACATCAGAAAATCCCCTCCTTGTGATACAGAACTTTTACTGCTGGGTGCCAAAAGTGCCCTCTTCAGCACCCCTACAAGTGCAACTCCTACAAGCCACCCTTGCAACCCCATCATGTTTTTAAAATCAATTTCTTAGCATGACTTCATCCCCTGTAATTTAATTTTGGTGTGGTGCCATTGCCTCCAAAGATGTTTTAGCAGGTTTGAATTACACTTGCGAGCAGACTCTGCCCGTTGGAATTTCATGGGAAAGGCAATGAGTCCTCGCTGTAGGGTCTACCCAGAAAAGAAGGTGAAGAACTCCCAGTTAAATTTCCATCACCTTCATACATTTTAATTTTTCTCAATAAAAACTGCAAAATAAAAAAGGCTAGTAATTTACTGAGTGCTTAATATGTTTTATTTTTAACATTTAGAGCATTTAAAATGCAAAACACCTTGGAAGTCCCATCTTCTTTAAATCTGACTTTATTATCCCTGTTTACATTTTGTTGTAAAAATCCATAGACTACAAATATCAAATATTTGTACCCCAGCTGTGCAGGCAGAGTCCAGCTGCAGAGGAACCTGCACATCACTGTGCCTTTCCTACCAGTCTAGAATTAATCACATTAATTCACATTAAAATCTGAAAACTGAAGAGAAAAAAAGTATAAAAGAAGAAATATTCAGCTGGGAAAATACTTAGCTAAAGGGCTCCTAAATATTTTGACCAAAGTTCAGCTAAGAGCAAGTTTAACATAATGTGGATTCTGACACACTGCAACAAACCTGTTCCTTTGGACCGGGCACATCTAATCTACTTCTGACTGCATGACTCTGATCATTCCTTCCCTTTCATTTATTCTGCTTCGAGGCTGAGCTGTGAGGGAATTTTGTGGGTCTGCCTTCTCTCCAAAAGGACCTCCCCGTGCAAAAGGACCCCAGGTGGAAGTTTGAACGAGAACAGCTTTGAATTTGTGTCTCTGCACAAATGTTCAGGGTTCTGCTCGTGGATCAGTGCTCGTGGTCTGGGTTCTGTGTCATGGGCAGGAAAACCAGCAACCAAAGTTCACCAAGAATAGCTGATTAGTGGAGATGTCATTGATCAGTTCCTGACAGGATCCTCTTATCACATGGAGACCCAAATCCCTGGGTTTAGATCTGGAACCCAAAGCTTCTCCTTGCTACAGGAGCCACCTCCTTTGCTCTGCTGAGATTGTTCCTTTATTACCACAGGAAGAAGATAGATCTCCCTTGCCAGCAAGCAGATGTTCACCAAGAAGGTTTTACTAACTGATCAATTGCAAAATCCCTCACTGCAATCCTTTAGAAAATCAGATGCCCTCTGTCCTTCCTCCCACTCCAGCTTAGTTGCCAAAACTTACATACAAAATTATTACTGTAATGTTTTATAGTCACTGGGAAAAAAATATCCATTTGGTCTTACAGAATGATGTGAAATGAATCCCTGGCCTCAAAAGAAGAAAAAAAATCTATTAAAAGTAGCTCTTTTTCCTCCCTCCTCCCTCTCCCAGGCCCCTTCTACTCCCCTCCCCCAACAATAAAGGATGTTTTGGAACAGCCTTTTCAGGAAACATTTCCACAGCAAAATGCAGCATCATTTATAATATTTAAAGCTACATTTTTGTTGAGATGGCTTGGCAGGCTTTGCTTGCAAATCTGGCAGGATATGGCCAGCTGAGAGTTAGCACTAACAAACTGAGGATATGCTGACACAACAGAATGCTTTAATCATCATTGCAGCAAGCAGGACAAGATCTTCTCCTGCACTGCCAGCTCTTCCCAGTGTGAGAACCAATGGTGCTGCGTATTCCTCCTTCCCTCCCCTGCCTCTGGAGAGTTCACTTTTCCCTTGCTGTCTCCACTGAACTAAAAAAACCTCGTTGGGTAACAGCATATAACATAATGAGCAATGGATATTCCTCTTGGCCAATGCTGTTATGAAAATGCTCCCCATTTCCAACACAAGAAGGAAGCTTAATAATGAAAAAGAAAGCCCTTAACCAGTGTGTGTCTCAACAGAAGGGCTATTTTCACTTGCAGCTAAAGCTCTTTTTTGGCTTTACCCTTTCCTAAAGCAGGGCTGAGAGCCATGTTCAGTTAGCAAAACCCTAATTAGAAACTCATCCCATTTGAGGGTTGGGAACTGATCTCAGCCATTTGCAAAAACCTATCGAAGCGAGTTAATGCCACATTTAAAAGAAGTCCTGAAGCATTTAACCCCCAAAATCTAAGAGTTACTGGCTTGACTAATGCTTGCCCAGAGCAAGACTTGCCCAGAGAATTCCTGCTACGATCTAGCCAAGCTACAGACTTGCAATACTTCAATATTTGTCACACCAAGCAATAAAGAGATGCAGTGGAAGAGACTGTGAACTGAACAAACCTTTCCTATTTTGGGAGCTATCAATTTATAGATGCTGTTTGCTGGCTTTGTTACACTCAAGCCTCTTGCAAACGCCCAGCCCATGAGGCTCTTACAAAGAATAAAGGTAAAACCCTGTGAGATCCTGCACACACACACATCTAACACTATCACACTGCACCCAGAGCTGCGGAATCATTTCCTCCTTTCTTCCTTTGCTGGCTCAGTCGTTGCCTGCTGAGTGTTTACCTCAAGCCAGTGAAGATGTGCTGCCGAATTTCCTATCCATACCCTGCGTACCAGAATGAAAATGCAGAAGCTCAGGAACTGTTTTTCCTACAGTCATCATTTCCAGGGCTAGGTAGTGCTGAGAAGAATGGAAGTACGTTGCTGGTATCCGTGGAGTCCGATCCACCCTTGTGCAGCTGATTTTTAACCACCAGTTCTCAGACAGGACACTTGGAATGGGATTTATGATGAGACACGTTTTTTTCCCAGTGCTTGAATGAGAACCTGAACTGTTTGACAGGTGTGTGCCTGAGCTGCTGATCCAGGAGGTGTTTGCTGGGGTTTTTGTTTTCCTCCTCCTATAAATCTCTAGCTGCAGCTTTGTATTGCTCGTGTTTACAAAGTTGATGTTACATCCATTTAAGGGATATTATCTCTTATTTAAAAGGAAAAAAGTTCCATTAAACCGTACTTGACCTCAAGACAGAGTTTACAGTTGCAAATCAAATACTAAATCCTGATCCCCCCGGGCTTATCTGTCCCCAGAGTGATTGGAACCCGTGGTGTGTGTGCTGAGGGAAGGGGCTCAGTCACACGAGGTGGGACAGCAGCTCTTGGGAAGTCCATTTCCCATTTTCCTGTGTTTTGGGGTGCTGAGGGCTGGCTGTGCTGGGGAAAGGTTCTGTTAGGGAGTGCTGAAGGGTGGTTAATCACCTGCACCAGGGAGACAAACGGGTTTTCCTCGCTGTTATGGAAACTGTGGCTAAAATGGTCTGGGCTGCCTTTGCCACAACAGAGGGGATGCTGGAAATGTTTTCCTCTCCTCTCAATTTTCAGTCCAGGCCCTCACAGCAATATTTGCTGGAGAAATGGTCACCAGTGTTCTTTGTGTGAAGAAGGTAATTTTTCCTGTTGAACAGGGACCTTTGAGCTCCTACAAGGAACGTTCTGATTCCTGACAGGGCGAGGGAAATGGGCTGGATGTGTGCAGGGACACAAAATGACTTTCTCTGGACTCAATTTACCTCCAGTTCTTCTACAGAAAAAGCAGATCAGTGTGAAATACAAGACAGAGGAACAGCCCAGAAGTTTCAAAGCCTGTGGGAATCTCCAGGATCCCACATCATCCCCGAGGATGTGATGATGTAGTGCACAGATGACTAAGGAACAGTATAACACCAGCAAAATGAAGCTCTTCAAAGGCAGCCATGTACCAGCTGACTGCTTCTATTTTTGAGTTGTTAAATGCTTTTAGTAGCACTGAAGATCAAAACCCAAATTGTTCATTTATGGCGTAGCCCATTCTACCCAAAACTCCAGAGAGTCTGAAAGTATGACAACCTACTTATGAACTCCCATTAGCAAGTTTTTGTTTTTAATAAATAAAATCCCATAGAAACAGAAAGTATTTACAATTAGATCAAAATTCTGAATATAATTCACAAGAGAAAATGCTATTTTTTGAGAAAATGTTTTCATATCCTCATAACAGTCATTTGTTCTAAATTAGTACACAGCAATTGTCCATTAAATGAACATTTTTCCCTTAAGACCTATTCTTGTAGAAAAGTATTTCAGGCAAAACTTCTTAACCATGATGTAACCGCTTAGAATCAGAAATGTCAGTGATTAGTGACTCACATAAAAAATTAACACTTTGCATGGCTTGAGGAAAACATGGTGAGTAACTATCAGTATGTGAGAGAAGACAGGGTGTAAGGAGAACAGGGTATTTTATTAGAGCAGCTGATACAGTTGAAAGAGAAGTGTAGGCTTTTGGGCATCCAGTCCCTTCATCCTCATAAAGGATAACACCCGTTCCTGCAGAACTGTTATGATTATGATTCCATTGCCACTCTCAAAATATAGGGATTTTTGGACTGAGTGGCTTAGACACTGTCACTGCTGAATTTCAAAAATATGACCCCCTGCAGGAGTGGAGTGAAGCTCTTTGGTTAATGTGCTGCTGGGTTGCACAGATTTTTTTTTGAGCACTGGACTCAATTTCCCTGTCAGAGCATCTCTGCCACTTATTTTAAAATAAATTTGAATATTACTTCTGTAAGGGCATGCCCTAGAATTCCTCTTCATTTGAAACTACTTCTGGACTCCCATTTCTAGGGAAGCCAGTGGGAAATTGGATTGTCTAAGAAATGCAGGCTCAGATTAATGGTTCTTGCTGTGTGTTGCTACTGCAGGAATTCAGTGCTGGAGCTGGGGTCCATCTCAGTGCCAGCTCATCTCTGATCCATCTGCTACAGGACGGGATGAGCTCTGTAAAATTCCCCCACCAAGGGATGGGTGGCAACATTTCAAATGAGCGGTGGAGAACAACTTAAACCAGAGAGAGAATATTTTCTTTTGCATTGTAACAGCCATAAAAGTGTGCATGTAACTGCTGCCAGTGCTGGGCTCAGCTGGAACACCCTGAAACGTGCAGCAAACGTGCAACGCCGAGCACTGACTGCAATATTGTGTTTGCTGCAGGGCCACCATTGCTGAGCTACCTGAAGTGATCTCACTGCAAGCCTGGCAGGATCAAAGCTGTTCTCTTCAGCCTCGCAGTGACTTCATCTCAGTGCAATTCCGCCTGTGGGCTTTAAACCTGGAGGCTGAATGATCCAATTTCCCAAACTTCCTGGTGGGAATAGCGCTCACGGCTGACCTTAGGCCCAGAGGTTACCCGAAACAAGTACTAGGAAACGTTTCCAGGTATAGAAGGCATGAGCTGGAAGATTAATTTTAATATTTACCTCTCTCAACTTCTTTATTGCATAATTTGCATTGACTTAAGAGTTTCAAGGTCTCACTTTAAGGCCTACATTAGGAGCAAAGCCAGTTTGTACTCCCTGAAGATCTTACTCACACCCACATCACCTCTTGGTTTGCTTAGGTATCACTCGTTTCACTAAGTTTAAGGCACATTTTTTGCTACATAAATCAAATATGAATATGGAGAGGAAACCAAAGATATTCAACTGGGGACCTCTCCTTACCTTGATATATAAGTTATGAATAGTGGCTTTTTTCCCCCAATATTCCCTCTTCTGGTCCACCAGCGTGGGTCCCCCCCTGCTTGACTTTGTCAGGGGTCACATTCACAAACTATCAAATGTGGGCAGGGGAAATGTGAATGCAAGGGCCTCTCACCTCAGTACTAAGAATACCCCAAAATGACCGTATTAGGAAATTTATCTTCTGTAAAACTTGCTCACTGTGCTGTGCTCTGCTCCCTGTGGAACTCTTAGGTGGCATTGTAGGGCATCACATGCAAGAAAACCAACAGCCCCAACAGCAGCAACATCTCCCAGTGTCCTTGGGATGAACATCAGGAGCTCAAGTTGAAATAAGGGTGCAGGGTTTCCATCACAGCTTTATCTTTACAGGAATTAATCCAAACCGTGCTTTTGTTTAGGGGTTAATTTGTCATGGCATTGCAATTTTCCATGATATTTTGACTGTTGTTCAATGGCAGTTTATCAAATAATTTGGGAACGTCTCAGGCCAAGAGGTTTGTACCAACCTGTTCCAGCTCAGCTCTGGCTGCTGTGGGGTGGGAATTGGAGGCCTTGGGGAGCAGCTGCTGCTCCACCTGTCTCAAACTTGCATGAGCAGAGGAATCAAAAAAGACTCTGTTTCCTAAGAGCGCTGAGCAGTGCATATTCCTTCCTTAATTAGCTCTTGAAATGGCATCTCATTTTTGGGTTTGCCTGCAAATGAGTGGGCTAATTTTTCCTTACACCAAGCCCCCTTTATAGAGCTCAGCCAGTGTCAAATCTCATTATGGAAGGCACGAATATTGTCAGACCTGCCACTCCTCCCTTTGGCCTTTGAAACTCCCCTGGGAAGTTACACTGATCTGCGACTGAATTTTATTTTGCTGCTGCCTTGGGAGCACAAAATAGAACGTAATACTTCAAACATTTCCCTGGAAATGTTCAAGGAGAAAGGTTTTTATTTAGTTGAAAATTTAACTGCATGCTTAACCAACTCGAGTGAAGCATCGATCATACTTGGACAAGCAATTTTAGGAAATAACATAGTTAAAAAATTAATTCTGAAAATACTGCCAACAATTTCATGATATAGATATTTTTAATATTAAAAGTAAATTGTAAATGTGTCTTTATAAACAATATGCATAAAATAGATCTACTATACTAAGCTCTCTCTTTTTAAATGCTGTTTCACAGTAATTTCTTAGGTATGCAAAGTTTTCCCTCAAAGAAATAGTGCAATCTGAAGAACATACATTATGTCAGGGGATTAAGAACTGCTCTGCTCATTAATACAAGTCCTTGTAGATCTCTTGTAGGAGCGGATGGAGGCTCATGTCTGTCTCGGTTTTCTTGATGATCTGCAGGAGCTGCACGTGCTCCGTGACGATCTGCCTGAGGTCCGTCATTTTCTGCAGCAGCTTTGCAAACAGCTGCGAGGACTCGGGGTGGTTCAGCTTCAGCTGCAGCTCCAGGGCTTGCAACAGGTTGTCCTGAATGTCTTCAATGGGCTTCACATTTAACAACCCTGGGCGGTCTGGGGAAGAAAAGAGTTGGGAGTTCATGAGCATCATCACATCGAGCTCATGTGTTCATTCCGTACACATTTCTTAGCAAATTCAGCCTTTACAGATGGCATTTCCTGGGACCTGTTCGACCACCAGGTAGTCTGTAAGATTTCACTGGGGTCTGCTCAAAGGGGTTTTAGAGTCTTGGAAGCAGTTCAAGTGGTGCTGATCCAGGTTTGTACTCTACTACAGTGGATTTTCCACAGTAAACTGGGAGTGTGTGGGGGAAAAAAAGAGTGAGATAGTCGGGGGACAAACAATCTGTATCAGGTAATTCACTTCCGGAAAATGGACAGATACTCTGATGGATTTGCATGTCCTTGTTACCACTAAAAATGTTTCCTGCTAAGGTGGATTTGAACCCATCAAAATTTAATAAAAAAGGCATAAACTCAACTTCTGCAGTCGTACTAACCTGGGAGATTTAAAAATCACAGGCTCAGGTCTTCCCCACGCCCAAGCTGCAGCTGCTATGAGGAAGTTTCAGGATAGCTTTGCATCAGCCCATGAGCCCAGGCACAGCCACTGATGGCAGTGGAGACCAGTGGCTGTGGCTTGTGCAGAAAATGCCTCTCCTGGGCTCCTGCCTCTCCTGGGCATGGAGGAGGCTGGGGGATGTTTCCAGCCACACTCAGCTCCTCGCACTGCCAGAGCCCAGCAGCAGCTTTGGCACAGCTTCTTCTTCAGCAAGAAGCAAAATCTTTCTGTTTTAGCCATTATTATCCTCATCATAATAGCTGTTCTGTTAGCTCTGTCTGTCCCCAAATACATCCTTAAGTGGCTGCAGTTATTAGCAGAATTCGTAACATTTGGTTTCTAACTTGAGGTAATAAATTATTTGATTCTCCAGCACTGAAAGTTAATGCAATGTCGAATGTCTAAGCAATGAAAGCTGCTAAACTTTGTTAAATCCTCACATATGACAGTGACCACCATGAATCTGTTACTGCTAAAATGCTTAATACTGGCTCATGCATCCCAACTATCATAATGGAAAGAGTCAACAATGTAAATAACATTTGCTGTGTAGCTATGAAATTAATTCCATTGGTTGATCAATAAAAAGCAGTGCAAGCCTTAAATCACTTCCCTAAGGCAATAATTCCATTTCAGCAAGGACAAGAGGTTGATCTCTATTAAAAACTGAAAAAATAAGCTGTTATTTCCTGTGATCTTGGTAACCTTTCTGTGCATAGAGTTCTACTAAGTCAGCTGGACTTGTGCTTCACACTGGAAAAAAGGCTGAGAGAAAACAAAGCTCTTTATAAATACATCAGGGTTTTACTTCACGGGGGAAAAAATTGCAGTGTAAACTAAAAGGCAAAGCTGGCAGGAAAACAAATGAGTACACACAAGCCATGAAAACAAAGGTCACTGATCAGGAAAGGATATTCCATTCCCCAAGAGGTGAGGTCTGGGCAGAGCTTTTCAGAGATAGGAATAATGGTAATTTTGAATATGAACCTGGATATTTGTTTGCCAATGTGCTTGTCTTGCAGAGATCACTCATTTATCCCATTCAATGGATAACCCCATAAAATCTGGTTCAGAAAGTCTGGGAGTAAATGTGACAAAAGGTTCCTTTTTATTCATTTCCTTTGGCAATATTTCTGAGCAATTTTTTTCAGCTACTTAAAGAATTTTTGATAAATGTTAGGTATTTATTTTTCGATTACCTGAATGCATTGCCTGTGCTGCAGAATCGAGCTGACATCTTTCTGACACTTCCCAAATTTCAGCCCTTCAAAGCTGCTAAAGCTTTGGGGTTGCGATAGCTTTAAATTTTCCTTGCGTGTTGCAGCTGAACTCTGAGCTAGCTGGGCATGACTCAGTGTGCAGGGATAGAAAAAGCCAGAAAGCACAAAGACGTGGCCTTGAGATTTCCTCTGAGATTCATCTCCATTTGGCCCCTGCTCCTCTGTGGTGGGAATTTTTTGGGGTGTGAGTTTTTCAGGAGTGAATCCCCATTCAAATGTTGTGCTTCAGAGTCCAGGAGGAAACTCCACTGGGTCTGGAACTTATCAGGAACCCCCTGAATTCGGATGCCCGAGGTCAACTGAAGGTCAGTGAGACTGCAGGGGCTAAAACTCTGAAACCCCTTTGAAAACCCCATTGTGATGGTTTTCTAATGACCCAATGGAACCAGAGGCAGAGAAGATGACTCTGACAAAAGCCAAAGAGATCATCAGATGTTATTTTTAAATAAGCCAATTCAAGAGGAAGGAAAATTCCCATTGAAGGCAAGAGAGATTTTTCATGAATGAGAACTTCAGGATATGGGCAGTGTTTTTTGGGTGTTGACAGTTTGCTATACTTTCTCAGTAAAAATCTTTTTGCAGAGGAAAATGCTGTTTCTGTTCCAAGAAACTTATCTAAATCAGGAAAAAAGGAAATAAGAGACAAAAGCTTAAACATCCAGCTATTATGGTACATCTCAAGCTGCTAAAAAGCTCTTAAATATACATGCTCCAGACCAATTTGGTTTTGTACCAAAAGGTGTGTTTAGTGCAGCAAGGAGCTGCAGAGGGATGTGCCTTGCAGAAAAAAGGGCAAGGGGAATGATGAACAGTGAGCCTCGAGAACCATTGCAATAGGGACCGAGAAAACACAGGAATGGGAGTGTGGAACTGCATGGGACACTGGGGGGGAAGCCTCTGGGCAGACCTAAGTGCTGCTGGAAAGCTGCCAGAGCAAACTGCAAAGGGAACTGCTGAGGGAAGTGAAGGACAAAACCAAGGAGCTGTAGCAGGGCTCTCTTAGGACACAATGAAAATGGGTGACACAGGGCCAAAGAGTTGGTATGGTAAGCTGAGAGAGAACTCAGAGGGATTTGGATGCTGCTTTTAGTCCTCCCTGATACACCAGATTGTTGTTTGAAGTGTAGCTTTTTCCTCTGCTATCTCCAGCCTGCCCTTCACCCATGAGGACTATGAGCACCATGGTTCCCTTTCGTTTATTATGGGTCTTTATTCATGTTTTCTTTATGTTTTCATTCATTATCCTATGGCTGCTTCAATTGGTTTGAAAACTCTGCAGGAAATTGTTCCAAGTCAGAAGATGTTCACAGTGACTGTGAAAGGCCAATAACCCCAGTTTTGAGTGCCAGCAGTACCACTTTGTGTAAATTGATAGTCTATACTGTCTCAGGGGAGAATATTTGTTTATTTACTTACTTATTTGGATGCCTCTTTCATGTCCCTAAAAATAATTACAATGTTTTACCTGTTCCTCACATATGAAGTTGCCACCTGCAAGACTTTACATTTTAATAGCTTTGACTAAGTGCATTTTGCATTTAAATGCACATTCTACAATCTCAGCATGAAAAAACGGGCAAAGATCTGGCTGAGTGAACACACGTGCTGCTTCTTTTTCCTCCTGCTGAGGCAGATGTGACTCAGCAGTTTGAGGTTTGTCTTCTGAGACTGTCACATATATTGTTGTCACCAGGATTTTGGTTCAATGCCTCCAGTGATGATCTGCAGTTCTTGCTCTGATTGCAAAGCATTTCTTTGTTCTAACAAAGTGCGGGATTTGTGTGGCAGTGAAATAGGAATCACTTGTTGGTAACAGTCAGCAATAAAACTTCAAATTTTGCTGACCTCAGAATGCAGCAAAATTATTGAATATGGTGTTTAAATCAGGAGCAGGGACTTGTGGCTTAAAATTTAGGGTAAAAAAACCCACAGAAAACTGAAAAAGTGACTTTAGAAACATCTTTGGGTTTAAATACCCATTTGACTGCATGTGGACTGTCAGAGTGTGGATCTTTACAGGGACACCCTGCCCCAAACACTGCTGTATCCAAATATTCCTGTATCCAAACCTTCCTGTATCCAAACACTGCAGAAGATAACACACAAAGCTTTGTGTCCATGCATGTAAACATGGTACAAAATTCCCTTTTAAGCTTTTTCTTTGTTTGACACCAACCTGCTAGAGTGAGTTTGCTCAGTTCATAAATGTGAATTGTCCCAACAAGGCTTGGGGTATTATCTGTCCTGCCCTAACAGAGCCATCCAACTTGTTCTCCTTAAACCTTCTTGTGACAGAGTTCATCTTCAGCTCAGGTGGATGTGATATTTTTAAAGATGCCTCAAGTTCTTTGTCACATGTACAGAGCACTCACTACTGACTGAGGATGTGCCTCAGTGGCACAGAGGAAGAATATCTCCTAAAAAAAGCTTTCCAAATCTCATTTAACCAAAGTGTGTCTCTTAAGGCTACCACAGCTAGAGGATGTTGCAATGAGAGGTTGGTGCTGCTGTTGATGGCAAAAAGCACTGCTGTTGTACAAACAAGGTGATATCCTATGCTCACACACGGTCTCTCCGTCTCACCAGCATTAAATTCGGAATACAAGACTTTGTTTGCCACTTATGTTGTGTTATAGCACCAACAGTAAGAGCAGCTCTTCAGAAATGAGTTCAGAGAAACATTTGGAACCTCTGAGACAGAGAGAGGCTGCACTGAGCAGCTCAGGAACAGTAAAATCAACTGTGGGAGTGGGAGTACTTTCCATCTGTTGCTATTACAGTTAATTTGTCAGCTTCTCAGGGCTGTGACTTGGGCTTTTTGCCTTTTTAGATAACGTGCAAAAGCAGCTGTTTGGTTATCAAAAGGCTGAACAGTTTTATAGGATTTGTGGCAAATTCCAAACACTTCCCAATGAAAAGCTTCCTATGTGTAGTGTTCCAGCTGGAATTATCCTTCCCTTTCCCTTCTCCTCCTCTCTGTAGAGCTGCACAAGAGCCAGCCCCTCTGGAGCCAGCAGAATTAGCATCATTTCACTAGGTAATGACAGATTCATTCCTTGGAATCCCCTGGCTGGGATCTTTTTGGGTTCCACAGACTGGTTTTCTGTTAAAGATAGTTGTACACAGGATTTCATGAAGGGACTTGAGCGTTGCAGGATTCCTGCAGCAAGTCAAGTCCTCGAGGTACTCTAGTTTTGAAATCCTGTTTTCAGTGAAATCACCCTGCTACATTCAAATAGTTCTTGCAGAAATACAGTTTTGCAAGGGTATAGCTCTTACAGAAGCATCTGAGACAGCTGAGAAATTGGACTCAGTTTTCTATCACGTAAGATATTTTAGTCCCACAGAACGCATCCAGTTCACTGGATATCATATCTGGCTGTAAATTCCATGATAAAAGCTTTCTCTAATTGGCAACAAAGCTGAATTGTTTTCAAAACATAAACTCATTTTTTTCAAGCAGCTATCATGCTTTTTTGGAAAAAAAAAAACCAGTTCTGAAAAAAGATAGCGAGATCTTTGTTATCAAGCAATTAAATGATCTTCCTAGGAAGGACTGATTTATATTTACACAGATTTCTATCTCTCCACAGATTTGCTTCAGAGTTTTGCTACACAGTTACTTGATTCAAATTCGTTAGTTCTTTACAGGTCTCTGTTTACAAATTATTCTTGAAAAAAAAGAGACATGCTGATAAATTTGCTTCAACACAGTTAATTATTATATGTGAATCACTGTCCTCCTGCAATCTAAAATGTGAGACTGGTTACATCATTCCTATTTCCTCTGGAGTAAACCAAACACTGCTGAAGACAGGGCTTTGCAGAGAGCAAGTTCCCCTTTTGCAGTTAGGAGTGAATTTTGAGAGGCCTTTTTCTCATCTGTCACATTTCATTATACTAAAAACTGCGAAATATTGGCATGTTTTGTGCAGTGCCCTGATAGGCTTGTGCCATTTCTCCTCTCCCATCAAAGCCAACCAAAAATATACCAGCAAGGTGTTTTCCTTGCCTGAATTACTGCAGAGTCCTCAGGGATCATGGTGCCCAAGGTTTGCACAAGGAAATTTCTGGGAGCAGTTCTTGTTGGAAGTGGAATTAGCGGGACAAACTACATTGTGATCCCCCATTTTTCCTGAATGAAAAACGGTGCCAGGAGGAAGTGGAGGTGATTTTAAATGCAGCTCTGCCTATCAGTGCCCTCTCAGCAGCAGGGCTGTGTTTAGAACCAGAGCATGTGGTTGTGTTTGATTGCTGAAATGGGATTTAATAACGAAATACTCGGCGTTGCTCTGTGGAGGAGCCGAATCCAGAGCATTCAGCACATTCCTGCCACGGATATGTGCAGCTCCATGTTGGGCCAAAATACACACAAATCAGGAGGGCAAGATTTTATTTGTGCAACATCACTGCCTTGGGAGTGTTGGCCAAAGTAACAGAGCTTCAACGTGCCTGGAATCTATGTCTGAAGGTGTGTAAGGGAAATAAATCCTGGTAGCTGTCACTAATTCACAAAACAGAACAGCGACATCACCTCAGGAGAAGGGAGAACACAGTGGCTGTCTGCAGAAAAGCTGAAATTCGGTGGTTTTTCAGTGGAGTGTTGGATGTGTGCAGTGTGATACCTGGGCTTTCAGATTGGCTCAAAGAGTGATGCATGAAGATAACACAAACAGAGCAGCTGAGGGAATCTGAACAGGCACACCATGCCTGGTTTTCCCAGGCATTAGGGGACCATCATTTTCCTGAGAAATGTATTTCCCCCTCCTTTTAGAAGGCAAACAAAACCTTGCACGAATGAAAGATCAATGGGAAGCACCATAACCCTGTAAGCCCAGTACCCCCTGTCCTTTGGAATTGTTCTGGAGTCAAAGCTATTTGTGTTCAATTAGCAAGCCACACAACCTAATTGCAGGTTTAAAAAAATCTCACGCAGAATTTTAGCTCCTGCCAGTGAAATTCCACCCTTCCTGTTTTCCAGGAGATAGCCCTGATTTTGTTTTCAGCCTAAATGAGCTGATGACTCAGCAGGCATTTCCAGCTCCATCACTAATAGTGGGTCATTTCCATTTTCAGTTTCTGTCTGAAACTGAATAAAGGGCAAACAACAAAAAGAAATTTGAAAATGACTAAAAAACCTCTGTGTAAATGCACTCACTCCCACCCTGCAGTGCTGAGCACTTGGCTGTTTGCACAGGAGATAAAAGTGTCAATTCTGTCCTATAAAATCTCACATAAATAAGAGAGCACTTACCTCCACTTAGGATAATGACAGCTATAAATATTGCCAGGTCACTGTCATCTAATTCCAGTGCATTGAACTTCACAGCAAACTCAAACTTGGGCTCCATAAAGTCACAAAAAGGTTTTCTCAGGCTCTTCAGGAACTCCCGTGTCATGAATCCTTGTCCATCAGATATAAGAACCCCATCTTTATTCATCAGAGAAGCCAGCAGAGTATATATGATCTCATGGACCCCGTATTTCAGGAGAGTTACTTGGTCGTTCAGGTCAAGATTGACGAAGCCCGGAATGTTCTTGGCGAATTCCGTGATCTCCTGCACGGCCTCCACGGAGCGGAACTGGCAGCGCTGGAAGATGCGGATGGCCACCTCCTTGTTCTCCTCCTGCAGGGGGGACACGTGCTTGCACTTGATCTGGTCTTCTCCCATCATTAAAGAGTTCATGTCATAAATAACGAAGGGCTAAAAACAAAAGGAAAAGTCCGTTTACTCCCAAATGTCCTTTCCAAGAGCGTTCGACTCCTGAGAAACCCAAACGGGGGTGGAACTCACCAGCAACCCCTCAAACATCTCTGAGGAACCTATCAAGGGTTCCCAAGATAGTTAAATTGTCCTAAACCTATAAAAACAAATATCCTCACAATGTTAAAATGATTTACAGAAAGGCTGAGTAAGGGGGGGGAAGGAACACTATTTTAAAGTATCCAGGAGTTATGCCTTTTCCTTTGCTTGTTCGCTGTTTGTTTCACAAAACATTCTGTAATTCCAGAATTCAAAGTTTGGAATGTTTAACAAAAGGTTAAAATGATACTTATTTTAACTGAATTATAATGGCTTCTATAAGAGAGTATCTAATGAGTGTACAGGAACATTCTTTTTTTGTAGAAAGACAGAGAGTATTCACATTTTGATTCCTTTATTTACTTTCATGCTCTATCCTAGGAAACACTGCAAGTAATACCAACTTTATGGCATTGAATATCTGATAAACATAACCTTTTGCTGTTAACTCCTTTAAAAACAACAAAGTTAGGATCTATTTAAACCCGCTCAACTTGTCTTTGGGAAAGAAAAAACAAATACCATGATACAAACCACAATTCAGAACACAAGAATGAGTTTGACTGTGAAATAAACTCAACTGGAATAAATCAATTTTGAAAGCAGCTTAGAAAAAGTAGTGCCAGAATACTTCCATTAGGATCTGGAAACAATCTGTTCCAGAATACGCAAAAGAAGCTCCTGGGTTTAAAGAAGTGGTTATGTGAGGATTTCTCCAATTTATTTGAAGAATCTTTCCCTCAGAGGATTAATGATTAAATAGTTCACTGCTGCACTGAGCAAATACCCACTGATATGAATAGGTTTGTTAACAGACTTGATTAATTAATTAAAATACAAGGGATTATAGTCCAACAATTGGACTATAGAAATAATTTTTAAAATATAAGGTCATTTATGATTGCAACTTCTAATGCCTTATAGGGGTGCTCAATCTCATGGTTTTATATTCACTACATGTTGCAGAACAGGTTCAAAAATAACCCAAGCCCTCCTAGCCATAGTCAGTAGTCCTTTCCCACAGAATCAGCTTCTGGGAACTCCTAAAATTCTATTCCTATTTGATTAAAATAGTTTTGAAATCTAATCAGTGCTAAATTATGGAATTAAACTGGAAGTGGCTACTGGTGGTGCCTTCTGAAGGCGGCAATGCCCACAGAGGCTCATCCCCATCCTCCTCCCATCCCAGAGTTCTGCACATGGACACTGGGAAGTGTTTGGTCACCCCACAGAGGCCAAACCCAGCTCACAGCTGGGAAGGGGGCAGGGAATGGCAGCTTTGTCCTTAACTGCTGGGAAAACAGAGAGCTCAAGGAATGGTGTGCACTGAGAAAAGGCAGGAAGAGAAGGAATTTCTCAAGAGGTAATGACATTTTGGCAGCAGCGAAACCATTAAATATGTGTCTGCACACATGGATATGCACACAGGTGGACCAGTGGAGCAACAAGACTGCAGAAGATGCTTTTAAAATGCGTATTTTGGTTCTATTAGGTAATTTCTTTCTGTTCTTTCTACTGGGAGCACCAAGTACAACAAAAAGTCGTTATTATGTCCATGCCCATGTGCTTTAGAAAGCCTATATTACACCACTGGCCTGCTGATGATAGATGGAAGTCAAGGAAGAGTTCTAAACAGCTGAAGATTTTTTTAATATAAAGATTCAGATGAACTTGTGAGTGGAATCTCATGTCAAATGAGCTCTGTGTATATCCCAGGAGATGATGAGTTACTCATTCTAGTTTTGATACACTCATTTGCATATCCAAACGTTTTAAATTAATTCAGATGATACAGCAACTAAAAAACAACAGAAGTTTAAACTCTGCCCATAGTAAACAGTTTGATGCTCCAGAGCACCAAATCTATTGATAAAAACATGGAAGTTGTAACCATTGAATACTGTCACTCTTTCAGTGGTATTTTCAAAAAAGACTTGGAAGTTGGCAGCACTGAAAAGCTGGATTCTGTCTACTGGTTTATTGCTGTTTCTAATGTGCCAAAGTTTAAAAACCTCCAAGAAAAAAGGAGAATGTAATTGATGTAATTACACATTTACTGGGCGAGAATTGCAGTGGTGGAACTTTCAGACATGACCAGGTTGCACATCAGTTTCTGCAGAATAAATAAACTTTGCTGATTCAAATTTTATATATTCCATGCTGAAAAGTTACCCACATTGTCAGTGCCCACCACATCTAAAGTTTTTATGTAAAGGATACAACCAATTGCTGCACAACACTGAAATTATTATTTTAATTGCCTTTAAGGAAAGGAAGAAATACCTTTCTGGAGCCTGAAATACCTCCATGTTCTTTGCTGTCTTTGAAATTATTAAGGAAAATGAAATACAGTCTCCGTTGTAATCCTGACAGTAAAATTTCTGCCAATGATTCTAGAAAATAACATCAAACTAAGAGTTGTAGGTTTTGGCAAACTATTTTGTTCTTTAGGTATTAAAATACTGTCCAAATTTAAAACCTACCGAAATGGTCAGACATTATTTATCCTCCTCTCACTGATACAGAAGATTGTGATGCATTGCAGGCGAAGTTTGCAAGGCAACCCACAAACACACTTATCACCATTCCTTACTTCTTCCTGTCCATCCTCCTAAAATTCCAACTGCACCAACACAGTGCACTGATCTGACCTGAGATAACCCAGTTAAAAGCAGGAAGTCATCAGAGCATCATAAGAACGAGCATCACAGTTCAGCCTGGTGGCTGTGCTGGGGCTGGAATCGTTTGCCACTTAGGAAAAGGAATATTCCTTAGGAAAAGGAATATTCCTTAGGGAACAGCCAGTGCTGGTAACACACTGTGGTAGGGATGCTGGAATAGGACAGCAGGCAATTCCAGACAGCTAGAAAGACACCTTAAACAGATAGTGTGGGAGATAACCTCTGGGCAAGGAGAAGGAAAACGGGAAGAGAGGATCAGAGAATACAAAAAGGTTAAGATGACCTTCAAATTCTTGTACCGGTTTCAAGTATTTTATTAGGTGAACTTGGAGTTTTTTCAAATAATGTTTACTTATTCTATCTAAAAACATTTCCTGTGTTTCAAACACAGCTTGAAATATGTAACTGCCAACAGCAAAGTGGGGGTTTTTTTTAGGTTTGGTGGTTTGTAGTTTTTTTTTTTCCAAGAGCTGCGTTGTCAACTTGGTAAATCATTTACACAGAAGAAAGGAAGAAACAAAGAGAAGAGGGAACTGACTGATTTGTCTGTCGTCTTTCCTGTCAGGATGGCCCTTGCCTTGGCTTTGGTCAGAGGGAAGGACTTGATGTAGGAGTCGTACAAGTGCTTGGCCAGCGCCCGCAGGTCGGCGGATTCGGGGTTTAACTGGTCGATGTCGCTGGAGATCTCTGCCAGGAGCTTCTCCTTCTCCGCCTGCGGCATCCGCCCAAACCTGATGGCTGAGGAACAGCACAAGGGTTACACCTCAAAAAGCACATTTGAACAGGTTTTCTGCCACCTTTCTGCACCTGCAGTTGCACCTCACAAAGCACATTTGAGTCTTCTGTCGCCTTTTGGTGTGGGCTGCTGAAGCTTGTGTTAAAACAGGGTTAGGCAAGCAAGGAAAGAGGGGTTTCTCTGGTAATTCAGGCAAAACAGCTGAAGATCTTTAAAGAAATGTAAACAAACAAATCTCAAAGAGGAAATCATCTCTGTGCCCAAACAATACCATTAAAATACCCTGCTTAGAAATGCAAACCTGCTGTCAGCTGTTGGTGAAACCCCCTGGTTCCACCTCCAATCTACATAAAATGTAAAGAATATTTAAGATATTAAAGTTCTGTTGGCTGAGGGTAGGAACCACCATTGAGCCTTGTATTGTTTTGGGCAAATCACCATGTGGATCTCGGATTCTTCATTTGTTTGGAAACAAAACCCTCACATGCCTTGCAGGAATAAATTCCTGAACGGCTCAGCAGAATTTAGCACAGCAAGTGCTGGAAAATGTTACCATAAGAATTAAGGAATGGGGAAGAAGGTTGTACAAGGAATAAAAAGCTGGAAAAGGCTGAGTTCCTCATGGTAGCTCTATGTATTTGAAGACCAGGAAATGGTTCTACCTCATCATTGGAGCTCAAAATTGCACAATACCAAATCTCCTCTGAACCTCCTGCTTTTCTGTCCATGTACTTCCCATCCAAGACACTGTTTATTCATATGGGGACTGACTGGATAATGAGCCATCAAAATCAAGACTGATTTATCACATGATATTTCAATAAACAGAATTTATTTTGCTTTATGGAAACAAAACAGAACAAAAGAGCATCAAAACAAAAAACGGAAGGAAGAAATCAAGGTTTGCATTTTGGCCCTAGGGGCAAATAAAAATATCATGAATATTTTTTCAGTGATTAGTGTATTCCTTGGATAAAGGAAAAGTGCTGCTAAGATCATATAGAGATGATTTTACTGGGATGTGTGTTGATGGGCAAACAGGACACTTTTTTCCAAGAATAAATAATTATGCCAGAACACATCCCCCCCTCCCCATTTTTAATATACTATTATATTTATCCATCAGTTGTCTTATTTCATGGCTGCAGAAACAAAGTTGTATATTTTAATGACTGAACTCCATTTCTCTTTCAGCAAACTCAGTCTCTGAGTGACACATGATGAATATTTCACATTTGTTTGGGTGCTCTTTAAATTAAATTATACTGAACACCAGCAGGAAATGATTCTGTTGTGGGCCTGTTCCTGAGAGCTGAGGTTTGCAAAAGCAGGCTCAGAATCTGGAATCCCACTGGCAGAGGACTCCATTCCACCAAAAGAAAAGGTGATCAGCACTCAAATGCTGCATTTCAAATATAACATCTCATTATAAAGTATATTTTAAATACAACAATTCGTTAACAACAAGGAGAGTTGTGAATCAAGCATTCCTATCTTACAATTTCATAGACATAGGATTTATTTGTTCAGGTTTAGAACAGATTTTGTAAATGGGATATTAGTTCCAGCAGATTCTGTTCAATGCTTATTAGCATTGCAGGCAAAATTGGGGGCAAAATCAATTTTGTGGGTCGAGCCTAGTAGTTTCCTTTTGGAAAAACCATTGTCACTGTCATTTTCAGGGGACTGAGACAAAAATCAGGGAGGTCAGGCAGTGGGAGGTTTCTGTGAGGAATTGGGCAAGTGGGATTTTGGATGAGAGGAGAAGAAGGGGCTGGTGATGACACTTAGAAAGGTTAGGCTGGGAAAAGGAGAGCCTGGGAAGGGGATCAGTAGGGGTGGGAAGGGCAGGGAAAAGGGTGGTGGAAGAGCTCTGGAAACCTGGCTGGCTGCTGGTGCTGAGAAGGTGGAAGGGGTTCAGGTGGAAGCTTCTTCCCCAGTAATCCCAGACTCTGCAAGTTTGGGCAGCAGCCTGCAGCTGGAATGTGGGATCTCTCCCTTTCCTTCGGCAGTTCTTCCTTTCCCTTGCCTTTGCAGGATTCTCCAAATGTCAGGAGCAGAAAGCCAACAGTGAATGCAGTCAGTCACTACATGCTGCATCCTATCCTTTGGCTTCCTGTGGAAAAACTACAATATTTATCCTCACCCCAGATTTTACTGCTTGGAGAAGTTAAATATAAAAAAGATGATTGTTTATAGACTGTCCTGTAGGACACCACTCTTCTGATGGTCAGGATAATTTCTGAGCATGAAGGAGACCCCAAACAGCCCATAAATACAGTTTCTTACATTAGAAAACACAGGGTAAAGCTGGGGTGGATACCTGTCTGACTTTACCGGAGCCACATGCCCAGATTGAGCAATCCCCTGCTCCTGGCACTGATGATAAAGACGTATTGCCATGTGTTCCCTTCTTTCCATTACAGTAGCTGGGGTAATACAAGCAGGACTTTTAGCAGGAGAGAACAAAATAAATGACATTTTCAAACCAAAAGAACCAGGCTTCTCCTCAGTGGCGCTTCAGAACCCAATCTGCACAACTCAGGGTTAAACCCAGAGCAGCACTGTGGCTAGGGAAGGAAAGGAAAACAATATTCCAAGCATGAGAACACCACTGTCTTTTTTAACCTTTAGCCAAGTGGTATGTAGCATTTATACGTGAAAAAATGTGGCTGTAGCTGCTGAGTGTCTCCTTGCAGTCCCCCTTTTGTCCTGATCATTTTGCAATAATACATCTACACAAGGCCAGGCACAGACTGGAACCCTCAGGCACAAATAACCCACATTCTGCTTCAAAGCATTTAACATTCAGATAATTTCCCTGCCCGAGTGGCTGAAGTGTAATCTGTAGATGTAACATAAAAATGTGTCTCAGTGTCATTGAGCACATCCAGTGTTGCATTTCTTTATGCTTCTGGGCCCTCAAAGGTGAAATTCAGCTCTTTTTAAAAATCTGTTTATAAATGATGAAGGAATGAGGGTGTTTTGTGCAATGCAATGTAACCAGAGCGGGCAAAAAGAAAAAGGCAGTGTAGAAGGCAATACTTGAATAGAAACACTGACTTCTTGTTGGGAGAACTCCTGGTTGGAGCAAAGGAAAATGTTCCTTGGAGCCCTGGGGCAAATGGCTTTGCCCTTTTCCTGCCTGCCCCTGACTCCCATAACCTTGTTGGTGCCACAGCTTCTGCCTGAGCAGTGGCTGAAGAGGGACAAACGGCAGGTGAAATGATAATTTTAAAGCTGTTCTATATGTTATAGGCCAGAGAGAATGGTCTGGGCCATCTCCTTCCTGATGGAGCTGCCCATGGATCCCACTGACACAACTGGGAGCTGTGTTGCCAGGCCAGGGGAGACTCTGGCACACACCCTGAAAATAATAATAATAAACCCTCCTGGATTACTATAAAAATACCCACAGTAGCATTTCAAAATTAGACTTATTTTTAAGTGTTACTGTTGCATCCCAGGAATTTGAAAACCATATTTTCTATTAGCAAAACATTTCCCATACCAATTTACATTCAGGGCATGTGTTAACTTTGCAAACCACAGTCCAGCTTTCCTCTTGGGGACAGCACACTCATTTTTTATACTGAAAATAATGAAAGTTCTAAAAAAACCACAGAGAAATTATTTTCCCAGTCATGTTTGCAATTCTTTACCCTTAGAATTACATAAGTCTCTATGTTATGACATTTAATTCCTGTTTTTACTCAGCTTTGCCAAAGCAAGGCAACAAAGAATCTTCATTATGTCTTTCTGTCCAAACATTCGTAAGTATTTCCACATGAATTGCTCTGTTAATTTTAAAGTTCAGAGGGACTTTCTTCTGAATGCTATGCGAGAGAGCAGCACTGTGATATTCTTCCTGCCATTACTTATGGTAAAGAAGGCAACCCCAGATGTGGGTGTTCTAGGAAGGAGGAGGATAGAGATTTTTAGAAGTGTACAATTTGGGCCAATTAATTTCAAACACGTTGTGTTTTAGTGTGAGAAGTGCTAACTCAGTCATACTAACAGTCCTTGGTAAGTGACCTATGCAGCAAATTCAAGTTGCTGTTATTCACAAAGCTTCAGCACATTCTCTAACCCAGCCTTCATAATTATGTTTTTGGCTTTCAGGAAAGGCATCTTGAGCTCCAGCAGGCAAAAAAAAAGGGTCTGGTCAGAAAATAAGATGATGAAGTGAAAAATAGCAATTACAGAGGGAATATTATTCAGGAGGAGCTACCAACGAGCAGGAATGACAGAGATTAAACCGACTCACGTGTTACATTTTGTATTACAGCCAGCAAATCTCCACCTCTCTGGTTTTCATGTTACAGCAATCTCCAGTCACAGAGAGGCTCCTAAAGTCAGGGCAATCTCTCTGACGTGGATTTCTAAACTGCCTGCTGTAAAGAAACTGAAGACTGTGGGCATTTGAGCACATTCAGTGACTGTGTTGCTGTTCCACGTTCTTTTTCAGCTGAACCATTACTGATTTCAACTCTACGTGCACTTACCATTATGTGACATTCCAACAGCGAGGCACTTCTGGAACCTGCAGTACTGACATTTATTCCTGCTTTTCTTGTGGATCCGGCAGTTTAGATCACATCTGTCATAAATTAGCTTTAACCTGATTGTTCTTCGAAAAAAGCCCTGGAGAAAACAGAAAAATATGGAAAAGGATGCAAGAAACTGGCAGTGCCATCCTGGCCCTGCTCCACCCATCCAGGGCACCTCTCTGTGCCCACCCTGACCCGGATCAGAGGGATTCCCAAAGGAAGCAAAGCTCCTGGGACCACCCTCTCTGCTCCTGTTCTGCTCTTATCAATTGTTTCCAACTCCCTTTGATAAAGGGGTAAAATTCTCAAAAAGCTGGAGAAGCTTTAGGGAATCAGTGGGGTTTAAAGGATATTTGGGATGTAAGGTGAGTGCACAACTCCAAAGGAAGCGAAACTCCGTTTGTGCCATTGCTCATGGGACAATTATTATGAACCAAACACGACATTTTCAAAATTTAAAGTTCACTATCAACGTAGAAAATTTGTTGTTAACCATGACAAACCAAAAATTCTGCCAACAGCAGTTCCAACTCTAGTAAATGAAAAAGGCTGTAGGTTATTTCTCTTTTTACAGTTTAAAGATGCTTTTTCGGGTCAGTCATAATCAATTATTAAAGCTTGTATGGAGTTATCACCATTTTTTCCTTGTAAAAATGATTTTTTTCCTCACAGGGAATAATAACAGGAAAAGCATAATGCCAACTTTTATTTACATAAGTAACTGTAATTTGAGGAATCTACTTCATACTTATTGCTTTATGTGTGTTCCTAATTCACTGCTGGGTTAAGCTCTGGATTGGTTCTTTCCTTTAAGTTATTTTCCTCAAGATATTGCAAATGGAGAAGATGGGAATTTCACATTAAACTCTAATGATTTTCTTTGAACTCAATGAATTATTAATAATTTAATTCTCTGACATTTCTTCTCTCATTCTTGAGGACTGCAATGTTTACACCACTCATTTGTCCTTTAACATGTTATGAGCACTAAATATCACTGAGATTAAAAAGTCAGGGAAGCTTTAAAGCAGAAATCCACATTCTTAATACCATTAGACTTCTCTGTAGTCACCCAAAATGTATAAATTGGGTAAAGAAACTCGAATCAAGCAGAATAACAGAGCCTGAGTTTTAAATTGCTCAGAGCCTTGGAGCTGGGCATGAGTTTGCTCTTGCTGCGTTCTAAGAATTCAGATTTTTCTACACATGACCTCCAAGACAGCAGGAACGAAATATGCTTGCATGATTGAAAGAAGGAGAAAAAATGCACAAAAAATTGGGAGTAGATCAATAACACCAACAAGAAAAAAGCAAGCTACACTTTAAAAAACTCCCGCTTATTAAGTCATAAATTACACGCGGGAAAAATTTACGCAAAGACCTGAAACTTTTATTGTTTTGTTTTGGGTTTTTTTTCCCAAAAAAAAGCACAAAGGGGGGATTTTTTACCAAGTGATTATTTAGATGAAAACAGCATCTTACCTTGCAGCCCTCACAGGCATGCACCCCGTAGTGGAAGCCAGAGGCCTTGTCCCCGCACACGCGGCACTCGATGGCCATCAGCGAGCTGGACGACTCCTCGTGAGGTTTGTTGTACAACTGAACCTTCTCTGAGAAATAGGGAGGGGAAGGAGGCTCCATTTTGATGGCACCTGTGCACAGAGAAGAGTTCAATGATGAACTTCAAGGAAATACATGGAGGAAGCAGCAAGGAACGATCACAAGGCATCCCAGTCAAGTTGGGATGGGATTCCCAGGTCTGCTCCACGGCAAAGCCAGCAGCAGACAAAGGCTGCAAAGGGATGGGAGCTGGAAGCTGCACTTCACTGGCTGGAAAAGCTGGAAGGGGCAGATTCTGATGGAGAAATTGTATTACAGATCCAGCTTTCAGCTCTGTAGTGTGGAATGGTTTGAAGATGGATATTAAAAATTAATGTATGGAGAACTCAGGCTTTACTCTATCTTTAAAGTGCTGAAAAACTCCTACATGGAGATGGGCTGGAGTGACTAATCTGGCTTAAAAAATATTCAAGTGTCTAATAGAGCTATATATGGAATAATATATTATTCAATTATATATATATATATGTGATAAAATAATATTGGATATTTCAAGAAACTCAGCTCTCTCCTGGGGACAACTGTTCAACCTGGGATGAAGATTAGAGATAAATTTGCTCTTCTGAAAGTTTCTAATTAAGAGAGCAATTTCTAATACTGAATGAGCTCAAACAAGTAAATATGATGTCTTTGAATCAATCATCACTGGCCATAGAAGAAGCTGAAATTTGATAGTTACATTACATCAGGAATGATGAAACAGACGGAGTATTAAAAAAGGTATTTTTATTTTTCCGGATTGGCTACACTATACAAACTAGAAAGATTTATTCCTAAATAAACTGGGAAGAAATTATCTAAGTAAAGATGAGGAGGATTTATGCCATCTAAACTCTACTGCACTCTTTAAAACTACTTGGCATTAAAATGTTATGAATATTTCTAATTAAACAAAAGAAAAATAAATTACTAGCTGGAAAAAATGTCCATTCCTTTATTACAGTAGTAATGCAGAGATACACGGCACCTGCTTCACTGTACAACCAAAATTTAACGCCACAGTTTTCCCAGCAAGAATTCCCTGAAAGAACTCCTGTACAGATTACTACAAATAAAAGTGATGTCAGATCTAAGCAGAAGTGGATCCTTAAAAGAGTTCCAGGCACAGCAACCTCACATTCCTACTCTGAGCAGGAATGCAGTAACAATTTATTTAGGAATAGGTCACTTCCTTTCTTAAAAGGAGGATTTAGTGTAATTTTTTCAGTGTAAGGGGTGAAAGAGCAGCATGTTTCATAGCAAGTAAATAATCCAGGAGCAGTGATAGGAGTTGTAACAATGCTGTGACTCAGGGGCAGCCAATATTTCTACACCATCGGCTTCTTAGGCTGTTTGGAATTTAAAGGCTGCACATATTAATAATTAATATGCTCTGTATGCTGGGCATTCCTGAACATCCAGGGGATTTATTCTGCATGGTGTGCACTGAGCTTCAAAGGACAAGCTGCTCACAAGGTACAGGAATAGGAGACAATGGAGGGCTCCATGTGCCTAATAAAGTGTAATTCTGGGTACTTTATGATGCCTTTCCTAAACCCCAGCTGCTGCTCTGGAAGGGGGAAGGTCTGCTATGGGTATTCTCTCTTTTCTGCCTGCCCTGCAAGGACATCTCTGCCGACACAGGAGATCTGAATTCCTCTAAATCCATTTGCTGCTAGCACATGTGCCAGGGGATGGAGGAAGCGTGGACACGAAGGAGATGCTTCAAAAAAAGGAAAAGCTTACTTTGGCAGTCCTGGAGCTTGATATCATATTTATAATCCAGGCCTGACTGATCACTTCTGGCAAGAGGAAGGTCTTCATAGTGCGGTGAGGAAATGCTCGAGAAGTCAACAGTGGTGAAGGGCTTGATGTCAAAGGAATGTGTGTGATCATCCATGGCTGACAGATCCACGGGGCTAATTCCAAAATTCATGGGCCAAAACGGCATTTCTGTGTCAACCATTGTAATCCCTGCAAACAACAACAAGAAAGAGACATTTCAAAAGGAGTTTTTATCTCCAGTGTGCTCAGGCTCAAGCTGAGGTCCGAGTGTGCCACGGCCAGAGGGCTGAGAGGCAAACTTTAACTGCATCTCTTCATAGCATGCATATGAATAAAATTAGAGGTCTTCCAGAAATAATTCTCAGTTTTGTGAATTCTAATCATCATTCTTCCCAAGTGCCTGAAAATCTCAAGGATTTTTATATTAAGGAAAAACCCCAAAGTAGCTGGTATTAAATAGTGGTGGTTTTCCTCCAAATAACCAGAAATATTTGAAATCTTTGCTCATTCGAGTTTGCCAAAAGTTTAACCCCAGTCTTAAACCCAAGGATCAAGGAAATGTAAATTATGACTCTTCAAATTCCATATATATTGATGCAAATCTTGAAAGTAGTAAACAAACAGGAAACTTAAATCTGCAAAAATCTTCTGCAAATTGAGTGAATTTAGATTGAGAGATGAAATGCTTTTCCAAGTCCTCTTCTGACCAATAGCTGAACCAAAATCCTTAATTTAGACATATTTCAACTATGAAAAAGTTTGTAAGTTACAGCAAGTGCAAAGACTGTTTTATAAGCAGGGTCTGTGTTTAATTTTCCACTATTTATAAAAAGAACATTCTAACCTAAAAATAGAAGAGATGTTTCAAAACTAAAATAGCTTGGTCACTTTGGCTGTTTAATGTGGACTTTAGACCCAATCAAGTAAGTGGCCTTTAACCTCTAGATAACAGAAACTTTGATTTGATCTGCTTTGAATCAAAACTACTCTGTCACACTGCCAGACGTGCTGTTGAAAAAGGAAGATATTGGAACAGAGGTGCTCCAGAATTTGGAGCTCATCCCATGTTTTGACAGGTAAGTGAAGCTGTGCCTGCGCTTCCCTTCAGCTCTGCTCAAGTGCCAGTGGCTAGAAATGGTTGCACTCTGCTTTCCCTCAGGAATGTCACCATCATTCTTCCCCTTTTTAGGACTCCCAGAACAACCCTTCAGTTCTTCTGCCTTGAATGTTGACAACAAAGATGGCAAGGGATCTTTTTAATTCTTAAATTTGAGATGAGAGATTCTCACTGCAGTGGGAACAAAGTGGTGCTGCTGCATCCCAGCCACCCCCCTGTCCCACTGGATGGGGTATTAAGGATGTTACCCTGTCATCGTCTACATGGAAACACCAGGATTCCTAATTGCCACAAGTGACAGTTCTCTGGGGAAAACACATGACAGCTTGTCAGAGTACCTTGGTGTTGTGTGCTGTCTTCCAAATGGTCAAGTTTCAAGTCCAGTGCTCAAATCATGAGCACTGCCCAGGCTCCCCAGGGAATGGTCCCGGCCCCGACGCTGCCAGAGCTCCAGGAGCCTTTGGACAGCGCTGCCAGGGATGCCCAGGGTGGGGCTGCTGGGGTGTCTGTGCAGGGCCAGGGGCTGGACTCTGACGCTTGAAGGTCCCTTCCAGCTCAGGAGATTCTCTGATTCTATGAATTTTTCTGTGAGCACGAATTGCAAACCCCTGGCATCAACACTGGGAGCTGTCTCCCCAAAACAGATTTCCAAACGAAGCAATAAACCACAACAGGCTCCTTCTGAAGAGCCCATTGCTGGTAATGACCACACACATCTTTAAACTAATAAAAAATCAAGAGACATCTAACATTTAATTGGTTTATATCCCCTTAGGCAAGTGCCATCAAGGGTTCTACTGGAGCTCTGCCTAAAGGGTGAGGAGGAAGGATGGCCACAGGCACATTCCCAGTCACAGCCCAGGTTCATCCCAGGGATTCCCAGGACTCACACACTCAGGGGCACCCACGAGGTTGCTGTGTGGACAAGGAATAACTGCAGGAAACCAAATCATCACAGGGCAGGAGGACCTACCCCCAGAGCTGCCCTTGCACAGACACCTCCCTGCTCTGGAGAAGCACCCAGAGAGGCTTCAGTACCTGCTTAAAGGCAAGGACAAGCTCGGGTCACTCACTGAGTAGAGATGAACTCAGTCACCTGCCGCTGATCTCACTGGAAAATTAACAGTTTTCTTGCATCCTCCATCAAACCTCTGAAAAATATTCTCACAATCTCAAGGCCTTATCACTCACTTTGTCCTTTCAAGTTCAAAGGCTTCAGTTTGCAAACCCGTGAGCTGAACAGCAAGTTACAGCTGAGCTGGATTTCACTTCACACTCAGTCCATGGCTGGGATGTTCTGGAGAAGTCGATGATGTAGAACATGAGTGATTCTGTGAAACTCTTGTGTTGTTACAGGCCAGTGTGTCTGCATGAACTTCCCTATGTAGATATCTTACAGCTTGGAAAGCCTCAGATAAGCAGGTGAGTCCAGAGGTCTGGCTCGGCATGCACAAGCTCCAAAATCTAGGAGGCTGTAGTAATTCCTTATCAGAAATCTTGTTTCCCAGTCAGCACAGCCAAATCACTTCAGCAAAGTCTACCAAAAAAAGCTGCAGTGGTTTCATGGTAAAAGTATTTCTAGCCTAGAACTGTGATGGTTTAGATTTTTATTATGTTTTAGAAGAAACAAAAGAAAATTAAGTAATTAAAGAGTAACCTGCTGTTTAAAGCATCACTGAATAGAAGGGATCTGGTTTCACACATGCTGCTTCTTCCCTGCTAATTGTTTTCTTCTGCATGTCTATCCGAATCACACACATGCTCTATGTGCTGAGAGCAGAGGAAATACAAATGCCAAGATTACACTGAAGAGAAAACCAGGGAATTGTGGCTGCACCTATCAGCTACTGCAGGTCACATAGCAATTCTGCTTTATCCTGCTCGTATTTCTGCCGTGAGGCAATAAAAGCTGGAGCCAGCAGCCATTTACAAATCTTTAGTCAAAAGCCTATCAACTCCACCCCTTCCAGAGGTTAACATCCCATGACTCGTTAGATCCCAGAGTAATATTGTTCATAACCACTTCTGAATGATGAGAATGTCCAGGTTTGCTCAGGTTCTGGGTATAAAACACAAAGCATTTCATTACAGTTTTAAAGTTCCAATTGTGACTTAAGCAAATTATGGATATCTTGTTCAATTTAACAAAATTTTCCAATGAATTTCAATTTTCAGATGAGTTCATATTACAAATACTAAAATGAAGGAAACATTTTCCATGCTAGTTTTACTCTTGCACTATTCAAAACCAAAATGTGAAGACTGTTCCTATGTTTAATGGTTATTTTACAAATACTTCTATTTTGCACGTAGCTTCACTTGATTTTTGCTGTGTACTTTGTCTGTTTTTCTCCCCAGGAAAGAGGAATGACAACATTTCCCTCTGGAAAAAAAAAACCCCAAAAACCAAACCCAACTAATTGTAGTCTTCTCATGTCTTTAAAAGTACCAAAAAACAGCAACCAGGATTAAAAAAATCCAATAGACAAGTCCAAGGAACAGATTAAAGACTGCTTCCATAACACTCACAGATGCTTTTGTGGCACCCAGGTAGCAGATCTGTAAGTTTTTATCTGATCTGGAAGATTTTCCTGTGCAAAAATGGTTCTCAGCCAGCAAGAGGCTGTGCAGAACAGCAGCAGAGATGCTATTCACAGAGTCAGATGGAGGAGCTCTGACATTTCATCCTCCAAAAGAGCAGGAGTGAAGGAGATAATGCTGCTGAGATAACATTTAATACTGAGATATGGAGCTGGCTGTTCCAAGTGCCTTCTCTCTGTTTAATCTCCTGCAGAACTGCTCAGGGTTATGTGCAAGGGACCAAAGGCACTGAACTCTTCTGGCACAGCCACCCTTGGGTGTTGTGCTGCTGATAGGCAGGAATCTCATCTCATTCATCACTTCATCCCCTAACTGATCTGCTTTCCAGTTCCTCAGACAGATATTCCCTGCGCTTTTCCTACTAGGAAAACATAAAATATAACATAGGAGATTACCAAGGTATGGAAAACATCCTGGATCACGAGCTGCTCTTTACCATAAACACTACCTGTGCTCAGGTAACCTGAAGGGCCTGTTGTGCTGCATTCTAGACACGCTCTTTCCAGACAAAACTACCAAAATATGACCCTGCAGGTATTTAATGAAGCAAGCAGAACATCCCAGCCTCGCAGGAGTTACAGAAAATCAGAAGGAAAAAACAAATAGATAAAGCCTCTCAGCTTTGAAACATTATTAAAATCAAGGCAGGTATAATGACATGACACGAACAGGTATAAATATAGATACACGATCTAAATAATGCTGTGGTTTTTTCTTAATGAAAACAAATTCCATGGAATAGTTTGGATTTCCTCTCATGTATAAATGTGCTGGAGTTTGTCAAGTAAACTCATATGCAATTCCTGCAGAACTTAGTGTGACCTTTGCCAATTAATTTCATTAAGGCAGCTCAGGCCCTCTGTGAAATAACATCCTAGGTAAGTTGGTTAAGATCACACAGTCATTCTCAGCTTTTAGGAAGAATTTAGAGATAGTGAGGGGGCAGCTTGATATCCCCATATTCAATTTATTTATCTATTTGGAAGAACAACAAAACATTTTATGTGTGCCTTGCAAAAACACATCTCCCCTAAGTGATGGCAGCACATCCACTGAGTTAGAGACCTTCCCTGATCTTTTAGAGGAGAAGGCTGCAGAAGGACTACAAAGAGAGCAGCCAGTGTTGTGATAACCCACTTGCATTCCCCTTCCAATAACTCAGTTCTCTCATTGCCTCTGACACAGAAATTCTGTGTAGCAATGGTCAGGCAGCTCAAGCCAGCATTTTACCAGTGCTGCTCTCAGGTCCCAGACGTGAGGCACAGGGGCTGGGGATCCACTGCCTTCAGAGAGGGACTGGCTGATGGCCCTGGAAGGTGGAGCTGGGCTTCAGTTCTAGTGAGACTGGGAAAAATGGCATCACCTTGTCCTGTTCACTGAAATTCAGGTTATTGAGAGAAAATCACATCTTACTGCATTTGCTTTTTCCTGGCCAAAAAAAAAAAAAAAAAAGCAGGTTTTTGTCTCACTTCTCTGTTTGTCCAGTGAAAGAAAGTTATCTTCATCCTCTCCATTCTCTGTGTTATCAATAAAACATCTCTCCTCTCCAGCAGGTGTGGGATTACTCCACAGATTTTTAGTATTCCTGGTTATGCCAGAGTACCTTGGAACTCTAAGCTTTAAATCTTTAGGAGATACCTTCCTCAATAATGAAAATTACATATTTTTCACTAATAGCAACTGTCATTATAATGGACTTTATCCAACAGACAACACTTGCATAACAAAGAGATGATTTTCTTTTGGATAAACCAAACGATGTGAATTTTTTTGTATCTCAAACAATGACTCAAAGCTGTTGCCCACTGCTGTTTCACACCTTCCCGGCCGGCAGATTCCTGATATTCCCCCCGTTTCCCGGCACAGGACCCGAACCTCTCTGTGTCCTGTTGCTGCAGAGTCAGCAGAGGGAGCACAACATAACTAAAAAAAACCCTCTTTCCAAGAACTCTGCTGGCACAGCCAGTGATGCTCCTAAACAAACAAACAAGAAAAAAAAAGGACAGACAAAGAGCCTGGGTGGCTGATGCCCCCAATTCCGTGTTTGACAAAATCAGTACTCTGCCAACTGCAGCAGGAAAAGCAAAGTAACAGCAAAAAACCCTATAGAGCCTTGCTTTAGAAGTTCCATGACAGAACTTCTATTGTTTAGAAGGAGAGATATAAAGATTTCTTTTTCTTTTTATCCTTGCACACACTCAAAACATTGTTAGGATTCAGGGCAGAAAATGTTTCAGTGATGTGCTGATGAACAAACACACTGAACAACAATATCGGTAGGATGAAAACAGTTATCCAAAGCAGGCATTTCCCAAACAAGTGACACATTAGAAACCCCTACGGATGCGGGAAAAGGGTCCAGCCAATGGATAGAGTAAGTATTGATAAATTTTTGTTGTGAATTCGAAGTGTTTTTGAAGCCTCAGTGTTGCCTTTCAGCACTTCTGGGACTGTGTTGGGGATGGACAAGAGCACCTCTGCAGCCAGCCTGGAGCCAGGCACTCTCCTGGGGGCACCACTGCCTCACCAGACCTGGTCATTTTCTTTTCAAGCATGAATTTATCAAAAACATTTACTGGAATGAAAATTGACCTCACTACAGAGCAGAAGAACGAAATTTTAATGGATTTGTTTCAATTAAAGAACTCGAAACTAAAGTTCCCTGCATGTTAATCTAGCTGTGAGAACAAAAGAAGTACCCAGTATCTCCAGGAAATGTTGAGTGTCAAAATCAGCTCCACAATAAAGTGACTTAGTGAAAACATGAGTTCACAAGCAACTGATAATGGCAACTTTTAACACAGATGACTTTAAAAGCACTGCTGACTCCAAGCACATCAAGGCAAGAGATTACATTTTCTATTCTTTTCCTCAGGTCCAGCTCTGAGGCCATCTGAAAATGGCCCAAAAATTACCATGTCCACCTGACAACACCAAAAAGATGCCAGGTAGAGAAGGCACTTTGGAAAGGATGGAGTAAAGGCTCTGTATAATACGAGTGGAGTGGCTCTGGCCCAAACGGATTTGTCAGCCTTTGAGCAGAGAGAGGGGCTTGTCCCAGCAGGGCAGCCAGGGCACACCTCAAGGGTTAATCACTGAGTAGGAGGGGTAGGAGCTTAGGAAAGGCTCCTCTTCCACCCACTCTCCCAACCTGCAGAACCAGCACAGGGCCCAAATTCTGAGAGCAAAAGGAAAAGCAGCGACCTGGGGCCGAGTGGAATGTTCAAGGTGTGACAGCAAACCCAGAAACACCCTCAAACACTGCTGGGAGATGCCCATTTCTGTCTCATCTCCCAGTCTGACCAGGGCTGAAGGCTGGTTGGCCCAGAAATCCCAGTGCAAGGGCCATTTGCAAGAGCCCAGTGACAGCCACAGCCTTCAAAAAGCCAAATGAAAGGTAAAGGGGGAGGCAACCCATTCATCCTCTCAGCAAGGCTGCACAGTAAAACACCAGGAGAAACTGTATAAATCCAAACACTTGGAAAGACCAAAAAAAAGCAACTCATAAATCAGTAGGAAATGTATTTTATTCCTATAGCTGAATTATAACTACAAGCTGTGCTCACTAAAAGCACAGTCCATAAAATTTACCACAATGTTTAAGAGGTAGTTGTTAATAGAAACAAGGAAGGAAAGCCCATTCAGGGAATAATAGAGCTGTTTAGTGTTAAATATATTTTCTATTCGATGGAATTCACACAAAATGGCCTGGGTTATTTAGAACAGCAACGTTTTATACCCTTGCAGCAACATAAACCCTTGTAAATATAATTGCAAATGAGAAACAAGTTCAAAAATGCCACAGGCTACTCAGATACGCTACAAATTCTACCATCCTATTTTAATTTGTTAATGTAGGCTCTGTTGCATTCTGATACTGGATAGAAATCCATGAAACTTCAGGGTACAAAGGAAACTGATTGCAAGGCTGTGCTCAAGTAGCTTAAATAGAAATTGAGAACATTGGACGATGGGAAATGTCTATATAAGAAATATTGATTTATAATCCGAAAAACTCACGGGTGGGTAGGTCAGATTTAAAAGGAACAGCACTTCAAAATCATGGAGAGCTTAACTACAAATTTCTGGAAGTGACAGTGTTGGGCTCCTGGTGGTAAAAGTCTGCCTACAAAAGAAATAGAAGTGTTGTGCTGCAGTCACAGCAGTGGCAGAACACTGAGCTGAGGAGATCCCTTCTGCTCTGTTAAATCAGATTCAGAGTTTGTGGGAAATGATCCTCAAACTGCTTTTAGAAACCCCTGAGCAGAAAAACTGCACTTTCCTAGTTGCAGTCATGCTTTGTGAGGCACCATGTACTGAAACTAAAAGTAACCCTGATGAAAGACTTCTCTTCCAATGCCTTTTGTTCGAAAATGTCTTAAAAATCCCTCCCACTCTTCAAAATAGAAATGATTGTTATTTCGTTTCTTTGAACAGAAAAAAAAAAAATACACCTCCAGAAGCATGAAAATCTGAAAAATAAGGTATCATCTGGTTGGTAATATAAAATCAGAATACACCTCTGTAGGATTCTAATGGGCAAAGACCATAAATTGGCATTTACAATGTGCCTCCTTGCCTCAGTGGAACTGAGCTGTGGCTCCTGTTGGTTTTGAGGGATTTGAGGAAAGCAGAAACAAACAGCACATCCCTGACTTGTGCTGGCAGTATTGTAAAACTATCTCATTATATAAAATGTAGGCGTTGCTCTCTATGAATCATTGTGATTTAAAATAAGATCCTGATAGACAGGCAATGAATCACATCGGATTTTGTAATCAGCAAGGGCTGACTTCTTGGGAGAGCCCTTTGCCCCCTTTGGCAAACAGTGGAGGGGAAGGTCTGCTCCAGCCATGGAGGTGCCTCCCGAGGCTGAAGGAAGTCATTGATTCTAAAATATCCCCAAAAACGCTGTGTGGGACACAAGATAGCAGAGCTTTGTCAACTGGAACAACACCACACAATTCAGTTGATAAGAGTGTTCACATTCTCAGGCCTGTGCTTGGCTCCAAGTCTCAACATACTTTAATAATTGGCATGTATTTATACTGGGCAGGCTTTGTATTGCTGGGTCTAGTGAAAGTTTTACCAACTACAAGACATCCATATAATTCCAAAATACCGTGTTTGCCATTAAAAGTATTTTAAGGGCAAATGAGCCATTCAGAAGTTTCATCTGCACGACTTGTGACTGTTCTTTCAGATGTCAAACCTACTTTGAAGTCAACAGAAAGTTTTCCAGCTTCGACAGAAATGCAGTGGTTGGGTCAAAGTTAAGCCAAACACTCATTTTGAACATTACATCCCTGCTAATGGCATTGAAACACCTTCCTCAAGTTAAGCACTTTTAAAACTCAGTTTTTGGCGAAGAAAGGGCTACTTTAGCTAAGATATATTATTAAATTACATCTCACACACATCTATGCACACAGATAATGTACGTCATGATACAGACCCGTAAGAAACTGGGGTCTCATAAAATGCCCTATTTCCTGTGTAAAATGACTGTTTCAGGGACAATGCTGTGCCAGAGTTAATAAAATAAACTCCCAGCACCACAAAGCCCCAGTGGCACTGTCAGCCAGGAGCCTGCTGATGTTTCAGTAGGTAACAGCTCTGTCTGAAGCCTTCAAGCACGGCACAAAAACATTTAGTGAGTTTATCCCATGCTCACACATGGTGTGTTACATGAAAATTTGCCAGTTCCTCTGTGTCTCCCTAAGCCTGTGTGAGATTATCCAGGATTTCAGGTAGTGTGGCAGAGCACACAGCAAACATGTGTAAGCACCACAGCTATTTACAGGACAATCTCCTGCTCCACTGCTTATCTGGTTTCATTAGGTCATTATCACCATGTCTCTTAATGCTGTTGAATATATTAATAATAGACTCCATTCTTTGGAAATGGTGCTTAGCCAGTAATTAACAGCTGAGGTATCAATTTAGTACGAAATTTTAAACAGTTGTACTCCATTATGGAATTCAAAGTCTGTCTTTGCTTTTGAAATGTTAAAAACTTTAGTAGTAAATGTTAGATGGTATGTGCACGATACCCAGTTAATCTTCTTCTTCTAAAACACTGTAGGTGCAATAAATTCGATACCAACCCTGAAGAATTTTTGTAATAATAATAATAACCACATGGAGTTTTCTCAATCCACTTCGTAGTAGTAGGGAATTTAGGGATGCACAGTACTGTTGGGAAGAAGCCTGGGATTTTTTTCTCTCCTCAGACTCTGTCATGTCAGTGCTTTTCAATGTTCACAAGACAGTAAACTTCAGTATTGTTTCCAAGAGATGAGATAATAAGGCACACAACTGGACTAGGGTAAAATACACTCATTAATATCTTAAATGCAGTTCCCTGCCATGGCAGAATACTGAATACTCCCACAGGAAGAGGAGGAGGAGGAAAATATGCCATATGAATTTAAACTCATTCCTTGAATTAAATCCCACTTTTAAAGTTTTTCCTGGCAGTCAAACACACTGCAAATAATCCATAAAAATGCTTTCTCCTATTGGGATGAGTCGTTTCCACCACGAAGCTGTCATCTTCCAAACACTAAAAATGTAAAACAAGGCTGGATGGAGGGCCCACATGATTTGACCGAGTCCTGGTTTTTGGCAAAATATTTTAATCTGTTGGACAACCACCAAGTTGTAAAAGTTAAAAAGCACCATGTTGCAAAACTCATTCATTAACGTAGACGTGCTGAGCATTATTTCTGCATTAAATACAGAGCTCTCAGTGGAACAGCAAGCACCCCTTCCTGTATAGAAACAGATATAATTTCTGATACGTGCCACTATAAGATAATGCTCTTTGTGCCTGGACAGCCATTGTGATGGCAAGATAATTCAAGCACACCAAAGCCTGAGAAAGCAGATAAACAGCACCAAAGAGGGCTGAACATTCACCACTCTCCTCTTTCAGCTGCCCCCCAAATTAATCAGATTTTGTGGGGAATGCAGTTATTTACACACAGTTATTGAAGGGTGCTTTCATTAGGGGCTGAAACTCTTCTAGCAGACCTTCCTCAGCCTGGAGGGGAACCAGGAGTGACATCCCAACATAATTCTGACAAGACAAACACCAGGCAAAGTAAAGCGGACCCCCAAAAGTGATTATCTCCAGCAGCAGGTTTTCTACCCTACACTAAGAGTACCCACCTAAGAAATGTAGTAATAAAGACACATGAACTTTTGTACACCTATCATCTGTTGCACAAATGTATCTCTTTCATCTTTTAAATAAGCAAAAAAAAAAAAAAAAAAAAAAAAAAATTAACCTTCTCAACTGTATGAACTGCAAAGCATCCAACCTGCTCAGCCACTTTTCAGCAAGAGAGCAATCCCTTGTCACCTGACTCCTGTACTTTTGACCCTCCAAAAAATTCCCAGCTGAAGCATGTTGACATGTTTTTACATGTGATTCAATAATGATTGCTCTCAATAGTGTTGGATACTTATCACACCTTTAGATCAATGTTCTTGTCCTCTCATGTGCTCCATCTTTCTAAATATTAATTTTTCCGTGGAGCTTTCAAACCACCCTGTCAAGGTGACTTCAGGCTGGGAGCGTGGGCTCAGGGCACGGGGAGGGTGAGCTGTTGTAACTGCAATTGCAACACTCTGAGAAAGTATTTAATGAACACCAGGAAATTAACGTGGAGCTGTGCTCCGAATTTAAGTTACCTTGAACAGTTTCATTTTGAGTCTCCTGTTGGACTACAAGCTTCGAGAGAATCTTCCCCATTCTTGTCTTTTTGGGGTCAGCATAAAGTACAACATTAAGTAACATTGTGCTTGGTGTTTTATTCCAGAAAAAAAAAATAGGTGGGAAGTTTCTGAAGGAAATTTAGCACTGAAAATTGTTTTTATAAATATTAATTTGAAAGCCTGTGTTTGACTAAAGAATAGCAAACTGGGAGAAAGAATACTAAAGCATCCACTATAAAAATTCAGCACTAAGTTAGCACCAATGTACCTCCTTTTGTGTTATTGTATGTCCTACTTGCAGCAAAAAATCGAGGAATTTCATTAGGATTTTTCTGGTTTACATACCTAAAAAAGCTTTGTGCAAACTGGTACTTAAAACTATAGTAACTACTGAGCAGAGGAAAAAAAAAACAAACCCAAACAGCCTCAGATCCAGCACCCAGGGTCTGAGTTACTGTGAAATAATGATACCAGAAAGCCCCAGAACAGAACTGCTTTATCTGGAGCTCTAAACTAAATGAAATGGGTTAATATTTTAAGTTTATGGGCCAACAGCTTCCCTACCAAACTCTAAGTAGTCCTGGATGTCACTTTATACATTGGGCAAATCAAACTCTTTTCAGTTATGTCATTTTCCTTCTGCCATCTGACACTGATAACTCAACTCCCCCTACCACTCTAAAGAAAGTACCACAATCCACGACTCAGATAAGGGATATCAGCACAACTTCAGGTGATAACTAAAGAAGGGGACTCACTCAGCTGTTACACAAAGTCATTGAATGCTCCTGCCACCCACCCCTCACAGTTTGCTGAGAAAAGGCCCCCCCATCACAGCACAGAATTTGATGGAAATATTTAATTCTTTTCCAAATGTACTTTTCAAGGGGGAAAAAAAAAACCCCCAATATACCATTCCCTTAAGAACACAGAAGTAACTTACTGAAAACACAATGGGTAAGTGCTGTCTGAACCTGAACTAAAAGATGAATATTCCCCCTGCAGCCCTTCTATAACAATAAAAAAGACAAAATATTTGTGGGGAAAGAACACGATTTCATCTTTTATTTAATTTCAAAATCATTAATGCACTTCAAAAAGAACTTAAATATAACCTGCATAATGATACATTAATGTGAAATTCTACGAAGTCCTGACTTTGTTACAGTTTCAAAAACCTACTGTATTTTCTAATAAGGTATCTGGCATGGTTTGGATTTTTTAATGTGTCTGAAAACTAAAAGGTAGAAATTTCTTTGATCTCATTTTCTGTTGGGTAATTCTTTCTCTGTGTTACGAATAGCCTAAGAATATCACTGATATGACCTGGTCCTACTTTTGTCAACCTGCCTATTTCGAAATCAATTTTTTTCCAACTCCCCCACTGAAATTGCCTTGCTTTGCTCACGAAGGAACAAACATTTTTACCTGCCAAGGTGTGGAAAACGATTCCACACTTGTGAGCTGCCTGTCACTCCTGTGAGTGTCCCTCATCCCCAAAGCAGGCTCTGTTTGTATTCCAACAAACTCCTGTGTCTGCCAATAAACAGCACTCCATGGCTTTGCCACCGTTCTTTGCCTCTGAGGCAAACCAAACCTTTCAAAGACGTGTGTGTGTTTTGTTCTTCTGTTTGTAATATTGGTGGTCTCCAACCCAGAGTGCCAGCACGGGGCAAGTGCCAGCCCTGGCACACGCCGTGACACTCACAGGGCCCGTGGCCCTGCCCCAATCACTCTGCTGGAGGAAGATGGAAACTGGCCCTGCTATTTTTGACAAGAAATGTTCAAGAGTTAAAGTGACATCATTGGAGGACACAAGCGGAAAGCGGAGGATCCACAGCTAAGAACGGTTTAGGAGAAAGCTATTTATGTATAATTTCACAATTCTGCTATTTTTAACGGCTCACCCTAACCAGTCATTTTTGTAGATTTGTTTCCAGCTTGAAGGAATCTACCAACGCTTGACTGAATGATTAAAACCCTGCACTTTGCATTTTGCACAGAAATATTGTGGAGAGAGTGGAGTGTCTATCAGAAAATCCCAATGTGCCCCAGCCACCTCTGCTCCTATGGATTTGGAATCCTCTGAAACTCTGTGTATGAGATGACAACTGTCCCTAGAGATCCCAGTTCGTGGAAACTCACCTGCTTTCATTAAAAAGCTGAACTGCCATCCCATTCCTGTCTTTGACAGCATTTGCTGCTTTCACTTGAGGAGAAAAGTGTATAATCAAGTTCTAACAGTGTTTCAAAAAGATTAATAATTATAAGGTTATGCAACATTAACAATAGTGGTACCAGCAAAGCAGCTGTGTTAAATTTTAACAGCATTAAAAAGAGGGGAAGAAAGAGATTTTGAGAAAATTTCAGTTCCCTTCTCTGTCATGTGTTCTTGTCATCGTCTTGGTTTTTGCTATATTTAAAATGCTGTAGGAATTTCTTCTGCAAGTAATCTAAGAGGGCAGCTAACAGCAAATCTTTCAGTTTCATGTTGTGATAAATGTAAGGATGCACCAGAATTCAAGCCAAAAATGTAAATACTAACATTGATAACATTGACAGCTAATTTCTTGCCTTTTTTTTTTTTTTAACAACATTTATGGAATAAGTTATTATACTGAAAAACATATTAATCAACTTCCTGAGAAGTGCTATTTTGAATAATTATGTGTAACTATATTTCTTTAATCTAAACACATGTGCCATTCTCACACACAAACCACAAATCACATGCTGCAATTTTGCCCAGAGACTCTGGGATACTTGATAACTGGATTGGTTTTATTTTTAAATCAGCAATTTATCTTCAGTTGGGCCAGAATACCAACAGTTCAGCTTGCAATAAATGGTTACTGTCATACCCTGCTTTTCTTTTAAGGAGATTCCTTTTCTAGCCAAGCAAGTTTGGTGTGAGGAACTAAAAGTCTTTGCTGTGACTTCTTGTAACCCCTCAAGCAGGCGTGTGAACAGCTAAACATGTGGCTCTGATGTGGACTGAGGGTAAGCTTTTGGCACTTTTTACTCTTCTCAGTTTTCTTTCATTGCTCAAAAAATACCAATAGCTGCAAATTTCTGTTGGCTGATGGTTGATCTCTTTAAAGATCCAGCTGTATTTGAAAAGAACCATGTTAAAGTACTACTGAGAGTATCACCAAAAAGTAAATTCTGAAGGGACATCTGGATTCCATCCAGTGCAGAGCAGTGTAACAGAACACTGAATATCAGGGTGAGACACTCCTGAAGCAAAACTGCCCCTGAAGCCTTTGGGATCACCTCTAATCCCCAAGATCAGAAGGGGTCTCCAGCAGCTGAGTGCTTCCCACACCTACCCCTTCCTGTCCTCTGTGTAACAAAGGTGTGAGCAGCTGGTTTAAACCTCATCCCTACGCTCTGCACAAACTAAGGGATTATTCTGCAGCAGCTTAGGTGACCCTTCACCAACAATGATGTGCTTGGTGTAGAGGGACATGACTAGGATGGAAATAAGCACAACTATGATCTAATTCCATTCCACCCACCCAGACTGGCAGGGCTGGTGAATTTAGAGCCTGGTTTTGGTCTCTCACCTTCACTTTCTCCGACCAATACAGCATCACAAAATAGGCTAAACATTAGACTATTTGTAAAGCAGGCTCTGGTTTTTGCTGGGCTCCAAGAAGTCAGTGTTAACCTCATGGCACACCTTCCCAACACAAGGGATGGGCTGCCCAAACCTCTGTGGCATGGTGTGTAAAACGAATACAATTAGACAATCATCTAATTTGATTTCCGAACTGTTTCAGGCAGAATCTTGTACTGGACTTGGTTAATTTTGGAACTATGGATTATTTCTTACAGCTCTGCATATATATGGCCACTGAACCAGACAAGATAATTTGGAGACAAATATGAGCTCCTTTGAAATTGGCTGTAAATCTCCATCAGTTCACTTAATTTACCTTTCACAGGACAGCAATGGCAGCATCTGTTTTTAACAGGAATGCTGGACCTCCTGGTCAATATCTGACCACACCAAACCCAAAATCTCCACCAACACAGACATACAGACCATGCAGGCACCAAACTGAACCTCCTCCTTCCTCAGACAATCTGGGGGAATCACTGCTCCATAATCTGAGATTGGGGGAAAAGTGCAAACTATTGATCCTGAGACCACAACAGCACATCAAGTGGGCAGTAAAAAGCTTCCTCCCAAGATCTACATCTCAATGAAAGCAGAGAGAGTTGCCAATTCCATTCTGTGTGTCAGCTCCCCTGGATTATCAATGGGCCATATGCTGTGAATCACATGGCTCAGCCGGATCCTGCATCTTGCCAGTTGTATCTTGCTTTTACTATTAGTTCTGGGATGTTAAAACCACTATTGTAAGCAGTTCAAAAATACATGTCGGAAAATTGTTAATGCCCTAGTCATACAATGTCATTTTGAAGCTCCCTGGGAATTTAGATTTGCACAGCTTATTAGGATATGACCTTTCCCTTGATTTTTTTATTTTAAGATCAAGTTAAGATGAAATTTCCCCAGAGGGAGTTGCTGTGTTTCCTTCACAGATAAGGCAAAGAGCAATGGCAGCTCCACACAGAGACAACTTTCATACGTTTCTGCAGCACGGACATCCAGAGCATTCCTTGAGGCTGAGAGGGAATTAACAAAAAACCCCCCCAGCAACACAACAAAGGTATTTCCCTGAATCTTTCACCTTTTTTTTTTCCCCCCAGTGTCATCTGTGAGGAGTTTTAGGGCCTGTGGACTCTTGCATTCAGAGCACCAGGGCACGAGATAACGGCTTGTCTCTGGAATACATTCCTACTCCTTTGTGGAATATCTACCTCTCCAGCACTCCTTTTTCCTCTTCACAATATAGATTTTTGTCTCAGAAATTCATGCACTTCACTTGGATTTCATGGACCTGATCTAAAAGCAGGAGGTTGAAAAATTAATTCTCAAAATTAGTGCTATGGGCTGATTACAAGCTACCAGGCACAGTGGTTAAATACTTATATATAATAAACACTTTTAATAGTTTAAGACAGGGGAACTCCAACACTTCTTAGTCTGTTTTGCCTCTTTGTCAATGAAACCAACAAAGAGAATTAGTTAAAAAATTAGAAATTGAATGATGTTGCTTATATTTTAAAATTTTCAAATGGTCAAGATGGTAAGAACCAAAAACTGTTAATAAGTTTTTATTTAGGAGAGAATAATATTCTCACTAAAAGTGAAATCAGTTGGTCAATAAAGAGATGACCAAAAAGAATTACGTATTTTGCTTTTTGGCCATTCAGGGTGAAAGTTTTATGCATTAAACCTTTGCTATGCAAACAACATTTTTTCTCAGCTACAGATACCAAAAGAAGAAAAGGAAGTGATGATGAAATAAAGCAAATTACTTTTTGTGTAAGTTTTCATATAAATAGTCTGGCTTAGTAGTTGGGGTGGGCACTGTGCACAGAACATTCATACAAGCCTGCCACAGTAAAGAGGGTGTTTGGAGGTCATGGCAATGACACAGCCAACAAAACCATACGAAGATTCAAAGGAACTTAAATCAGCCCCGCCGACTTTACAAGTTTCCTCGTCTGCAGCTCTCCAGGAGCGACGCCCAGCCTGCTGGAACTCCACCAGCACACAGAACGAGTCCTTTGCACTTCCCTGCATCAGCTGTGAGCAGGGGGATCTCCCCACGAGTGAAATTTGCATTTCCAGCAGCAGCCCTTCCTCCTTCCGTGGCTGACAAGAGATACGGGTTTGCTGCTCCCACAGCAGGTAGCAGACAGCCTTCACACGGTGTCAGGCTCTAGGCAGGAGCTGATGTGCAATTGATCCCGGCCTAATCTGTCTCTCCTGGGCAAGTACAAAGTCATTATCTGCATCACCAGTCCAAGACCTCTATGACACTTAGGTATCCAACAAGAGAGTAAATAAATCCCCAGCGATAGCATTCGCTGCCTATCGCTGGGAGCAGCCTGGTGTCACACGGGCTGAACTTTCCTGCAAATAAATCCACCACGACTCTAGAAAATGGAAAGAATACAGAAGGAAAAAATGGCCAGCTGAGCACTCTGAACTTACAGGAAGGGATCTGGTGGATAATATAATTTCTAGTACAGCAGGGTATCAGCAGTGTTTGAAGAGTGATTCAACAGACATTGAGTATCTTTTTTACTGTGGTGACATAGAGCCAGTGCAGATGCATAGTGTAAGCACTAAAAGTTTATTTACAGAGGGCAGGACTGAACATTTCATGTGAACACATTCAGGCCATGATAAAGAGCTTTGTCTCCCATTAGTAATTTAAAGAATTGTGATTTGGTACTCCCAACACACCTATAATTGAATTCCTCAGTCATAAAATCACTGGTGCCAAACAAGTCCTGGTATCTTTTATCAAGCCTCTTTTTTCTTGTCATTTGTTAACACAATTCTTATGGAGCTTTTCTTCTTTTTATAGATACATTTGCTTTAGTTATAAATTAACCCTGGAATTTACTCTCCCAGAGGCCACAAACTGCTTTTTTATTATTGTCTTGGAAAAGTTTCAGGCTCTATGAATTGATGATTTGAAACAATTTTTGAGTAACAGCTCAGATGCAGAGGAAGGAAATTCAAGAGATTGACAAAGCAGTTGAGACTAAACTGGAAATGTTTAGATGCCTTTCTGGGCCTTCTGCTCTGGAAGCCCCGATTAATTTATCAAAAGGGAACGTGCTTCCCTGTGGGATTCCTGGTGCTTCCAGTTCCCTGTAGTAAGATACTCACATACAGCCTCATTCTGAAATGAGGAACTTCCTAAGAAGTCCCATATTTCAGTGGCTCCAGAAGCTGGCCAGCACATCCCAAAGGTATGCGGAATACTCCAAATTTCGGAACGTGTTATAAACCACCAATATTTGTTTAACAGATTGATTCAAATATTGCCCATTAAAAAATAATTTTTCAGTTGATAATGTGATTGTAAAAAACAAAGCTTATAATATCTTCACTGGTTCCTATCGTGTCTTTGTTGGGCTGTTTCTCTTCATCCCAAGGGCTTTGGAAAGCCTTGGCTGTTTTCAGCCAGAACTGACTCCAAATGTAGAGGAGTTTGAACACAAAGGGCTGAAATCATTGCTGCTGCCACCACTGAAAGAGCAACAGTTTGTGCTCAACTTGTAAAAAAAAAAATATATCAAAAAATCCAAATGGAGAATTCCAAAAAGACATATCCATAGGAAATTAAGGGAATCGGTTCTACTGTTCAAAGAACTATTTGTGTAAGAACAGAATGACACTTTTTAACAGCCACAACAATTCCCACATTATTTCCTTTATTTGTCTGTGTTAGTCTTACTACAAACCACTTAAATTGGAAAATTTAGATTTGATAGTAACACACCAGATATCCATTTTTATGGCTTAATTCCCATTTTAGCGAAGGTTTTCCAAGGTGGAGAAAATTTGAAAAATATGCCTTAAAGGTTCAGAAAACAGGAAAAGATCTTGGAGAACTTTGCATTTCTGGATTACTCTTCCAGTTTAGAATGGCTGTGGTTGTGCTGCTGCCTCACCACACGTAACAAGGTGATGACTTCACAGGATCCCAGGATGGTTTGGGTTGGAGGGGACCTCAAAAATCATCCAGTCCCACCCCAGCCATGGGCAGGGACACCTTCCACTGTCCCAGGTGGATCCAATTCTCATCCAGCCTGGCCTTGGACACTGCCAGGGATCCAGGGGCAGCCACAGCTGCTCTGGGCACCCTGTGCCAGGGTCTCCCCACCCTCATAATTATGAATTTCTCTCTAATACCCAATCTAAACACACCCTCTTTCAGTTTAGCCAGATTGAGGTGGTTAAAAATGACATAGTTTTGTTTTTAAGAAATTCCTTTAAAAATTACTCTTTAATTAAGAATAGCAAAAGGGCTTGAGGAGCCCTGGGGTATTTTTCCCATATAAATAAATGCTTTCCCCATCTCTAGTTTCCCATATTCAAGGCAATGCCCTTACAAAGGTAAACAGAGCTTCCTCCTCTCTATGCTGTTTCTGAGATTGCCAGTCAATTATGTGAAGTTAAAATATTAAAATTTTCATCTGAAATTGTGCTTTGAGTCTCTGAATTGCCATATTTTTATTAGTCAGTGTCTCATTCTTTTGAAAAATCTTGTAACTTAATGTGTATTTCTTCGTGAATGCTTCACCTGTTTGACTACCTGTAAAAGGTTCTTGATGCATTTTTTTAAGTCTCAAAAAACCATGATAATTTCTGCTCTTTAATTGAATCAATGATCACACAGATGAAAGGAATTAACAGCTAAAATATTTAACAACTTTTATGACAGAAATGAAGTTGAGAATGGTGGCTACACTGTCAAGTATTTTAGCTCTCAAATTTTCAGGCGTTAAACTACACAGTCATCTTTTGGATTTTACACCTCTGTGCTGTCTAATTACAGCAAAGATTAAAAATTCCCTTATTGTTTTTGTTGACACAATTTGGGGCAAATCAGTCAGTGTGGCTTGGCCCTGCTGTCCCGAAGGATCAGAACCCTGAATTATACCCAGGTCTAACCCCCTTCTCTCACACCTTGTGCACACATTTCATAACTTTGTTTGCCCTCTGCGCTTTCACTCGAGCCAGGAGGAGTTTTCAGAGCAAGCAAGTTGTAATGTATTCTTTACAGGTGAGCTACAATGTTAGCTGTCTCTAGTTCTTGGAACAGACAGTAGGACAATAAAAAGTCAAATTATTTTTCAGGGCATTGACTGTATCCTATACAAGTATTGTACTAACATCTGTTCAGGACAGATGGATAAATAGAGAAGGAGTTTTGCCATCACGCCACAAAGCTCCCATAACAGGGTTAGAAAAAATTAAGAGTATTTATAAAGATTTTGGGCTTTGCTTAATGTGTTCTTTTATTTATTTACACGGCAGCCAAATGAACAGACAACACGGGCTAAAACGACCTACAGAGATCATTTTTTTCATGAAATTCTGATCTCTACTTTACCAAATACACAATTTCTTCCTGTGTGCCACAAGCTTTCTTAGAAAAATCTCCACATTTGAATTCACTAATCTAAACCCTAGCCCTAACCTTAATCTTTTAGAGCTGAAAAGCTACGAGTGGAACATTAGGCACAGATCAGCTTGCTCTGAGGGCAGCAAGAAACTTAAAAAGAAATGATAACAGATCTGAGGGGAGTTTCAGCTGATTCCATTTCAGCTCTACCAATAAACCGAGGAGCCCCAGGACTCTCACTCTGGCCATGCTTGTCCTGCTCTCATTATCAAACTCAGTTGTCCAAACTAGGTGGCAATTTGTGAATGGTCTCTTGCAAATGGTCCAAAGTATTTCAGGAAAGTGATTGAATGGCTCTTAATTGGCTGAGCTAAAACTGGAGCAGGGACAATTCTAAGAATCTACCCATTGAACCTTCCACTTCCTGCACCTGTGCCCAAGTTACAGCACTCTGATTTACCAGTATGGTTCAAGCCCTTGCGTTCAACGAGACTGCTCTGAGACTGGGGAATGTCGCTGCTTTGGGGTTCTGGTTTGGTTTTCCTCAGATCCACTCAGTTATTTAACTGTGAACCAGCTTTTCTTCCTGCCTGTGGCCCCAGTTGCTGCCTGCCAGCTGGGAATACCTGTAGTGGGTTCTCACAACTCTGGAGGAGTTCAGCACCACTGTGAACGTGAACAAGACTCTCCTAAATCTCACCACAGATGCTTTTCTCTCATACACCCTTTTACTGAGCACTAATAAAGGCACTGACCTCTTTTTCCCAAATTTGCAGTTCGTTTCAGTGAAATATCTGTGCAGAAAACCCTGCAGAGATGGAAAACTCTAAGTTCCATTCTTGATAATGATCAAATTCCTGTAGTTGCCATCTAACAGAGGCATTTAGCCATCGATCTTCGTGTCTCATAAAAACACAGGAAACATTTTGCTGCTTCAAGGCTCCACAATATAAGAATGGCAATACTACAGCAAACAGGAAAGCAGTTATATGTATTAATAATTATTAATATTTATAATTATTAATATTTCTCTCACTCCTCTGAGAATAGGGAAGAACACACTGGCACCTCAAAATCACCCCCAGCTTTTAGGATAATCCACATTCCCTATTCTTCAGATTTGCTGCTCAGCACTGAAGGAAATAACAGACCCTGCTCTGAATAATGGCTTTTAGAAGATGCAGGGAGGAAAATCCTATGGGCTCTGTCAGTAACTTTTCCCAAAGCAACACTCCTCTCTGCAGTAGATTTCCCAATTTTTTTCCCTGATTTAATTTCAGGAATTCTTACTCAGAGGATGTTTTCTTCGAGGAGCTATACAACAGTTTAAATGACACCCTGGAATCAGACAACAGTGCTATTTAGTATTTAGCCTGCATTGTCTTTATTTCATTTCCATATTCATAACTCAGTGAGTGCTCTATCACTCCTACTGTTTTGGACTCCAGAGAATTCCCTTCTTCCACAGAGTAACTGCCAGGTATAATTACTACATTCATTAGCCTTTCCTGGAATAATTGTCAGGGAAGTGGCAACCATGCCTGCATCAATTTCTTCTTCCTCCTGGCTTTTATCTGCTTTCCTTCCAGGACAATTAGAGGTTCTCTCTATTTTCTCTTCCCTTATTCACCTCAACCGTTTTCCTCCCTTTATTCCTCCCAACAGAATTTTGGGGAGGGAAGGGAGAGATGGTCTCACTGTTTTCACATCTAGCAATTCGTTGTGGTTTTGTTTTTTTAATTTCAATCCAGTCACTGTAACATGCAGTGGAGATTCCCAGAACAGCTGTTTCACCAGTGCCAACAAAAGAGCTGCCCTCGTGTCTAAGGGTCAAGCTGGAGGAGAAATTCAAAATTGCCACATGCTTTCTAACATTGTGCTGTGCCTTCCTGTTCTTGGAGAGGGGAGGAGACCGGAATCTGCTGCCCAGCCTGCGTCAGAGGACGTAGGCACACTCCAGGACAGCAAATTTAGTGTATGGACGAGGTATTGTTATTCTAAACTTACCTCAGGCTGCAGCAATATTCACTGCCTGTTCTGCTGTCCTCAGTGACAGGAAAGCTGTCACTTGTTGTTAGCATATCAGACAGTTCCTGTTCTCAGAGGAGTCATAAGTAAGGCTAGATTTAAAAAACAGAGCGAACTTGGGCAGAAAAAGAACAATGAGTAGGGATGCCAAAATACAGTGAAAGACCACGTTATGGCATTGTCAGCATATCTTAAACCAAGAAAAGCTGAAAATCTCATAAGAGACCAGAGAGAAGAATTCAAAATCAAGGAGGTTCCAACAATAAACTTTAAGCTTTGAGAAGGAAATTCAAACATCTGTATTTTTTTAAAGAATTCCCCCGTTTTTTAATACTTTCATTGGCAAAAATAAAAAGGGCTAAATAAATAAAGAAATCCAGCAGTCGTAGCTAATCTTCCCCCTGCCTTCCTTTGACATTTCCTTTAATTAATTAATTAATTAATTTCCTTTCCTGATATTCACTGTGGACAGCTTCTTCCCTTTTTCCCAGCTCCCTTCTCTGCTGAGCCTCCGAAGTCCCACACTGGCCTTAGATCCCTGCCCTAATCCACCACTGCAATTAATCTAATCACACTGCACACCAGTAGCCTCCATTAAGATTAAAGATAATCTTGCTATTTCACAAGATTGAAAAAGCTGGAGCCAACCTTAACATTGCACATTACTCCACCTATTCTGCATAAATTCCGTGTTACGAGTATTGTAAACCAGGAGGGCACTGGTAATGTCGTTACCTTTTAAAACCAGAATTGAGACAATACCCAGCAGTTTTTGGGGTTTTCATCTGATCTCTCACCTACTCGAAACTGGCACCCTGATGACCCAAAAAAAGAATGGAAAGAAGTGCACATGACTTCCACATCCTCAGTGTTACATCACGAAGGATGAACCAGCAGATTGTGTACAGCTCACAGCGCTGCTGTGCTGTGTGCAACTCTTTTCTTGCATAAAAAAATGCCCTTCTCAACAAAACTGTGACTCATTAAAAAACTGACAGACACCAATGAAAACAGTGATAGACACAGACTCATTTCATAATGGGTCCTGCTGTGGGGACTCTGACATTCACCTGCTACGTGGTTTTTATTAAAAATTAAGGTATGTTTGTGGGGCAAGCCAGATCTTTAATACTCCTAAATTTTGGATTACAATTTTCATTGCCAAAATTTTTTCAAGAAGACGCCCACAAGAAAATATCTTTGCTGTAGGGAAAATGGGTTCTTGATACCGAAGGGTTTCCCAGTACTTCCAGCACTGTCAAGAATTCCTGCCTACGCCAACTGTGCTGTAACCACTATTTCTTAATAAATCAGTAATCCTGATCTAAGAAAATAATTCCTCAAATGTCATTACCTGTGTCAGAAGGCAGCTTGCATAACCTGATGTGTTATCCCAGCTAAAAACCTGGGTGCAACGATTTCAAGTGTGTGTTTTATCCCAGGGGTTGGATTCCTGCAAAAAGCCCGACACTAAAGCAGATCTTGGGAACATAACAAATATCCTGGTGAAACTGGCCACATGAGGCAGGCCCAGGGAACAAATTTTGGGCAGTGCCCAAAGGAAACTGGGCAAGGAACCCTCTTGGGTCTCCTGTGCATCATGGCCTAATGTTCTTCCCTGCATCACAAAAACAATTCACCAGTTTGAGACAACTGGTGGGCTCACAGCACAATGAATGCTCCAAGAAGCTGGCAAAGCAGGGGTGGAATTTGCTTCCAGTGGCATTTCTTAAATGTAAACAGCATAATAATAATAATAATAATAATAATAATAATAATAATAATAATGATAATACCACCCCCCCTCCCCAATAAGCAAGCTAGGAACTACTAATTAAGCTTCCATCAGACTTTTGGAGATTATATTGCATTGCCTTAATAATGAAAAATACATGGAAACCATTGGTAAAAATCCTGAGCCTCCGAATGGAATTTTTGAATATTTGCGTTTTTCCCATTTTAAATTCAAGACCTGAAACTTTTGTAGCACCAATTTGGAAACTTGTTCAGTAGTCAAATTAACAACTCATATTTAGATGAGATCTGTACTAAAGAATCCACTCCAGGCCAATTCAGCAATTCTGGCAATAGCTGCAGTGTAAATGTGAAAAAAAACCCCAACCCAAATCCAGGAAAAGAAACCTTTTAAATGGTGCTTGTTTCATTCAGAGAACTGATTTAATGTGAAACCCTTTTGCTCTAAATAAGGCTTAAAGTTTCATCTTGTTTATCATCTCAAACCATCTTCAGCAACAGCTGGAAATTCTGAAAGTGAAAGCACATTTGCAGAACTTTTGTTTCCACATTCCGTAATCCTGTTCTAGGCAAAACCCAAAAAGTCTGCACCTCTGTATGGGTACCCTCAATGTGCACCCATTTGTCAAACCCTATTTATGTTGGCAATACTGCGGGATATTTAAAAGAAATAAAACACTACCCTGTTTTTCTTAGCATTTCTAATCATTTCAAGCCTCAAATAACATTAACATGCCTTGATGGACAAACAAGGCACCTCAGATACGCAGTTCAAGTGCAAATGTTGGCATCTGGGAGGGACAAAGGGAAGAAAAGCAGTAAAACCCGTGCAGAACTTTAGTGTCTCCATGAAATAAATCCATCTCCTGTCATGGGTTAACTTTAGGGGGATTGGAGGAGTAGCTGCATCATTAAGTCAGTGCAAGAGCTTTGTTTTAGACACATTGCATGCTAGAAAACAAATAAATATTACATTTTTCCTCATTCTGAAGGCAATGAGACCCTGAGCTGCAGCCTCTTCAAACTTTCTCCCAATTTCATTACATATGGTCCTGAATAAGTTTAGAGAATGGAGAATACAGATAAATTCTGAGTAAATAAAGCAACCTCATGTACTTCTGTACTTGCTTATCTATAGATTTCTCTGGGTGTAACTGAAAATAAAATTTGGGTTTCTTGTTTTTTACATTCATAGGTAGGATTAAAAATCAATTTAGCAATGTACCACATAATAACATGTTTCTATGCAGCTCAAAAGCTGAGATTCAGCATAAAATATTGTAGCTGAAATACCACTGTAGGGAACAGCAACTCCAAGGAAAACACATGCAAGATGAAAGGATAAACTCTCAGTTTTATTTACTGTAGACATAAAAAGTCAGGACCTAAACCTATCATGAGGAAATATGTACATTATGAAAGGCAGTAAATAGAAGTGGCTGCATTTTTCCACAAGCCCCCATATTAGATAGCACCACAAAGCACCAGGTCCAGGTAGTAAAACCTGTTTTTCTGACCACCCCTACTAGAAGATCTTGGTGTGAGTGTTAAAGCCTGTAATTAACATTTTTCTTTTCATAGTTCCTTTTTTTGGCGGAACAATGTGAGTCTTTTGGTGAGCCTGACTTCTCTCTCAAAGCACCATGGCTGAGCACTTGGTTCACAGCAATATTAAAATATTCCCCTAGCACAGGCAGTGAAAATGTTCATCAGTCTATTTGTATACAGATGGCAACCTGAGTTCAAAGCCTCTCAAACTTCAAAATTGCTCCTACCCAGCCACAAATAGTAACAGCAGTTACACAACCTCTCTGTTCAATAAATCCAAACAAACACACAAGTACTATGGACTTCTCGTGCAATATTATAACATAAAAATCCCACTTTATGCAACGCAGTGTAATCACGTATCGTGTAAAAAGTTTTAAGACGAGATCATAATTCTGGGCAGGACTCCTTTGTGCAAATGTGAAATTCTCTGCGAAGTAAATGCTTAAACTCAGTGGAAAAACACAAGATGCAATAAGAAAACTTCCCCTGCTCTGCCTTATCCCAGGTAAATATTCCATACAGCTGAAAGTGTTGGGATGCAAATCACGCATTTAGAATTTTATGCACCCAGGTAAGTTAGAGGGATTGGAGCTGGAGGTCTATAAAAAAGTGTAGGATTCTGGCAAAAGGGAATCTAAAACATGTCACAATCTGATCTGTGATAAAGAGGAAAGACATCAGTCCCCACAGAGCTCATGAAATTCCAACAACCCCTAAAGCAGCACGAAGTCGACTATTTTATAATGGCATAATAATAGCTGTTAGAAGACCAAAAGTAGAACTCATGCCTAATTTGAAGTGTAGAATAAACTAATACCAACTGCAGTGTCTGTAGCAGAATGTTGGCCTTTCATTTGGAGTTGAAATACGTTAAGAAATTGATGGCACACAAATTCCAGTAAAAAAGGCAGATAAATAAACTCCTCCTGTTACACTGGCATTTCTTACAGGTTTTGAAGAAAAACATGTAGGACTTTAGCTATAATATGTACTCATGGCTATTTAATTTCAGACATTTAGTCTCACTGAACAAACAGCAATTCCTTTAGAGCTGGACCCTCAATTTTGAGTGTACTAAACCCACAGACACGCAGTAATTCAGCAGTAATTGCATGGAAGCAAACTGGATAGAGGACTAAACTTTTATCACTGCAAACCTGATCCTACTGAAACCACTGACCTCAAGGAAGCGGGGATTTCTATTTTTTTTTTTTTAGATTCTATGCATCTTCCACCCACCCAAGAAGTTTCTTTGCTGGACTGGAGGGTTCTGTACATTTTCTGTTGGGATATTGCCCAATATTTATTATCCTGTGCTATCAGAAATTACACACAGCCTTTCAGCACTGCTGAGATAAGTAGGAAGCCATTCCTAACATAGGGTTAATCCCTTCCCTACACACACACATCCCCTACAAGCACGTCCATAACCCCACACGTGTGCTCACCCCAGCAGCCATGCAGGGCACTCATGCTGGACATACATCCCCAGAGCTCCGGCAGCTTTGTGTTTTGTAAATTGCTAATTATCAACCAGCAGAGTAGACTTTGGGATTCAGAGACTTGCATTCATAGACTTTGTCCTGAATGTGCAGACTGCATGGCATGGAGGAGATCTGCTTAGTCATGAGGAAAGGGGGTGGCTTATGCAAGTCCACAGAGCATCTCCTGCTAGTCCATTCCAGAAATTCACAGCCCGGCTTTGGAGGTGGTTCCTTATCCTCCCCTGTCTAAGGGGGATAGTTTTCCTAGTTCCAGGGAAAGCTTGATAAACTGCCAAGTAAAGAGAAGAGGATACTGCTTAGAAGCTGAGGTGGTTTTTGCTGTATATTTGGGGATTTATTACACATATCCCTAACGTTTTCTGTCACAATGCTGATTAGAATCTGTTACTGTTTTAAGCACTATTTACTCTCTATAAATGGAAATACTGAAATTTCAAATTTCATATTTTGCATCAATCTCCCTCCTACACTGTGTCTCCATTGCAAATGTGGAACTCTGCATTCTCATGTCATAGATCACATAGTATTGAGGACAGGGGCAATTATTTCATTTGAGTAAGAAGATGGCCCCAATCTGGACTAGGCTGCTAGGTACTACTGCAACACAGGTAATTAAAAATATCTATATAGTTCATGTATCATGAATTTTAATTGGAGAATGATGTCATTGTTTAGTTCAGTTCTATAGAGTGGTTTATGAGAGGGCAAACAGGCCAAATAATATAATGGAAGGTGTGGGTGGAGTGGGAGAAAAATGTGAACATCATCAAATTGACTTCAGTTCTGCGAAAGTTTCCAGATAGGAAGACTGCAGAATAGGCCTTGCTTTAATTTTCTTTCCCCCCCTCTCTAAGTTGAAAGAGCAAAACTCTACGACAGATTTATTATAATTTGCCCTGCAGTGTGAGAAGGGCTGAAAACTTTGTAGCGGGAGGAAGAGGAAAGCCCATGTTGCAGCAGAAGAGCTGATGCTGAAGCAGAAATGTAGTGTTTCCTATGGTTGCCACATTTATTTTCTCCTTCCTATTTCCTTCTACCTGTGAGACCTGGGAGTATCCCAAGCCCCACTCACCACAGGAGTGAGTACCAGGGTGATAATTTGCTTAGCACCAGCATTTTCTACATTGTCCCTGGCACGTGAAAACAGCAAAAAGAGGGACTACCCCCCATTTAAAACAAAGCACAACTGAAAAAACTCCCTGGGCTCTTCCCTTTGTAGAAAATAAAAAGTGGAGGGGGGAACAGACAAAAGAAATATAAGAGATTTATCATTTAATGTAGGCATCAATTTACATTTCGTATTCCCAAGAATCCGAAGACAAATCTTACGGCTCTTTCATTTTTCTTTCTGCCTTGGAAAAGTCTCCACAGGGAAAAAGACAGGGACAAGGAGGAGATTTTTTTTCCCCAAGTACTCTGTAAATGAAGTCCTTAAGAAGTGACCTGTTAATAGGAACCCCCAAGTTCTGTCTGCAGCATGAGGAGTAGGACTTAAGTACAACAATGTTCTCTGGCTTTGGATTATTTCTAACTCTTTCTCTTGTTAGCTCACAAAAAGTTAACTCACACACAAAGAAGATTTGGCATAAAGCACCTGAAAAACAGATCCCTGCTGTTGAAAAATGACACATCATTATGGAAATACAGTGTGAAATAATTAGCACTTATCATCTAATATCATGCTGGATTTAATAAACCTATTAGTGATTAAAAAATTAAACTAGTAGCAATAACTAATGAAAAGTATTGTATCCATGACTTCAAAAGAACCTGGCATGGAGAATTTATAATTGTAGGACGATTCCTCTTGAGTAACTGCACTGGAAACTTTTACTGCGTGACAGAGGAGGACATGGGAATAATCCTCGTGAAAAAACTTGTAAAAGAAACTCGGATTCTGAATATCAAATACGCACAATTAGTGATTCACAATTAGGCTACTAAAAAGGGCTAGTAAAGGCATTCAACTCCACTCTGAGCAGATTACATGGAAAAAAAAAAAAGCCTGAAGAGGGCCTCACCAAACAAGGTGAAAAAGTATTAAGTTTATTTTTCATTATTTAGTCCAGCTTTGTACAAGACAGAGTTTTTGTTCTACTTTTAGACTTTCTCTTGATTTTACAATAAAATTATTGTTTTCAAAATTCATTTTATTAGCCATTACTCTAAGTAGGAAATTATACTGACAGTAGTTGAAGCTGTGCCTAAATTTATTTTATTGACTTAGAAATGGACTTGTGGTTATTTAAAAAAGTCCACAGAAGAGTCAGATTTAGAAGCACTGTTGATAAGGGGTGTCTTTATCAGTCCCATAAGGAAGGTTAAAAGGCAAAGCTTCAACATTCTTCAATTAAATTCTGATATTTCACCGCCTTCATTTCAGAATTCACTATATGAAATACAAATTTATATCAGGAAAGAAATTATTATTTGTATATTTCATACTGTAATGGAAGTTTCACTGAATGCTGATGTTTCATACATTGTATTATCTAGGAATTTGGCATTGAGGCATTTCTAAGAAACCCAGACCATCTTAGGGCTGTTTATAAGTATAGAATTTCTGAACCACTACTAGTTAGTGAGATATTTTGCAAAATTGATGCCTAAGAACATTCAAATTCAAAAGCTGTCCGTGTAAAAATACCTTTATATTATATTTCCGATTGGTTATCATTCAAAGTCAGTGCCAACTATTTTTTCAACTCTCTCTCCCCTTGACAAGCCCATGCTTATATTGTGCCACATGCCTTAACACACTGCTAGGAGTGATTTCTTGTAATCTCATAATTAAATCTCTAAGCAATTTTTGCAGCAATTTTTTTTTTTTTGTGACAGCCAAAGAGAATAATGATGTCAAACACATCACTTTATGCACCAAATTCTGATATTAGTGAGAGCACACCATACGAAACTTCTTTTCAAAGGGGAGCACTGAGTATCATATGTCACAGTCGCTTGGTGTACGCTGGGAATTTTTAGTTAACTAGTAACAAATCATAGTAACCTTTTAAAAGGTAAATTACTTATTAAATTATGGACTAATTGCTACCAGAAAATAGATATTTTAAAGTGGAGCATTGTAATCAGGTTCTACAGCGAAAGCTTGTTCAGAGATGGGGCAGCAAGTCACAAACACAAGGCTAACCCAAACCCCTGCTTATTTCAGGGAGAATTATAATTGATCCATCTCATTTAAAGGAACCTAGACTCCACAGGACATCAAGAAATTGATAATTCCCTGAGCTTTTAATCACAAGAAATACCAGCCTTACATCACTGATATTAATAAATGCATCCCTGTTAAGTCAGCATAGTATTGTCGTGTGTACACAGTGCCACAAAGTTACAACACCACAGGAACTTGCACTCTCTAGCTGCAGAATACCCTGGGGAGAAATGACACCAGGAAGATTACAAAACGCTCCTGCGAACCTGAGGCATGCCATCAAGACACAATATATTTCAACATAGCATCTCAGTTGTTGCAGGCTCTGAAAGGCTCCCCGGCTTTCTGCGATGGGGAAATTGAACAACAACAACAAAAAAAGCAGCTGTTCATTCATTACGAGAGGAGCCAGGTGAGCCCAGCACTGCCCTGGCGGTGCTTTCCCCCAGGGCGGCAGGAACGGACGCCCCGCGGTCTGCCCCGTGCAGCGGATCCGTCCGTCCGTCCGTCCGTCCATCCATCCATCGTGCCCATCACCCGCCACCTCCGCAGGGCGGGACATCGCCCCTTCAGCCCCCGAGCATCCTCCGCTGCACGGCTGCGGCCGGACCGGACCCACGGCCATGCAGCACCATGGACACAGCGCCCGGGCTGCCCCGGCCGGAGCGCCGGCACCGCACCTGGAGCGCGGCCGGGCTGCCCCGGGCACCGCATCCCGCCCGCACCGCCCGCCACCGCCCGCGGCTCCGCTGCCGCCGGGGCCGCGCCGAGCGCTCCGCTCTGCCCGTCCGCAGCAGCGCCGGCCCCCGGCCCGCTCCGCGGAGCCCGCCGTCCCGCCCGGCACCCCGAGCATCCCGGCGGGCCGGGGCTCCGCGCCCTGCCCGCCCCGAGCCCCGGCAGCCCCGGCAGCCCCGGCAGCCCCGTCCCGCCCGCCGTGCCGTCACAGCCCCGCTGCCCCCGCGCCCCGCCGCCCCTCACCTCGGGGGACGGTCCCCGCAGCCCGCACTGACCTGGCGCTGTCAAGTCTCAGCGGGAGAAACTGTTCCCTTCTAGTGGGATAAACTCCCCCGCTCGGCCCGTCCTCCCGGGCAGGGCCCGCCTCCCCCCGGCACCGCCTCCCGCCGGCCCACGGCGGGCGCTGGCAGCGCCGCGGGCTCGGGGGCGCGGGGATGGAGCGGGGATGGGCGCGGGGATGGGGATACGGATGGGGATGGGGATGGGGACGGGGGGCGGCCGCGGGGCAGCGCAGCCGCAGGGATGGCGAAGAAGAGCGGGACGGGAGAAGCAGCGGGGCAGTGAGGAGGAGGACGACGAGGAGGAGGAGGAGGAGGTGCTGCGGCTCCTTCCTCCCTCTGCCCTTCGGGCCGTCCCTCCAGCCCGGCCGGTTCCCCCGTGCCCGCGGAGCGGAATCACCCGCGTGTACCTGAGGGCAGAGCGCCGGCCACGCAGCGCAGCTGGAATTTGATCTCTGCTCCCTGTAATCTCCCGTAACTGAAAATTCACTTTTTCCGGCTGCCGACTGCTTTCTCTTTTGCATTCCCATTCTCCAGCCAGCTCCGCTCTGCGCTGGGTAGTTTGCCTGGGTCACCTCACGTCAGGCTGTGTCCTGCTATGACAGGAGTAAAGGCTTTTCTGAAAAGGTTCTTAGCAGTAACAGAGGTAAAGCAAATTCTTTTTCACTTTTTTTTTTTTCTCCGTGAGATTATCTCTGGGCGCTCCCCCCCACCCTCCCAGGAATGCAGAGACGAGCGGTATAGGCTGTGTTCGGTACCTCTCCAGAGGCAGCAAGCCCCAACAAGCCTGTCACCTCCTCTATCTCAGCCTCTGAGGCTTTGAAAAAGAAGTTAGATGTGGAAAAAAAGGCATAAGATCAACAGGCTTTAGAGAGTCATCTTGGAGCTCGGGGTGCCCCGGGATACAACAGTTTATCTCAAAAAACTCCAGATCTCTTGGACATCACTGGAAGGCTGAGAGGATCCCAAATTTACCTCGTTATGGTTCTTAGTCATCAAGCATTTTGAAAGAGAGCCCACATTTGCTTTATTATTTGTATACTGAAGGCAATTTATAGATTAGGGTTGAACACGTCAAAATACCTGGACTACCTACAGATACTAACTTTGCCTACAGCCTTTTGTTTATGAGAACAATCTCTCTGTCTGCAGAGGCTTGAAGCCTTGTGTTAATTTTTATGAGAATTATCTGTCTATTTGTATAGGCTTGAGGTGTTACCTCTGCCTTGACAGATCAAGGAATCTTTTTCAATTCCTGCTTTTTTCCTTTTATCTGAATTTTTTAGCCCTGGAAATGTGGAAATACTTTTTTTTTAAGTGGTTATTTTTTGTTGTTTTGGTTGGGTATTTTAAAAATTATTTTAACATGCTGCAGTAATGACCTATTCCAGTAATACCCTGGCTCGGAATTAGAAGCCAGGTCCTGAAAACAAGTAAAACAAACCCTCAGAATTACCATGGATGAACAAAGAGGCAAATGTGGGTAAAATAATCTTGACAATAAGAGGTTTTAAATACCTCGGTTATTAATATTTCTACCACTTTACAGCAATAGCTGAGGTAGAGTTTCAATAGAAAGTTAAAAGGAGAAGGATCTAAGCTGGATGCTCCACAGAGTTCTGATTTAGCTCTGGTGAGAGCAGAGCTGCTGCTCTCTCTGTGAGCTGCTGGAGAATTACCCATTTAGTTTAAGTGTCTGAATAACAGAGGACCCCTCCCAAAAATCGAGGTGTTAACGTGCAGGTTTTTTCAAACTCCGTGTAACTGGAAGCACTCAAAAAATTTGGCAGGTATTGATAACATCCAGTTGTGACTATGCTTTGAGCCCAGGCTTTTAGTAAGTTCGGAAGTGAGGCAGAAATACAAAGCAGAGTTTGGATTTTAATTAAATTGCACGAGTGAGACAGGCATATCTAACTCAGTCCAGAGAAATCAGCCAGACACAGCTTTCACAGAAATATTGCAAAGCCAGTATCAGTCTCTTTCTGTTCTAAGTATCGTATTTAGCAAGTTCATCTTTTGAACAGAGCTCATAAAACATTAAGTGAAAACAGAGTGATAACTTATGTACAAATTACTCGGGTTTTGTAAATATGCATTTTAGCAGATTGAGACAGGAAGGGAAAAAATTACTTAGCTGATTTCCTGCTTAACATGGATTTTTAGGTAGGATTTGGTATCTCATTAAATGTTTCTTTCAGACGGACAGCTAATCTTAATTTGAAGAATCAAGAGGTGAAGAACCCATAAATTTTCTCTGGTAATTAAGAGTATGCCTTATTTATGATTTGAATTCATTTGTTTTTCCTTAACAGAGTGGTTTTTTTCCAGAGAAAGCCAATCATTTCTGTATTGGTAAAGAAATAAAAGAGGCTGCAAATGTATTATCTATTCTGTAATCAAGTTGCTTTATACAGTAATGAAATGGTCATAATAAAGACATTATCAGTTTCTCGTAAGTTTTTGTTTGCATTGTTTGACTGTGCAGTTTTTGATGATCCAGACTTTCTCCCCTGCTTATCTGAGAGAATTCCTGAGTTTGGCTGGGACCTCTAGGAGTTATGAAACAAGAATGAAATGTCAGGCTCAGGCCTTCCTGAACCATGGGCACTTCTTCCCTAAGTTCAAAGAGAAGCAGAGAAGAGTCTCTCAGCATCAGTTCTAGTTTTAAAATTAGAAGATAATTTGCCTTCACACAAGATCAATTATACTTTGTTTTTCTTACTGGGTATAAAAGCACTAGTTAATTCTTTTCATGTGAAAGAATTGCATTTTATATTAATTTTAATCGGTCAGTTTTTCGTGGCGAGTCTTTTTGAAGCATTCATTGCATCCGAAAAAAAAAATATTATTTCTGCTTGCACTTATTACAGACTGACTGTACATTATGGGTTTCAATTACTCAGAAAATATGAGGCAGATTAAATTCAATCATATGGCAAAAATAGTTCTCACTGAGATAAGAAGCTGAAATGAGTACTTTGTGGAATCTCGAGATGGATAAGGGTGTTAGCAGTGACGAAAGAACCTCTGTTAAACGGTTTCATTTCTCTTTTCCATCTTGATGGATGAATTTCTGTGCAACAATTCCTGGTAAGGAATTCCAGGTAGGTGTTTATGGTTAGAGCAACGAATATATTGGAGACGATGCTGTGACTTTTACAATTGGCTTGAACAGGGTAGCAACCTTACAAGGATTTATACCCCTTCCCATCTCTGCAAAGACACAAAGTTCCACCTTTTACTTACTTTTTATGTTTCCCCTGTGTCTGTGCTCTCAGCCTCTGGGTGCATTACCCGAGTTTAAAATCACCCCTCACGGTGCATCCCATCCCGGTGCTGTGGGATAGAATGAAGAAGTAGCCAAACTTTTAACATCTAGAGGGCAATCTCCTACTCTGACAATGCAGCCAGAAATCTGACAGCCTGAGCAGCAAGTTCTGGTTGTGCAAATTGCATTGGTTTAAAGGAATGGAGTTTAAATGAGCTGAAAATGTACTGTATTGCTGCTTTTTTTTTTAAAGTTACCCTGTGTTCTTTCTCTTGGGTAATGTAATATTTTAATTCATATATCTGGTGTCCTTTTATTGATAAAAAGCATATCTTACTTGCCTTAGCATATCTCATTCTGCCTTTATTGGCAGTTTTTGGTCTGGGAAGGCATGTTTTTAAAAAGTAAGTCATAATATCGCACCACACTCCTATCTCCAGCTCGCACATTCTGTATGGACACACTCTTTACTTGAAGGGAATTAGAAGTTTCAGCTGCTATCAGTAGCATTTTACACAGATATATGGCCAAACCTAAACTGCATTCCTTTAAGTGCTGGTAGAGGACTATCCCTGGGTGAATTTCTCCTCGGATCCAGCAGGAGGGATAGAACCAGGCACGAGGCAGATTTTTCACAGATAACTGCAGGGCGGGTCAAAACAAGAACCCCTTAAAAATGAGCCTCCTTTGCCTGAACTTTGAGGCTTGGATAAAAAGAGAACAAAATCCGAATCACGCCTGCTTTAAATTCACTAAAGCCAAGATCACACCAGCCTGCCCACCTCTAATTAGAATGGTTTTGTCCCTGACCTTTAGTCTCCCCCCAACTCTTAGCTTCTCTGATTTCATCTTGAAGGGATTAACTTCCTCTCTAGGACTGTCTGGCTCTTCTGTAATTGGATCTGATAGCCATGTTCCAGTCCCATTCTGATCAAATGGGCCCAGTTGCACATCACACACAGTTAGCAGGCAAAAGAACATATAGGAATAAAGAGCTCAAGCATAGACTGCTGTCTGTCAGATGTGTTAATCCATCCGAAATTTATTTCTGAAGGAATCCTTTTAAAGCAACCAAAAGGTCGTTTTGAGCCTCATTTAAAACCAGTTTATCCTAATTTCTTGGGTGATTGAGCTAAGACAGATTTATGAACGTAACTTACTCAACTTCAGAAATCCAGATTTCTACAATTATATGTGCTTAGACATCTGAAATTAGGAGCTGATGCAACCAAGGCTCAGAGTTGTGCTAATCTGAGATGGGAAGGAGGTGGCTGGGCTTGTGGTTAAAGCATGGGACTGAGCTGCTGAGAGGTCTCGCTTCTATTCCTGGTTGTGTCACTGACTTCCTGTGGGTCACTAAAGTCACTGAGCTCCGTCTCAGTTTGCTCCTATATAAAATAGAAATAATATTACATTGCTAGAGCACTGCGAGACAAAGTCATTACTGTCTATACAGTTATTTTGTGCTCATAAAAGGGCTTTGTGTATACTTGTATCAGCAGATCACATCTATATTCCTAAAGTAACTCCTTTAGGATAATTTGCTGTCTTACACAGCAATTCTACGATTCCAGTAAAGACTAAAAACTCAAAAATGCAAATTTTAACTTAAAATACCTAGAGAGCTTTGCCTCCAGATTCCAATTAAACATTTGCTCATGAAGAGAATTGTTTTTTCTTTGTAAGAGTATGAGAAAGGTACTCACTCCCTCATGATTGTGAAAAAATAATGAATCCCCCCCCCCCCCCATTGTTTCTTTTGGAGGAGTGCTTGAAGATCTCTTGGTACTTCCATTTCCTATAACCTTTGTCCCGCTTTATAGTTTTTATACATTGTTGTGATGGAGTTAATTTGAAACACTATTTTTAAAATCCCTGCTTTTTACATATTTTCCCCAAATCTCCAGGGTGCTCAGAGAGACGTAGGAAATGCTGCTGGTCAATTAAATGATGATGATGCTGTAGAACAACAGTTCACACACTGCAGCTCCTAAATCCCAGTGAAAGTCCTGGAATGGGGAGCATCTCCTTGTCTTAAGGGTCAGTTCTCAGCATTCCTGCCATGGATCTCACATTCACATCACCACAACTTTTATTTCTACTGCAAAGAGGTTTTAAACCAAGGAGATCAGGGTCTCTTTCAAATGTCTGGCAAATCAGGTTTATATTCTTGAATGCTTAAACACATTTTAAACTTTTTGGAATTATTTAGGATGGATATAGGTAATAAAGACTGAAAGAGAATTAGATGACATTCAGATTATCCTATAGATTTAATTATGTTTGCTGAAATACCTTCATTAGTCTTCACAGCAAATAGGTTGCATGGCTTTGGATAACGAGACCAAAGACTGAATAAAGCAGTTTCTTGATTGTCTTTGTAATTAATATACATTATTATACATTATTAATATACATTAATATACATTATTTTAACACTAAACATCCTAAAATGCTGTTAGTTCTGAAAGAATCACCAGGAGTGGCAAAACAATAAAATGGGAGCATCCTTTTCTTGCATCTCACAAACTGTGCTGCAGAGGCTTCTTTTTCCAAGGAAGTTGTGACCACTGAGATATGACCCAACAAAATACACACTAAACTCTGCCTCTGACTTGTACCCAGGCAGGAGTGTGAGGCAGAACACAGTGAAAAATCACCCCAATATTTGTCCTGTTGGGGCATCCTATTTTCTGGTGGTGTTTAGTGTAAATGCACACAGACACTGAACCCAAAGGCCTCAGGTGAGAGTTTCTGAGTGTAATAAATATCTGCTTACTCTGTGATTAAACCTTCATCATAAAAATGTGCTGCCAGCGTGCAGGGAACTCTGCTGGGCAGAGAAACAGTGACTTTAATCCTTACTTGAGTTTTGTGTTGCAGGAGTACAAGAAAATAAAATCCGGGCAGGCAAAGCAGCTTGAAATAAGTGTTACATTAAAGGCATCATGCTGCAGTCATGCAAATTGTTCACTTGGTTTGTCTGCCCCTCTTCTGAACTGACTCTTGTTAGTCTTTCAAATAAGTCATTATTTTCATTTAAGATCTGAAGACTCCTAAAAAATAAAGTTAATAACTGGTTGCTAGTCTGTGCTGAGCATTAGAGGATGCCAGGTAACTTTAGCAGTGAATCAGGGGCTATTTTGGGAGAAAAATATTACAATAATTTTCAGGAAATAACCTTTTTGTTCCAAAACAGCTGTCATTGAACACTATTATATCTACAACAATTAAAATTATCTTTGGTAACTTTTAGTATTTGGCACTGCTCCATTATTGTTCAGTTAAATATTTTTCAAGTGTGTTAGGACTTCTGCCCACTGTGTGCCTGAAACCCCTCATCATCACTGGAGAAGCTCTTGGGTTTGTCATGTTGTGCTCTCTCAGCACATGTGACACCTTCTGTGGAGGTTTTTGCCATTCTATAGCAACAGCCCTTCTGCTGACTCACTGTGGGCTCTATAGAATTTGCCTTTTCATGTGAAGTGTTGGATGCTAAAAGACAATTTTAAAAAATAACAACAAAAAAGAGTGCTAGCTAACATATAAAGTGAATTAGGAAACGTGTGCAAACATCCTGGTGAATTTAAATAGCTGGTTGGATCAGAAATGGAGGAAAAATAACACCGGGTCAGGAACAACACCCAAAGCAGCCAGAAACCTTGTATTTCTAATTTAGGATATAAATACTCCCTGCTAAAAATTTCTTTGTTACAAGATGAAATTGATTTTAAAAAGGCAGGTTTAGAGTAGGGGGTGGTGTTGGTTGATGGCTTTAATATGTCTCAAATGCTAATTAAAAATATTTCCACATTGCTGGGGTTCTTTATTCCCTCAGATTGTAACTGGCTGATAGTGCAACCTACATTCTTTGTGTTTTTCAGAATAAAATCTGCATTATTTGTATTGTAATAGCACTTGTGATTGCCATCTGTGGCTCTGAGTCCTCAGTATTAGCAGAGCAGAGCTGAAAAAGCTCTTCAAAAAGTCTATTATACAGATGTAAGGTATGGTAATGATTTATTAATAGCTCATTTGCATACTATGGAATGTTTACTTGTATTTGCATAAGTTAATATAGAGGCATCCCTTCAGTGGGACGTGGGGCAGATGTCATCAAACTCATTTTTTCTCCCGAAGTTTTTGCTCTGTGAACTTCATTAACAGTATTTTCTTGCCCTGCTGTTGTGTGAGGAAAATAATGCAATTCTGGGAATGTACAGAGGACGTGGTGCTGATTTCTGGTATTTGAGTTTTATATAAAGCAGTAAATAATAAAATGTAGCAGTTCAGTACACCGTGGACTAGAGCCTGGCAGCTCACTGTTGTTCCAGTGAACTAAAATAAATTTAATATAAACTCTCCTACTTTTATTTGAAAATTTCAGACATTTGGGCCTGGTCACCCTTGCTGTGTTTGTCAGTCTCCATGGGCCTTTCATGGTTCTGTGCACAGTTCTTTGCTCCAGCAGCTGAACCTGAAGCCAAACCCATGGAACCAAAGTACAAAAATAGGGGTAGAACGGTGGGACAGAAAATCTGATTCAATTGGGAAGTTCTAATTGTATATTAGAATTTATTTTGCATTTTATTTATTCCTCCTCAAATGTGCTTAGCAACAAACTATCCACATATAAAGACCTATTTGTGTTGTGTGCAGTCTGGCCCTTTGCTGAATTTTTTTTCTCTAAATAGACTTTATAGGTAATTCTGCTTCTATCATAAATCACTGAAAAGCTGGATTTTCCAAGGATAAAATAGAGATAGCAAAGTGTACCAGAAATTGAGATCATCTTTTCATAATCCCTCTCCTCGGAGTGTAACAGTTCCAGTTAGGTTGCAGTTGAAGTCACTTTTTTGGTAGCAGCTGGTTTTCCCTAGTTTGTGGTTTTTTTCAGTAATAATTTACACCTGCTTCCAGTGAGCACAGAGTGAGCAAAACATCACCTGAAATATGAGTGGAAAAAAATGTACAGCTAGTTTTCCAGACAGACCACAAAATTTCAACTCACTGGGGGGGTAGTTCTTACTTTCAATCCTAGAAATAGATGGGTTACTACTGAGAGAGAGGGAAGTTGCAACATGAAAGATTTTGGGGGGAAAATGGCTTTTTTGTAGACTGGGACTTGCTCTTCAAGGACTTTGCTCTTCAAGAATTCACAGTGGTGTATATTTAAGGGAAAGCATAACAATAAATGCCCAAGAAGTGAAAAGCAGGATTTCAGATTTAATATTCCATACAGTAATGCAGAGGAGGAGTATCACAGGATTTTAACTTCCATTATGATTAGGAGAAAAAAAAGATAAAATTGCCTTTGTCTCTAGATACACATCCAGAAGATTACTAGAAACTAGGAAAAAAGTTATTAGTTTTAAGAATTCAGCCTATTCCTTGGAAGTGAGTTATTAAACCTGCTAATCTTAGCTCAGAAGAAAGAAAAAACTTAGGGTAACTTCTCTCACCGATGGCAGCAGACTCCTTCCATTCTGTATTTTCTGGTTCCAGTTTCCTGTTTACTCATCATACAGCTCCAGGCTGGCTTTGTCTGGAGTTTTATTAATAACTGTACCTTTTTAAATTTATCTGATTTCTTTTTAGTTGGAAATCTCAGCTCCATTGATATTTTACCTCAGCTTTTTTTTATTTTGTAATATTTCTACTTTTTCACTTGTGTGATGTGATCTCTTATGGTCCAATCCATTTCCCAGCTCAGGTTTTTAAATGCTCTCAAACTTTAAATTAATGTTGGTATTTTTGAGAAACAAGTCTTATAAAAATATGTGCATTTTTTTCCCAAAACTGACAGCAGTATAACTTATTTCCCAGAGACATTAATTTGGTTCTCCAATACTCTGAAACCACTTAAACTGAGAAAATAAATCATTATTTCTAGTAGCCAGGTGAGACAGGAATGTGCCCAGCCCGCTCTGAGATCTTTGGGCATGGCAGCAAATCCACTCGTTAAATTCACCTCTTTCTGATTGCATTATCTTTCCATCTTTTAAAAATTATTGTCTAAATACTTTATATTTGTGTTTCTCGAAGATCTGGTCAAGTTATATGTAAGACTGTATTTGAGAATTCCCTCACATGTCTAAACCCCATTTTATAGATATTTCTTCTTCTTGAGTGTTGGCTTCCAGCTGCACTTTTCCTTCCCACTTTCCCACAGCTCTGCTTTTCCACCAGTTATCTGTTACCCTTAAGCTTCAATAATAACCATTGAGCTGGTGCTGAAGCTCTTCTGAGTGACCATTTAAATAAATTATAAAACTTCCCCAGCACTCATTTCAAATTCAAATGTGTGACTCAGTTAAGGTAGAGAGCTGCCCTGCACCTGAGCCAGTCCTAAAATCCCTTTTAAGTGAGACAGGACTACAGTTGTTTTAGGATCTTTGATTTGCTTAACAATCTCCTTTTAACTGTTGGGTTTCGGCTGGAGGAGCATCAGCAGGCTGCCCACGCCCCCAAGATTTAAAAAATCCTCTTTTTACTCTTTGTTTCTCTCAGAAAGGCCACACCAAGAGCTCGAGTGGGCCTATCCCACTGGCAGAAATGCTGCTAGAAGGGATTACAGACCAACACAAACCAGTTGGAAGAAATACTTCCTTAATCTAGAAATTTTTGCTTATTATCTAGGGCACAACAATAACAACAAAAATTCCAAACAGCAAACCAAAAGTAAAAAACCAGCCAGAATGATGATCAAAAAGTCTTTCTGAAATCTTTAGATTGATTCACATAATAAGAAAAGCCAAAATTAGTTGAAGAAGGGTTGACTTCTGCATTCTACTTGTAATTAAACATAGATCTCCTCTTAAGTTTGAAATCACCCTTAGTAAAGCCTGGACTTTCTGAGTGCTAGAGACACCCATGTGTGTGCTGCAGTTTTCCTGAGCTGAGGGAAATCAACCTTCCTGAGGTCTGGAACTTTATTCCCTGCCCCTCCTGTGGCACATGTGCCCCAAAATTCCATTTCTCCTGCTAAGCAACTGGCCAATCTAACAGTGGGAAATGAATCAGAGGAACAATTCCCCCAAAAAATGAGGATAGCTGCAGTTTGGTTATCACCTTCTGACCAGCTGTGTTTCAGAAGAGCCGGGCTGCAGGTGAGGAAAGCTGTGTTTTGCAGAGGACCTTCCCAAGACACATTTCTAGATTTATTTCCTAATAAACCTACTGCATCTAGGGCCATTCACATCAGGCCTTTTGCAAAAGAGTTTTCTCAGTTATAGAATATCCAGTTTGTTTTTTAATACTTTTTTTAAAGCTTTTTTGTTGGTGTTGTTTATCTTGTGGTGCCAAAATTTTTAAGTCTTCTTTGAGCTTTCTAAAAAGAACGGCACTTCTTTCATGGGTGATGTTACCTCTCCTGTGATTGGAAAAGCTGGCATTAGTGAGACATGTTGAGGAGAAACACAGAGCTGAATTACCCTTTACATGCTCCCTTAGGTGAATGGCTCCCATTGGTGCTTTATGGGCAGAAATGTTAAACATTAAAAATCTGCTCAATTGTGTACAAGATCCTTGGAGTAGATAAATGACCCTGTAATAACTTCAGCTCCTACAGCAGATGTTAATTAGGCTGTGGGTAATTTTTTAAAGCATTGCCATAGTGAAAGTTTCCAGAATGTTCTCTGCTCAAAGCAGAATTTGGGCGATTCCTTTTACCAAGTGGCTTTAGTTATTGCTGGAATATCAGTGAATAAAGACATTTCCATAAATTATTGATTTTTATCGTTGTTTTTGAACCAGCAAGGTGATTTGACCTGTTTAGCGTCTTCCTTAAAGGACAGAGCTGAAGGATAGAGCTGCACTTTGAACGCTACAAAAGCTTTCTGTCAGCAAAGTTCTTGCGTATTTTCTGTCCATTTCAAAAATATCTTTGTAGTATTAGTTTACTGTCACTACCATGGAGAAACTGATACTCCTGTGTGTCAATGGCTGCAGGAATCAAGGCTTCAACTCATGTCTGACAGCAAGATGAGCAGAATTTAGGCTCTCACTCCTTTTCTCACAACTGTGGGCAGGCTCTGAGGGGGTTCTTTGCCCCAGCTCTCTGTTTTGGTGAGTGGTCTGCAGCCCATCATGGAAAAGAGACATTCCTGAACTGAAAATAACAAATAAAAATGTTGTTTTCTGCAACTTTGGTTCCCACATCTGAAAAGCTCTTTCAGAGTCCTATGCAACTAAAGCTGCCTGGATGAGATCTGGTGGGCAGACAGAAATATCCATTCCTGCTGAAACCCAAAACCCTTCTTTTGTACAGAAAAAAAATGCCTTCAAAAAGGGGAACAGTGAGAGACAGCTTTTTCTTGGACTTCCAAGCACGTGATTCCTTCCTGCAGGTGAGGAAGGTGCTGGAAAGTGACAAACTCATGAGGTGAGAGAAGCAGCTTCAATAAAGGCATTAAGTTCTAAAGATGCTCTGTACACCCTTTGCTCGAGGGTTAATTTGTGCCTGAAAATGACCCTCAGCCTGTCCCCCTTCTGGGCATCTTTTCCCTGACTCTCCTCCAGTTCCCAGACACCAAGGAGCGCTGTTATCAGTTCTCCTGCATGACTGTGCCAATAATTTCTGCTTGGCTGCTTTGCTTGTGGCTCCTGATGAAGTGTTAGAACTGAGAAAAGGTCCTGGCGTCTTTCTGCACAGAACCTTTGCATTATCAGGAAGGTTTTGATTGATGCAGGGTTCTGTTTTGGCTGTGTGTGCCAGAATGGCCTTGCAGACATGGCAGGCAGCTTCTTTAGGTCTGGTTTCAACACCATTGAAAAATCCAACCAACAGTGATATGAGAAGTGATGAAATGTCAGTAAAAACAGGTGATGTTTTCTGAATTAGCAATTTCAGTGGGCTTCTGCGTTGCAAAGGCCACTGGAGGACTATTGGTACCACCTAAGGGTAAGGAATAGTGTGTGAGAAGCTGGACTGGAAGAATTTAAAAGCAATCTACAGCTTTGTTATGAGCTGTAGACACCAGGGACTTGGACTGACCCAGAGAAAGGTCAAATGATTGGGATCAAATGAGATCAAACCTTTTCTGTCTTTAACATCCCCAATATCTATCTCCATGTGCCTGAATGTTGAAGCTTGGTAGTACCAAGCAATTATTTGCCTTCATCTGGAGTTGCTTGGATACATTCTTCCCTCTATGCTCAATAATTTCATGATTAGTAAAATCCATGTAATCTTTCCCTAAACATTAAATTTATCACCTGATGTTTCTTTCCCCTGCACATTTCCTTCATTCCTTCCAGAATCTACAAGAAAGAACTTTACTACCTCCATAGTAAATTTAACATAGAACACTTAACTCCATAGCTGTTCACAGTATTTTATTCCCTCTTCAATACTACTTCTGCATTAGAATTCAATTCCATGAAACTCTGTATTTAATCTTATCTTCCTAAACATTCAGATTCACCACCTTCTGCTTCTTGTCTGCTTTTCTATAAATGTGAACTGTTTGGCCTGTCTGACATCACGCACTCTGCCAAACAGCAGAGAAACTAATTGGAATTCTCTGAGCATTTCAGCTTCAATCTGTGGGCCAAATTCTCGGTTGTCATCAGCTCCACTGCCGTAATCATGGGGCTCCACAACAGTTCATGGAAATTTGCTGACACAAATGGAGCCTGCAGCCCACTATCTGGAATTGAGATCCATTCTTTCCTTGCCTGATGGGAAGGAAATTTTTTGTACATCCTGATGCTGTTTTGCGCAGCCTGGCTTCTCAGTAACCGCCACCTTTGTCCCCCTCATTACAGAATGTGCTATATCCAGCAGCTGGGGTGAACTGTTGTACCATCCAGCACTGAATGGGGCAGCGGTCACATCCACTCTTGGCAAATGCTTCCAGCCTTGGATCCTGTTCCTCGCATCCTGATGCTGAAAGTTCTGTTTACTACAGTTTTCACAATAGCCTTTGAGAACGAGGACTCCCAGAACACAATAGTGAACCTCCCCAGGAGTTGCCAAGAGGGGAAAAAAATCCACTTCCTTCTCTGGCAGTGGTGGGATGTAGGTAAGGCTGCACAGCAGCCCTGGCCAGCAAGAGGGGCACAGCAACACTTTTTGGCTCCCATGAAGTTTCATTTGAGAAAATGCCTTTTTCTTGGACAAGGGGAGTCTAGAATGACTTTTCTTGTTCAAGGAGATTATATAAAGAGAGGGAAGAAGGATGGAATGCAAACATTTAAGGAGAAAGGAAACTATGGACATCTCAATTCTCAGCCTGCCCTAGACCCCAGGTAGCAAGAAGTGCCATTTAAAATAGAGAGTGCCTATGGAAAACATGAGGACATCCTGCTAACAGGCAGAGTATCACAACTGCTTATTAAATATCAATAACAGATATTCTAACATGAGGAATAGACTGTGAATACCCATGAGATGTTTCTGGAAGTGTGAAACAGAAAATCATCCAGGAGGTACAGGACTGCTACTCTGCTCTGGTTCCCAAGAATACTTTTCTTGTCTGGGAGAAGGACACAGGGGTTGAGGTGAGAAGCAAGGATGATATCCATGGTACTTTTTCTTCCTCTTCCCTGGAGAGTGGGGAAAGAATGGCACAGCTGCCACTGAGGCTGGGCCTGGAGCCCACCCAGAACTCCTCTGAGAAGCAACAGGACAGAGATAAAGGTGCCAAAGGACTTGGTTTGCACTGTAAGGGAGAGTGTAGCAGGAAAGGGCTGGAAGGATAAAATCTAAACGAGGATACTTCATTGGGAATGGGAAACAGAGGAGCCAAACATATAAGAAGGAAATAGAAAGAGAAAACAGATGAATAGGGGAACTTCAGCTTCTGGATTGTCATTAGGGTTTCCCTATATCTGGCACAGATTTTAGCAGGATGATTTTGAGTTGGTTTTGAGTTAACAAAATGAGAGCTGTTCTCTCACAGCTGAGTGTGTAGCCTGAGTGTGGCTGCTGTGCAGGCATGAGGCCTTTTCCATTTTTTTTTCAATTATAGTGTTAGTTTTGTTCATCTTCATCAGCATTTACAACAGAATTAGTCAGACTTGCTCTCAGTTCAAAAGACATGTTTTTTAAATTAAGCTTCAGTTGAAGAACACATGGATGTAAATAACAGGAAAATGTGTTCCGTGAAACTTTGACAAGTTCAGTAAAGCCCCAAACTTAAAAATTCTGGAGGTCCAGTGACACCCCCTGTATAACCTCATTTTTTTCCTCATCTCAGTTGCCCTGCGCAGGACTGCTTGAAATTCCCAGTGCCTTTGGAATAGCAGAGGGCTTGTGCCTTCCACACCTCGGAATCCTTCTACAATCTCACCTTCTTTGTGCAGAACTCCCAATTTGGGTGTTCCAGCAGCCACACCGGGGGAGCTGGGAAGGGTGGCAGCACCAGCAGAGCCCAGGTGAGGGGCACGGGGTCAGCCTGGGGCAGGTGTGCCCTGCTGGGGCACGGGGGGGACTTTTCCATGTAGGACTGGCCAGATGCAGGATTGCTCTGGGGAAGGGGAGGATGAGAGAACGAGCGTGGGCGGAACACAGGAACTCTCTCTGGTTGGCTGGGGCTGTGCTCGGAGTAGAAATATGCTGACTTTTGTATGTATGTGATAAATGTGTTTTAAGAATAGCAGTGATTTCTTAATCCAGTTTTGCAAGTACAAACAATTACAATGCCTTGTAAAAGAGCTGCTTGGATTCCATAGTCCCAATGTAACAAAGATCAAACTGCCGAGCTGATCGCTTTAACTCCTGTTTGAGGGAGGAGGGCAAGGAATGCCAGAGCTCGAAATCAACTGTTTACATCTTGATTTTTTATAGGAAATTTTGGGGGAAAATACCAGAAATGGATCCTACTATTTCATTCTTTTAAGCACTGGTGGCTTTGAACACGGTTGCTGTTTTGGGCTGCAAATTCCGTGTGAGTTTTCTGACACCCCAGTGTGTACTGAAATACAGAAGACAGGCATTTCAGCTCTTCAGGACAGAGAAAACTGATTTTCTCTCCACACTTTTTCTACATTAGTGATGGGATTGGCTGGATTATGCTCTTTTTAAGACACGTGGAAGATAAAAATATTTTATTGCGATGCGTATGCAGCTAGAGTTCTGTTTCAGAAAGGAAAGGAAAACATATGATGACATTTAAGCTCTATATGCCCAGAAGATCCCAAATCTGGCTCTCCAGTTAAAACACCAAATGTGCATTACTGAGGTACTCCCTGTTTAATCCAGTCCGCGATGAGCAGTGCTGCAGTGCCATTTGAGAACACACAGCAAATAAATCAGCGCAATGTGTCAGTGTTGGCAGGAGTATCTGTGTGTGTGTATAAGATAATCCCAGGCCTGCTCTGCCATATGTGGGCTGAGTTGTCTTGCATCCCAAGGGTGAGTTATTCCCTTAACACGAGGCTCAGTGCTGAAGGTGTTTATCCTTCTAAAGCAGGGATTACAGAATCTATGCACAAAACTGCAGGGGGGAAAAGTGAGAAAAATGGGGTTTGTTTCTTTCAGCTGGGATGCTCCAAAATTCTGAGTTTAACTGCAGTTGTAACTTTCCAAGATCTGCTTCAGAGCCCATGGGTGGAAAAAACCCCAATCCCTGCTTCTCTTTTTCTGCTCCCTCGTTTCCCTTCCATCTCCCTGTTGTGAACAGGGGGAATTGGCACTGAGGTGCACTTGGGTCAGGGCCGGAGGAACAGCCCCAAAAATCTCCTTCCTGCAGCTGCAATAAAGAAAGTGAAATGTGGTGTGTGTCTGTACTCAGCCAAAGAACTGAACGTGGAATTTTTAATTGGATGGGTACATATTTTTTTTAAATTTAGAGTTCTACCTAAGGTTTTCCCTTTACAGGAGGCTTTTAAAATAATGCAATCATTTTCAAAGGAATTTGTTATCAGAGGTAAGACACGGTGCATGATTTGGCAATATTTTTGTAGGTCACTCAGTTATTTGTAGCCCGCTCTCTCTCTGTTACTTATTATTTCCTCTTTTTTGCAAACCCTTTTCATATGATTTCTTATTGTGTGCATACGGAAGTTTCCAAGCTACGGCTGCCCAATCTGAGTCTAACAAAAGAGGAAAAATGAGGAAATGATTAATTGTGTTTGAATTTGATCATTCGTTCAGTTTTTATAGCGCTGGGGCTCTTAAGTGAGTTTGGAACAAGCACCAACAGGAGTTTGTTGCTGTGTGACATTGGGATAACCCGAGATGTTCCCGTGGCTCTGGGCAGTGGGATTGGAGGGACGCGGGGGCGGGATGGGGGTTGGATGTGGGGTGGGATGCAGTGATGGACGCGGGGCTGGATGGGGGTGGGATGAGGAGCGGGATGCGGGGCGGGATGAGGTGTGGGATGCAGGGTGGGATGTGAGGCTGGTTGCGGGGGGGATGAGGAGCTGGATACAGAGAGGTGCGGGATGCAGGGACTCCCCGGTGGCTTCCAGGACCAGAATGGCAGCACTCCGTGGGGCGGGATGCGGTTCGGGATGCGGGATGTGGGATGCAGGATGTGGGATACCATTCAGGATGCAGTTCGGGATGCAGGCTGCAGTTCGGGGTGTGGGTCAGGATGAGGGATGCGGATTGCAGTTCGGGATGCAGGGCGGGATGCAGGATGCGCGATGCAGGATGGGATGCGGTTCAGGATGCGGGATGCGGTTTGGGCTGCAGGTCGGGCTGCGGGCTGCGGGATGGGATGCGGGGATGCAGGGTGCGGGATGTGGGATGCGGGCTGCGGTTTGGGATGCGGGATGCGGGATGCGGGGTGCGGTTCGGGATGCGGGGTGCGGTTTGGATGCGGTTTGGGATGCGGTGCGGGATGCGGGGTGCGGTTCGGGATGCGGTGCGGGATGCGGGGTGCGGTTCGGGATGCGGGGTGCGGGATGTGGGATGCGGGGTGTGGTGCGGGATTCGGGATGCGGTTCGGGATGCGGTTCGGGATGTGGGATGCGGTTGGGGATGCGGTTTGGGATGCGGGGTGTGGTTCGGGATGCGGGATGCGGGATGCGGGATGCGGTTGGGGATGCGGTTCGGGATGCGGGGTGCGGGCTGTGGGATGCGGTTCGGGATGCGGGGTGCGGGGTGCGGGGTGCGGGGTGCGGGATGCGGGATGCGGGGTGCGGTTCGGGGTGCGGGATGCGGGATGCGGGATGCGGGGTGCGGGATGCGGGGTGCGGGATGCGGGATGCGGGATGCGGGATGCGGGATGCGGGATGCGGTGCGGGATGCGGGATGCGGGATGCGGGATGCGGGATGCGGGGTGCGGGGTGCGGGATGCGGGATGCGGTTCGGGATGCGGGCTGTGGGATGCGGGATGCGGGATGCGGGGTGCGGGATGCGGGATGCGGGATGCGGTTCGGGCTATGGGATGCGGTTCGGGATGCGGGGTGCGGGATGCGGGGTGCGGGATGCGGGGTGCGGGGTGCGGGATGCGGGATGCGGGATGCGGTTCGGGATGCGGGATGCGGGATGCGGGATGCGGGATGCGGGATGCGGGGTGCGGGATGCGGTTCGGGATGCGGGGTGCGGGGTGCGGGATGCGGGGTGCGGGATGCGGTTCGGGATGCGGGATGCGGGGTGCGGGATGCGGTTCGGGGACTCCGCGGTGCCGCCCGGCCCGGCCCCGGCAGCGCTGCGCGGGGCGGGCGCCATCGCCGCCTGCTGGGCACGGCCGGAGCGCACCCGGGCCGCGCACCCAGCCCGAGCCGCGCGCGTCCCTCCGGAGCCGCCGGGGACAAATCCCCCGCTCCCGAAGCGATGGGCGGCCTCGCTTCTCAGCATTGAAACCGCGCTTAGGAAATAAATTGAACAGCGGAGACTGCCGCGGTATTAACTCAGAGGAAGCTGTGTTTTAAAACTAAAGGAGAACTGAAAGCTGCCTTGTCGAGATTTGTTCCAGGTATCCACAGTGTTGATCTTTTAAGAAGCACCTATTTCACTTTTTCTGTAATATTTTACACTTTGGCATAATAACAGCCAGATGCTCTAGCAGATAACACAGGTTGAAATCCAAAACCTGGGTGGAAAACTCTTACGAATACTTACAAATGAATTAGGGTTAGTGAGTAGCCATCTCAAAATCAATAAAATCGATCTCCCCGGCGCTTGCATCACACAGGTTGTAACAGATGTTTGCCTGACGTTGGCGGGGCTGGGTGTGGTGGCAGTTGTTGGGCTGGTGTGAGGCCTGGGAGTTTGGTGATTAATGCGAGTGCAAGGAACCTGTAACACGTGAAGGATGCATTCCCAACAGCCCGGCCAGCAGTGGAACGGCTGCAACAGCTGGGGAGTGGAAAATCATTAATTCTACACAAGCAGCACTGCTTCCAGGATCTCTGGGCATTGCAGGAGGGATCAGGCAGCAGACCAGTTAATTAATATATCCTACTAATTTCCCTTCTCTTTGCTTTTTTTTTTGTAATATCATGATTTGGTGTTTTTACAGAAATTTACACTGTGAGTTTCCCTTTCCAAATCTGTGGTAATTATATGAGTACCAGGAAGCCAGCAGCCAAAGGAGAGTTCCAGAGTATCTCAGGTGAGAAGACAGCAGTAGGCTTGGAAAATGCATCCTGACCAAGTCTGCTTTGGGCCTTTTCTGCTGAAGGGAGGTTTTGGCACACATTTGCTGTACGCTGTTACAAAAGCTGATGTGCTGGAGTAAGAAATAACACAGGCCACGGAGTGCAATGACAGATGAATTAATTGCAAATATTGTGTGCCCTGGGAGGCAAGGGGCTGATGGGAACTGTCCTTTCTCTTGGTGATCAAAAAGTAAGTTTTGGAGTGAGAGGCACAGAACTGGTGAACATACATGCATAAGGCTGAAAAATATTTCATTGCTCAGGCAGCACCTCATACTGATTTTTATTCATTTTTTAACCTATTTTAGGAAAATCCTCTTCCTCTCCAGGAGCAGGAGGAACTTGCTCAGACCTGGGGCCCTGTGCTGTTCTCTTGGCTGGATGATGCCACAGAGGGACCCAGTGGGATTGTCCCCACACCCCAGGGCTCACCTGCTGCACTCCAGGGCTTGTCTGGGAAGGGTCCCAGAGCTTCTCGATCTCTGCTGACGTTTGGTCCCCGAGGTTTGTGTCTTTCACAACAGAACAAATACAGGAGAGCTCTGGTTTGCTGCTCACATCAGTGCCACTCTTCCTGCACAGCAGCAGAGCTGCTCAGAGCTGGCATCACCTGCTTTTCAGGAGGTTTTGGCAAAACAATTAGAGAAGAGAGCTGATCACAAAGGAGGCTTCTGTCTTTTGGGTCCTCTTTGGTCCTGAAATTCTCACTGGATCTTGAAAATTACAGAAAGCAGTATTTGCCTTTGAGAAATGGGTATTCCCTGCATTGTGAATATACCTTGGGAAATATTAATGCACAGAGTAACCCACACTTGCACTTGTTTAAAATGGAAATAATCCCTGTGCTGGACAGCAATCCAATTTGCAACATTAGGGCCTTTTGTGGCTCCAATCCTCCTTACAGCACACAGAGGATTTTTAGCCTTCTTTGATATTAGAGGGCAATTGGGTCGTGAATGGGCTCCTTTTGGTTTGGGTTTTATGAACAGAAAATGTTTGCCTTAGCAGCAGATTGGGCGCCAGTATCTCACAGAGTAACCCAGTCTACTCAAAGCCCACTCCACTCCAAAAAAGTCACCAACTCCTCCAAAATGGACATAAATTAGTTTAATTATTGCAAAACCACTTTCAGCACTGTTGCAGCCAGATCAGCTAAACAAGCAGGGAATCACTTGGCCCTTTGCAAGCGTGTCAGAAGCTCAGTGAAAACGGAGGTTTTGATCAGTTGTGCTGTTAAATCACTTTGGATGCTGATTCAAAAGGGCAGGGTGCTGAAAACCACAGCTGGCATGAAGATATTTTCTAGATTAGGTGATGGATTGTATTTTCGAGCTGTGTTGTGCAAACTGGGCACAAAAGTTGCTCTTGACTTTCTCAGCATTTCATCGCCTTTTCCAGACTTATGGATCTCGATGCAAAGGAAATGGGCAGACTTCAGAAATGATTTTGAAGTCCCACCTAAACATCATGAATACAACCTATAAAATGCAATTCCTGTTTCAGGAGAAGGAGGGAGCTTTTTGGGGCACTGTATGAACAGTGACAATGATTGATTGGTTTAAATGAATGGCTTTTTTCTTGTCCATGTCAATTTTATTCCCATGTGTTTGTAACCGTTCAGGATTTTCCAGAGTCCTGCTCTAAGAACGAGGCTAACTGGAAATGTAACTTCTCGATTTTTCCACTTCTTGGAGGCCACTGTTTAAACATCACACAGCCCAAAGGAAATGTCTGCTGTGTCACAGTCAGATGACGAAATTCAAGTCTTGTGATAGCTCGTTGAAGTGTGCACAGACTGCTATTGCTTCCTGTCAGTGCTCACAGAAGTGATTGAAATATTGGAAAGCAGGGACTCAGTGGAAAGTAAGGCTCAGTTTTAATCAGAGGGGGCTGTAGATTTGAGAGCTGAGGTGCCAGCCTGAGCTGATGCTCAGAGGTGAGGCAGAAATGTGGGTAAAGGCCAGGTTCAGGTATGAACTGCCTGAAGTTTGGTCTTAACTCCTGTGCTCAGTGGCAGGCCAGGAACAGGTATAAATTTTCCTGAATCTACTATTTCTAATGCAAACTGACCAATTTTGTGAAGATCAAACCCAAACATCCACACTTTTTCAAAAGTCTTTCTTGTGAGGAAAGGAACAGCAGCAATCATTTTCCACTGCTTCCACAACTAAAATCCCATTTCAGAAGAAATTTTGGCAGCCCAGCCACAGTAACTTTAACTTGGGCTGGCTTAACGTGATGGGTGCAAACTCTTTGCTTAGAGGGAAGAAGAGAAAACCCCCCAGACCTGTCCTGCTGGGCCCACCCAATGGTCAATGTAATTTAGTATTCCCTCTCTAATAGCAATAGGAGAGGATAATTTAAAAAAAAAGACATTTTAGTATTTTAATTAACTATTTTACATAGTTAATTTTGTTAATCATGGTGCTTTGGTGTAGTACCCAAAACACAGACTCCCGATTAATGAGAATTTTCTGAGGTGTTCTACTTTTCTCTTTGGACTCCTAGAGAATGGACAAAATTCTGGTTTGAGAATGCCAAAATCACAGGGGAAAAAAAGAAGAAAAAGAAAAATGGACTAATGAATCACTAGAATTACCAGGAATGTTTGCTCTCCCAATTCCATTTTGGTTCCAAAGTGGTTTCCTGCGCTGTGCTGCACTGACTTGCAGCGGTGAGCCCGTAACTCACCGGGGAACAGCTGCTGAGCCCTGCACACCAATTTCCTGCTGCTGCTGCTCAGCGAACACCTGGATTGGGATGGCAGCAGGGACTTGGAGGGGAATAAAGGCTGGAGAGCTGCTCCGGAGAGCCGAAACATCCCCGGGCTGCCCGTTTCGGGGCGTTTCAGGAGAAATTGTCGGTGAAGGTTTTCCATCTCCCAAGCGGAAAGCAGATGGAAACAAATTCCTCTGGATTGCTGAGTCACCCCGGCGCTGGAGCCAGGAGCTGATGCAATCCTGCCCTTATCACCGGAAGATCTCCGGGTAATCACAGCCACACCTCTTGTTTCAATAGCTCCGTGAAGGGCTCTCCATTCCCCAGACCTAACCCAGCGTGCACTAAACACATTTTGGTTCCCTAATCCCAATCGCGAAGAATAAAGGTTTAAAAACTTGAAAGGCTGAAGGGGCAGGTGCCTGAGGAAATATCAGTATTTTGCCATGGATCTATGCACAGAAATCCAGAGCAAAAGCACTTCCAAGTATGGAAAACCATTCCAATATTTGGATGTGTGTGTAGTTCTTGACACTGCAAACAGCACAAAATGATCTGGTTTTTAATTGTAGCAGAAATTATTTAAGCTTCAACTGAGTGTAAACCAAAAAATTCTCCATTTTCAGTCACCTCTCTAATTTGGTCCACAGCATCAGATTGTATCATTTTAATCAAGTCATTTCTGTGTGTGACTGAGTTCACAATGTTTTGTTACCAGTGGAACCAGGACCAGCAATGCTGCTTCATTTACTTTGTGATCAGCTTGATCAAGGACAGAAGAAACTGTCCTGAGAATGTTAAGCCTGACCTGGCAAGAATTGTGATAAAAATTATTCTAATTTCTGCATAAAAAAAAAAACAACAAAAAAACCAAAAACCACCAAAAAAAAAAAAAACCCAACAAAAAAACCTCAGTGCCAGCAAAATGTTAAGCTGGCTTTTAAATTGGCTATAACATTAATGTAAATGAAAAATGACATTTTCGAGAGAGTTGAGGGAAATGGGAGATCAGTGTATTGCTTGTTTTACTTTAGAAGCTCTCTAGTTTAAAAAATAATTGATATTCCTTCTTCCACACCCTTCTGCCATAATTATGTAAAGAATCTGGATTATGCTTCCGACTCGATTTAACTGTTTTATAATAAGTCACAAGCATACCTTGCCTACTTGATGATATTCCTTTAAGGTTGTGCCAGTCTTTCCATTATTAAATCATGTTTAGTGTTATGTACTGGTGGCTTAAAAAAAAACTCATTTCAAGCTTGAACTTGCTTCGCATTCTCAGTTAGCCATTTGTGTGAGGGAGCACAAACCCATCACTGTTTAGCAACTTAACACACAAATTTTCAGCTTAATGGAAATGTTGGCCTTTTTTCAATGTTCATTAATGAGGTCTTTAGCGTGTTAATTGGGAGAATAAGCTTAAAAATAAGGAAGAGTTGTATTTTGTGAATATAATCTGTGTGCTGCTCCCATCCTAAATCTGAACCACCCACAGAAAATCTGATTTTGGTTTTCAATCCACAAGTTTTAAACGGGGAAATTCAGATACAAATACAGGTACAGGAGCCCCAGTTATCCCCTGTCCTTCCATGGACTTGTTGCTTTATGTGAACCTCAGGATTAAATGAGAACTGAAGACATTTGTGTGTCTTTTGTATTGTTTTTAGATGCAGATTTTCCACACACATCACCCGTGTCCCACCCTCATCCCGCAGGAACACACAGAGATTTTGCAATCAGCATCACTCACCAGTCTATAGGAATGTTTTTTTTTGAAAAAAAGCTTTGTGTTTTTAAAGAGTGGAATTCATGTTCCAGGAGAGTTAAAAATGAAACACTTAAGTCCTTTATGTGTCACTGGATAGAGTTCAGTGCCCTTGCTGCCAAGTTTTTCGCATGATGTGCTGAAGGTCAGAAAGAAATGTTGATTTGAAAGATCTCCACCTCAAGAGGATGCAGCAAAATACCTCTGAAAGAAGAGCAAAAATCCCCTTCCTGGCTTTGGCCTGAGGAACAAGAGTCCAAGTGACTTCAGCCATTCCCAGGGTGCTGCTGCTGGCTCTACCAACACCCATTTTTGTGTCTTCAGTCTAAAACCTGACCTGCTCTCTAGTCCTTGGACATAATCATCTGTTATTCCCATTTGTCAGAACTGAATTCAGGTTGAATTCAGCTTTCATTCAGTCAGCTTTTGTTACCTGCTATTTGTAAAGAGGACTGAGGCCAATTAAGCCTCCAGTTTGTTGGGTTTTCTTTTCGCTTTAGTTTTTTGTTTGTTTGTTTGTTTGTCTGTTTTGGTTAAGGTGTTTTTTGGCTGGGGGGAAGCTTTTTTTTGGGGGTTGATTTTTTTTTTTTTTTGCTTTGTTTGGTTTTGGGGTTTTTTGTTTGGGTTTTTTTAACCCAATTTTAGGTTTTGCTGTAGTCAGAGAGAGGTAGGCTATGAAATGCATCCTAAAACCTCCTTGGTAGGGACATTTACTGTACCTCTGTGCTGTGAACACCCCTCCCATCCATCCATCCAAGCTCTCAGCCCAGCTGCATCCTGTGCTAACATTTAACGCTCTGTGGGATTGCCAAGTGGTCTCTTCTCCAAAGACTTCCTAGGCTGAGCTCTGCTATCTCCCAGATCAGGGAGACGCATTCTGATGTGGCTGGAGACTCTAGACAGTTAAATTCACAGAAATCCACTGAAGGCACTTTGCTTTTCAGAAGTTGCTGAGGGCAAAATTTGGCTTTTTGCAGTTTGAGGGTGGGCTGTTTAAGCTGAGCAAGTTTCAGCTTGTTCCATTGTAATTTAACAATATATTTTCCCCTTGCTCGCTGTGTTCCTCCCAAGAGATGCTTGCACCTCCTTGATGCATGAAAGGATGCCTGTATTTAATGAACATATTAAATAATTCTGTGCATTCTCACATAATTTTACATTTAAAAGTCCCGTTTGAGGGGTGTGTGTGTATATAATTTGGTGAGATGCATGTATAGAAATAAACCAGTCTTTGCTCTTCCCTTTTGTACCTCCTCAAGACATGTAATCTACAAAGCAGGAGAATTGCATGATGAAGTGTGCCAGAGTGGAATGCATAATTATTCCAGAGGAGGGTAAGTCAGTTCAGAACTTGTACTGACATTCTTAAGGGCAGCAGGAGTCTTCTTGCCATGGAATTACATCAGCTCCCCGTGGCCCAGAGTCAATGCACACACTTTCCCTTTCTAGTAAAAAAGGTGTGAAAAATGCTAATGTCTTCAGAAATGTACCCTAGAACAAAGCTGAGGAAAGGAATATTTAATGTAGTGTGGTGCTCACCTGGAAGTGAACGTCAGTGGAAGGGCAGAAGAGATTGAGACACTGCGCTTTTGAAACAACCATTTCAGCTTTTTTAACAGATTAAGTCATGACTTGCAAACAGACAAAAACCATCTAAATAAGAAAAAGAATGCTTCCTTGATCCTAGTTCAGAGACATTCCCACAGCAGGTGGGGCAGAGGCCTTTAAATTACAGGTCTCCTCCATACACCCAAATTTGTTACAGCTCCAGCAGGTGATGAGCAAACCCCTTTCCACGCTGGATGCAGACAGCAACTCCCACTTTCAGGGGTGTTAAAAGATGAGTGTGTGGCTGGGGTTGTGTGGTAACAATAACAGAGGTGGAATCCATTTGGTGTGGAAACACCCCCCAGCTCCCCAGGAGCTGTGAGGTGAAGCCTCCAGCCCTCACTGCCAGCTAATTTATTGAAATTGTCACCAGGACAAACACAGCGGCAGCGGCTCAGCACAGCTCCAAATTACCATCATTTCTAGGCAGCAATTAGCCCTGGTTCAGCTGGTGGGTAGGGAGTGACTAATTTCCATTTCCCCACGAGGAGAGGGGAGGAAAGGAACATTTCCTTTCTCTCGAGCTAAAAATCTGGCCCTTGGAGCTGTTTGGTGGATCTATTGTGTGAGGCAAATCTCCCGTGGACTGGGAGCTGATGTGTCACCCTGGCAGCACCGTTTGTTTGCACACTGAATTCCAGTGGCAGTGTTTTTGTGGCACATCCTGTTTCTTCCTGCATGAGGCTGCTGGAGTTTGTGACTGAGGGTAAAAAATAATTGTACATGGGGAAAACCTGCCTCAAGATTCCCCAGGCTCGTGGCGCGTGGGGTGTAAAGGAAGGAAAATGGGAAAAAAAGCAGAGGCTGCAGGAGGTGGGCTTGAAGCAGCTCAGAGTCTGAAGTGTTCAGTGATGATAGAGGCAGGATGGAAATCTCCTGTTTCCAGGGCCCATCTGCAGGATTTACATTATCCCCACTTGCAGAGATCTGTACAGCAGATCTGCAGCTGCCCCGGCAGAGGTGTTGGCTCACGGCTGCTGCACTCAGAGTGAGGATGCTTTGCCCCCTCTGCTTTCTTTGTGAGTTAAAACTACTCCTGATTTCAGGGGAGGAGGCATTTTAGGAGAAAGGCTGTGAGATGCTCACATTTTATTACAGCAGGTGTGAATTCAATAAATGTCTCCTTCTCTCACGCTTCGATTACCTGAAAAAGTTTTGCCCAATATCTCCAGTCCCCACAAAAGGAGACTTCAACGGCAGAATTTATGTGAAATACCTGAGGGCCAGGGGAAAAGAAGCATCAGCATCTTGCTTTTCTTTAAAACAGAACTGCTAACCCACATGAATTCTTTGGGGGATCACCTTGGCTGTTGTGAGTGACAGGAAAATGAAACCCCCTGTTTAGGCGCTGCTGCAGCCTCCAAAGGGCGCAGGGCACACTAATGAAGCACAGCTCTTGTTAGTTTTAATCAGCACTACCCCGAGTTTCTTCAGCACTACAGACATTCTGTGAGTGATGGAGCAGATCCAGCTGGGTAATTTTAAGTCCTTACCTCTGAAAAGTGCCCGTCACTCAAACACTTGTAACAGACTTCTGAGAGGTAGCTCCCAAAATAAAACAGAGTTAAATAGCAGCCCACATGCACCACTTGTTTCTTTTCTTTCTCATCTGGAGAGACAACAGTTCTTTTGCAGTGCCAGTGGAGGTGCTTTATAAATCTGCATGATTTTTTTACCAAAGATTCATTCCTAGTGAAAAAAGCAAGAGAAGAACATGAGCAGCTTTATTTTTTTACTATTTACTGTGGCTGTCTGCATGGTGTTGGGAAGTACAGGTCAGTGCAGGGCAATAACAACAACCCCAAATCTTGCCTTTCAGATAAAAAAATTATTCCTCAGAGCTTATAAAGCCTTGAAGGAGAATTTGGTTCATTGGGGGGTTTCTTTTACCCTCTTCCCATCACTCTTATAGGACAAAGTCTGAGCCCTAAAGCCAGGGACCTTCTCCATCACACATAGCCTGTCTTGGGAAACCCAGGTGCCAGATAATGTGATGTGGATCAGTCTTTAAACTCCACATCCACCCTTGGAAGTGCTGAGCAATGCCACTGCTAAAAGAAGTTAAAACTTCAAGCCCAGTAAAAACCACGAAGTCTGTTCATTTTATTTTGTTTCGCTTAAATCGATCCTCTTTCTAATTTTTTGTGTTGTAATTTGTGGTTAAAAACCCCCAAACTTGTCTCTCCTGGGCTATCTTAATGTGAGATGGGAGGGATGTTGTTTCTGTTGTTCTTCTTGGCTTATTTTAAATCTAGAGAAGTGACTTGATACTTTAAATATTATTTAAATTCTTTCTCTTTTTAAAAAAAGTTTAATTTTATTATCTTTCTTAATCTTGAGTTAATTTTTGAGCTGCAATAATTTAACTACAGAGGAGTAAATCAATGCTTCATGGAACTTGATGTAAAGTATCATCTTGAGGTGGAATGTTCTTCCTTGAAAAAGAGGAGGAATTAGAGAAAATGACGGGATTTTGCAAATTTGGCTGCTTATTTGCATAACTGAATATGCATTTGGAAAACTAATCGCTAATTTTAGGTACCTATTTTGAATCTTTTGAGATGAGATTTTAAAAAGCATCTTAAAAATTTTTGCTTGTTTAGAGGTGCATGTCTAAGAAAAAGCATTTCCACGTTGGAGACAGGTATTGTCATTCAGAAGAGAAACTCATTTGTGGTGACACGTGTGACAGTTTAGATGATGTCTCTTAAATTGCTCTGAATCCAAAATCACTTCTAGCTACTTTTGGTATGGAAAAATAAACTCTGCTAGGGATCAAAATTTGCAAGTGGCTCGTTGTTTGCAGCACTGTCTTGCTGAACAGCTTTGCTTTGCCAGGGAAGTGGAAAGGCAGAGCACAGTTAAGTTGCTTCTTATTCCATGCTGGAATAGTGACCAGGTCCTGAGGGAACGGCTGGAGCTGTGTCAGGGGAGATTTGGGTTGGAGAGCAGGGAAAGGTTCTTCCCCCAGAGGCTGCTGGGCACTGCCCAGGCTCCCCAGGGAATGGGCACGGCCCCGAGGCTGCCAGAGCTCCAGGAGCGTTTGGGCAGCGCTGCCAGGGATGCCCAGGGTGGGATTGTTGGGGTGTCTGTGCAGGGCCAGGAGCTGAAGTGGGTGATCCTTGGGGGTCCCTTCTCACTCAGAATATTCTGGGATTCTGTGTCACAAAGGATGAGATGGCTGAGTGCCCAGACAGAAAAGGAAACTCGGTCCCAACCACTGGCCCCTTTTTGCATGCCCTGTCCATCCTGCCCACAGATCCCATCTCAGCCCTGTGGATCCTGGTTACTGACACATCCAGCCCCCTGCATCCCTTCTGTGGATGGACAACAGGAAATTTATTTGCAGTATTCAGCCAAAGAGTGGCAAGAGCCCTGTCAGTGCCCAGACAACTGCAGGGCCTTTCCCAATTTCGTAAATAGGAGCTTCCCTGTACGTGATCCGTTCATTGAGCCAGCGCTGGCTCGGAGAAGGGGCTTTGTTTTTGTGAGGTAGGAAGTATGCAAAGCACACACAATGTTTACAAAGTACCTTAGTGCTATTTTGACTAATTTTTACCGGAGAGTCAGTGGTTGTTTCAAAGCTGGATTAGTCACCTCGACCATAATTACAATCTCTTGAAATCTGCTTCAGAATTTTGAACTGGCTTCAGGCCTAATGGTCAGAAAACGGCTCCATCTCAATCTCAAGACTAAACTTGATTAGTAGCTCTTGTAGCTTTTATGATTTCCTGATTTTTAAGTGGAAGATGAATAAAGATGCAGTGCTGTGCACAGAAACCTGTGGCACCAGGAGGTGCCTCTGCATGGAAAGGTGCCAGTGAAGAACAGCCCTTGTCCTCGCAGGCTGGGGCTCACAGCGATGAGCCACCACAAACACCCATATTCCCACTGGAATTCCCTCCACAGCATCCCATGGGATAACTGGGTGCTCAGGCCTTGCGCGCGAAGTCGAACCGCGGCCCTTCTGAGGAGCGAGACAAAACGGACATTCAAAGCTCGAACAGACCTCCATAAAACCTTTTTTTTTTTTTTTCCCCTGATTCTATTTCGGAGGTGTGTTACAGATTGCTCAGAGATGCCTTAGCCAAGAGGCAGAGCCCGGGGAGGGGAGCGTGCAGCAGCTTGTGTGTGACACTCCTTGGCACGCTCGCGGGGCCGGGCAGCGCTGGCACTGCGGGGAGGCAGCGTGTTCTGCACACTGTGTGGGAGGAAACACCAGGCAGCTCGGATTGCATCATCTCCCTGGCTTTTTTTCTCCCCTTTCTTTCTTTTTTGTCTTCCAGATGGTAAAACAAAGGCTGTAGTGAAACCCGTTTTCTCCCAGGAAGGGGTGGGAGGGAATTTTATATGAGCAAGAAACTTTGCCTCGAGTCGAAATCTGGGGCCTGGACTAATGAAGTACCTGTAATTCATATTGTACTAAATATTGCTGAAACCAGGCATGCACTAATCATGAACCGTGCCAAACTATGCATAATTACTATGCTTTCTCTGTAGCAGTAATTAATTTGCGTTAGCAACTTTGATTAATCTTTCTAATCTAAAAGCAAAGTGCTTCTCAGACATGAAAGGCCCTCCAAGTGCTCAAGGTTGTTGTTGCAGCCTCGTGGAGGTTGTTTCAATCCAGTGGGGGGGCAGGAAGGGGACAAAGCTTAAAAAAAATCGAAGTCTAGTTGATATTCATGAACTAATAATTAATAAAAAGAGTTATAGCATTATGTTTTTCCAGAGAATTCATCAGCTAAGCTACAGGCTTCTGTCCACAGTGCATTCATCCTGAAAGAAAAGAGAGTTGTCAGTCAGAGATCTTCTCCAAGGGTTGCTGCAGAGATGGGGGGCTGAGATCCCACCTCACAGAGGGCGGTGATTCAACGTTTCCATCGCTGCAGCGCAAACTCACCCAGAAATTCATTGTGGTCTTTACCTAAGGCCTTGTTCTGGGCAGGGTCTTTCAGCTCTGGTCCCAGGCCAGTCCTTGTGGTCAGTCCCACAAGGGCCAGTTGTGCTTCCTGGGGGCCCTGGAGCTGCCCACTTTCCAACAAAAACGTGTCCTGAGGTCACTGGCTGAGGCTGCTGACAAGCAGAGCCATCAGGTGCTCCTGTGCGAGCTCAGTTCTGACACCTCTGCACATTAAAGTTTCCACACTTCACTGCCAACCTCCCGGGCTCTGCACCCAGAGGAACCCAAGACTGCTGAAAGGATTTGTGTCATCAAAAGGTTCTTGTGATTTACCCAGGCTCCATCAACTACCACATCTCCAAGAGCTAAAATTTCTGAGGCAAACAGAGGTGTCTCTACAAAGCCACTACAAATCCCAGAGGGTTTTTAAGTGACCACGGTGTTGCTCTTTTTCTCCCTCAGCCATGTTAATATTACAGGTATTTTTTCTTGTTTCCTCTGTTAGCACTGTTTCCTGGCAAGGATTGCATGTGATTCATGATAAGAGATTCAGAATGACATGAAAATCTTTTGGAAATGGATGGTCTAGAGATTAGTAACAAGCTTCAGTTTGATTCAGAAAACTTCTGTTAAAAACTGCTGCTACTGCCTCAAAGTCTGGGATGAATTCTGTTAGGACAAGTCAGAGAAATATTTTTAAAAGACATAACTCAGTAGAAAATGTAAATGTGATTCCTACAATTTATAGGGTGTTTTTTTTTTACAATGCTGATTCAACAAAGGAATTCATTGTGATAGTTTATTTTCTTACAGCTGTAGTTTGTGTCCAAATATTTTATAATCATAAAGTTACCCTCTTGATATCAGTCAAAATAGACAATATATATTGATGTTGAAACAAGCTTTGTAGAGGACATTTTTTTAAATCAGGCATGGGACTTTACGTTTATTAGAAGGTGTTCACAAAAATAAGGGTAACATCATGCATATTCTTTGCAACTAAACCCAGTTATGGTTACAGTTTGGAAATAAATTATTTAAATAGACATATGGAGATACAGTAGTACATATACACTCTATTTATGACATTTAGTGTACTGATAACTCCCAGCAATACATCAGAAGTCTACAACCAGCTGATGGAAGGGTTGGATAAGGAGGAAGAAACTGCTTCAATTTCTCACATTATTTATGTGGCTTGACAAGAATGTCAGTGTGAATCGCCTCCTGAATCTGGGAGGCAAGAACAAGTCAAGACTATACTTCTGCAGTACAAAACATTTACACACAAAATACACATGCATTGCAATGCATTGGAAATGGGCAAAGCGAGGAGAAACCCATTCCTCAATGCTTTATTAACACAATTCTACAAAGGAGTCTCAAATAGGATTATATACTTCAGTCACAGTAAGGCCACAATATTACAATGGATAAGGACCTTAGAATTGGACATTCTGTGGGAGCAATGGAACCCTTCCTTCTTTACAGATGTTTTTACACGTTCCTGGGTGGGACCTCACTCACCAAAGTCCTCCTGCTATTTATTTGTGTTTCTGTAGGTTTAACATATTGCTTGGTACAACAGTGAGCACAGTAGAGAAGGGTACTGGCACAGGGAGAACAAAACCTATGGGACATTCACGGCGGTGTCGGACTATCTCACGTGTACATGAAGCTGGCTAATCAGAAAACAGACTAGCAAAGGATTTCCTCAAGTTCCGGATGGTCTCAGCTTTCGCCTCATCTTCGTTCACAGACGACCGGAAGAAGGAGGACTCTGTGAAGCTGAAGGCGTTGGTCAAGGATTGCGACTTGCTGCAAGACACAAGCACAACAGGTTCTGCATGGTCACATCGGCCCCCAGCCTCCACCCCCCGAGCACTTGGATCAGTGATGAGCAGGGGGGAAATTGTCCCTGAGACGTGGACAAGGATGGGCTTTCACCACCAGCAGTAGGGTTATGGAGCACACAGTTTTGTACCCCACAGTTTTGTACCCCACAGTTTTGTACCCCACAGTTAGGTCCCACACAGCATTCCCTGCTGCACCCCGACTTGAGAGTGAGACTTGAGGGTAATACTTATTTTAAGGAACACACTGGTGTTTTGTTTTCCTTCCACAGATCTGAATTGGATGATGTGAATTACAGCTTGAGGAAAATGTGGAGCTGGCTATAAATTCAAATCACAACCCAGCAGGGGTGATTAATAATTGTGTTTTGGTTAGGCTGCAAACAGTTGTGCACAGAGAAAAATCAGGTGTTTTACAAGAGTTTGAATCCTTAATTGTAGCGTGCTCTCCCTTTGTCTATATGTATTGAGTATTAGATCCTTAACAGAGGCTTAAAGACGTTATATCTTTAAAAAAATACCTCAAATCAGACATATTTTTTTCTTGTCTATAGGCAGTGCCTGTCAATGCTACTCCATCCTCAGTGCTATCATGTAACTTCTGTGCAAGTTCCCATAAGCATGAAAAACATTACAAGGAAAACAAGAAGGAAAATAGCTAAAGTTTAAAACTTTAACTCATGACTTGTCAGATAAAATAACATCTAAAAATAGGCTTGAATTTAAATAGAACACATTAATGAGTTACCAACTTTTTACAAAGACATCCCTACATTGGTAAAATGAGTTACCTGCTTTCATTTTTATCTCAGTACAACAGATTTCAGTTTTGGCTCTAGTAAAACTGAAGCACTTTCCTTATGCAGATTGTCTCAGACTCCTCATGGTTTGCAGCTTCTCTACTTCTAAACTAATAATGTACAGCAAACAGTGCTGCAGGCGTTTTAGGTTTTTCATAAATTATAGTTGTGCTAATGAGAATAGACTGATAAATGTTTGTTTGTACTCACTGAAAGAGGGAGGGTGGGAAGCAGCACTTGACTTGATTAGTAACACAATAAGTAGCCTAATTAAATATTTATTCACAGATTAATAACATGTACATACAGGTTAGGCAACAGCATGTGGGTGAATACAAAGCATACACATGCAAATAGAGTTAATCCTACAGGCAGGAGATCTGAGCTTTGGTGTGGACCTGAACTGCTTCTGAAAGTTAGAAAAGCTGCTCTTATTATGGCTTACATCTGAAAAACTTTCATTTCTCCTTTGTTATTGTGTTTTAAAGAGAGGCTGTTCCATTTGAAGAAGAGAAAAATGAATCTAGATGTGAACAAAAAGCTTCAAGAAGAAAGCTGGGAACCAGCATGTGGCAGAGTCCTTCTGTAACTGTTCTTAGCTGCTTTTCTTCAATGCCACAAGTCGTCAAGTTAAGTTTCAAACTATAAACTAGTTTCCATCTTGCTTAAAAACCCCACCTCTCTATTCTCTATGTGTATTTAAAGGATGGACGAATCAATTTGAGGCTTATGATTATAAAATAGAATAAAGAAATACGTTGTCCCAGGGAGGCCAGGGAAATATTGTCCTCTTTGCACATTGTCATCCAGCATATCTTCGGCACTGAGCTGGGCTCAGGGGAGAACCCAGGGGTGTTTCCCACTGGTGTTAGCACAGGAGTGGGTGGAACAAGGGGATTTGTATTCCCTGGAGGAAACAAAGACTCCATGTCTTTGTACATACCAGACTAAGGAGATGTGTCTGAGATTCTCCTGGCAGTAGTTGTGCCAGGGCTGCTGTGCTGGAAAACTGCAAACCTCTGCTGATGCCTTCCCTGAGGTTTCTGCTGGCTGGGTTTGAGCTCTGAGGGGGAACCCTTTCCACATTCCTTACTGGATGCAGGTAAATGAGTAAGGAATCTTCCAGAAGTGGGACAACCACTTTTGTTTGAGTTTTGTGCAGCCTTCTCTGGGCAGGGCTTGAGCACATCCCCTGCACAACCAAGGGCAGCATAAAGAACCAATTTGGCAGCCACTGTCCAACATTATCCAGCCTGGATTGTGCCTGAGACAGGCCTTTGGAAACGAAATCTGTTGTCTCAGTGACTGCAAGGTTAAAAGTTGAGCTAGATAAGACTTCCTCTTGGAGTGCAGGCTGACAGCACACCCAGTCCATGAGTCAGTGGCACCAAAAGGAGGAAACAAAGACAAGAAAGATGATGCTTTTTCAGACCTGGCTGAAATTGCACGACTGGCAGATGAAATTTTGTGCAGCGCTTAGGATAGGACTAATGACAGTGGCTTACTTTACTCCATTAGCAGAGATTAAGCTTTTTGAACTATTTAACCTCATTTTAAACTAGGGAACAACATGTACACTCTTCCCCTGACTATTAGACCAACCCCCAAATCCCAGTTACACAAAATCTGTGCCACGAGGAGAAAAAAGGAATGGATAAAGCGACTCTTACTTAAGCTGCGGATGAGACTGAGGCTTCTGTTGTGGCGCAGGCTGTGGCTCTGGCTGGGGCTGTGGCTCTGCTTCCTTTGATAACCTGGAGCTGGGAGGACCTTGGGCCTGGGGCCGTGGCTGCTGGGTGGTGGGTCCGGGCGGCCGCTGGGGCTGCGAGGCTGCGGGCTTTGCTGCCTGCCCCGCGGGGAACACGCGCTGGGGCTGCAATGGCTCCTGGCTTTGGGATTGCATTCCTTGGGGTTGCACTGGGCCCCCTAGGTTCAGTACAAGAAAAACTTCATAATGTTATAGTTGCAAAGAGGCCTTATTTAGACTTCATATCCAACACTTTAAAATCATCCTCCAACGTGATTAATGCTACTTTCGAGGCAAAAGTCTATTCACAAGGACTGCGCTTGCATGGAGGCAACAGCACTATTCACACCTGGTACATTAGGAACTTGCTTGGAGCCCCTATGAATCAGCCTTAGAATTGCTAAATAGCACCCAGTCTATCCCAGGTACTGACTTCAAATCAAATCAATGGAGCTACCCCCAGAATAGCTTTGGCCCAAGGCAGGGAGAGGCTGTGAGATAACTGAACACAGCAGTAATACCTATTTCAGCAAGACATTCACTATTTTCTGTGGAGTTATTGCAGTTTTCTTCCTCCAAAGTCTTAAAATCATTTCTGTAATATTCCTCTAAGATTCACTCTTATAGCAGTATAACAACTTCATGCTGAAATTTTCTGGCTGGTTGAAAGTATTTCCATAACTTACTTAACCCCTTAGTGAGATATGTCAAGAACATTACAAGAAACACAAGAAAGTCATTACTAATTCTTTACCAGGAAGGCACTTTACTGGCAAACTACTGCGTGAAGGGTGAAACTACAACGTGCAGGAGAGACTCAGGCTGTGAAATCCATGGCTGAAAGATGCTACAGCATCATCCAGTGGGGTTTTTTCTGCTTTCTGACTGAAATAGTGCTGTGTCAGACATCAGGGCTTGCTGCTTTTATCTCAGTTCCCAGGTCTGACTGGGGTTTTCTGGACTGATGGTTGTTATAACTGAATTTGAACTCTTGCACATGAAAATGCACTCAGGACACCTGACTTTAGGGGAGAAAGGATGGGAAATTCTGAGTATTTGTTTGTATAATGCTTCACTCAGGATCAGAGCTGTTGTAAATATCACAGAACATAACTGAGCAAGACCTTCTGGATATCTGGGAGTTTTTTAGTCTTGCATAGATATTTAGCACAAGTAAAACACTTGATCTGCTCAGGTCTCTAAAAGAAACCCTTCGTATCTGGATGTACTGCTGCAATACATGATTTCTGTTTGGTTTTAAATTGCCTTTATAGTTAACTTTCCCCTTAGTGCATGAGGTTCCAGTGTGTGTGTGTGTGAGGACAGCATGTGCCAATGCCTCAGTAAGTTTTAACACAGTTGTAGCAGCGTGTTGTGGTGTAGAAAGATAAATAGCACGTACTGAATGTTAAGGAATGTGCCTTCATTGTTTATTAATTTGAACCACTTTTGTAGGAAATATTTGAAGGTGATAACATGGTCTTGCAACATCTTAATAAGGAGCATTTTCTTATTAGTCTCCTTTCACTCAGTATTGAAAACCAGAAAGGTTTCTTTCCCCCACTTGTACGTACAGGCTTGAATGCCAGAAACTTTACACTGAAGACAGATATAACTTTCTTTTATTGCACATTAAGCTGTACAAGAGATTTCACATAAAAGATATACTGCTGTCACATTTCCAGCGTTTGCTCACTTTCTTGCAGCTGGGTTGTACAAAAGGCAACAATCATGAAAGAAACTTTTACCAAAAATAACTCAACAGAACTGAACATTAAGCCTACACTGTAAAACATCTGTTCCCTGTTACCCACAATATTGCACCTAAGCATGCTGACATGCAGAGAGACATCGTGGCTTGTTTCTTGGCTGTGGGATGTAGGAATTGTGTGTGCCCCTGCGAATCCTTCCCAGGGAACAGGCTGGAATCCTGTCTGAGACACCCAGGTCTTCTGCACACACACAACGCACAAATGTCGTGTGAAAAGCACTTGTGAATACTGGCACTACTCCATGCAAAAAATACCAACTGCTTGAAAGGAAAATCAGTCATCAGATTCAGTTCTCCACCCCAGGGCAGTATGGTTTGTTCACTTTTAGGGTGTCTGGAGGTAAGGATTTGTGAACCTGATTTCTAGGTGGAATTTCCTTAATAGAGAACAAAATAGCCAATGCCATCGTTGGAACGATCACTGACCCAGACAAATGCTGATCACTAAAGCAAAATATTCATGTAATTTACTGATAGGTAGTAAACAGTAGCACTTACCACAAACATTTAAATAGCTAATAATGCATACCTTAATTCTCATCTTACCAGCCAGCTCGTACGAATAAAAGAAACACTAAGAATGATGAGACTCACTGATAACTTTTTCCAGTGTTTGTAGGGAAAACAGGCGTAGAACATCAGGCTGTTTTCCCTTTAAACATAATTGTTTGCACTAAACTAATGGCCACTACTCATCTTTGTACATATTCAAGATGAAAATTATAGTTTTGTGGCTCGCTTGCAACTAAGCTTTCTGGTATGCCAGCAGTGTGCAGCTTGTGATTCTAGGCTAGATTTCTCACAGCAGATTAACTGCCTGCCTGTGGAGCTCTCACAACATCACATTAGAAATCACTTAAGTAAAAATCACAAAGAATTTACCTACAGAAAATCTAGCAGTTGTCAGGCATCTCAAGTCCTTTTGCATGTTTGATGTCAAAGCAGTTCTTACAAACCCTATTTATGTGGATAACGTCGGGATTGGATTTTCTTTACAGCTCTCGGGATACTTGTAGGTGTAAAATAGGAGACCTGAGTTGGTAAAGAAAACTGCTGACATTTTTGTCTTGCATTTTCTAACCCAGGAGCCTCAGCTGGTTAAAGGTACCTTGGTCTGCCATCCCCTCACTTCTCAGTGTTTGAAATGAAATGAGCTCTTACAGGAAGTTTAACAGTCCTTGAGGTACTTCTCACCAAATACCCTGGGATTTAAATCTTAGGTAAGTATAAGATTTTTTTGGAAGTATTTGCATTAGTTTTCATTAAAAATCTCCATAGATTACTAATTCAGAATGACAACAAAAGGTACTACTTAATTGAAATAGGATACATTAAATACTCACACTTTCACTGAGATATTGCACATAGGTGGCCCATTTACATAGCTTTGTAGCTAATAATTTAATGCAGAATTACTAAAAATATGAATACCAGTATGTAAAATAGAAGATATTTTAAATATTCCTTGGGAAGAACTGTATTTTATGGAGTCACTGAAAATAGCAGACTTCCACTCGCGTATAAGTAAAACTCAAAGGTTAATAAACTTCATAAAATTATAAATAAAAAGCCTCACTAGCAAATCCTAATATAGACTTTTAAAAATATATCTGGATCACCTACCTATTGGTCATGCACACGCACAGAAAAATAAAGGCTATGAGTACAGTGTGCACACACTCACAGAGTAAGCAAAGGGACGGGGGTTTGCACCTCGGGGGAATTTTACTGAACGATATAGAATACTCCAAAAATACTGTCTAACCATCCATGATGTACAGTGGCACTGGGCTCTAGAGAGGCACATTCTTTGTACACTGTTGACAGCAGCCCTGCAATCACAAGTTTTACAGAGGAAGGTTGGAAAGCATTACACGCACAGACAGGAACAAGGAAACAACCAGACGGGAGAGTTGACACTGCATAGAAAAAACACAGTCCAGGTCAGCACTGAAACAATGGCAAATTGAACAAAACTGGGATGGTTGCATTAAGATTGTTTGTTTCTTTTCTTTCAATTTTTTTTTTTTTCCTCTTTTCATTTTTTGCTTTAACCCTTGCTTTTGGTCTCAATTATCTAAGTAGCCTGGACTTGTTTTGGTCCTACTGCAACGCCATTACAGTCGAGAATGTACTGTAAACAACCTTGAGGTGGTGGTCGCTGAGGTGGGATTTTGTTTGGCTCTGGCTCCTTTAGTGATCCACTCTGGAAAATACATTTGAAAACAGAAAAGAAAAAAAAAAATAAAATTAGAGTAGCTCGGTTCCAATTTTCCACTAATTTGTCTTTATTTTCATTAGAAAACTCTTTATTGGTGGGGCTGAACATACACTTTAAATTTATTCCCAATACCATTTTTTAATTTAGTTGCTGCCTGACATGATATATGAATCCTGGGCTAGTCCAAAGCTGAGCTCTTATAAGAACTGTTTTCCCTTTGCAGCATGTGATCGGGATGCAGGGAGTGCCTTCCCAAACCTCACCTCCATTTGGGGAAGGACTTTATCCTCAGTTCTCAGCACCAGGAACCTTTTTTTTTTTTGTATCTCAATGCTTCTGGTCTCTCTCTCTCTCTTTTGTTTTTTTTAGGACAGACTGAATAGGAAATGGATTTCAACAGATACCTTTGTGTAATTTAAGGAATAATTTATTTTTAACTATGTTCACTTGTATCCAGAAGCGTTTGCACAGCAGGAGTTTTGCCAGTGACAGTTTCACTTTGACTTGCTGGCTGTAAGTGGGGAGGGAGATGGGCTGCTCCAGCTTCACTGTTTTGCTAAGCAAAATGAAAGAAGAAAGCAAAAACCACAGACAAATAATAAAAATAACTGAAATTACTTCATGCTTCTCCATCTGACATGTTATTAGAAACACATGTAATACTTCACTTTTCAAAACAGGAGGTTTATTTGGCAGCATCCTTTTCACATGGATACTTGTGAAAGGAAAAGATGGGCCTGAACCAAAACCTTGGAGCAGAACACCCTCTGGGAACACGACTTTTTGAGTCCAAACCTTGTCTTAGGCCCATCTCTAATATTTTGAAACGTGAAAGACATTAAATCATTGGACACAATAGCTTAGGATTTTTTTTTAAGGATCCAGAAATCAAATTGCCATCTGTCAAGAGGAAAAAATGCAGAATTTATTAAAGAGCAAATGCAAAAGCAATTAAACATGTTTCTTGCAGAGCTTACTGCGGGTTTTTTTTCCGATAGATTTGTATTTGATCTCGCTCCTAGTGCTTTATTTACAGAATAAATCTTGCTCCTAGTGTTGTGAATTCCTGCTCAGCAGTGCAGCTGTCAGAGTTCTCAATGGCACAACAACTCTCCAGTGCATGCAGCTGCTGCAAGTTGCTCTGTCTGCTTTAGCTACGTAAATAAAAGGGCACAGGGCAGGTCTGAAACTCTCATTATTCAGTGTTACCAACCTGCAGAAGACCAAATGAGGAGTAAAAATGACCCACACAAACTCTGATCCTTGATTTACCTGCCCCAGTTACACAGCTCCTGGTGAGCATCGCTAAAGGGATGAAGATATGTAGAAAATAAGAAAATTTTGTAAGAAAAGACAAAGCCATCAGAAAATGTCACAGCACTTTAGTGTGGGTGAGAGGCCTCTCTTTTGGTTTCCCTCCTTGCTCTGATTTTGAGAGCCACATGCAGGAGCTGCTGGGCTCCCCTGGGCACGTTCAGCACCCAGAGTGATTGTGGTATCCACTCTGGAGAATGTGCTCCCTGCAAAATCTGCATTTGCATCAGGAGCTCCTGGGAGACCAGGACAATTAGCCCAGAGTGGAAACTTGAAAAGCTGCCCTGGAGGAGGCAGCTCCTGCCCTGTCCCAGAGCTGGGATGCTCCTGGCAGCCTCCGCTCCACTCCTGGGGCTGTGGGACATGCAGAGTGCTCTGGGAGGGAAACCACCGAGATTGGGGCTTCAAGAACTCCAAGAGTTTCTTTCTGGAGGCCCAAAGAGACCACGTGACTTTGTTAGAAAGCACACACAGGATTTTATAATTATAATTACCATGATTAGCACACGATAGGCTCCCTACCCTTACCAAGGGCCACAGCCCAAGCTGGGGCTCTCTGCAGTGGCACAGGGTGGCCAGGGAGGATACGAGGATATTCTCATTTTTCCACTAAAACAAAAGACTACGCAGGTAAAACCCATGTTTTATCTAGAAACGCAGGCTGGTAGTTTGAATTCACATCTTTCACATCTCCTTTAATGTTAGAACAACACCTGTGGGCAGGGCCTGTGTCTGCCCCGGGCCCCGGGGCTGGAGCAAATCTGCCATTTGTTCTCGCACTGAGATGTCTCCGGTTTTATCACACAACTGCACTGATCTGACATGACAACACCGGCCCTTGCGCAATCTGCATATCTCTCATCTCCCAAAGAAATTATTTTATCCGAAGTGAAGCTTTCAATAAAGATTATAGGAGCTCGCTAATCCTTCCCTAACTCTGCTGGGAGTTTGGAGTCTTTGTGCATTTTCTGTTGAAGGTGCATTTCCCCCTCTCCAGTCACTGACTGCAGCTGTCCTGATTTTACCACCCACACATCCTTTTTTTTTTCCTTTTCTTTTTCAGCAGATATCACCTGGTGCTTCCAGGAACCTCACCCACACTCCAGGCCAATCACATGGGTATATTACTTTGGCTAATTAGCCAACCCACCCAGGCTGACCCAAAATGTCTAATTAGCATTACATTCCTAACTGAGAAATCTTACTCATGGTTTTTCAGTGGTCTGTAGTAATCCAGCCCTTTTTGAGAGTCTTTCTTTTAGACAGTCAGAGACCTTGATACTTGATATTAAAGACAGGCTTTGAACCAGCCTTGTTTGCTGCCCTGAGCCAAGACCTTTAATAAAATCCAGGCTCCTTCTAAAACACCAGTTGTTGGCAAATTAACTGCAGGCTGTTCTTCTCACCTCTGCAAGGTGGTGCCAATGCAGTTGTGGGAGCTGCTCACTCCTCTCCGAGCAGAGGTGCTGGACCAGACCTGTCCTGCAGATGTATTCACCCCTCTTGCTGATTTTCTGTTTTCCTTTGTTGCCTGGCCTAGAAGTTCACCCTCCTGACACCTTCTTTCAGCACAGACATGTTTACCTGTGCTGCAGCTCTGATCTGCAAACGTGCTTGGTTCAGACACTGCAGGGATCAAGGGTTAAATGCAAGATTTTATCATGGAAAATGGCCCTGCACAGCTCCTCATGTGGAGGGTTAAAGAGCAGAATCAGTAGGACAGGAGTGTGTTTGGGATGGTTTAGGATTACCTGAGTGAGGTGTGGTGACTGATGGCAGAAGGAGCCCCTCTGGTTTTCGTTTTGTGGAGCACAACTTTCATACCCCACCTGAATTCCCAAGGAGAAGGGGGTGCTGATGCTGACAGGAACATTCTGTAGGGCTGCCTAAAGGGGCTCTCCTGTTAAGAGGGGTTTGCTGTTTATATAACTGCCCCAAAAAACACAGCTTCACTTGGGGAAGCCCCCAAGCCACATGAATGCTGCAAATACGCTCCAGTGATGTCTCAGCTCTGGGCAGAACAAGTGGGGATTTGGCTGCGTGATGACCTTTAGGAATATTGGCTAATTACAGCCAGAGCACAACCCCCACTACTTATCTAGAATATAAATGTCTCTAGATGTCCCTGTAGCACTTTCCTCCTTTCCACTCTTACCTGGAACAGTCTCCTTAGAATTTTAGGGGTGGAACTGGCAGAAAAAGCTGTTTATTCTTCAAAGCAAGTGGTATTAGAATTTGATCAGGGCATTGCTTCTTTTTCTACCTTTCTATAAATGCAGATTGGATTCATATACACTTGAATTTTGAACAGTCTGAAGAATGTTGAAATGGGTGGGAGCAAAAGCAGCAACTTGGCAGGGAAATAGCCCTTGGGCAAAAGAGATGCTAAACAGAGTCCCAGCAAAAATTGATTTTGATTTGGCTGAGGTTGAAGACTTTGTGAACTGTAGTTGGAGCACGTAGAGTTGTTTTTGGGTCTCGTTTAGTTTTCTTTGTAATGTAAGGACAGGAGCTTTTCATAGGTATTTCAATATTTGAGGGGTAAGCCACATTTTTCAGGTCAAGAAGGAGAGGGATCAATTGAGCGTTGCCAAAATATGAGCTGAGTTAGAGCTCATAAAGGAACAGGAATAAATAGTAAAACACTTAAGTAACAGCAGAACTAAGAAAAAATGTGATTTCTAAGGAGAGACGTCACTGAGATAGTTTAAGTAGAGGGTAAATAGTAAATGAATGTTTGAAGTGTCATAGATGGTGATAAACACAGGAGCAAAGGCAGGATGGCAGGTGGGATAAAAGCTAAAAATGAGATGCAGGTAAAAAGAGAACATTCTTCATCTCAGAAATGAAAACCAGCTGACTCATGAAATGCAGAATTCCATACCAGGTCTCTCTAAAAATTGGGATTGGCCAAGGTACAGTGGAGAAGGTTAAGCACGAATAGGACAGGGATTACATTGAGGGTAAGGAAGTGATTGGTGAGGAAAAAAGCAGTTATTGAAGAAAAACTGCTGGGAAGGGCATCAGTGGGATGCAGCTCTCGAGTAGATTATTAATTACTTAAGCTGGCACAAAAAAAGTAGGTGTGTGCTACTAAAACCTATAGATGATACAGAGCTGGAAGACTGTAGGGCCAAAATATCCTAAAGAAAGAATGAAATGATGAGTGGAGTTTAAAAACCCCCCAAAAAGTCCCAAATCCTTTATTTGTGGACTAATGACAGGCATCTGTCACAAAGGCAGAGCTCACTCACTCACTGAAATCGAATGGGAAAGATTTGTGAGGAGAAAACCCCAGAATGTCATCACAACTCAGTGCAATGTTTGCACGAGGTGCTGGGCTTGCTGCTGGGTCCCAGTGCCACCAGCCCTGCCCAGGAGACCTGAGCTGCCTCACAAAAGTGCTGTCAAACTGACCAGGCTGTGCCTGCAGCCTTTGGAAGAACCTGTCTGCTTAGTTTAGTAAAATGAAGGGGTTTTATAAACAGAAACTGGGGGCAAAAAGCAAGCCAAAGGCCAATGGAAACCAAGAAGAAATGTGTATAAACTGAGTCAAACTGGGCTGCAAATAAGCACGTGCTGTACAATTCAGCAAAGCAGTGAAATCCTGAAGTGGAGCATCCAAAAATACAAAACCTCTTAGTAACTTGGTGCTTCCTGCTTCATCCATTCCGTGTGCAGTGAGTGTGGTGGGGTTTTTCCTGGGTGCTGGTTCAGACCTTCCCCTATTCCAGGTGACTCTGGCTCAGGTGATTTATCTGCCCCACTGCGTGCCACTGAACAGGACGACAAAGATTTTGCTATTTGTTGTTTTTTATATTCCCTGTGGACTGAGAGAAACAGTGACAGCTACCATGGAGAGATGAGTTTAAAAAAATCCACCTTCCTGTTGTCTGTGCAAAGGGGGCAGCAAGAGGAGAGGTCTCTCCTGCTTTTCAGAGGTTTTTGGGGTTCCACTGCCCAGCCTTGCCCTTCTGCACTGAGGGAATCTGTGTGGAAAACACACTTGGCAAAAATGGGGCCAGCCTGGGGTTTTTTCAAGCTGAAGTTTTGATAAAGAATTCAAAAATTTAGAGCAGCTTTTGTTGTTGCCCAACCAACTTTCCAAAGAACCTCTGCAAAACCTGTTAGAGTTTTCCCCATAATGGGTAGGAAATGACTGCTCAGAGCAGAAAACAAGCAAACCAGTGAGATTTTTACTTGGAATAGTATTTAAAAAAATGCACTGAAAAGGGCTTTTTTTTAAAAAAAAAACATTAAAAAGTATTCTAGCTTAGATTTTATAGACTGTTTTCCATTGCTAGATAACTAATTACTCCCTAGACAATAGTTTCCTGCTTGAGTATTTTTACACAAGATCTTAAAAATCAGACTCATAGAATTGTTTGGGTTGGAAGGGACCTTTAAGATCTCTTTTCTTCCAACCCCACCTGGGCAGGGATGCTCCCAGCAGAGCAGGTGGCTCAGGGAAGATGAGCATCCAGCAGGGACTCGGTGCTGTTCCCATGGACTCTCCAGAGGTTTCCCTGAGATACTGGAACAGCTGAAATCCCACTGTCCATTCCAGCCCTATTTTCTGTTATTCTGCTGAACAAAAAAAACCCCCCACCTCTCAATTTGATGAGGTTTCTGGAGAAGAAGTAGGATGTTGATTTATTAGGGAAAATGAATTTCTGAAGTAGCATCAGTTATTGAAGCTTTCTGCTCCCTTCCACGGCCAGGCAATAATTCCACTGGACACGGATGCAGCTCTTTTATTGCTTGAAGAAGTCAGATTTCCACTTCTGCTTTTGGAGCAGGGAACATTAAAACCATGCAGCGACACAGCAGCTTCCAGGCAGCTCTTCCCAGGGAAAAGGTTGTTCCCCACAGACAGGGAGGGGATGTGGAGTCTGGGATAGCAGCGAGCTCCCCCATGTGCTGACACTGCGTGGGATGGGAGTTTGGAGCAGGGGAAGAGCTCAAAGGCAGATGGAAAAGCAGGGAGAAAGGGTACAGCACATCCAGGGGAACATCCTGTGACTGGCAAGGAAATTTCCTCTCTCTTTCCCAGTGTACAGAGGAACCTCCGCATTCACACTGGATAAGGTGGGGCTGACAGTGCACAAATCCTGTGCTGAGGGTGGAAATTGTAGGGAAGGCTTTGACCCCTGAGCCCAGGGACTTTGGGTGATGCTGTGCTGTGTCTGCCCCTCCAGTCTTAACAAAAAGTAGGTTATTTTTATTACTATTCTGAAATATGGGATGACAAGTGATCCGTGCATGAACAGGAGGGGCTTCGGGTCTGCAGAACTTCACCTTGAGCCACAGAGATCCATCGTTACTGGATCCACTCAGAGCTGAAGTTTCTCCTTGGAAACAAGAGAGTCTGGAAAAAAGATCATGCAGCAGCCTCAAGTCCGGTCTGAGAATCCACATTTTGTGTTTTTAGGGTGACAGAGCAGTGGAGTGGGAGGGGATGCAGAAAAGAGGCCCTGGGAGAGACCCCTGAGCCCTCCCCAAATTAAAGTGGAGTTCAGGGCTCTGCTAAGAGCCACACACAACAACCATTCATGGCTTCTCTTCGTGCTCCTCGTGGTGCTGCTCCAGCCCACAGCCGCCCACAGGAGCTTTGGGGGCTGCTCTGAGCTCTGAAACCCCCCCTGAGTCTCTGTGAGAAGTTGAGAGACCCTGGAGGAGAATTTTGGAGCAGCTGAAGACGACTTTGCTCTGCTGGCAGCTCCAGAAGTCCATCACCACATTCCAGAGTTGGAAGTGTGTCTGTGTGTGAGGGTTGCTTATTTTTTTTTCCTATGGACAAATCAAGAGTAGATGGAAATGAGCTGCTCTGGTTTGGATTCTTCCGTAATTTCTCTTGGTGCCTTGTTTAAAGGTTTTGACACACTTTTAGCACATGGTCCTTATTGAAAATAAACCATGGCAGGGATGCCTGGGGAGAGGGGCAGAATTCCTGCAAGTTAAACATGGAGAAAGGCCAGCCAGCCCTGCTGAACAGGGTATGATTTAAAGGTCAGAGAAATCAAACAGAAAAGTCAAGTGGAGACAGGGAATAATAACAAAAAAAAGTAGAGAGGAAACACCCACCATGGGGTGGGGAAAGGAAGGGACACCAAAGAAAAGCCTCCAAAAAAAGATATCTCTGTTAGGTTCAGCTTAAATAAACCAGATCAGAGAGTAAAAATAGATGAAAAATAAAATAAAAAATCAAAGGATGTTATATATGATGGTAATTACAGCACTAAGACAAAACAGAGATCCAGCCTGGGCTCTCCTGTCCTGTGTCTGTGGCAGCTCTTCCCTGGTCTGCAATGATGGGATCACTGCTTCCCTTGCTCTGATTTGGAAAAGGATGGGGTTTGCTCTAGAATGGAATGAGCACAATTTTTGCAGTTTCCAAAAAAATGCCTGTGGGACCAAAAAGCTGCTTCTCACAGAAGAACAGACAGGCCACTCCATCGTGGTGGACTCAGGATTGCTTTAAACCCCAATTATTTTCTTTCTTCTTGAGGGAAGGGGGCATGGAGTGTCAGAATTCCCAACACCACTGGCAGACTGTGAGACGATCAGGAGATCATGTGGCAGAAGGTAACAAAAAGTTAAGAAAAGCCTCATTTTGCTATGTGAATGAAGACAAAAGAGAATATTATTGTTATGATCTTTAAGATAAATGTGGAAAAGTATCTATTAAGTACTTAATACAAACAAAACTTAAAACAAAACCTGTCTTGTTTTTCAGTTTTACCAGCACTTTGTGGCCTTCTGATTTACAAAATCAGCACTAAGGCTGAAGCACTGTATCCTACAGACAACTGAGGTCACCCAAAACCTCCTGGGCCTGAAGCCTGACCCTGTCAGGGGCTTTTTCCTTTGGGATTCTCTTCTAGTGGGTACTTTCGTGAGCAGCTTTTTCTCTTACCAAGTTTGCCTGGCCTGTCTGCAGAAATCAGTTAATTTTTCCAGGTACACCGCTGGTGATATGCATTCAATGTAGAGCACTCAGAAATTTAAAAAAAATAATAAAAATCAGGCTACACCCAGAAAGCTTCATTTCATTTGGACAAATTTCTGTTGATGTCAGTAGAAACTTTGACCAAATAACCCTAAACCTTTAATATATTCAGTATATTCTTCTATATGTAAAGGCCATCAGATCCCTTCAGAAGGGCCCTGTGAAGGCACCCTTGGCTGGTTCTTGGCACATGGAACCGAGCTGAGCAGCATCACCATTATCTGTGTATTGATTTAATCACCCTCATTTGATGGACACATTCAGGGCTACAGCCCCAGAGCGTTTGTGCAGAGATTTATCCCCAGTTATTTACCTGGGACCTCTGTTCAGGGGAGACTCAGAACCAGCTCTGAGCAGCTCCTCTGTGCCTCCCTTGGCTCTCACTCCATCTGCTGGTGCAGGAGCTCAGGAACGATTTTAAATCAGTTCTTTTCACTTTCACAATCTCTTTGTTAGTCAAATTTCTGCTGAAATATTTATATGTTGTGTCCTTATCGATATTAAAGGTTTCAGGATTTATTTTCCTGCATGAACTTTGTGGTTTTGATACCTTTCAGTACCTGCAAGTCGAGTTCAAATGTTTAAAATAAATCAAGCTTTGCTAATGAAATGGGAACTGTTTTAAATACATGAACATCCCTCATCCAGCAGCTACAGCTGAGTCCTGCCTCCATTGTGGCCTCTGTGCCTCACATGCAGAACCTGCCCTGCTCAAGGCAGACAAAACAACCTCAGTGTAGGAAAAAAACCCCCATCATTTTATACTTGTGATAAATAAATTTTACTGGCATGAACTGTGCCCCAAATGTGGCCTTTTACAAGGATGTGGTGGGCCCAGGCTCCTACTTGTTTATTTTCTGCTGCTTTTCTTAATTCCATATGTTTATATTGGGATCTGAAAGAGTAACAGCTGCTCTTATATTTTCACTACCATAAAATAGCTAAGAGTTTATAAACCCCTTTTGATTAAAATAAGTACACACAGATAAACACTGTGTGTGTGTGTATATATATATATATATATACATACTTATATTTGTGCACATTAAGGTAGCCTATTAAAATACATTCCATGTTAAAATAATGAAAAGAAATTAAGAAAAATGCATTACAATAACATGATGAAAAATTTTCGAGTAGGGAGAATTTGCTGATTTGTAAAACATACAGAAAGTACCTTTCTTAATGTGCTTCGGCTCGTGGAATATGATGTAAAACCTCGTAATAATAACAGAGAACTCCCCAGCTCATTGATTCCACAAGAAAATCCACAAGGTGTCGCTGGGATGCAAAAAACCAAAATACTGCTGTGAGGGGGGCACCACCTCCAGCAAAAATGACGCTTTTCAGAATGGCTTTTGACTTAAATGCCCTCTGGAAGGTTTTGCATTCCGTGTTGTGTGATTTATGTGCCCCAGCAATATTTTGCCTTGCTCTATGTGAGTTTTGATGCCAGTGGTTTAAATTCTCTACCAGTATATTTAGGAGGGCATCCACAAGCAGCCTGTAAATATTTTGATGAGAAATTACTTAATTATATTAAATATTGTAATTTATCTTACCAAGGACTGCGATTTAAAAGGACTTTTATGGGCAGGGGAAGTGGTGGAGAAGAGCTAGGGAGGTGTTTGGAGGCACTGATGGCTCTCAGAGTGCCCACAGACCTTGTGAGGTGCACGAGGAGCAGGGGAAACCTCAGGGGTTGCTCAAGCAAACTACAGAAAGTGCTCAGTTGGTCTCCACACGGACACTCTGTGTGCCCATGGCAGAGCTGGGGCACTCAGGGGAACCTCAGGGGAGAGCTTGGAATGAGAAACAATTGGAAAGAGAAACCACTGCAGAGGGATGCAGTAAAATCCTGTTTCTGCAGGGTCTCTGTGCTGCCCTCCTGGAGCAAAGAGAAGTCAGGCTGATCCCGAGTGTATTTAAGATGCTGTTCCACAGCAGCTTTATGGCCTCGTGATGGCCATTTATGCCCTGTTTCAATCTCTTCCTAAGAGAAGGAAATTCAGCATGAGTGGGTTTGGGAGTTGTTAGGTCATGTAGCAACCTCCTGAAGGCAAGCTGTCCTAAATCCCTCTGTTAGGACAGACCTAATTCCATGAGGGGTGATCTGCTCTGCAGGGCCCTCAGTGAGCCCCTCCATTCACCCTCTCTCACACAGGATAATTCAGTGTGGCCTTTTAATTGGTTTATTTTATCAGGCAGCTCCTATTCTGATCAAGGGTTCCTCTTCTAATCAAGGGTGGAAATTGAAGTGAACCTCTATGAGACTGTGAAAGCGAAAACTAACTTAGGGATAAGCCCACACCCCAAATTTCATACAGAGAAGTTTACTCCTAGCAAGCAGACTAATGCTGAATTCTCCATTTCCATATAACTCCATGAGGGAATCCTTCCCAATTAAATGTGTTCCCTTCAGCTAAGGTCAAACCAAATGGCTGCATTTTCTGCTCATCATCAAAACTTCAGTGAGTTGAAGCAAATTGCTGCTCATCATAAGCAGTTTCCTTTAAGAAATCCCCAGTAAATCCCAGAGAGGGAAGGTAACAGAACTGTAGCCAATCCTATGGAAACCCAGGAGCAGGGAGTTTGCTGGTGGATTGCTTTTCTCTCTAGAATTCACACTTTTTGTTATTTACACTATGGCCACACATGGTTCAATTTTCTCTCTGGACATGGAACAATAAAATTGGATAAACAATATCATAGAAAGGGTCAGGGAATGGAGAATACATTGGGTTTGTAATTGGTTTATTAGCACTGTGCCACTCCTTTCTTTTACACCACACAGAACCAGGATGTGGCTGGGAATGCTCTGCTCTTTGTGATGTCATCATGTTATGGATATTGGAGCACACACTTCTTCCTTCTTGCCTTCCATTAAGGATAACAAATCCCTTATTCTTTCGTGGATAATGCAACAGGACTGAACGAACATTTTCCCAACAGGATTTCCCTCAGCTCCAGCTGCTCACACGCCCATAAACATTTGCATTTTATGGTGATTCTCATGGACAATGTCATTTTTTCTGCGGAATTTACTCCAGCACAATTCACCTCAGCACCCGATGGGCAGCTCTGAGTGGATGTTTGGCCATTATTGTTTCATTTGTTTGACATCATTGCTTTATATTATTGTCCAGGAACGAGCCTGAACCAGCCTGCACTGAGCCACCTCCTGCAGAGCTCTGCAAACCCAGAGCAGAACTTTGGCCAGTGGTGTTTCCTGGAGGCAGAGATAAGTGGTCCCACTGGCTATTCACTGGGTGGTTGAGCCTATTTACTTGATTTTTAGGAAAAATTTGAAAAAGGCTTCTCTAGAGACCTGTCAAAAGCAGTCAAAGAGGTTAGAAAATATGTAAATTCAGATTTCTACAGTTTTATTGCCTGCAAGTAGAGCAGGCAGAGTTTATGCAAAACTTTTAAAATCATATTCCTAGATCAAGTTCTCTTATGTGTTTTCAGCATGGTTTGGGGTAAAACAAGCTATCATGTTTGTAAATAATAGAAGAAACTTCATTTCGTGGAGGATTTTTTTGACCATATGTAGTTTTAACAGATAGAACTTCCCTGAGTCTCCTCCTGCCCAGCCCCTCTGCCCTCTGTGCACCAGCAGAACCTGCTACAGAGTCTGGGCAAGTGTTTATAGGTAAATAAACAGGTAAAGTACAAAACATATATTTAAAAAATCTCCCCACTGAGATATCTCAGATTTAATGGGTTTAACAACTCCATGCCCTGCCCCTCTGAGGTTTCCCTTTGGAATTTGCTCCCTCTGGCACTGTGACAGGGAGAGCCTTGCCAGCCTTCAAAGCACACTGCAGGGCCAACCATTCCCACCAAGACTTGGCTGCCCAGTGCTAAACAAAGGCTGATTTTCCCAATCATTGATTTGTTTTCTGATGGATGCTTAATTGGAGTGGGACTGACCACTGTGGGCATTTGTAAACTGAGGCAGGTTTGTATGCACAATCCACCCAGTGCTACAGTCTGGACTAGACGAGAAACACTTTTAAACCCCCCAGATAATAAGGAAATTCCAGATGTGGCACATCTGGAGCTGTATGATTGACCATAGGCTGCTCATTTAAAAGCAGAAGCAGCAAAACACAGCAGTTACTCTTTGACACCTCCAGTACTTCGGTTTCCAAGGCCATGTCCACACACACACACGAGGCTGATTTGGGATAAATCACTGGCTTTGCATTTTGTGTCACCTGTAGGAATGGGCAGCGTCCCCTGCCCTGCAGATGAACGGGGGGTTTCTCAAGAATAGGAAATAATTTCTCACATTAGAAAAGGAGAACTGAAAAATTTCAAAACTGAAAGGGACAGCTTTGTTTTAACAGATTGATTTTACTCTTAGCAAAACCCAGCTAAAAATGAACTACACACGAGGAGTTGTCTGCTTTAAATTCTAAAAATGTGTTTCATGATTTTCCCCTAAAGCTGGGAAGATTAATGGGGATTTGCAAACACGATCTTCAGCAGACAATCAGGTCCCCTTTACCTGCCCTAAACTGGTATAACGAGGCCAATTTTAAGAGTCTGACTAACTGAGAGGAAAACTAACAGATATTGCAAATATTCTGAAGGTTCTGTGGTTTTCACAGCTTTTTGTTTTGCTCAGGTGCAATCCATAACGTAAGGATAGGCTAAGGAAAAGAAGGTTAATGTGGAATAACATCCTGCTGCCATCAGTAAAGGCTGAATCCTTCAGGAATAACCTAAATCAAACAGGAACCTACCAGAAGTCCATCATCCCAGAATATTATCTCTACATTCATCCAAAAACTCTGGTTTCAGAGAAAAAAACCCTTTCCATGGACATGCTGAGTGACAGCAATGACTGAGGAATTTAGGAACCTTCTAAAAATGCTCCGTGGATCCTATTTTCATTCTGGACTCAGGTAGGCAGTTTTCCTTTGGGAATGCTTGGAAACTTTATTTACACACAACAAAGAGCCAGTTCCTTTGGATGGCAGCAGTAACAGTAAACCCTCCTCCTCCCTTGGCTGCTCAGAAATCCAGGAAAGCCTACCCAAGACCTTACCTTTTTTTCCATCAAAATGTGAAATATCAAGTGTGAATCTATTAATGTGACAGGGATGTCTGTTACTGCTTTAAATTTTGATTTATGTCGACTTGTATTGACTGGGCAACTCCAGCTTTGCCTCTTTGCTTCCTTTTAAAAATCTGCTGGATAAACTGCTGCTCCGAAAAGGAACTATTTTGGCACCAGGTGATTTATTTTTCCCCCTTTTTGTCTTTCTCTCTCAGTGAGTGCCCTTTACAATGGACTTGAGCCATGTTGGATGGAAACTTCTCCATTGTATGTGGTTCTGTGGCTGAAACAAATTTGTGCTTAGTTTCAAGTGGCTACAACATAAATAGAAGCCACACCATTTTTTTTTTCATGTGGGACAGGGTATTTTTATATCTTAAGGCACGATGAGATATTTGAAGAACAAATTAGTCATTCTGCCTCAAGAACTGGTCTGTCTGAGGTGTGCCACAAAATTGTTCTCAAATTGTTTACCTGGTGTGGAGCCTGCTGGGAGCAAAAATAGATCCTTGATTTAGGCTTGGTAATTCCTGTCTTACAGTTTGGCTGATTCTGGGGTTCAGCTGATCCCTGTGGAGGGCAGAGGTCCAGGGCAGCACCAGAGCCCTGGACAGGTCATGGGCAGGGTGGATTTGATGGATTTTACCCACAGCTTCTCTGCACAACCTGTTCTTGCTCCTTACCACCCTCATTGTAAAGAACTGGTGTCCAATCTAAATCTTTTTCAGTTTAAAACCATCCCCCTGCCACTCAGTCTTGGTAAAAAAAGGGTTTATAAGCATCTTTTAGGTACAGAGCCACAGGTCACCACTCGTTACTGGTTTCTATTTAAACACTGACTGTAACTCTGGGCACGGACAGCCACCCAATTCCTTATCCATCAAATTCCACCCAGCAAATCCACACCTCTCCAAACTTTGCTGTTCTCTGAGCCCTTTACAAAAATGCCACACTCCCTGAAGTTATTAAAAGGATCAGTAAAATAAACCCCACACTTTGTAAGCAGGGAAATGGAGACACAAAGGTGATTCCTGAAATCCAGCTGGTGGCAAGGCCAGGGGCAGAACTCTGCATCCCCACACTTTAACTGTCAGGCCAAGCAAGATAAAATAAATGAAATGCATCTATTTGCAACCTTTGACCCATGTTTTCTACTATGCTGAACATATTTCGGGAGTTTCCTAGATTTCTAAGGTATTTTCCTGAATTGCAGCACATTAAAAAATATTATCATGTAATTAATTTCTCACAAGAACAAGAATTATTGCCAGTATTCTTTCTGACATCCTCAGGGCAAGGGTTCTCCACGACAGAGCTTCTTAGTATTTCCATGATATTTTATATATGGGATTGAAAGGAAACAGTACAAAGCCCACAGGGATCATTTCCTGGCAGAAACACAGCAACACGTGCACTTCTTGATTCTATTTGGAGACAATCTCACTGAACTATAACAAACTGATAAAAATGTGTTGGTAGGTTCTCAGATCCTTGATGTTCCACAGGCGTCCAAATTCTCAGAGGAAAAGGTTGAGCTGAAAATGATAGACCAAGATGCTCTATTTGAAAAGCACAAGTCTCCTACCTGAGGCTGCTGAGTGGCAGTGGGTCTCTGAGGAGATGGAATAGGAGTTTTGGACAACATTTGGTTCATTTTGCTTACGACTAACTCGGTGATGTGCTGCCTGTCTTCGGTCTGGTGCTCCCCGATCAGGGGCATGGCACAGTCCATCACCTGCAAATGCAACAGGACATCAGTGCTGGGAAGGAAATTCCTCCTCCTCTGTGCAGAAGGGCACAGATGGATTTACAGGATTGCTTTTAGCAGAAACGCACGAGAGCTGTAGGAATTATATGGTTTCCATCAGAAAATGAACAAGAGAACAGCAACTTGGCAATGCCCTCCCCTCCCAATCTCCCACAAAATACAGGTTCAGTTCACAGCTGGGCACACACTTTGGGGATAGGAATGGGAAGCACAGGGCTGATAAGGAAAATGAGATTTCTCAGGCTATCCAGTGGTCTGAAGCAACTCCTGTCCTGTTCTCCTGTCTCAGCTGAAGGTTTCCTCCCCTGCCTGCTTTGGTGGCTCACACTGTGTTCATGAGCTGAATTCCAGCGTGGAAATGCAAAGTAAAACTTCAGCTTCCTATCAATTTGTGGAATTTTGCTAGGGAAATCTGGGTCCCTATTGATTCACTAAAAACTTTAAACAACACCTTATTATTATTGATACCCTTTTTAAAAAAGTAGCGTGGCTGCAAAGAATAAGTAAGAATTTCTACAAAGAAAGCAGGATGGCAGAGAGGCAGCTAGAAATGGGCACATTCCCATTCTAAATGTGACAGGTGAATAGTGCTCAGTGGTTACTTATTGCAGCTATTGTGATGAATAAAACTCATACTGAAATCTGCCCCTTCAGTGGGTCCCATGCATTTGTTACTTCTCCAGAATATTTGTTATTTCTCCAGGATATTTGTTATTTCTCCAGAATATTTGCTGTTTCTCCAGCGTATCCACTTCTGCCACATCTGTGTTTGTTTTAGGGGAAGTAAAAGCATAACATAATAACCACAACTATTATTCACACTGGGCATTCCTACTTAAAAAAATAATAGTAGGATTTAATTCACTTTTGAGAGACTGCAATCCTTTTTCTATGCGCATCAGGGCACGTCCATGTCACCTGCACTGCTGCACCCTGGTGTCTCTCACAGGTCAGGGTGGAAGAATTTTGTTGTCTGAGGGGTGCACAGGGATCAGTCTGAAGAGCACGAATGCACCCACATTGTACAGATCCCTCCTGAAGAGGAAGGGATTTAGTGGGAGCAAAACTCAATCTCCCAACCTCCACAAAACATCCCCTTTATTAACAAAGAACACGGTTTTCCCTTTCTTCTTTTAGATATTCAAGGGTTTCTAGGAATTAGACACAGAAGTTGGGTGTTTAAAGAGACATTTGGATTTAAAAGAACATTACACCTTGCAGTAGTTGGGAAGGAGCTGCCTTATAAACAATATGACCTAACCTTGAGCTTTTCAAACTATGGTGAGTGCTACAGAAATTCTTCCTGAGTGACAAAGGCTACTTTGTTCCCATAATGGGATTAGTTTGAAGTCCCAAATCATTTCCATTTTTCTTCTGTTTGTTCATTTACAAGATTCACTGGCATTGTGTGCTGGCAACCAAAATGCTGGCAAGGCTTGTGCTGGGATTTTCAGATCTAGGAGGTCCCCTCTGAGCTTCCTCACAGCCAAAAGGCTTTAAAATAACCCCAGAGTAAACAATGCAATAATAATTGGACTCCAGAACAAATGTTTCCTCTGAATGAATGCTTTTCCACTCTAGGGCCACATCAACAGCAGTGAAGAAATGTTTAATAAGTACACTGAAAGGTTCTTTAAAGTTTACCATACATTTTAACATCATTTTAAGTGGAACGTCCCAGTGTTTTCAATTCATTGAGAGAAAAGTACTGAACCAATAGGAGTCGATGTTTCTGAAGGGGGAAATGAAGCCTTGCAGGCTGAGTGGCTCTTCAATATTAATTTCTGCTCGATTACTGCTATTTTAAAAAATTGTATGAACACTTTAACGGTCCACTTCCTTGTATCCTGAGCTGTTTCTTGCAAGAGGAATTTGCGTCGTGCCTGGAGGGAGCCGAAGTGCCAGGGCTGTGAAGTGTTAATAATGACTGAAAATAGAACGTATTGGTGTGAAGGGCACTGGATGTTTGGTTGCCCACTGCAAACCATCTGATTTTCAGAGCAGGAGTGATGTCTGGGCTCTAAAAATCTCTTTTAATGAGAGCTACTTTAAAAAATATGCACTATAGGGTGTAGATGAAGCCCCCTCTTAGCCAACATCAGTTAAAAGTTTCACAAGCATGCAAAGAAAACCTCCCTTTGTTTACCATCCACCTACATTAAAACAATTACTTGGAATGACTGTGAAATAAATTGCCTCCAATAAGGTCCTGCCAAAGGATTAGGCAGGATTAAGGTCTGGAGGATTGGGTTTGGACTGAATTTCTGCTTTTAAGTACTTCTACAACTGCAAGTTCACACATCAGCTTCCTTTGGGAGGTACTGCCATGGTGTTTAGCAGAACTTGTGGGAAAAGTGAGAACAGGGAGCCTTGAGGTGTCAGATCTTCATGTCCACTCCAGCAGAGAAGCTCTTACACTCCTTGAATGAAGAATTTTCAGGCACAGTCACATATTGAGGCAGATTCCAACAGATCTGGCATTAAAACCGAGAGCCATTACCCCTTATCAATCTCTTATTACTTGGACAGGTTTTGACCTTGTTAAAATCCTTTGGTTTGTTGCCAAAGTGGCACAAATATTGTTGGCACCTCTGTCACTGCCTGGCAAAGCAGCTGAGATCAAGGTGGATGCTTTACTTGGTGGCTTGGGTGTATTTTCTCTTCTTTTCAGAGAATACAGTCTGTTTTCATTCCTAGCACAAGAGTTAATGACAACTAACAGAAATCAGTGCATTTCATATAAATGTATCTTAAGAATATTTTGGGCAACACCAACAGCTTTTAAATCCTGTGAGTGACTGCAGGAATGTCAGGCTGGCATTTCCCCCCCTTTAGAAGACTTGACAAAGTTTAAACATACACAAAGCTCCCTGTTTATAAATAGTCTATTTACAGGCTGTGCTAGATTTAAAATCCCATTTAAACCCAGCCAGTTTTTAGTGCAGCGTGTAGTTCAGCTATTTAAAATATTGGAGTTTCCCACTAAGAGGATTTCACAGGAAAAAAAGGACATCTGTAATTTATAAAATCAAGTACGTTACTTTTGCAGATGCCAGTAAAAACATGGGGCCCTGTGAATTACAGTCACTTAATTCATATCACTGTGAACTCACATTTATATGTCAATGTAGTTTCATTCCAGCAGCCAATTCTTTGGGATGAAGTTCTCTTATCACCCAGGGACTGACTGTATATATTTGTGGAAAAGGTAAACAGCTGAAATTTGGGCTGCAAGACTGAGACTGGCAAGAGGAAGAAGAAGAGAAATTCTGTTTAACTCTGATGACTGGGAAGGGAAATGGGATGGGACTTATAAAGGAGCCAGAGCAATTTTAAGATATCAGTAATTGAAAAGGGGTCATCGTGTTTGAGGGAGAAATTCCCACTCCCACTGCCCACACCCAGATCTGCTGCATCCTGAGTTCAGCCCCAAGGACTGGGATGAACTGGGCAGAGCTTTGGGAAGACCCAGCCCAAATGGTGCTGGGAAAGGCAGAGCTGGGGAGGGTAAAGGAAGGGCAGAGGTGAAGAGCTGTGGATACAGTGGGAGAAGGAGGTGCTTCCCAGGATGCTGAAATACAAGAGGAACATGAGGGGGCAGCCAGAGGGCCGTCAGTCAGCAGTGCCCAGGGAGGCTGACAGGATCTATGGATCTCCTGAGGGAAAAGACCCAGGAATTCCAGGAGAAGGTAGGATAACTGCTAAGTACAGAGGAAGGGGGAATTAAATCAGGGTGATTTTGAAGGTCCATCCTTGGGAGGGTGAGAACTGGGCAAAACCATTCCCTTTGGTCTGTGAATAGAGCGAGGTTCCAGACCATATATTGTGAGAGACTCCTGAGTTTATCAGCTATTACAGCTGGATTTCGTTCCCTCCCTGACCTGAGCAGAGGATATTCTGTCCTGGGTGGGAAGACAGGAGAAGTAGCTGAGCTTCTGAGCACCTGGCAGCAAGAATTTGAGGCCAAGAGCAGAACTTCGCATACAATTGTGCACAAACACTGTTTCTTCGTTTTGTGCATTGGTTTACAGTGGCTGAAAGTTTTCTTCATGAAACCCAGTTTGCATCTTTCGAAGTCAAAAAAACCCCACTTGGGAGCTAATTTTAATTTAGCTGAGGGCAAAATGGACCAATGGGAATAAGACACCTGCAGCAGCCCATTCAATCTGGAGCAAAATTTAGGAGACTTCTGGGAGGCCACCCTAAAGGATTCTCTTGTGTTTCTGCTCTTTCACTGCTCTCATCACCACGCTCTGAGCTTTTGTTTAGTTTCCCAGAGCTTTGGTTTTCCAAGAATGAAACAGGAAAGATACTATCCAGTGGGGTCAGAAATATAAACAATGCTCTGTTCTTCCTAGTATTGAAACCTCAGAAGTGTTAATTGAAAAAGGGGAAAAGCCCTTATATTTAAAAAGTTGAAAGTTTAACCTTAATTTGATGTCTTACTGGAAGAAGAGGGGAGACAGTTAAATAGCTGCATGTTGCAGTGATGTGTTAATAAAAATCCTGTTTCTACAGCTTGTCTGATGCTTGGCAGCTGAGAATTCCCATTGAGGGGGGAAGAACAGACTCTAAATGAAGAGATAAGGCTGTTACACAGAGTTGTAACCTGGCCCTCTTCCTGATCAACCTGCCAGCCCCTCTGCTTGGCTGGGTGATCCTTTAATTAGTCCATTCCTCCTTAGGAGGAGTTTGGAGACAGTTCCTTGGAGTAGGGCAGTGACAGGCAGGAAGAAGCACTGTGTTCCTCTGGACAAGGAAGTTTTTTTCAGGGAAGCACTTTTAGAAAACCTGTTTGTTAAAAGGCAAAGTTACCTCTTACATCCCCCACCTAAAAAACTGCAGAGAGCCCGAAGCTTCCTAGAAAAACCCAGGTTTTGTGCTTGAATAATGATATCACTTCAATATTTTGTCCTTCCTGTCTTCAGCAAAACTGGTCGGGATATCTGAAGGGTACTCCAGCAGAATCCCCCCCTAATTCCCATTCCCTCCAAGGGTGGGTGACACACACCTGTGTCCTGCTGGAGGTGACACTGGGGGAATGTGCCAAGTGAAAATGGGGAAGAACAAATCTGCAAACATGGTTTCATCCATTCAGGAGCCTGTGTGTTGCTGGGCAGGTGATCTCTGCAGGATTAAGGTGTCACTGGTACCAAACCACTGCGTTTTTCCGTAGGTGTGGCATCCCCATGGAAACACGAGGGCACAGCTCCCGGGATGGAAGTGCAGCCCAGGGTTTATGGACTGACTGCTCAGCCCTGCTCAGCCCCCTCGAGTGCAGCACGCACATGCCAGCTTCAGTGGCGTTTGTTTTCCCATGCTGAAAGGACACAAAAGGAGGAAATTCTCCCAAGCTTGGTGCAGACAGTTCTCCAGCCCTCACTGGAGCCCAGAATTCTGTGAAAATCACAGTGTAATAGCTGTTGATGTGAGCTGCCTCTTTAGCACCAGATGATCGTAAGTTTTACAGATGTTCTGCTGGATGTGAACTTTGCAAACAGCCCCACATTTCAAAGTCTTTTACAGATTCTGAATATCCTTGCTGACGAGCATCCCCATCTCCCAAACAATTCAGCTGATTCCGTACAACAGCAGGAATTATCACGCTTCCATCCACTCTTTTTTTTTTCTTTAATTGCAACATCTATTCTGCACCCTGATTAAAATGCTCTCTAAACCCAGCTCCTGATGGATCCTGCAGTTCTTGGAATTCTGGGGTTTAGAAAATGTAACTGCCTGTGACATGGAAAATCAGGGGGGTTGTTCAGAAGCAGGAAGTGAGGCAGCCTCTTGGTCCAGCACAGAATTTGCAGGGGCTACTTCGTTTTTAAAAAGCTTCCCCCTTTTGCTTTTTGGAGTGGGGGGATTCTGGAGATCCTTGCCCACCTCCTGAATAAAATCCTAGGAACATGGAAGATGCTGAAGAAATTGTGTGATAGGAAAGTGATGATAACTTGTTTTATGGCTACACAAAGTGATATTTCTCCATAACCAACTCAAAGTAAAAAAAAGCTTCAACTTTTCAAAATGACCTACAGCAGAAACTTCTGATTCACGAGGATTCAGATCTTCAGGGCAATATTTAGGCTAGAAAAAACAGCAAAGTTGTTTCCACTTCATTCTTAATCTCCCTTTCCACGGCAAGGTATAATTTTGTTGGGGTTCCCTTGGGATAGTGCTATCTATAAACCTTCCAGGAAAAGCTGGTAAACCTGCTCAGGAAAGAAATCATAAGGGCTGGGAAAAGGTGCCATCCACATTTGGTTTTGTTTTGCAGTTTGTGTACATTTCCTCAAACACCAAAAGACATTTCCATCTATAGGGTTACATTTTCCAGCAAGTGTTGCCACTAATTTGGACCTGTGGCTTTGTGTCATGATTTAAACCGTGCTCAAAAATACACAGCCTTGACTGAAACCCAAATAAGCCAATGCCCAGCGATCAGAAGAGTTCTTTCCTTGGGTGTTTGTAACATGTAAAAGCATATATTGAAAAAACAAAGTGGGATTGCTTACCTCAAAAATATAATCTTTTCCATCCTTCCCATGCACAGCTTTAACAGCACAGATGTCCAAACCACCAAATATTTCAGAACAGGTGTCAACCCAAAGCTTGTACCTGTTTCGTAAAAATAATTTTCTCTGTGAGTATCTCATCAGGCTCTTGATTTTCTAGAGGCTCACCTAATAATTTGTTGAACATAACATTCATCCTAAATTGAGAATTTTCACTATATTGGATGAGTTTGGTTCCTGTATCAGCAAAATGAGTGAGAGGCTCCATCCTAAATCGTGGCCCCAGCTGTTTTCTAAAGGAGCCAGGCTGGTTTTACTCCCACAGCACTGAGCAAAAGGAGAAATCCAGCCAGGACAATCCCTCAGGGGGTGCAGGATAACCTAATATATGACATTATGGGTGTTATGGAGCATGCAGACAAGGATTATGTTCCTCATGTCGGGTTATAGACAACTACAGCAAATCTCAACCTGGATTTTAAAGAATTCCAAGGGATTCTACAACTCCTGAAAAGGTTATTTCACACAGTGCTGAGCATAAAAACTCTTCAGCTTATTCTGTAATCTCCTGGTAAGAGACACAGACTGAGGAGTGACACTTGACCCATTCCACAAGCAGCAATATGATTTATTTCCCTTTCTTTTTCTAGAAGAGAGAAACTGTCTGTCCAACAAGAGGATGAGGTGGGATTTACTGGAAGAAGAGTGAAGCAATTCCTGTGACCAAGGGCAGAGCTGCAGCGACACCAGCACAGAGCTCTGAGAGCCCAAAGGCAAGGACAGAATCCCAGGACACCAAAAGCATTGGGAATGTTCAGTGACTCCCAGCAGAGCTGGGCTGGACACCAGGCAGGGAGGAAATGATCCAGGAATGATGCAGGGTGATGTCAGCAACTGAAGGACATGATTTGCTAAAAATCCCCATTTTTAAAGCATTCATTTATCATGAATTCTCCCTCTTTCCTTGGCTCACGCATGAGTCCAAAGCTGAGCTATTTCCTCTTCCAGCCCCTCTCCTGCTGCAGCCCTGGAGCCCTGATGATGAATTTGCCACCTCATAGTCTTTTCCACTGAAAAAACCCCTGCTGTAATAAACAAAGCATTTGATTTCATCGTAGGATCAAAGGAAATTCATTGCTGGGCTGAGAGTCTGATTCATGTATAAATATCTCCAGGAAGAGCATCCTTTCCAAGCAAACTTATTAAGTCACATTCTTTATATTTTCTTATATCGAATCTGTTCCAGTGGAAAAGTTTTTCTTTTAAGCAGAATACAAAGAAATTGATACAACTGTTTGAAAAGACCCTGATGGTAATATCTTAGCAATGAAATTAATTTCTTTTTTCCTGTGAGAAACATGGTTTTTGTCCAATACAAGAGGGTTTTTTGGATGCCTGACAATTTCAACATCTGTAGATGCACTGACTGACTGGACTTTTTGCATGCACTTGCTTATAAATAACTTTTTTTTTTCTTTCTGTGAAATATTGTGTATCTTAGAAAGTCACGAGGACAACAAAACTTGTCTTGAACAGAAAATATCTGGACTCAAAATGAAAACAAAAATGAGGAAATTTTCTTTAAAATACTGCAACATCCATCAGATTTATGAAAGTATATTTAATAGTCCATCTTCTGCCAACAAACACAGAGCTGGAAAACTACATTTGGAAAGAGGGGGCTTGGATGGAGCAGCCTGGAGTGTTTTAAACCCAAGGCTTGCACAGTAGGTTTGACAAAAGGTCACGGTTCCTCTTTTCCCAGAGCCAGTGTGAGCAGCAGCCTTGGGGCTGGCAGGCAATAAAGGATAAAGGATTGCTCCCAGGGGCTGGCAGGGAATATCAGGTGTGCCAGGTGAGGTGGGCACTGCTGGCACAGCTCTCTGTTCTTCTGGGCAGCAGGAGCTCTGGAACAGGGGGTAAATGAGAGAGCGTGACCCTGAACTGTGCTGCTCCTCTGCTTCTCACTGTCCCTTCCTGCCACACTCTTCTTTCTTCTCTAAATTTCTGCCCTGGGATTTGTATTCAGCCAACAATGTCCATCAGGCAGTGCTTTCAAGGCACTTCCTCCTCATTCATGGCCTGTATTAAAACCAAAATGCAGCAGATCTGATTGTTTCTGCTGTGTGGTGAAACTGCTCCAGCTCTTCAGAAAAGTCTCTTTTCCCCTTGTGTGCCCTGCTCTGCTGTGAGCACTCTGTGGGCAATCCCACTAAAGCAGGGCTGTGTCACACACGCCCCTTTCTCTGAGGGGAAAACCTCCACCTTTTCCATGCTTTTGGCCTCATCAGCATAAAGGAAGTTTTGTTTTGTTGGCCAGTGTTTTAATGGGAAAATCCCTATTCTGCTCTAATTAACTTACACTGAAAAGCAGCAGCAGGAGCAAAGCTCAGGGAGCATTTCCAGCAGGAGCAGGGCGAGGGGAGCATTTCCCACTGCTGCTGGCACTGCTTTCCTCAGGGCAGAACTGGAGCTCCTGTGTTTCCACACAGCCCGTGGACTGTAATTACACACCCCAGAGCTCACCCCTGCCTCTCCCTCCCAGGGAAGACATAACCTCACTTTCTAGAGGGAGGTGGGAGGGAATGAGAAAGAGAAAATAATGTGGCTCCAGTCCATCCCCAGAGGGGAGATCAGTGAGGACACAGTCTAGACAGGGGTTGGACAGCAGGGAGCTGGAATTCCCGTCTTTCTTGTTTTCACCTTTCCAGGGCAGGCAATGGTTCAGTTCCTGTGTCTCCCTCAGCTCGTAAGAGCAACCAAGTTGTAGGTTCCAGACTTTAAAAAAAAAAACCAAAACCAACACCCCCCCAAACATGACTACTGTTGAACTTTAAAACACCTTTTAAATTACACTTTCACTGCACAGGCTTTATTTCAGCTTCCACTGGTGGCAGCCTTTGGAGAAGCTGAACAACAGAAAATTCATAGCCATCCAAAAGCCTCTCAGATTTTGTTTTGCAGGGAAAAGAGGTTCATGTGTTGTGGAGCAAATGAGGAGTATTGAGAAAAGAGTTCTGAGCTTCAAAGTGGTGCTGCATGAATGTTTTCAACTGGACTGCAGGAATTATCCAGGATAAGAATGGGAAAGAAAAGGAAAAGCACAGTAAACCAAAGTACAGAGCTGGAATGATGGCACAAGGGAAATAGAGCTTCAGTGTATCCCAGCAACAGGGGAAAAAGCCTCACAGTGCAGTTCAGTGGAAATTTATAAAATGAAAAGTAAGGAATTTGGGATTGAAAGTAGAAAAGAGAAATGGGATTTAAAAAGACAAAGCGAAGGCTGCATTGCTCAGCTATGCTACAGGATGTAGAAGGAGAAAAGTTTAAAACTGTGCATTGGGTAAGACTGGTGGGTAAGAGAGGGCAAATGAATCAGGAGAAATGACTGACAGGTTGAATCTGTGAAATTTAATTTTCTGAAGGGAATTCCAGCAGTTTTCTAGGTGCAGATGTGGATGTAGGAGCCCAAGGGCTCACGCAACACCCAGGGCTCCTGAGTGTGGGTAGTTAACTCTGGGACAAGCCACATGAACTCCTGGCTCTGCTCCTCCACCTAATCGAGAGATTCTTTTTTCCCCAAATGAGCACAAGACATGCACTTACTGTGAATTGTGTACCAACAATGGGATTCCTTAAAAATTCATTTAAAATAAAACACCATTAATTTTGTTTTAATTACCTTTTACACGAGACTCGACTTACTTATCTGACATAGCAATTTGTTCCAGCATGGCAGAGCCCGTGTTTGTCTTCCAGTTCCCGGATATGGAAGTTCTCCTGAAAGGGGGAAAACATTACAAAGACAGCCAGTGGTTTCATATTCTCACTATCAAATGACTCTGCTTTCCACATGAGTGCAGCAGCAGCACTGACCCCTTTTTCCTAGCTGGCAGCTTGTCACAGAACATCTGAACCGTGAGGGGTTGTAAGAGCATTGTCAGCAATACTTCACTGGAGGTGCAAAGAATGACAGGGCTGTGAAATTTCTGTTCCCCATTTATTTATTTAAGATTTTTCTAAAAAACCCAGCCTGCTCTGATGAAGGGGCAGTGTTAGAAATGAGCTGGTGCCAGCTACAAAGGCACTGGATTATCTGTAACACACACTGGTACTGCAAAGGTAAATGTCAAGAAGCTTCAGCTTCTCCTTTCAAACCCACCCCCACTGCAGGGTTATGTCCCAACACTTGAAAAGAAACATATTTATGTTTCTAACACCTCTGAAGTGATTACAGGTGTGTTTTGGAGCTGGATTTTGGGTTCTCCTCCAGTTTTCACTCTTTGCTGTTTACTGATATAATCTAAACACTCTGTGTCAGTTCACCTTCTATTTAATCTCTAAGAAAGAAAATATCCATGTAAAGTTGGGGTTTTTTTCTCTTCAGACCTTAGGACTGCTACTAGGGCTGAGAAGATTACTGCTTTGTGAAAGCTAAATGCTGTACTGGGAATAGGCTATGGATACAAGTTATGAAGTGTTTCCAGTTGGTAAAATCATGGGAACATCTGCATTGTATTAAAAGTACATTAGGCAGCAGCAAGAGCTTTCTCTCCATTTTTCCATTAAGTTAATTATGAGGGTCAGTAGCAATTGTGGGGGAATGTTGACTTTTCTCTGGGAGCCTCGTAATGTTTGGTGGGTTTTAAAGCAGAAAATTCTTCTGTGATGCCATGTCCTTTGTGTATGTGGGAGAAAGAAGAGAGGAGAGGAGAGGAGAGGAGAGGAGAGGAGAGGAGAGGAGAGGAGAGGAGAGGAGAGGAGAGGAGAGGAGAGGAGAGGAGAGGAGAGGGAGAGGAGAGGAGAGGAGAAGAGAAGGAGAGAGAGGAGAGAGAGAAGAGAGAGAAGAGAAGAGAAGAGAAGAGAAGAGAGAAGAGAAGAGAAGAGGAGAGGAGAGGAGAGGAGAGGAGAGGAGAGGAGAGGAGAGGAGAGAGAGGAGAGGAGAGGAAGAGGGAGAGGGAGAGGAAGAGGAAGAGAAGAGAGAGAAAAGAGAGGGAAGAGAAAGAAGAGAAGAGGAAAGAAGAGAGAAGAGAAGAGAAGAGAAGAGAAGAGAAGGAGAAGAGAAGAGAAGAGAAGAGAAGAAGAGAAGAGAAGAGAAGAGAAGAGAAGAGAAGAGAGAAGAGAAGGTGCTTGTTGAGTGCTGTGTAAGGAAGCCTTGCCCAGCCATAAGGTTATGTTGTGATTTCTGCTCCATTTTTTAAGGTGATGTTTATATACATGTGCCTGCTCAAAAATTACTGATTTTAGGTTCATTACTACTCTACACACACATTCTGCATCAGAGAGAAAATCTCACAAATCACAGTTCGGTTCTCTTGCAGACTTCTCACGGGAATTAATTAGAAGGGACTCTTTTAGGTATCTTTTAGGAAGGAAGATGTGACCAAATCAGGGCAAAAAGTTATCCTGAAGGCTTGTAGCAAGTATTTAGTTCAAGATGCTCAGCTGCAGGGATGTAATCCCAGCACCACTGACTAGAGAGGCAAAGATGGTTTGCTTTAAGCCCTGTTTTCCCTCCACAGTGGGAAAAGCTCCTGCAGAAGTCTCCCAATGGATGCTTGGCTGGCTGTGAGGATGCTGCAGGGACCAGAGGAGGGCTGAGGAATGCTGCGGACACAGAACTGACTGGTGGAATCTCAGGAAACTGTGGGTTTGACACAGATGAACTCCAGAACAAGAGACCATGGTGAACTGCTCCAAAACTACCCAACCAGACACCCTAAGCCCTAGGGATGATTTCTGTAATTATATATATCAAATATGTAGGTTTCCCACCCTTCTTCACTTCTGATAATTGCCAAGAATCTTTCACATCATTATTCCCTCCTCTTTAGCCAAACACTGAATAGTAAATAAACCAACTCCTGCAGCTTTAAGTGCTTTACACTTAGGCTTAACACGTTTGCACTCGGTTTGGTCCTTGCAAGAAGGAAGAACTGTTTTAGAATTGCTGAACAATTCATAGTAACTTGAGCTTCCCCTTTTCCAACACCTTCCTGCTTTATTTAGTGGCATTTACAGTACTCAATGCAAATTGCTGGGGCAGGGACTTGTCATCAGAAAAATATGTGGAAATGTCTGCCTGCTATTCTTGGGTAGGCAGCCTGCTCTGTGGTTTGATCCTCCAACACTATTCCCCTGCTGGATGTGCTTTACTTTTGGTTGATCGACCTTTTGATCAAAGCACTTTAAGCCCTGGACTCGCAGTGCTGCTTTTGGAGGGGAGATTTAGGTACAGGGCTTTTGTCTTTCTGTTTTTTGACATTGTGTGTGACCCTTTTAAACTGTATTTCCTTGAAGTCAGCTGGATCCTGCCCGGGTGCCCAGGGCACTTAAGTGTGTGTCACACAGCCCCTGGAGGGGCTGTGGTATTTACAGGGATCCAATCCTCCTTTTTGGGCCATAATCTCTACTGACAGACGATAAGCACCCGTGTTTGGTGACTCATGGATCCACTTAAACCACAATTTCCCACAGAATTATAAAACTGAGGCTCTTAATAACTCTCTTTAAACTACAAAAACAAATGTTCAGCTGGTATTTTTTGTGGTGGCTCTCTAAGTGCTCTGTTCCTGTGTCACAGAGCAAAATGAGAACCAGCTGTAGAACAATATTCTCCTGACATCATGTATATGCATGTGCACGTGAAGAATTCTTCAGGCATTTGGTAAATCTTCTCCTTTCCACGATGCTTTGTAATAACGAATCCGTATTTCATTCTGGTGTGTGATTTAAGGGTATGAAGGAATCTAGAGAAAAAATGATCGCTGGGCTTTTACCATTTGGATGAACCCAGAGTTTCTGAGCAGAAACTTAAAAATAAATAAAAGGTAGGAGGAGCAGGCTGTCATTTTAACTTATTTTTGCTGTCCCTTAGGCCAACTGCTTCTTCTGTGAAGAAGAAACATTTATGTTTCAGAATGATAAATTTACCATAGCTGACTCTTCCAAAATTGTTCCTGATGCTGAACAGCATTTAAATTTCAAGTCAATGGGAAAAGAGTGGGGCTCTCTCCTACGAAATGCTGTGGTCCAATTTCTATCACAGGGGATGAGCCCAGTATTACATCTGGTAGCTGGCCATGTATTGTAGCCATCAAGAGCTGGGCCTTATTCCTAAAACTCTACCCTTGGGAGCTGTAAGAGTGGGAAAAATCAGCTCTGTTTATTAGAGAAGGGGAAAGATGGGCAGCACAACACGAGGAATCTGCCTGTCAAAGCACCAACAAGAGAGAAAAGAGAGAAAAAGAGAGAAAAGGCCCATCCAGCCCTGCAGAGGCAGCAGCAGGGGCATGAAAAGGTCTGTGGTGGAGAAGGCTGGGACTGGGAGCAGGGGCAGAGCAAGGCTGGTGAATGGCACTGAGGAGAATCCAAGGGCTGAGGGACAACCTGGGGCATGGTTGTGAGCTCTGGAGTGAGGGGTAAGGACAAAGAGACAGGAAGGTTGAAGCAATCTGGGAGAGCAGTGGGATTGCGCCAAGGCACAGCCCAGACAGGTGGAGAGAGGGGACACTGGGGTGGAGGGACACGGTGCTGTCAGAAAAAGTGGGACGGGTGTCCCCAGAGAGGGAGGAAAGCCAGGGAAAGGCAGGCCTGGAGCTCCAGTGTAAGACAAACAAGAAGAGCTGGAATTAACTCTCGTGGAGAAGCTCGGGGATAAAAGCTGCATCATCTGTTTCAGATTCTAGAACCTGTAGGGAGAGGTGGGGACGGCCCAACACACCTGAATGCCACAGGGAGCTTAAATCACAGCCCTGTATCACTGAAAACACTGAATAGTAGAGGATTCCAGACACTTTTGAATCCTTGTGAGCTTTGTGAGTGTTCTGCCGTGGTCACTGTGTACAACCCAAATTTCCAACGCGCTGTTTTCACAATGTTCAGCGAATCCTGGGTTCAAAACGGAGCAGAAGAACTGAGTGTCCACACTGCAGGGTGCATCTGACCCATGGGAACAGTGCTTGCACCCAGCTCTGTGCTTTCCTGAGGCCCCTCATGTGTAAGTGAGCAGTGGAGGGGTTTCTGAGCTGTTTTGGGAGGGCCAAGCCTTGGATGTTCTTTGCCCCTTCAGTGCCAGGTCAGGACAGAGCAGCTGCTGTGACAGCAATGTCTTGGTGAGAAGAGAATGTGGCCTTCCAATATCAACCTAAGGAGATAAATTTTTCCCCTTCTCCCACCCTGGACCAAAGTTTCTATTTTCTCATGGCTGTTCTAAATTACTTGTTTCTTAACATCAACCCTGTCTTTTAAACTATAAAACATTTTATGGATTTGCTTTAATCCAGCTCCAACTTTAGGTTTTCTCAACATTTATGGTTTGCTTGGAGTTCTTCACTGATAAAGAGCTTGAATGCACCTTCCAAACAACTTCCAAGGAATCTCTGATCCCTCCGCTCTTCAGGAGTTCCTTGAGAAATATCCCTGTGTGGGGATGTGGGTGTGCCTATGTAAATGTGTATTTTTATCCATGTTCTATTTTCCTTGTCTCAGGATTGTAAGTGTGAGGGAACAAAGGCATGAGATGATCTAACTTGTCCTAAAATGAGAAATTAAAGGAGTGTTTGGCAGATTACACTGCTTGATAATTGAAACAGAGTAAAAATCTGCATAAACACAGGTACCAGAGCTCAACTGCTGCATCATAACCTGGTGTGCTGCTCCTGCTTAATGTTGTCTGTGAAGCTGAAACATCCTTTGAGCCTCTCCTTTAGTCATGGCCTTTAAACAAACACCTGGGTTCTAAAACTGGAAGAGGCTTTCATGCAGCTCTGTGAAGGTCACTGCAAGATTGGATTGTTTCTTTAATGTGTTCTGTTGAAAGGAGAGGACTTTGTTCCATTAAAGTGTGACAATACCGGTTTGTTTGTGTGAATGAATGCCATCCAACCTATCCTCAGAGGGAAGAAGAAAAATCTGAAGAAAATTTGTTCTTAAATTGAAAAGATATGGAGAAATCTGAATTAACAAGTCCTCTGTGAAACCAAACCCTCTTCCAACTGCTCCTTTCTTTAAATGAGAATAATGAACACAAGTTAGCAGAAAAACCCCTCTAGCAGGCTCACCTGGCGTCTCATTCTCCTCCTCCCAGTCCCAATCAACGATACAAAGAATTTTGGTAAATCCAGAAAGTTTAAAATACTCTTTCCAGAGAGTGTGACAGGGGAGGCATCAGCTCAGAGACGCCTCCAACACTCTTTAATCTTTCTGGTGCTTATCAATTTTGAAACAAAAGCAGGAAAGAACATAAGGATTTGGCTCACATGTATGCCTTGTAGTTACTGCCTATCTTTTGGATCCTGATGTCATATTTGGAGTCTATGAAGGGCTCAGTGGTGGCGTAGGTCTGAGTGAGCGCTACCACGCTGGCTATGTCCTGAAAATCGTAGTGGTTGTCTACCTTGATCTGGAGCCAACAAGCCACAAGAACACAGCATAGACAAAAGAAAAAAAGAGTAATTAGGAATAAAATGTGGAATCCGGTTGCAAATGGCATTCATGAGAAGCATGGTTTTGACAGCATCAAAAAAAAAAGTATCTGATATTTTATCTGATTTCTAGGTTCTGTGACATTCCTGCTTTAAAATATCTGTTGTTCTAGGCAAAATATTGCCTGCTTATCCAGAGAAAGCGATTTGCCGACAGTGGAATTTTATTTTGCTTTCCTTTTTTTTAAATTTCTTTGCTTTTTTCTGCAGTGATGCTGGTCAGTTATAGAGCTGCAGGCCTCAGAAATTTTTTTAGGTGTGACATGCAGCCCCAACTGATGTAGAGTTCTTGGTGGGTCTGTAAATTGCTCAGGTAACTGACTGGATGTGGAGCCCACCAGGAGCTCTCACACCATCCCAGCAGCTTCTCCCACGAGGTGGGGGGGCTGCAGGATCCTGATATCCCGGTGAGTGCACGTTCTCAGGGAGCACAGAGGGCTGGCTCCAGGCAGCAGAACCATTGGTTGCATTTTTCCCTCTTCTCTGAAGGAGTTGGGCTTTCTGGGAGGGGGATTTCCCAGGCGCGGAACACTCTGCACTAAACCATCAGCTTTTACATCTTGAAATAAGAGGGGGATGGAAAAGTGGGGAGTGCTGATCTAGGGGAGAGGGAGAAGGAGGTTTTAGAGGGCAGAGGGAGGACAGAGACATCACCTCTGGGCAGGGAGGGCACATCCCTGGGGGGACCTCGGAGCAGGTGAAGCAGGGGGTGAAAGGGGCTCAGGAGAAAAGCCTTGGGGTCAGTGGAAAACGGGAGGGGGAAGGTGGGACTCTGCCACACTGACCCAAAGGGCATTTCAGAGTGGTGAGGAGGCAGGTGGGGATTATCCAATATTAGGAGAGTTTGCAGCTCTTTGCAAGCCCAGCATCTCGTTTGCTTTTCCTTCTTCTGGGACTGAAAAGGGAACCTGAGGGCCAGGCTGGGAGGTGGGATGTGGCACAATAAAGGGAATTTGGTGGAGATAAAAGCCTGAAGTCTAAGTATTTACTCCCAGCTCTCAGATGGAGAATGGCACAGAGTAATTTGCCATTTGAGAGCCACAAACCAGGCATGAGGCCTCGTTTCCACTTGATTTCCTGAAAACTGACTGGCCTGTGTGGGTCTGACTGGGACCTCTGGTAATGCTGCTGCCAGCAGTGCCCTCAGAGAGGGCTGGGGTTCCAGGGGAACCTTCCTCTGCTCTCTGGTTGCATTTAATCTCTGAGCGTTTTAAATATTTCATAGCTATAAGAAAAATCTAGATTCATTTCTAGACATTTGATACGAGGAACATTTCCGTGCATTATTTCCCCTGTTCTCTAAACGAGGGGTGAATATCCTAAGTACAGCATAAACATTCTAACACTTCACATATGCAATCCACAGAGAGTGCAGCTTAATTAGTGGTTCATTCTGCTCTCAATTAAAGTGGCTGCTGGACTTCCAATGATTTACTAAATATGGAACAAAGCAAAACAGTCATAGGCAAAAAATAACATACAGTACAGCTTGCAATTAAATCAGTTTTCTATTTCTATTGCTGGTAGCAAAGATTATGTTCATGGAGGTTTGGAGATTCAGGATGATAAATGTAACTATTCTCTGATTAATTCTTTTCAAATCTAAAGCACTTCTAGCACTGAAGTGTTTTCAGTGAGTGAAGTTACTCTGCAGTGACCAGAAATTGTCACTGTTAGCAGTGAAGGTGGGATTTAAATGCTCTCCCGTTGGCCCAGCACTGTGAGATAAGTGATACCAAAACATCCGTACTCACCACTGAAATGCAATTACTTAGGAGAAAGAAAGCAGCAGTTATACAGTGGTAAGAAACAATCACAGACAACACATCAAGATAGGAAATGAATCAAAGTTCAGTATCAAGCTGAAACCAGTAAAGAACCGAGGCAAAACCTTCCCACACTCCCAGCTCCAAAAAGTTAGATTGTGCAACAGACCTTGACTCTTGAAGAGTTTCAGTGCAGACAGCAAATTAATAAACAAGGTTTTGCTTCAAGAAAGCATCTCAGCACATTTCAAAGGACAGCCCACAAAGGGCAGCTCTTAAACTGCAAAGGCCTCGTCGTAAAAATACTTTGTCCTTGTTTTTATTTCCCTGAAGAGAGACGCTTTCTTAGCATGGCCAGGCAGAGATTTGCAAGGGGGATCCGAGACAGAGTCTGGGCAGGTAAAAGGTAAAATATCCAGGGAAGGAAGGAGCATGCACAGGTAAGGGACAGAGCCCAGGCTCCCAACATGCAACAAGCAGCATCTGCACCTTTCCCATGCCTGAGTGAGCATGTCCAATCTTCACAACAACAGGAAAGGTTGGCATTGTGAGCTGGGGGGAAACAAAACAGGCAGATTAGAGAAGAGAGCGACCACGAGCTCAATGATTAAACAACATCATTTAGGGAAATTATTTAAGCATGATCATAACGTGGCCAAAGCTGTTCTGGCCATGTGGTGCCTCAAACTGTTCATCCTCTGTGCTCTGGTGACTTGCTGGGTGTGTTTTCTGAGCACAATGGTATTCCCAATGCAGCCAACTAGTGTCCTTAACTTATCTTAATTTAACTTTTTTTATATCTTCCTTTCAACTTTCACTTTTTAAACTGAGTTTCTGCTGTTTCCTATTTTAAGCTTTGCTTTTGTGTTTTCTGACCCACAAACTCTCCAAGGTTCTAATCATTAATGATGCCAAATTAACCACCTTTTTCCCCTTGATTTCCATCGTTTAGCAGGGCTGTAAATACATTGTGACCACTTATGAAAGCAGTGATGTATAATTCACAAAAACCTGCTCGTGATACAGAACATCCAGGTTTTCTAGGAAGTCTCCAGCTTTAGAGCGCAAGGAATAATTCAGAATAATCCAGCCATTGAGTAGGAAATCAAATATACAGAAGCACATGAAAACACTTTATTCAATGAAATGGGAATGCTTCTGCCTCTCAAAAAGTGCTGTGAATGACCACTTTTACTTCCATCATTCACTTGAAGAAGTTTTAGAACTCCCAGTCGTGGACATGGGTTTTTTACATCTAAAATGTGCCTGTATTTAACCTCTCTCACCCAAGCATAAACACAGATATTTCACAGAAGAGGTTTAGAACTAGAAATAAAAATCTGAACACCTTCACCATGTAATTAAACTGGGCAGCAGCAGGACAGTGTTACAGGCTCCAAACCCTTCCTCGAGTGCCACATCCCAGCACAATAAACACAATCAGAGGCAAAGCTGATGCTCTAGAAGATAAACTAAGAGTTGTTAGAGGTTTTATGAGACATTGATTAGTTTCAGAATAACCAAAAGCACTTGCAAAAGCATTTTACAGCAAAGGCCACCTACACAGGAATTTAGGAATACAGTTCTTGCTAAACTGCAGGAAGCAAAGTTCCTGCTTAGTCAACATCTAGTCACTGGTGTATCACTTTCAGATTTTAAACCAGGGCTTTTTTTCAATTTTTGGGGGTAGGAGGGGAACAAATCATTGCCAGACTCAAGATTCATAAGGGCAGCACCACATTTCTGTGACTGAACTGCAAACCACTGCTCTGGGGTTTGTGATGGAAATGCTGGCAGACCTCTGAGCACAGCAGTACAGATGGCACTCCTGTAATTAGCAGGACCACGTATCTTCCTGTGATCCCAAAGCTGTGGAATCCTCTGTGGGCCGCAGGAACAAACACATTAAAAGAAAAGAAAAAGAAAAAAAGAAAAAAGAAAAAGAAAGAAAAAGAATCTGTGCTTCCTCCCTCAGAAAAATGCAGCAGCATCATTTTCTCTGGATCCTGAGATTCCATGTGCTCCACCACATCCCAGCACAGACCAGAGGCTCTGGATGCTGCAGTTCAAACTTTGGAGAGGAAAAACCCAGGCAGGCCAAACTCAGTAATCGCAGCACTTCTCTTGTTTGTAGCTCTCCCTGGGACAGGGCCATGAAGCCAGGGCTCAGCAGTTGGAGTTATTTTGGGGTTTGAGCAGCTTTTCCTTCATTCCTGCTCTGACTTTAATTATCCCAGCTTTGCCGGTCGTGCAGGACACCTCTGTCACCAAGCCATGCCCAGGGGTTTGTTCTGCCAACAAAGCCTGAAATGTCCCGCAGAAATTAAAGAAAACTTGACCTGAGTCCTCCCATCCCACTTCCCAATCTGCTCTTTTCTGGTCATTTTGGCAGAACAGGCATTCTCCAGACTATTCTTACACTTGATGAACATTACATGTGATAAAAGTGTGATAGAGACCGTGAAAACTTACCAGCTCCATGGATTTTCCTTAAATTTGCATTATAACTACTGATAATCATAATTTATATTATAATTACTGCTATAAAAGCTGTTTGCCTTGAAAAGTACCACTGAGGGGAAAAGGCCGTTTTACGAAAAGTGTTGCTGATTTTTTGAAAGCTTTCTTAAATTCAGGAAAGTAAAAATTCGCCTCTGGCAATTAAAAACTGAGGGGGAAGACCCAAAGACCAACAAAAGAAACTGAGAAATCTGCCAAGTTCATAAATGTGAGAGATAGAAGTGTCTGTACTGCATGAGTCCTTCCACATACATCTAATATACACAAAATACAGCAGAATAAAAAAATAGGATTACAAGGGCTTCTAGCTTAAATAGCAATGCAATAAACCACCATTATTAATTAGACAGAAACCAGAATATCTGGCAAACGTGGAATAAAGTTTTCCAAATTTATAGTCATATATGAATATGATTGGATGGGTAATAAATATTGGGAGCAACTGGAAAAACTCCTGGCTCTTTGTGGGAACACATACACAAACAGCTGAGGAACACGCTGACATTTGCTAATCCAATGCCATTAATCAGAATAACATCAGTGAATATTCAAATTGTATCTGTTTTATCAGCTCCTAAAAGTTACAAAGATGGATTCGGTCCACACACTTTCATTTATGTGGTTTTAGCTTCCCCTGTTGTTATTTTATTCCAACAGAACCTTGACTTTGGGTAAGTTACACAGCTCAGTTCCATGACAAAGTACTACTGGTAGTAGGTGCTACTTTGATGTGGGCACTTCCCTGAGTGTGAGGAATCAAACACTGCTGTGGATAAAACATAAAATTTCCCTTCTCCTCATCTCTCAAAATTTGGTGGAGGATTTGCTTCTTGTGGAGAAAAGGAAGGAATCCATATTTTTCTTCTGTGAGAGTTAATTTGTTATCCAAATGAAGAGTGTTTGTCACAGTGTTCACTGACATTGCTCAAACCAACATTTCTGCCCACTCACCTCCAGTACAGGGCAGCTCCACAGCCAAGGGTGCTGCTGGTGCTGAACCCCCCAGTGTGGAGCTGCCAGGGAATTTGGGCAGAAAAACTCCACCAAAACAACAAACAACCCCAAACCTGCTGTGTGGAAAGGAAAGCACAGGAATAGGTGCTACAGTTCTGACACCTGAGCAGTTAGTCACCAAAACCATAAAGGTCACACGTTAATGGTGTGCCCATGAAGAAATGCTGGTTTTATGTTATACTGCCATCAGCATTTTCAGCGATGTGCTATGAAAAATAAAAAGTAAAATCAGTAGTGTGCCATAGTACTTCCTGCTAGGAAATATCTGAGAAATGCTTCTCTCCTGCCTGGATCCACTTCCTTTAAAGTGAGATTTGGGTTCTGTGCATGCAATTCCTGCAGCAGCAGCAGGGAAAAACTCTTCTAACCTAACTCTTCTAACCTTGCAGTGAACCCCACCGAATAAACTTCCCTTGTGCTTTCCAAGGAGACAAAACCCACCCTGGCAGTGGAGGCAGCTGGAAGTGGTGCTGCTCTGGTGACCCAGGGTGGCTGCTCAGGTTTTGTGTGGCCATCAGAGATGTGACATCTCTCTTACAAACACGCTCAGTTTATCCTTTCTTACCTCAGACCAAACCCAAGGCTCTTGGTCAGAAATCCCACTTAATGATTTTCTATTTTTCCCCCTGTCTGGGAGTTGCAGGATGTAAAGTGGTTTTTCCACCAGAATTCTGGAAGGAATTGTCTGATTCAAGCTTTGAGATCCCAGAACTGTGGAGAGCCAGCCCTGGAAGGCCCAACACACCCCATCCCTGTTCATGTGTGCCTGGGAATCCTGGGGGATGTTGGCACTGGAGGATGATTTAATGGATGGTAACACTGCCCAGAGATCTCTACAAAGAAACACCATAAAAAGTCACTCAAAGGGCCTCCTTTTTTATTTTATCTACCCATGAAGCCCATGCAGTCAACCAGGCTCAATTTGGAAAATAAAATGCCATCTGCAAACTCCTGCCAATCAGGGGCATTTCAGGTGTTTCATTTCTGGGGACATACTCTAGAAAGGACAAATTTCTCTTCCAGATGAGCATGAAAATCTAAAAAGCCAGTTCATTTTGTTATTCCCTTATTGATGTCACAATAGCAAGGATAATTATTATTAATTATGGTTTCTTAGCTTTTCATCTGCACCAACCTTTTAAAATTGAAGATTTTTTTTGTACTATGAGCTTAAAAGGCAAGTACTTTATTGTATCAATCTTCAGTATCTAAAGATTTCACACCTGTGCTCAGCATGTTTTTTTACTGTAGAAAGGAATTTTCTGGTTTGATAAAGTTCCACAGTACCTCCAATATCACCTTGGCTGATCTGTAGTGCAGGTAATTCAGTGACCCCGTAGATGGCTACAGAATTAACCAGCACAGTCCCCATCTGGGTTGCTGTCTGCATTTTTCCATATGTAAAGGAAATCCCTTTCCTTCCCTACTGCAGAAATTCCCTGGAGTTTCTGAGTCTGGTTAGTAGAGTGTCATCCTGCAATTGTAAGTCTATTAATTTAAAATAAAACCTTCAAATTTAAGCTTCATACATTATGGTGCTCAAAGATTTATAGGTTCTACTGTAATTTAAGTGTTTTTGAACAGTTTCAATACAAGCTGACTTTTTTCCAAGAGATATACTTTGAATTCTTCTAAATTTACTTTGAATTCTTTTAACCAAGGCATAGTGTGAAATATAATCAAAGACTTCTATAAAAATAGAGCCAGGCAAAGATGATCTGCTAAAATAATAGTTTAAAAAACCCCTCTGCCGGCAACAATACAGACAACACAGTTTTTTGAAGGTGGTATTCACCCTGCTTTCATGTCCTCAGGGCTGAGCTGACTAGAAAAGCCACAATAGGGAAAAAAAAAGAGGGGGCGGAGAAGCAATGACAAAAAAACCCCAGATGTTGCATAAACATGACTTACCTCAAGTTCAGTGTTTAAATATTTATCTTTCCAATAATCCCCAAGCAAAGTTCATTTAACCACTCTAGGTCCATGTAATTTATTTGTGGAATATGCATCAGCCTAAATCTAATTTTGCTCTGCTTACTTTGGAGAAAGGAAATTAAAAGTGAAATAATGAAGGTGGCCTTCTTTTTATTTTTTTTTTCTTTCCCAGAAACAGGCAGGAAGAGCCCTAAATCAATAAACAAGCAGCAGATGTACTTTCTCTGGTCTGTTTGGTTTGCAGAAAACACAATTTCCAGATAGAGTGGGGGCTCAGCCAGGCAGGAGCTCCGTCACCAGCAGGGCCAGCCCAGCCCTGGCCTCTCAGCAGAAAACCTCACGCTCCACCATCTGCTGGCCTCAACAAACACAGGCACAATTTGGGGATGTGGAGCCACATTTTCCACTTGGCAGCTAAAAGTGGGTGTAAAACTCTCTCTGCAAGGAGTAAGGTTCAATACCCTGAGCCCAGGGGGAAGCTGAGGTGATTTGTGTTATCTTTTTAGACAGGGCAGTAAAGAAACAAAAAGTTCAAGGGGATAAAAAGAATAGAGCTTTAATTTATTAGTGTGCCAGGGAGAGGAAAATGCACCTTACCTGTGAGTCTCGGACCCAAAATAGAAGGTTAAAGTGCTTTGTGAACTAATACAGATCCCAGGGCCACCTCAATTCCCAGGGACATCAGTGGGAACTGGTGCAGAATTGGAAGTTCTGAGCTCACTTTGAGACACCTTTGACTGCCGCCAGCAGCACCTGGAGAGGCTGGAGCTGCACGAAGCAGCTCCGTGTGCTCCCTGAAGTCAGGCAAGGCTGGACATGATCTTGGGTTATGAAATGACTCCACCTGATCACCAGGTGACCCACCTAAAAGGCCTTTGTGCCCACAGCTGGTTGGTCAATCAAAAAATCGAAGTGATCTAAATCTACACAAAGTGATCTGATGGCAGAAAGTCTGCTGTTTTCTACTCCTGCACAGCATGAAAACAGAAATTGCCATTAGGGAGGAAAACACGAAGTGTAATTGCACTGAATCAACGAGAGCAGCTCCCACAGATCTCTGGCAGAAATTCTGAAGACAAAAACTCTGCAGAAACAAATTATATTTTGATTCTGGTGTGTCAGTGTTTAACTCATCCTTCCACCAACTGTTTGGAAAACTCCTGCCTTGAAAGTCAAGTAACATTTTGCCACCTTATAAAACAATCACCAAACTGCTGTGACTATAAACTGTAAGGGTTTTTTTACTGTAGTATTTAGAGGTGACAGCTATAAATGCCCTCCTGTGTGAAGCAGGCTGTAGTTCACACGGAGGCACTGGGATTTAAAATCCATGAAAGCCTGCCTGTTTTGTGAAATGCTGTTCTAACTCTGAATTTTCAACATGATCTTACAGGTTTGGTACAGGATGTGTAGTGTGACTTCATCAGGTAAACTGAAAGTAGATTTTAGCAGTGATTGTGATGCCAGATGAGAACCAGGGAGCAAAGAACCGAGGAAAAGCATCAAGTAGGCAACAGATAAATTATTGCTGTGGACAATCCTGCCCACTACCATTCTCAAATAAGATTCATTTGCCACAATGAAGAGAAAATCAGATGGATACAGATAAAAAATTGTACCCTGTGCACTGCCAGAAGCTAAAGCACAGAGCAGGCAGCCCAAGCAAAAGACTCTGAGCAGACTCAAACTGCCTGACAGCTGGAACGGACAGCAAGGTGGCTGTGGCATGTCCCATGACAATGAAAAACCTTTGGAAAAAGCTGTATGGACAATCCCTGTGCAGCAGAGTTCAGTGCTCCTTGACACAGCTCACAGCCTGAGTGTGAACTCAAACCCCCAGAGAAATGCTGGTGAGCAGTGCCCAGGGATGGACAAAGTGACTGGGCAGTGCTGCCTCTGGAAAAATGGACTGGGGAGGGCAGACAGCAGTGGCAGGAGGAAATCCCAGCCCAGCCAGGCACAGGGGGTTATCCTGCAGCCCTGGGTTATCCTGAAATCCCGGGTTATTCCCAGCCCTGGGTTATCCCCAGCCCTGGGTTATCCTGAAATCCTGGGTTATCCCCAGCCCTGGGTTATCCTGCAGCCCTGGGTTATCCTGAAATCCTGGGTTATCCCCAGCCCTGGGTTATCCCCAGCCCTGGGTTATCCTGAAATCCTGGGTTATCCCCAGCCCTGGGTTATCCCCAGCCCTGGGTTATCCTGAAATCCTGGGTTATCCCCAGCCCTGGGTTATCCTGCAGCCCTGGGTTATCCTGCAGCCCTGGGTTATCCCAAAATCCTGGGTTATCCCCAGCCCTCAGCTGCCCTCAGCTCCGGGTTATATTCTGTCCCTCCATCCCTTGTCCCCAGTCCCTCTCCAGCTCTCCTGGAGCCCCTTTAGGCTCTGGAAGGGGCTCTGAAGTGTCCTTGGAGTCTTCTCCAGGTGAGCAGCCCCAGCTCTCCCAGCCTGGCTCCCCAGCAGAGGGGCTCATTTTAAACTCCCTAAAAGTAATTTTCCTTATCTAACAACAACCTCTGCAATACCCAACATAAAAAGGGCCAATGCAGCTTCAAGCTAAGCCCTAGTGCCTGCTGGTGCTGTTCAGTGGTACCAGGTACTCCAGCTCTGCCTGATACCAGCACAAGACACAGGCAGCATTTGTCTCCTGTGATACACAGCCTAAAAGCACATTTTCCTGCATTTGTGGGAGCGTATTCCCCAGCACAGAGGTTTCCAGACCTACTGAAATCCCTTTCAAAGCCACGATGTAAATATGTCGTTGCCTAAACTCAGATAGAATTTGACAAAACCGTTTCGGAATGAAGATCTATCAGAAAATAGTTCTGCTGAGGTTTCAAAAAACACAGCATCTCCCATCCCATCCCTCCCAATGCCAGCTGGGACCATCTGGGAACACATTTATTGAGAACCTCTCTTATGGCCGCTCACTTCTCTAGGTGTGATCATACTTTAAATACTCCACCTGTGTACAGCTGCCTTTGAGGGACTCCTAGAAGCTGAATTATCCCTGCAGGCAACACTAGGTAAGACCATAACTAACATATATTAATGGCATTTGCACAACTGGCACATGAGATTTAGTTTTAGCACTTTTGCTTTCCACACATTCAGTTGAAAGCATTTAATCCTCTTTTATATCTAAAATACAGTGGACCTCTAATTTGTGACTTGTCATGAAATTACTTTTAAATTTTGTTCTGAGCATAATATTCTTCTATTGATTGTATAATTTGTTTGGTTGTAGTAGATATAAAAGCCTTTAGGACACCCTGAACATAGCTGGACGTGTTGTTCTGGACAATCCTGGACAAAACGTGCCTCAGGGAAAGGTAGAGAAGAGTGTTTGCCCAGCATATTTCTTTATTATTCGAATTTTGTGGGAGCAGCCCTCAAACTGGTCTGTTTAGATCACCTATAACAGCCACCCTGTGACGTCGTATGGAAACCAATCAATGGCTCCCAATTAATTCCTTCATCACTTCCCCGTCCTGCTGCCCTAAGTGAGGCCTGAGAATCCGTAGTCCCAGAGGTGCTGATCCCAGACCCCTGGCACACCTGCCCGGGGGTTTTACTGCCTTCCTGCAGCTTGAACTTCCTGTGCAAGGCTCCAGCCTTTTTCATCTTTTCCCTCTCCTGAAAGAAGTCCGTTTCTTCTAGGTAACAACAGAGACGCTAACAGGTCTAAATTATTTTCAGGTGTTAGTCCCGGGCTTGGATCCAACCTTATGATTTGAAGCCAAAACTTTGGACTGGAAAAGTAAAAAATCCAAGTATGGCTGCGTGAAATCAGGACATAGTGTACAGGGTTCCTGGCTCAGTGTTCAGTGGGGATGTAAAGTCTAAAAATGAGACCCAATTCGAATAATTCTGAATATTTGTGGGGTTTTTTCTAACCGACAGAGTGTGTCTTGAGGGGGATGGGAGTTAAAAAGAAAAAGAATCAGAGCACTAATATTTGTATAACTGTCCAGAAATGAAATAAATCTGCTGCTGTGAAACATGTACACATCTCTCTAAAGGTAACAAGCTACTTTGGGAACACTTAAATCTCAGCCTCAACAAAATACATTTTCATGAGCGTGGATTGGAATGGTTCAGGTCATGTTAACGAATTTTCAATTCCTAGGCTTGATTTGGGCTGTGACAAAACCCAGAGTTGTTTAAGCAGCCCTGTCCTGCACGTCAATCCAGAGATGTTCTTTACTACTCTCTAATCAAACCTCGGGTTGCCTCCTCATGAAACGTTTTTCTTTATAAACAGAGGGTGCTCACAGGTTACACACATCCAGATCGCCACAGCAACCAAAGCTCTGAAGGTGGAAAGGATTCCTGAACTCTGCCTTTCTGTGTGTATTCCACGTACAACATCAGCCAGGAAATACAGGCACAGATCTGTGCTGAGCAGGATTTGCATTAATAAGGAATGCAGGGAAAGAGCCGTGCCTCCAAAACACACCACTGGGATATTTTTCCTTGCTGTTTCAAACTAAATCTGTGATGAAATTATTTTTTTTAAAATGCTTTTTATTGCAGCTTTTATTTGTAATTCATTATTCCCTGTAACCAGCGATTGTTGGAGGCTCACAAGCAGAGCATTGAGAGGTTTCCTTTTCATGAATGAAGTTCTGTCCAGCCTGCGAACAGGGACGGCAGTTCAGGAAAATGCCCAGAAGCGCCGGGGAAGATCGGGGGCTGCGAATGCAAACGGAGCCTAAAACAGGACAGCTTTGTTTACTTGCCCAAAATCAGATCGCAGGGCTGGCTTTTAAATCCAAAGTGGACGCAAACTTACTCGAACGAGATAAAACGGTCAGAAAATCAGCTTCAGATCCTCGTAAAAGCTGGTTTTTTGAAGGCTTTTGGCGATTAACATTTCCACTCCCGCGCTGCCGGCCGAGGTACCCCGGGCCGATGTCACCAATAAATGAGCTTTTAACTGCGGGAAGGCGGAGCCGGGACTTGGCGCCGGGGCCATAAATAAGAGGGTCCCATGTCAGGGCAGTTTGGAGCCAGTGAGCCCCGGCGGCGCTCGGAGCGAGCATCACCGCGAGCATCGCAGCGAGCGCGGAGCGACAGCGCGGAGCGGCCGGGCCAGCGCAGCGGGCACCGCGCAGCGCCAGGAGAGCCTTTCCCCGTGTGGAGCATGAGCCGAGCGGGCAGCGGGACCCCCGGGAGCCCCGGGAGCCGGGCGGCAGCGCTGGTGCTGGCGCTGGCGCTGGCGGCGCTGCCCGCGGCCGTGTCCGGCTGCAGCTGCGCGCCCGCGCACCCGCAGCAGCTGCTGTGCGATGCTGCGCTCGGTGAGTCCGCCCGCGGCTCCGCGGGGCCCTTTGGCAGCGAGGGGTGCGGGGAAATGGGCTGCTGGAAGCTCTTCTGCGCAGCCCTTTCGCAGGGGAATGGGTGCCAGGAGCCGCTCCGCTTCCCGCGCGCTGCCGGAATGTTTCGTGGTTATAAATGGCTGGGATTGCTGTGTTAGAGAGCGGCTTTCTCGCTACTCTTACCCTCTTTTATATATTTTTGTATTAGGTCCTAACTTAGAGAATACCTGAGCTTTCAAATATCTGCTGTTAGCAGTGTCTGCTATATATGAAGTTTCCTATCTAAATATGCCTGCAATGTCTAAACTGTGCATTTGTAGCACTTCAGGGAAAAAAAAACCAACTCAAAACCAAAGGACCACAAAATGTAAGTCCCCAATGCTAACTTGCTGAAACTTTTGATCTTCGTTCTGCTATTCTATACTTTCTTTAATTTATTCTTGCGGTTTTCTGTCATCTGGAGCAGGAAACTGATAGGCCCTTTATTTTCTGCAGATAAACTGGCTACAGCAGCTCTGTGTGAATGTGACTTTCCGGTTTTGGGACAACTGTGCCTCATGACAGCCAGGCAGCACCGTGGTTGTCAAATAACTTACAGAAAGAGCCTAAAGATCCCAAAGTTAGGCTGCACGGGGATGAGAAAATGGGACATTTTGCGAAAATGTGACATTTTGCAGCCTTTTGATTTCATTAGCTCAGGCTAAGGCTGGTTGGCTTCCATCGGGTGTGAACAGTAAATGTAGAACATGAGTTTCCAAAGTGTCACAGAATTAGCATCTCTATGGGGCAGGCAATCCCTTCTGCATACTGATTCATTGCTTTTATGCCGTGACAGAAAATCTTTGTGGCCATGACAAACTCTAAGCTCTGTTTGTGGCCATCAGTTAAATTGGTTTTTAATCTGCCCGTGTTAAGCAATCTCCTTCATGGAGGTACCTCCACCAGGCATCACACGCTTGGGGGTGTTCAAGGAGCGAGAGGAAAGAAAAGCTGTGCTACAACTAAATACGTGTACATTTAACTGCTGCAGCCTGCTGCATGCCTGTGCATTTGTGACAGCTTCTCAACAGACTTGACGTAAATATTTTCCAAAATTAACAATTTTACCATATAAAGGAAACTCAAAATATTCATTATGGGCTGCCTTCCTTAGGGAAGCCATTCTGATGATATAAATTCATATTTACTCAATTCTTAGATATATTTTGCAAATAGGAACTATATCACACTACTTTTTATTTAAAAGCTGAAGATAGTTTTATGTTACAATGTTTGGACCTGATGCTCAGGCTCTCACTCCTATAAATATTCCTATCTAAGTAAACTTCCTCTTTTGGCTGAGGAATGTTTGTGTCAAGGATCCCTTTGTTCACTATAATTTTAAAATACCATTTCTGTATATTATAAAATGGGAGATGAAGGGAATTCTTCATATGAATGTATACATATTTCTGTGTGTGCATTTGCATAGACACACACATAAAACCTGCTCAAAGCATTTGTGGCTCAATTACTGGATATGCTTTGGCCACAATATTTTGCATAAACCGAGCAAAACCCCTTTGGAGGAGCTGGAGTGGAGCTGCCTGTCCTGTGTGAGAGGAAACTCTGCTTGGCAGAGGCAGCTCCCCCAGGCCGGTGCCAGCAGCCTTTGTGCCCAGGAGAGGAGCTGTGCCCGGCGGGAAGGGGCACCCCGGGCTGGAGCCCTGGCCAGGCACTGCCCTTCCCCTGGGAATTGGGGCTGTGCCTTGGGGACACACCTGTGGCCTCAGGGCCACCCTGGTGCCAGCCCTTTGCTGAGACTGCTCCAGTTCTTCAGTTATTGAATTCATCCTCTGCACCCACAAACACGGCCGAGGATTTCCTTGCAGTATTTCCCAGCACATCTTGTTAAAATAAAGATGCTGGGACCCAAAACCCCAGGGAAAAGCCAGAGATAAAGTCTCGGGCTCGCTCATGGAGCTGCCGACCATCACGCGTCCTTCAGCCACGGTGTAAATGTAACATTTGCAATTTCCTTCAGCATGACTGTGATGGAAGTGGGGGGATTGAATTGACATTACCTGAACCTCTAATTGAATGTGCAAAGCCCCCCAGCAACAGCATTTTTGAGAGATCCAAGGGAAAACAAGCAGAGAAATTAATGACGTCTGGGACGAGCTCTTTGGCTTTGGCTTTTGTTAAGATGATTGGTGCTGGGACACTTTGTCTTTCACTGCCAGGAAGTTTTCGTGGCTCTAAATGCCCACAGGTAGCACAGAACCTGAGCAACCTGATAGTGATAAGAGTCAGGGAGAGCTCCTGGTCCCGCCTCAGCTGAAATCAGGGATGAGTGGAGAGCCCTGCAGGTGTTAAGGGTTGGACACCATGGGAAGAGCCGTGGGATTTGCCAGGGTAAATCAGGAGTGCTGTGCCAGTCCTGCCGTTTATCTGACCTTGGGTTTGTTCATCTTCCCACAGAGCCTTCAGAGGATGTGATTTTGTACTGATATGAGAAATTTTCATGAGCTTCTCAGTAGTTTGAAATTTCACTCCAGGGTGAGGTAACTCAGCAGGAAGGGCCTGGCACCATGAGATACATGCTTTTTACAAAAAACCAGAGATACATCCCTCTTGTGCTCCTCTAAATGGTGCCGGGGCCTTCCTAACATGTGCTGAATTCCTTCAGCCCCCAGAGAACACCTCTGCTTTCCCACAGGACTTTCCCTGGGAATGGAGAGGTTTAATTAGACAGGATGTCCGTGCTAATTATCAGTGCTGACCACATTGCCCAGGTTTTCTCCTCACAAAAATGTGGGAAGGAGGTGCTGGATAACAAATTCAGTAGTGAGGCCCTGGAGTGCCAAGCCAATACACAAAAACCCTTTGGATAATTGCCTTTCTTTGGAGAGAAACATGGATGCAATTGAGTTTACCAGATAGTGCCAAGATAACAGATTTCCCTTTTGCCACTGAATTTGTCTTCCTGGCCTCAGTTCTAAACCAGTGTGCACTTCAAATCAGGCAATCTGGAGACAGAAATGGGGTACGGACAGCACTGATTCCTTTCTAAAGTCTGGCACTTTAAATTCATGCTGTTTTTTCCCCTTGGGCTATTTTTTGGACAGTAGGACAAATATGTAAACCCTTCACATTTCTTAGCTGTGTAACACCAGCTCCCCTCAAATTTTTTTGTATTCTTTTTGATTTCAACCATCTTATTGTCGTTTTTTCTTAAGAATATATTGAGAATTATATTTTTGCTGAGCAGCGATGACTAACAGGTCTTGCATACAAATATATATAATATAGCTTCAGAAAACAGTTCTGCAGCTTTGGAGAAGAGTGGCACATTTCAGAATAGGATGGAAACATTACAGCTGGAGCTTGGCAGCCTTTTCAGCCCGTTAAAATCTCCCAAGATCACTGAGATCAAGCATTGTAAAGATGTGCCAGATGATATATTAAATTTTAATCACATTTAAACATAACAGTAAAAACTTGCTTTGAATATGCCAGAATTAAGTTTTCAGAGTCAGCTCCTCTGGGAGAAAGTCACAATATGCTGTTTCTTTATTATTGAATTTCAAATGAAAACTTTCATGGCTCAGTGTCCCACAGTTTTGCCTCTCTGCTCTATAAAATCCAGTTTTGTGCTGGAATGGATTAATTTGTACATTATTAGGTGGGCAGTAATTTTTGCCTGATGGGAAAAATCAGGGTTGGGGAATGTATTGGAAATGGGGACGGTGCTTCTTCCAAGGGAGGAGAGGAAAGGTGAACAGTGAAATGAAATGTTTTATTGTTACTCTGCTTTGTTCTATTCACAGTGAGCAGTGGCACTGGGCAGGTCTGGTCACTGCATGTCCTCCCTTCAGGAGAGCTTTGGCACCAAATTTAGCAGTGATGTCATTGCCCTTCATGTCCTTGGGGACACAGTGTCCATACCAGCAGTGACAGCCACCCCAAAGGGCTGTGGTATGACAAACCTTGGCTTTCTGGGAAGGTTTTTATGAATCCTATTAAAAATCCGGGCTCCTGATGCTGTTGCTTGGGCAAGACAGCGCCTGGAAGCGCCCTGGGCAATGCTTCCAGATACCCTCTGACCTGGGCTCATGGGCAATCCTGGAATTCCTACAGCTTTTTGGACCTCCCCAGAGCATGGAAAACTCATGATCTGCATTTCTCTTCCTGCCCTGCCAAGCAGAGGCAGATCCCACTGCTTTACAACCCCTCCTTGCCCTAGGGTGCAAACCAGTGCCAATAATGCACATTTCCAGAGCCACTTGTCACCGACCAGGAAAGAACATGCAGCCACCATTCCTCAGGGCTCACACACAGGAGTGGAAGCTGAGTTTCTGCTCCAAGAATTGGGAATTGAATGGCAGAAATGCTGTACTGGGCTGCTGCTGTTCCAGCTCTGTCCCAAAACCAGGCAAAGCTCTGCACCTGAGCAAGGTTCCTGCAAGGATTTTTGTGGAAAGGAAGTGGGGAGGCAGCATTGGTGCCACTGGGGGAGAATGCTGCCAGTTACATCTCCAGAACCCATAACCAATGAATCCCCCTAAAACAAGCTAAAATGATCCTGATCTCAAAACTCATGGTGGGAGGTTTAATGCAGAGGGGCTGGAAATGAGGCAAGTCTCTGCCTTTTCCTCAGCAAGGGGCTGAGGAAAGCAGAATTCCAGTCCTGTGTGTCCCACCAGTGCTCAGGAAGCAGTGTTGGGAGGTTGGAATCACTAACAATCACTCTTCCCTGTAGTTAGATGACAAATGTTAGGTTCATTAACAAAAATTATTGAGAAATAGACATTTCAACCTATCTTGGCTGTACAGTGCCCGTCAAACTCAGTTACAGAGAAGGGGACAGGTTTCTTTAAGTACAAAATAAATACAAATTAATTTTTCTTACTGTCTTTCATGAATACTTTTATACATATTAATAGCACTTTCAAATAAAATTTTTAATAAACTGGACAGCATGAATTCTAAGAAGTTGTTTAGTTTAAAGTAGCTGCTGATGCATTTAGAGAGAAGAAAAAATACCTGGCACCCTGCAAAGGCCCATCACTGATAAAAATGCCCACAGATGGCAATTCAGGAATTATGGCAGTACATATAAATTGCTTGGAATCACAGCCTGAAACTTCAAACAGCTTTAAAAAATGCAAAAATCCTAAGAAACCTGGCTGCTCTGGCTGCAGGAATGCTGTGGTGTCACTCACTGATTACAATTCTGTGTGTTTGTACCTGAAGGTCCAGTGAAGCACCTCGGTATTCCCATTCAATGAATTCCTGGAATGCCACTGTGGGAAGAGCAGTGAGTCCTTCCTTTTGCAGCTGAACAGTGAAAATAAATGTCACTAAAATATCAGTGAAACAGCTTCCTAGGATCGAGCCTGGAATTCCTGTTTGGGAATAGGGAGAATAAGACCTGAATAAGACCTACAAATAACCCTATGTCTACTTGAGGGTTTAGGATGGGAGCAAACACTTTGAGAACTTAAGAAATCCATGTAAAGTTAGTGTCCTAAGTTACTTTTCAGCGCTGAATTCAAGACTTGAATCACACTGCCAATCTCATGCAACTCTAAGAAATTATTTCCAGTATTCTGTAGATGAGTGGTGTTCAGAATCCTGCCATTTCAGCACGGAAATGGGGCTCACTCTGGGCAAACCCAGTCGTTCTCCTTCCCTTTGCTCGCTGGATTTTCATGGCAGTGTTCCCAACACTTCAAAGTCGTAGCTGTAAAATGAGGTGGCATCACAAAACTGAACAACAGGACGGGATTTTAAGGAGCCAAACACACTGAGCACAACATTCCTGTCAATTACAACAGAGCTGAAAACTGTAACATAATTTAGCTTTAGTGAAAAAAACCCAAAAACCCAGAGCTGGCTATTGTGTAGCAGAATGAAATTTCAGGAGAATTGTGCTGGTTGCCTGACTTAGAAGTAACTCAGTAATCCCAACTTGTGGCTGAGTGTGCTCTAAATTCAGGAGAAGAAAACTAAAAAGCTGAGTAACTTTTATTTAAAAGCATTTGTTGTAATTCTGGGAAACTAAACCCCATCACTTCAAAAACAACATTCTACACACACCGAGCGGAGAACAAAACTAAGGCTTAGAAACAAAGATTAAATAATATAAAACAGAGAACATGAAAGACTGCCAAGCTCTTAATCCTATTAATGTGCCAACTTTAATCCCAAACTCTCTCATTAAAAAGTATCTCAGCAATGTGGGGTTTCTTCCGCCCCGAGGAAGGGCCTTGTCCCCATGAATGGAAATCCACAATAACATCATGCATGTTGTTCTGCAGTCTTTGGAGCATAAAGAGGGTGTTATTCTTCAGCTGAAATTAGGCAGATGTTGATTACCAGTCAAATGATGTGGTATCTGAGGCTTGTGAAGCAGAGAGAAATGTTTCTGGTAACATGAGGAGCAGCTGTGAAAACAGTGCAGGAAAATAAAGCTGACCTTGAACAACATTAGGAAATCAGAGCAGTTTTTAGGTGATATTTAAGTTAAAAGAATCCCACACTTCCGTTAAAAATACACTCGCCTCTTCTATTTGAATGTTTATAAAAGTGAGATTTTAAAACCTCACCGTCATAAATTGAATGTATTCTTCTAAATTTAAAAAAAAATTAAACCCACATAATCTTCTGGTTTAACAAGGAAGCCAAACCCGATCAACTCCTGCCTTCAACACGAGGAATTTTTGCATCCTGAGCCAAAAACACAGAGATGCACAAAATCCTGACCTACCTGAGAGTCCTAATGAGCTTAAACATAGACCTGGATGCCTGAACGGGAAATGCAGTTTGGATGCAGACTAGAACAGTTCTGTGTAAATAAAACCCTACAGAGAAACCAAATTCTGCAAAGCATTTACACTGGGAAATAATGCACTGCAAATTCATACCCATATCACAAGGTAATTTAAAAAATCCTTGGTACCTGCTTAACTTTGAGGGTATTCATGGGGTTTTCACTCTTCAAAAGTTTCTGGGGAGTTTTAGTCCAAGTCACGAACTTCACTGTAAGGCTTTGATTTCTCACGTACAGATAGGATTATCTCACCACCCTTTTCTTATGCAACTGGAAGCATCACCAAGACTTGGAAATGCTCTTCCATACATTGCTTTCCATAGAATAAAGGGAAAATCCTGCTACAGGTACAGTTAAATTCTTCAACAAGCTCTGTGTTTACAGATCCAAAACAACTGTGTCCAAATAGTCCACAAAGCTCCACTATTTTTCTTTCTCATGATTTCAGAACCGTGGTTCAGCTGATTACTGTGCTGATGATTCAGTTACTTTACAGTTGGCTATGAGCATTTATGGATGGAATATCAGGAAACAAAAATACAGAGCAGGAAAAATAAAACTGCCTTTAGATCCCAACTAGCAGAAACATCTTCTGAACTAAAGATTCCTTGACTTTGGGTCAAGTGACAATGTAGACTTACAGGTAAGAAATCTATCCTGCAAACCCAGAGGAGAAGATTTTTTCCCACTCACTCAGTATTGGGCCAGCTTTGCTGCTGCTCACTGTGTTTGCATCTAGAACTGAGCTTGTCCCACAGCCCCAAACATCTGAGTTGAGTTACAGATTGGAAATGAAGCTACTGTTTGCTGCTCCATCCTGTTGAAAGGTTAATTGATAGATGAGACATTTGCCAGACACATTTGTTCTTTTTCAGCTGTTTAAAAATAATTCAAAGAACATTCAACAGGGGCTGGTTCTCAAAAGAGAAATAAAAACGTAGGGGTTTAATCTTAGGTTTCCACTCCTGAAAGAGTCAGGATGAAGTAGCACCTCAGCAGATCCTGAAGTAAACATCTCTCTCTCTGCTGGAGTCTGAAACTATTCAAAGCTGTGCAATAATTCAGAAACAACACTGCAAAAGAGTGGGTCCTGGATGTTGAAAGCATCAAAGGCAAAGCCTGTGTGGGACACCTGCACTCCAAGGCTGTGACAGGAACCACTGGAAAGGTTTCCCAGATTTTTTCTCATGGCAGTGTGTTGTATCCACCTCATCCCCAGCCTGACAGTACCACCAATAGTTTGGCAGCGCTCCAGTGGGGATCTAGGAGTCATTTGTGACCTCCCAAAAACACTGCCTGAACCATCCTGACACACATCAGTCCTCATCCAGCACCCAGACTCCACTTCCAGCCTACCCCTGCCCCAAGACTGGGAATCTTCTGGATAAGAATTAAAAACCAGATGGTTTATCCATATCCAAATGGATATTTTGAACTATCTCCAGAGGTGGTGATGGTGGCCAGCAAGTGTTGATTAAACGCTCCCAGCAAAGCCAGTTGGAGGTAAAGCACTTGGACACCCATGGCAGAGGTCTGGATCTGACTGGAAGCACCCCAGTAAATTCATAACAAGCAGATTCTGAAAGATGCAATTAAATAGGAGTTAATCTGCAAAAGTGAGAGTTGCCTGAGTTCAGCTCAGGCTGCTTATTGTAAATAAAGATAAGGATTCACAAGCCACCAAGTTGAAAAGCAGATACCTGAAACAGTGAGAAGTAGGAGAGCTTCTGCAAACTCAGAGTACAAACCTTTCTTATGCAATACAGATCACCTCAAAATATGTGAAATGGAGTTACAGCACCAGCAGAGCCTTTTCTTTTGGACTCAAACTAGAGAAAAATGAGTGGGAACAGGATAAAAAATATTGGCATCTTCATGAGAGTGTAGTTGGCAAATCCTTCCACATGGGCAGAAAAAACCAGAATATTTGCTGTCCAGGGACTTGCTTTGGAAAGGTTTTAAACAGTTCAGGTTAAGGGCCACTTATTGAGCCAAAACATCACCCTGGTGGCACTGGCAGGGATGGTTGCTCGTGGCAGAAAAGGTCCCTGCTCCCAGGGATGTATGGAATGCACACAGACATTCCCAGAGATTTCAAATGACTGACACAGCACCACTGCCACTCCTGTTGGAAGCCAACATGTGCAGATCAAATACTGGAACACAAAGAAAACAAACCCTTAATTCTCCCCAAAATTATCTCTAAAATAAGCTGCTTTAAAAACATCAGTGTGTATGTAAAGGTACACGCTGGGTATTAAATTACTCCTTTTCCAACATTATTTTATGCCAATCAGTCAATAATTTTTGCCTCCTTTTGGCAGCATTGGTGATACCTGTGAGCTTCAATCAGAGTTACAATCAGAGTTACCAATGCTTCTTTCTTCCTCTCATGCGTATTCCGAGAAATTTTAATATTTTCTGTGTACATGAATATTTAAGCGAGTTAATTCGCTCTCTTCATTGGTGAGAATCAAAGCTTTACCATAAACAAATGTGGCAAGAAAATCCCTGACACAGCTGAACAATCCAGCATGTTTAGTTAAACGAGGGCAGAGAAAGGGAGAGTGGCAATGCTGGGCAGATGGGACAGTTGCTCTAAATTACAGAGAAAAACTCTTACGACCTCTTGCACAAGTTAGAGGTTTTGTGGGCAATTTAAATCAGCAGCCAACAGACCATGTTTAATTTGGAATTCTAGCCAAGATACCTGTTCTACCTTTTCTGTGCAGTGCAGCATCACTTTAAGGGGGTTCATTGATTTTGGTCTGTGGTGACAAGTTCTGTGCAGATTTCTCTTTCTTTTGAGGTTGATTATTCATTCTCCTTTCCTGCTGACTCTGTTCCCTCTCTGCAAGAAAAGTTCAGTGTCTCAGATGTCTAGTTTCCTATCTAAAGAATATTTTTTGTCATGTCTGTGTACTCCTGAAACCCAAGTGTTCCTGACTGTGTTCCTTGGCAGCTCTGATAGCATTTCTTGCCATTATTCTCCTCCAAGAGACCAAGAGTGGGCCATAATAGATGGGGTTCAGCTTCTATGGCCTCCAGACACAAAGAAGGTCGATGAAACAATGTGGTCACACCCCCTCTCCAGAGTTTTTCTTGGACTCCTTGCATTATTTTACCATAACTGGGCTTTAGGTGACTGCATAGATGGGGTTCTGCTCACAAACTTGAAGTTATTTTGCTTTCTGGTTGTTCACATTTAAATTCCTGGCCAGTTCCAGATGCCTGACTTCAGCTGGAGGCAAATCTGAGCTGCAGTGGTGTTTGCTGGCCAGGCTGCACACCGACATTCCCCCTGGAGCAGCTCTGGTGAGGGGAGGAAGGAATTCCAGTCCCTTCCTGGGATTTCCAGCTTCCTCTCTGGTCTCCTGCTGAACCCTCTGAATTCATTCACTGCCCAAACTGAAGATGGGCACTGCTGAAAATCTCATTATCCCCCTTGTCCCCCATCTTCTCTTACAGAGTACAAATTTGAGCACTTGCAGTGACAGGGTGTTAATAAAACCCCTTCTTTCTTAATCCCACAGTAAACCCTGAAGGAAATCACCATCCTTTGGTTGAGAAAATTTCTTAATGGAAAACCCTTGGCTGGGTTTTGTTCTGGCTGGGAAAAAATCCTGTGGCACCAGCACTGCACTGGGGTATTTCTAAGTGGTCTATCCCAATACTCAAATGAAAATCATCAGTATTACACCATTGATTAGCTAAAGCAGCAGTTCTGGGAACTTCCCTTACGTGACTACAAAATAAACTAGGACATATAAAATAATAAATGTAGAAAGTAAAAAAAAATACATGTCTAAAATAATAAACTGTAGAAAAACAGTTAAATGAGACCTTAAAAACAGACAGACACATCTTTACCAGGCGGTGTAAAGTTGTCAAGACTGCCACAGGTGAACTGGGAATGCATTTCTATTTTGCTACAGCCAGTTAAGCAGGCAGAATAAAAGAAAAACAACACACCTGGAAGTAACCCCAGCCTGTGACCCCAGGGACAGGGACAGCCACTGCCACCTGGCCTGCAGAGCCCAGAGCCAGTGCAGCTCTTTCCTGCTTTATTCTAATATTATTCTCATATTATTCTAATATTATTCTAATATTCTAAATTCTATTCCATTATTCTATTTTTCTGAATTCTGTTATTCTAAACCACTGGACCTGGAAACTTGACCTTCACAGCTCCAAACCCCCAATGTGGACTCTTTTGCACGTTCTTTTGACAAATTCTTTCAGTGTATAAACCCAAGACACGTCGGTGCCATGTCCCAGCCTGGGACGTTTGAGTAGCCTGGGATGGGAAGGGCTGCAGTGCAATGGAACAAGAAAAGGGCCAATGGAACAGGAATGATTGCCATGTCTGGGGCACTGGGGTTCCTTTGGATTTGTAAAACAGCGTTGGAGCTCACAAAAGTGTTGCAATGAGGCAAAATCCTCTTTCAATAACTTCTTTTGAGGAAAAAGAAGTCTACATATACACTTCTGAGGAAAGCAAAGCCCTCTTCTCCCCCACCCCCCAAAACCCATCACTTTTGGACAAGAAGAGTTTTTGAACTGAGTTTCCATAAACTCGAGGTCTCTGTGGTTGGGGCTCCAGCAGTTGTCACTGTGGGATTTTCCTTTTACCAAAATTCTGGGTGTGATCTTCTAGGAATTGGAGACGTTTATGGAGCAAGTTTTAAGCTCCTGCACCCCAAAGAGGAAAAAAAGTTCTGATAGATGATAGATAGATAATAGAAATTCAAATTAATCTTACAGCAGAAACATCTGCATGTTGTGTATGAAAGTGCTTCCATTTAGGTGAAAGGACAGATTTGTATATGGAGAAGTTAATTGGAATATAAGGGCCTTCAAAATGATGCAAATCCAGATTCTGTGTCCATAGCTATGCTGCATTTCATACCACACCCTCTGACTGACATGGTGTTTCAGAAAAGCACTTTTTGGGTGCTTTTTCTCTACATTTAGGATGCCAGCCCAACTGTGTAACAGCCACACGCTTTTATTTAGGTCCCTCTCCTTGTGCCATTTATTCCTTGTGCCATTTATTCCTTGTCCCTCTGAGAGCAAGAACATCTTTCAGCAGCTTGGCTGAAGTGTCAGACATTAAAGAGACAGGCAGGAAGAAGTGCTCAAAAACTGCTCCTTTTATTTTAGGTAATTAAATGGAAGGGCTAAATTGAGGCTATAAAATAGAAGAGAAAAGCAGAGCTTCATGAGTTATTATCATAACTTTTCAGTAGCTTACATCTTTTCCTGTCAACCGAGGTTATTGAGGTCTTGTTTCAAGGTTTTTGTAGCAGAGCTGATTCTGATTATAAACTTGTGAGACAGGAGCTAAACTTTCCTGATTTCTTGAGAGGATGAGGATTTCTTGAGAGGAGATGGAGATCATATTTCTATTCACAGAGCTGTGGTGTAGTCTGTAAAAAAGCTGTAGTGAACTGCAGGCACAACTGAAAGAGATTCTTCCTCAATATGCATATAAATTTATGTATTTATATATTTATATATTTTTATATTTTTAGATATTCTATATTTATATATTTACATATTTTTATATTTATATATTTGCATATTCGTATATTATTTATATATTATTTTTATATTTATATATATTTATATATTTGTCTATTTATACATTTTCATATTTCTATATTTCTGTATTTTGATATTTATATATTTAAAACAAGAATGCACATAAGGATTTATACATAATACATAAGTTCTTTTTCTTAGAACTTAGAAATAACTCAGAGTCTAAAAAGGACACAAATTTCAGGGAATATGTGAATTTCAGTGGACAGAGCTCAAGGATTTGGTTTATCCGGATTCCATCCATATCTGTGCCTTGGAATGGGCCCTGCAGTGACTGCTCAGCTCTTTGTGTCTTCTCTCCCTTCATATTTCATGGCTTTTGTCACTGTGGTGGGGTAGAATCAATCTGTTGGCAGGGAATTTACCCAGTAGAAGGAAATGTGCCCTCAGTAAAATAGTTCCTCACCATCACAAAAACCTCTAACACACAAGGTGATGGCACAGTTTATTTAGGGGTATTAATCAGTGCAGCTAGTTCCAGAAGGAGATCACCCAGGTTTGGGAAAGATGCTGTTAATGCCTAACTTTCTACCCTTTATTGCATAGAAACACTCTTGTGTGGTACAAACCCCTCACTTTTCTCCTGACTGTATAAACACAAAGGTATCAAATGATAAACTCGATATGTTCTGTCTTTTACCCGGTTAAAATGATCTTCTGCTGATGTACAAATGGTTGGGAGAGGTTCCCTGTTATTCAGGAAAGGAGGAGTAAATATCTTCTGAACACATTTCTAACCCTGAGTGCCCAAGGGCCGAGCATGGTCCTCCTGTAGCTCGAATTCATTTCCTTTCACTTCAGTCACCAGAGACAACCTCCAGCTGCAAAGTGGGGACAAAAAAGTTGCATTTTATCAAAGCTGAGTCCCACAGAAAAGCTCCATGCTCCTACTGAAATACTGAAGTCTGTATTTTGAGTGCAGAACGAATCGGAGGCATTCGGAATTACTGGCACTGGAACACGAAGTCTGGGCATGTGTATTCCATATATGCAAATTCCTCATAAGGAAGCAATAACTGCCTGACAGATAAAATGACATTATTACTGAACAACCAGAGGCTGTTCTCACTCACACTGAGAGGCCAAGCCAGCCGTGGAACACTTGAAACCGTGTCCTGAAAAGAAGTGCAGACTCGGAGGAATCCTGAGCCCCAACCACCCCTGAACCACGAGTGAGGAGAGGGAGATGGCCGGGCCCAGGAATGCTCCTGCAGGAAGTGCTTGTGGTTAAAAACAGAAGCAACCACATGAATCAGAGGTTTGAGGAGACAGCTAGACGACACTGATTGCAAAAAAATATTAATGCACAGATAAAAAAAAAAAGAGAAACTCGAGGGATGAAAAGGCCCCAAAAGATCTCTGTGTGTTTGAGTTTCAGGAGAATAGAAGGGTAAAAGGAGAATAGAAGGGTAATAGAGAGAGAATAGGTTTCAGGAGAATAGAAGGGTAAAACCCAAATAGCTAAAAATGTAGACAATAAAACTTTTTTACTGTTAAAAAAACCCAAGAAAATCTCAATTTGCCCTCCTTTGCTGTCTGGAAGCTTTCTTGCAAACAAACAAATGAATGAAACACACACAACACAAAAATAGTTCTCATTCTCTTCTCCACACGCGCTAAAAGGGTCTCTTCATGATGAACCCCAGGACATTACACTTTCAGCCTTGCACAACTCCACGGAGACCTCTGGAGCTATCAGGGGTCATCTATAACATTCTTCTCCTGTGCTAACAAGTCGAATTTCATAAAAATACAGAAATGCACAACATTGCAACATTAAACACAAGGGGGAAAGTAGTTTCAATTCTCCTACATTGAGTAGGCAGGAAAAGATTTACTGCATATAAACCATGTTATGGTTCTGAGAGAATAATGTTGTTTTCTCAGCCCTTTCCCTCAGAATTGAACAGACTCTTTAATGAGAAAACCCCTTTTTTTTTTTAGGAAGTAATGATGAAAAGGAGAGCACCTCAAAACAACACAACACAATCCTAATTTGTGCCTGCCAGCAGTGTAGAGCACACACGATCCACACCACTTTTCCCCTGGAAGGAGACCAGAGCACTGCAGACACACAGTTAATTTGTGGGATTGCTCACATCTGCAGATGATTAAAGAGATGCTGCCACTTACCACGTGAAATGAGGAATTTGCTGCTTGTACTTAAAAGAACCCTTTCCTCCCAATAAGTCTAAAATGCTCCTCAAAAAGGGTTTAAATGGCTCAGGAGGAGGGAACATGGTGCCAAGAGATAGAGGCTGGAGCTTGGAAGCTGCAGGCATCTGCATCACGTTGGTTATTCCATCTGGTTTGCTCTGCTAATTAGTGAGGAAATGGGAATTGCCCAGGGTGAGGTGGGACTGACCTCTACCCGGCTGGGTTTCCTATTCCTTTTCTTTAACTATGATGTTTACTGTGATAAAAACCAGGTCAATCTAGCAAAGATATGAGGGGGTTTTGGGGAGGAAATGTGATTTTGATGTCACAAAACTTTCCTCTGCTCTGGCCTTTGCCAGTGTCTCTCCACAGGCACAGACTGTTCTAACCCAGGAGCTGTAGCAGTGGCCATGCAGAATGGAGCAAACCTGGGGTTCTCACTGATTTGGGGGGATAAAAATCCCCAGAGGAATTTTGGCCACGTACCATATTCTTAGAACCACTGTGCCAGAGCTGTAGTACATTTTAAACATCACATACAGCAGAGATGCCTCAAACAAAGAGAGGGGGGAAGAATCCATTTCTTCTTCCAGAAAATCTCCTACTTTCCTTGATTAAAGAACAGGAAATAAATTAAGTGCATCCAAACAGGGAGCACTGATTTCTCCAGGTTAACACAACTAATGGTGTGCCCTGTCAAGGCTCAGAAAAGTGAATATAAGACTTTTCTTCTGATTTCAGGCATGAAATCAATGCTTTCATCTTGCCTGGCCCAGGCTTTCAGGGTGATGCCTCAAGTGTGTTTATTTGATCAGCAATTCTGTCATCAACAGCAGTGTCCCTTTCCTCTGCTCACTGATGATAATGATAGGTATTTTGTCAAATTTTATGGGATTCAAGTCTTCCAGAGATTTTGATGGACAGTTTTTATCAAAACTGAGTGGTTTCCAGATTCTTGGGAATTCAGATTTACATCACAGACAGCCCACTTGCTTTTGTTTTCAGGAGCTCAGCTGGTGTTCTTATGGTAAAATCTTTAAAATCTGCTTGTAGCTGAAGTGTCAAAACAATGCTGAAATCTATCAATGTAATTTTCACTTTTGCCCATAAAATTGGGCATCTGCTCATTTGCATTTCAATCTCTCTCTCTCTTCCAGTGATCCGAGCAAAAATATCCAGTGAAAAGGTGGTTCCTGCCAGTGATGATCCCCTTGATACCCACAAAATGATCCGGTATGAAATCAAACAAATAAAGGTACATGGAATCACTCAGCTTTTTTGAAGTTCAATGCTGATAACCTCTGCATATTTCAGCCCGAAATAATTTAGCCCAAAGTGCTGGGAAGCTGGAAAAGCTGCTCCAGCTGCCTCCACAGTTAGACCCAGATGAAATACACAGAATAAACCAAAGGAGGGATGAAAAAAAGAAAAGAAAAGAAAGCTGTTCTGACATCCAGGTGGTTTTTGCTAAATAATGATATTTTGATGAGAAATTTTGTTATTGATAATTTATGAAGGTTCCAAAAAATGTGCTTTAGCCTGTGAGTGGTGTCAGTACATCTGGTTTTGGAGGATTCCTGATCACCTGTGCTCTGATGCTGTGGCAGCTCTGGATGATCCAAACTTTCCAAACAGAGGGGAGCATTTCCAGCTGGGAGAGCAAACCCTGTGTTTGTTGTGAACAGGGATATTTGCAGGGCAGGAGTCCTTCCCTCACACTCACATAAACAAAAATCCACTTGTATGAGTGTTACTGGGGAAGCAAACACCCAAAGGCACATATCCAGAATCTCACAGGATTTTTCCACTATTTGTTCAGCTCCAATAAGGAGATACTTTCATTAATACATTTTAAGAATATATATCTTGATCCCATTTAAGTCACTGTCAAACTCTGGCTGATGTTCAAATGATCATGGTTTACCTTTTTCTGGAATACACAAGAAGTAATCTCTCTAAATTAAAATGTGTGAGTGTGCACAGGTGGTTTGATTTGGTTAGTTGGTTGTTTTTCTAGGTGGTTTCATCTCTTATTTTTCACTGAATATTATTTTTTAATATTTACATTTAAAATACAAACTATAAGCCATAAACTATGAATAGCGTATAATATTTTCATTTACTGGGAGCAGTCAAGATCATTATGAATGGCTACATGCTTTCAAAAGAAAATTCAGTCATTCATATTGTATCCACTGATACAACCCCCTCACAGGAGTTTAAGTAGGAAAAATCTGTGGTAAACAAGAATAACCCAAAGTCTTCATAAGGATGGTTATCACACATGATTTCTGTTAAGGTTTTACAGCAACGTCTACAAGCCAGTCTCTACCTTGCTAAAACGAACCCCAAAGCTCTTCACCATCTGCCAATTTCTGTCTTCTTAAATATTAAGGATATATTCAAGTGTTTCTTTACAGAAATAAGTACATCAATGCCACAGAATTCCCTTTCCTCCCACTGGCACTTTAATGTTCTGCTGCTACTCTGCAACACTTCGGTGACTTGATAGGAATGCAAATCATCTTCTACCTCAGCACAAACAAGAAGAATGAGAAGTCTAATCTGAGTGATTATTTTCAGTCTGTAATCCCATTCTTCAGCACCAGCACAAGAATCTCTGTGTGAAATCTCTGAAATATATTTGTGTATGGCAGCTGCTTTGGAGTTTCTCCCTAATTTTCACCAGTGGAGGCCTGTTCAGAACTCAGGCAGCAGTAAGAGATGTTTGTTTAATTCCAGCCCAGTTCAGAGGGCAAGTCAGCCAGGCCTGGACAAAGCAGAGATGTGGTTTTTAACGAAAGATGCTCTACACCATCACACACAGGCTTAGACTAACAACAGTGACAGCCCCCAGCCCTCAAATCCTTCCATCTGAGCAGAGGGGCTTCAGGACCCAGCTCTCTGCTCCAGGGAGGGAGGGATTTTGGGAAGGGAAGGATTTTGGCTGGAAAACAGGAGCTCTGTGACCCGCCCACCCTCTGTGGGGGTTCACCTGTGCACCCAGTGTGGCACCAGAATAAACCCAGCAAGGCGACTGTGCCTGATAAACCCCACAGGAGTGACAGAGGGGGAGGCAAGCTGTGACATCCCAAGGATCTAATTGGTAGGTGCACAGAGGTAAAAATTAAAGCTGCTGGCCAATGACTCTGTTTGCTGAGTAACTGAGCCCAGAGCAGCAGCTTGGTCACACCATGGCTCACCTCAGGCGGCAGCGTTTGAAAGAATTTAACTCCTCGGTGTGTGTGTGCAGGGGGAGAATATTCTCTGCTCGCTGTTCTGACCTTCTCCCAAGCACTACTGGTGATTCCTCCTGGTGCCCTGCAGTCCTACAAACTGAAGGGTCCTGTGGATGTCCAGTGGCTCTGACCACGGGGCTCTGGACAGCCCAGTGCAGGAGCAGGCGCGGGGTGGGGGACAGGCCAGGAATGTGCTTTGTGTAACACAGCAGGCAAGAACAGACTGCCCAATCATCCCCTTGGAGCTGTACAATTCATCCACGATTATCACCTCTGTGTGAATTTTGGGGAGTGTTTTTGGGCCACTCAGATACTCACATTTCCCTCATCAATTCTCCTCTCTTGGAAAGGGAACACCGAGCCTTTGGAGGTTGTATGGGACTGTAACAGCAGTCTGTGCTGTTTCTCTGCTCTGTTGCTCTCAGGGTTGTTGAGCTGTTCCATTAATGTGGATGGCTTTAATTCTGTCTCTCTGATTTTAAATCCAGTGCATTAGGCTTAGCATTAAAACGTTGCTACTCTAGATGGAAATATTGGATATTATTTTGGTATTCATTTTTAGAAATAAAAAAATGTTGACAACAGGGTTATTCATTTTATAGGGGTGGGTTGGCATGTCAAGAAGCCATAAATGTTTTCCACTATTGTTCTTTTCTTGCAATATTTACAGCATGATACTAAAGAGAGAATATATGATTTACGTGAAATTGAATATTTCTCCACAATATTTTTGTAACTGACTTGGTCATCATACTCCTTCTCAAATCTTAAAGCCAAGACATGTGTTGGTGCTGGTTACACCCCTCAGGAGGACAGGGACAGTGTCCATACAGACTTTAGGAGCAGGTTCACATCTCTCTATCCCCCAAATCCTCACCTTGTTTCCCTGCTTCAGTAAAGTCTCACCAGGAGCTCAGGTGTACACGGACCATGCAGTACCAAATCCAACCACCTTATCCCTTTATGGAGAAAAATCCACGCTTTTAGGAGATGGGAGGATATGATTGAGAAGATTAAATATGATTTACTGAGTTAAGCACAAGATTATAATCTTTAGAAATGCTGTAACAATTATATAGGTCAAAACCAGAGATAAGTCAGGCAGGAATTTCAAAAAAACCCCAACCAAGCAAGCAAAATACCTGCAACAAAACAAACACCAAACTCATTTAAATATTAACTAAATCTCTATTATGCATTGCTATGCATATTTAGGGGGTTTTATAGCTAAATCAAGGTGTGTTGTCTGCATAAAGCCCCCAAATTTGAGATCAAGGGCTGAGACATCCATGGAAAAGCTGTTCCCTACAATCTCCTGAAGGTTTCTGAATGTGGAGAGAGCTTGAGGCAGAGGACACGTGCAGAGCTCACGTGGTGGCCCTGTCCCAGACACATTTTCCTCATCATTACGGAGGTTTTCTGTGATTTCCACTGCTGCTTTGGACAGGGTGCCAGTTTGGTTTGTGTTTTGCTCTGGCTGGGCCTGTTTGTTTTTTTCTCTGAAGTATTTCAAACCCCATCTAATATTTTTGGATCGGCAGCGCGGTGACAGCAACGTTGGCTTTTTTCCCCCCTCCATAAACAAGTCTTCAGAAAAACCAACACATTACAGTGTATTTTCTAGTGGCCTGTACTATTTAAATCTCCTGGGAGGGCTTGAGGAACACAAACACATTTTCCAGTGACACCAGCTGCGACTGGGAGAGCTGTGAGCCCCTGCCATTGTCCCCAGCTGTCAACACGTGGCATGATGTCACCGGGCTGGTGGTGGCACACGAGGTGATGACAGCCACTCTGAGGCTGAGCAGCACCTTCTGCTCCCTCCTCGCTGTGTTTGGACACAGCCAAGCCTGTTTGGATCTTCTAATGGCTCATTTAAGATTTCTTTTCGGGGTTGAAACTGCTGGTTAAGGGGCAGCCAGTCTGAAAACTGTGCTGATCCCAAATCTCTCCATTTTGGGGCTGCAGGGTGTAAATCCTAAGGGCTGGATCAAGTTTTCCAGCAGTTATTTGAGAAGGTCCCATTGGTGAGAATTTTGGATATGGAAAACTACTTTGCTTTAGTGACCAAACATGAGAACAATGCTCAGAAAATGCTCAGTTCTTCAGCGTGTTAGGTGTCCCTGGAGATCCCAACAACCACAGAGGTCAAGAGAAAATTCCCCACGTGAATACACCGAGAAATATTTGCATTTTGCTTGGGGTGAATGCTGTCTCTGCATTGCTCCTCAAAGGGAAGATGCCAGTAGAATATAAATTGAAGAGAAAGTTTTAGCAAGCCATTAAATGCACTGAAAAAGCACATTTTAAAAGCTATCATTTAAAAAATGAAGACCTACCTAATTTCCTCCTAAAATTATTGGATGTGTTTCATTAAGTGGAGAAAAAATTCCAATTGTTGGTGCTTTCTCATATTAATTCAGACTTTGGAGCCTTCTTTAAAGAGATGCCCTGTACCTCTTCCAGCTCTTGTTTGTAACTGTTTTTTCATGCTTGTTTTCCACTACTGACTCTCTGTTTCTGATCATTTTCAGATGTTTAAAGGATTTGAAAAGCTCAAGGATGTCCAGTATGTCTACACCCCTTTTGATTCATCACTCTGTGGAGTGAAACTAGAAGCCAACAACAAAAAGCAGTATCTTCTTACAGGTAAAATGAAACACAGTTAGTGTTCCTGGAAAGCCAGAAGTAACTGCTTAGAGTGAATTTGCTAAAATATGCTAAAAAGGAATGCATTTGTCTACTAAATGCAAACACAATGGGATGTAAAAATTGTGTTCAGCTGCAGTTATAGCGTGGTCTTACATGCTTTCCATCCTTCCTCCAGCAATCTTAGAGCAGTTCCAAAGGAAGTGAAGGTCAATGATGATATAATTAATAAAGAGAAGGAATTTTGATTCAGTACTTGCCATTATTATTCAATTCAAACCAACAGTACTGATTTTCCCAGGAATGCAAACATGCATAATGAGCCAACACGTGCCTGTGTGTCTGCAGGTCTGGGCTTCAATGTAACCACAGATTTTTCCAGAGAGTCCTAAAATCCAGTTTAACATAGCATTGCATTCACATGCACCTCTGGCAGGGAGATTATCAACATCTTTTGAAAAATACCCTTCTTCAATCTTTTACATCTACCCAGCATGCAATCAGAAGAGTATTCTCTCAGTTATAATTAAATTAATTCCAAAAAATGTTTTAAGTATGACTAATTTGGTGCAATTAGTTAAAAACTTGAGGTCTTCTTACACTCCTGTTCCAATGTTTAGAAAACATTTTTATTGCCTTGCTTTTTTTGTGTTTTCCATGCCGCAGGCCAGATTTTAAGTGACGGCAAAGTGCTCATCCATTTGTGCAACTACATCGAGCCGTGGGATGATCTATCCTTGTCTCAGAAGAAGAGCCTGAACCAGAGGTACCAGATGGGCTGTGGCTGCAAGGTGAGTGCAGAGCAGAGCAATGCCTGCTCCCTCCTGCGCCGTTCAGTCGCATTTTTGAGCGTAAACCCCGCTCCAAAGGAAGCTGCAGGGTGCTGACCGAGCTCTTTGCCCCCAGATCACCACGTGCTACATGGTGCCCTGCTCCATCACGGCCCCCAACGAGTGCCTGTGGACAGACTGGCTGATCGAGAGGAAGCTCTACGGGCACCAGGCCAAGCACTACGCCTGCATCAAGAGGAGTGACGGCACCTGCAGCTGGTACCGAGGGGGGCCTCCCCCCGAGAAGGAATTCATCGACATCAGCGAACCTTGAAGGGCTCACTTCCTAAAAAAACAAAACAAACAAACCCTTGGAGGCTCATTCCATCCGACCCTGCACGCTCACAGCTTTGAACTGCCATGGTCTCATGTATCTGTTGCTTAGAAACAAACACCAGTTGTCCTGTAAAGAGTCTGTGGGGTTGGCACTCGTGCAGGACGAGGGACAAACCTCCTGGAGGTACCTGCTCTGCTCTGTTATGCTTTGCACAGAGGGCTGGCAATGCTCCCCTGTGTCCTCCAAGGCATAACAGGTTCCTTTTTGCCAATATGAATGTACAAGAACAAAAGAATTGCCAGAATTTTGCCCCCTGTTTGATAACCTGCAGATTAAGAGCTCCCCGTGTTTTATTCCAAATCTTTCCAATGAACTACGGAATGTTTTATAGAACTATTTTTTTTTTTTTTCTGTATGAAAGTCTTGGATACAAAAGAATTATTGTACAGTGTATATGTAAAGTATTATAACAATGTGCTATTAAAAAAAAAGATTCACAAATATTTCCTTATCTGTTGAAACAAGTTGAACACTTCTGTGATTAAAACAACCTGTGCTCCACATTTTGTACGTTCCTTATGTCACAGCTTCCTTTATCCACGGAGTTGTAACTTCCATTGATAACAAGGTTAAGAAACAGCCTTGATAATCAAAACCCCCCTTCCCAAGTCAGCATTCCTATGGATAGCCACACCTTGCTGAAGGAAAACCCAGATGTTTAATGCTTCAGCATTCCATGGAACAAATTCCAAGCCCAAATGATGACAGGCTAAAACTGCTCAGAATGACAAAAATCGTGTCCGTCCTGCTGCAGCCCTTAACACCTCCCAAAATACATGACCAGGTATTTGTACCCCAGCACTAGAACCTCATGTGAAAAGATATGCAACAAATATTGCATAACTTACACTGCAAGTGGTCTCTGGAAGCTCTCAGATATTTGACCCTATTTAATATGATTTAATTGTTTTTAATTCATGAACACCCACTGTATTCTGTCAGTGAATTCAACTACTTGTGAACTCAGGCTAGAGAAGGGTTAAAACACATTTTGCCTGTTACTTTTTAGTGTGTTAACTTTCCTGAATTGATGACTGGAGTTAGTAACTAATCTCACACATGTATTTAAGTTTACAAAAGCAATTCAATTCACAGTGGTGGAACTTGGGGAAGTGCAAATGCCAAAGGTCAGACTGTTCATGTCCCAGAAACTGGGGGAGAGCCCTCAGGCAGGATGGGAATCTCCAGTAGCTGTTATTTCTGACAGATTTTGCTCTCTCTGGTTTTCTCCATTGGCAGAGATTCAGCTCTCCTCTGCTCTCACGGGAGCTCCTGTGGTGGGATCAGGTCTGTTTAAAGGGTTCACACAAACGTTTTCCAAGTTCCTGCCAAGCCCGGGGGGCACTCCCAGCCTGGGGGCTCAGTCAGGGTCAGCACATTCCTGCCCATGGGCTCAAGGGTTTCCAAATGGCTTCTTCAGCCTGTTTGCTGGACAGTCCTGACAAAACCATGGGGATTTGACTTGCCAAGAACATTTGCACATCCCTGCCTCCCTTCAATCCCACGAGCAGCAGTTTGGACATGAAATTCAGCGTGACCCATGTACCTTAGGACACACCAGGACATGATGCACTGGACAGATAACAGACACTTGAAAGAAACCCCACTGCATAAAGTATCTTTTGTGTCACATTTTCGTGTCTCTAACATTTCTTTCGACAATTCCTTGAGCCCTTATCCAAAGGACAGGTTTGGAAACACTCTTCTGAGCAAAAATATTTACTTTTGCTGTGGCTAAGTTTATACATTTCCAGTGAAATGCAAATCGTGCAAGGCCAACAGGAAAGCAAGTCATTATTCCTTTGAGGAATACATGTCCCATGATATATAAAAGCCAATACTTGACTTCTGATTTACAATAAATCAGTCTGGCTCTTTTAATTTACAACCCTAAATTAAAACCATATATATGTGCTGCCAAATGTACAGCCCAGCTTGCTTTCTGCTTTATTCAAGACAAACCAAAGATTTCCTAACACTAATAATTTGGACCATAGACTTACATAAATGAAACAAAAAGAATAAAAAAGCTACATTTCTTCCAAAAAAGAATTGATATTGCAGTGACAATACTGGCAGAGCTCTTTACTGACAGCGCTGTGCATTTGTATTACTAATGGTCAGAAAGATTCAAAGCCAGGCCTTATTTCCTCGTGTCAGATCAAACCAATTCCTAGAGAATCCCACAGAGCTCGATAACCCCAAAGGTTGATATTCAATGGTTAATATTCAGTACCAGTCCTGCAGCATTTGTCTCCAAATCCATTTTGAGGGGATGGTGCCTTTTGGGGAACACTGCAGCAAACAGATATTTTCTGCTTTTCAACTCACCAGAGCTCTGTTTCTATTTCACTTTTACAGTAACCAGACCTTAAACTCAACTCACCCAGCCCAGGTTGCCTTCTCTGTGCACCTTGCACAAATAAATGCTTTCTCTGATATTTATGGACGGACTGTAATACAAATTGCATGCCACAATTAGTTTTAAAAACATTTTCTATTTGTCCTGCCATAAAATATCCCACATGAGGTGTTTCACAATTAGTGTCTGTCTACTTTGATTTCTGGCCAAGCATAAATCTGCCCAAACTTCCCACAATGGATGGTACAAAAGTTAATTTTTTCCCTCATATCAATAAATGTGGCAAGAAAAGCTTTACAAAAACCCCTCTCAGAATGAGATTTTATTTTCCTTGAGGAAGATTCTGAAAAGGCTTGACTGCAGCGTGGCATTCTGAATATGTTGTTTTCCTATCAGGAGATCTTCTGTAGTGGCAGTGATATATTATCAATAGCAGATTATTTTAACACCACTTTCTTTTTACTTCTTGAAACTGTGCATGCATTACATGAGAGGGTAGAGCAGAAATGCAGCCTGGCACAATGTTTGATTTTAAGATGGAAATGACTCACATGACTTTTGATAAGAGTAGAAAGAAAAGAAGAGAGAAGGGAGATTGTACAGGTGAACAGGGGAGGAAAAAAAACCACCTGGAATATTGCTGGTGTTTCCTCAACGTTCCAGTGAAGTTTTAATTAAATTGTTCAGCAATTATGTTGAAAAAGCCGTGTTGTTTTGGCCACGGCAGAGAACAGAAGAGGCGGGAATGCAGTGAAATAAAGGGAACTAATTACTGAGGGAAAGGCTGTAGATATGACTCAACTAGCACTGAGTTCAAAAGCCTCCCAGCGTTCTGTGTAATCAGTCTGGGATGAATGTTTCTGTTTCAAAAAGTGTTTCATTAAAGCAGCTCCATTTTTACACAAAGCAGTGGCATCTTTGTTTATTTACCTTTTATTGCCCAAAGCCTTGGCACAAACGATCAGCAGAGGGTGGAAGGAGCACCTCTGGCACGAACAGCTGGCCCTCAGCTCCCAGAGATCTAGGGCTTTCTCCCTCTCCCCACGTCCCCCCTGAGCTGGTTGGCACTGGAGGGTGGGGACAGCTCCAGGTTCCCATTTGAAGAATAAAAAGGGAAGGAGCAAAGGCAAGAGGAACTCAAAAAAAAATATTTTAAACTGCCAATTAATGGCCAAATTCTGCATCAACACATGCAAATGAGGCCAGCTGTTGATAAAGTGTTGAAAACCCAGAACAAAACAAAATGATATGGTTTCAGTGCAGCATGAGAAGACTCTGATTTCCAGATCATCTTACAACCCACTCTAGGAATTCAAACAAAATGTTATCTCGTATCACATTGCCTGATTATTTCCCAAGCCACCAAGTTCCAAAAACCTTCATCAGAAGGAATAAAACCAAACAAATGAGTGTCATCACAGGCAGCTACTGCAGCCGTTCTGAGCGGCAATGCAGCACCCAAACATATTCATTTTCTCTGGATTAACATTCATTACCATAGAAATATGTGAAAAAAAATTACATGACTGTGGAGAAAAACATTCAGAAGTTCAAACAAAAGAGAAATAACTTATTAGTTCAGACTTTAACGAGCAATGTAGAAGAATGTAGGTAGGGAAAACCACTCACACAGTTGCTGACCTCAGAAGAATACGCCATATAAACTTACAAGTCTGACACATTAATTCTTGCCCCAAAATGAAATGTTCTTTGTTTCTGTGTACTGCAGTTTAGCAATGCACCCCAAAGACCTGCTTTTTCAATAAATCATAGCCAGTCTCAAGTTGGAAGGATCCCATAAGGGTCATCATGTCCCACTCCCTGCTCCTCACTGCTGCCTAAAACTAAACCATAGCCTAAAAGCATCATCCAGCTGCTCCTTGGACTCTGACAGGCTCATCTGTGGTACTTTCATGTCTGTAAAGCACTGGGAATCAGTGTTAGCTCAGCTACCCGAAGATCACCAGTCACAACCATCCTGATTCTGGCTGAGTTCAGAGCTCTGCAGTGACCAGTGCATCATCTCCAAAGACAGGAAACACTCTGAACACACCAGGAAGGACTGGGGGCAAAACAAACCATGAAGGTGACTCTTGCACTTTAACAGTTGTTCAGTGTCCTTGTAACCATTTAATCTCTCTGAGATCTGAATTTGGGCAGCTGAAAAATGGCCACCTTTCCATCTGAGCACCCTCCAGCTCACCATCACAGTGCTTTCAAGTGGTCACCCAGTCCCACCTCTCCAAAAGCTGCCAAAATGGCTTTTGGAATAGACAGTAAATGGGGAAAAAGGAATTGTTTGTGACAGTCCCTGTTTTACAGTCACAGAAAGCAGATTTAGCACTGCTGTTTGCACCTACCATCTCCTTGTGATTTGGGTAGAACGTCTGCTCAATTAGAGGGAACTTCTCTGGGCCCAAAGTTTTGTAGACAGACACCAGCTGGGCAAACTGCAAAACAAAGCAGAACAAAACAGAAAGCTTAGGAGAGGAACCTCATTGTGCCCACATGAGCTCATACTGACATTTTGCTTCTTCTCTTGGGTGTTTCATAAACTCGGTGGATCCAGGGGCACAGCCCACACAGCCTCTCTCCTCCTCCTCACACACCTTTTTAATCCACCCAAGCTGTGGCTTCATGTGAAGATCAACACAGAAAAACACCTTGAAAAGTTAATCCCCCACAGGTAGAGAAAATGAAATACATGGGAATACTGGATTTCAGATATCTCATTGTCTGTATGTTTTAAGACGATTCTGTGACAATAAAATCATCATAATTTCATCTTTTCTATCATCTTGAACCTAAAGACCAGGCATTTATCATTCATTTAGTGGCTGCCACCTCCCTGACATTGATTTTGCAGTGTTGGCAAAGAGATAAAAGCAACTGTGTCACGTTAACAGGTCGGGTGAGAAACAAACTGGAGAAGTTCCATCTCCCAGGCTGCAGCCACGGGCCATTCCCACATGGCCATCCTTGCACCACCACCAAGGGTGGGGATGATTTCAACTGCTCCATGTTATGCCATTTCTATTTGTGTTTTTTATATAATATGCTGATAGTCTATCAATGCTCCTGCCTACCTGCACTCTGGACTGCAGCAGCTTTACGCTGAACAACATTTACATGCAAAACAAGAGAATTCTTTATTAAATAGAGATGGGTTTGGGGCTGTTCTTTCTCTTTACTGAGCAGATAAACTCTCCTCTGGTAACAGTTGGAAAACTAAATCACTCCTGAGCCTGGGCTGAGGTTTCCAGGGAGCAGGAGGGCTCTGGCAGCCAAAGCTCACTGTTCCAGGACTCCAAAGCTCTGGCTCGGCCGTGCCTGTGATGTGTTCAATTGTCGTGATGCCAACACGGGACATAAACAACTCAGCACAACACTTTGAATAGTGGGATTTGCTGGTTGCAAACAGCACAAAAAGCACAGAACAATAGAACTCTGTCCATAATGCAGATAAAATACTTACTCTGAGAAGAGGCTCAGGGGGCAGGGAGAGCAAAAACTGTTTAAAGGGGAAAAAACCCATGAAAGCTTTGCTTGCATTTCCAGCTGGCAGAGAGGACTTGTTTAATTTAGTGGTGTTTACTTAGGTTTGGTAAAATACATCTTTAAATTTGGAAGGCCAGTGGAAAATACCTTAATGATGAGTAGTCTTCACCAAAAGCCTAAGAAATTGTAGTTGGGTTGTGTGCTGTGCAAATCAGGCCTCAAGGAAAGGAAATATTATCACAGCTACCAAAATAAGGTGGTTTGGGAATAGGATTCCTGACAACTTACTCGTTATTTTTGTTCTGATCCAAGAGCCAAATTCCAAATTCCACAAGAAAATACTTACTATTAAATACATGATTCTTGCCAAATAATTGTTGGGTTAAAATAAATCTATTTACCTATCTTTAAGTAAAAGCCTCCAATGGAAAAAAAAAAAAAAATCTGATTGTATTTCCTGTGATTCTTTCCTTACTTTCTTTTCTGTTTTCACTGAAAGGGAGCAGAAGACAGTAAGAAACTGGCATTTTTTGTAGGGATTGTGGTGTTGATGCAAGAGGTAAGAAAGATTCTTTTTAAATTAAAATGAAATAATATAGTTAATTAAATAGTTAATATAGTTAATTAATAGTTAATAAAGATAGTTAATTAAAATAATATAGTTAATTAAAATGAAATAGTATTTTAATTAAAATAAAATAGTATCAGCCACAGATAACAGACGTGTATCATTCCAAAATACCCTCTAATCCAGTAATTAAGCTAGGAGATAGCAGGTGGGAAAAGGAGGTAGGTTTCCATTTGTGAGGCAAAGGAGAGAAATCTCTCAAATTCCCACAGATGGGGGAATGATTTATCCTTTACCCTGCTGAGATGCTGCCTCACCTCCGTGTCTACAATCTGGGAATCTCTTGTCAATCATTTCTCCCCCAAAGAGCAACCTGATAAATTCAGCCCCAACTCTTATAAAATTTCAGCATTCTAATTGTACATCCATAAACAGCCATAAATATTTCTTATTTTCCCTGATTGCTACTTTATAAATTGCTATTTATAAAGAGGAATTTAATTTACATTTTAATGACCTTCTATCATTTTTTAGGTGGGATCTGGATTATATATTTTTATATTTTCCTTTTCAGCAGCTGAAGCAAATGAACACCAGTCCTGGGCAGGAGCATCATCTTTTTAGATGATAAAATACTGAATTATCTAATCCAATTCTGAGCGTTTACAAACATGGGATGTTCATGAAATAGAAAGTACTAATAGAGCCTAATACTAATAAGTATTTTATATGGATATCAAATCCCATAATCATCTAAAAACCCCCCAACTCATAGAGCTCAGTATTTCAGCAGAAGTCTTCTTTACATCTTAAGAAAAATCAAAGGAAGTGGAAAAAGGTTCTTAGTTTAGCAAGCTGAATTTACCTCTCATTTTCCAATTATGCATCTTATTTTCAGCTCAGAGAGGGATATCCTCAGGTATGTGTGTTTACAGTTTGCAGATTATTATTTTAAGAGGAAAATCGTTGGGTTTTGTAGCATTCATTGCAATGTCAATTGTTTTCTAGGCAGGATAAAATGCTTCCACACCCAGCCTATGGATTGTTCCTCCATAACAGAACAGGACGGTGACTGCTGTGCTTTTCCTCCTCTCCAACAAGGTGTGACACAGAGAATAAATATTTAGTCAAAAAGGAACTTATGCCCCTTGATTTCATATCAAATCATTCTGGGGTTTCCTCACCTCAAGACTGGAACTCTAAATTTGGCTGCACAGATCGCGCTGTAACCAAGCAGGAGTTACCAAAAATCCCTTTGCTATCTTCATAAAGAGTTGGATAATTACTTTGCTTATCACTCTCGAGGAGTTAAAATGTGCTTAATTACATGCATGCCATCTCTGAGAGGCTCGGATTTGTTCCTAAACAAACCACACCAACTTCTCCCTCGAAGATAATCAGATATGATATTTAAAACTAATGACTGCAGATGGTGCTACCCTTAATTCTGGAAAGCTGCTAATCCCTTTTGCCAGGCTGGAGGATCTGTAGCACTGCCCATTCCACTGGGGAATTTCCTGGTGTGGTGAGTAGGATTTTAACTCAAGGAACTGCGTCCCGTTTGCCTGTTCCCTGTTCAGGCAGGACCCCATGGCTGTGGACTTTACTGAACCCTCTCTGTCAGAGATTTCCCTTTTTTGAGGGTTTGTTACCTGTTCTCTTTACAAGTTGAGGTTTGCTCCTGCTGGCAGTAGGAGAATTCCAGCTGCTCATCTAGTGCTCCATGGGAACGACTAAAACAATCCCCAAATTCTCTGAATAGTCTTTTACACCCACCCAGAGGAGCTGGCGTTCTCTAGGAGTAGAGAAATGGGAAAACTTGGATGGGTGAACACTTCTTGAATCTGTCTGTCATAAAAAACATCACTTTTAGCTGAGATTTAACTTATCTCTGGCTGCTCTGAGGTGTGGGCTCATCTTAAGGGTGAAGAAATTCCATGAAATACCAGTTTACCTCTGGATGTCCAGCTATAAACCTGCCTCCTCCCAAATGCATTAATGGGTATCAGAACTTGTGGCTGCAATTCCTGAAGTAAAATTTTCTACGTTTCTAATGTGATCTCAGCATTCACCAGGGATGGGGTCTCTGCAATGGGATTTTCCCTTTCAATACACATTGGAAAGGTGCCTTTGCCCTACAGTGCTCTGCACAGGGCCCCTGGAGGGTTTGTGAAGCTGAAACTGGAGTTGATCTGCATTATGGGCTGGTCATGTTACAGCTCTGTTATAGGGAATTAACAAAGAAAATGCCACACTGACTGCTTCATCCCCTCCAGATGGCACCAGGAAAAATGTCCTGAACTCCATTTTTAGGCTGAAATGCCTCTTTTCAGGCTGAAATGTCCATTGTCAGGCTGAGGCTCAGAAATGGGGCTGGTCATGCCATAAAGGCTGGATGACCTTGTGAGAGTAAGAGATGTTCAAAAGCACAAACGTAACAGGGGTCCTTGCAGGCCAACAAATTGAGACACACACATTGGAGATCCTTCAGAGGGAGAAGGAACAAGGCAGCTGTGTGGAAGGGGCTGGAAAGATACATTTGACACATGGACTCTGTGGGAGTCAATTAACTTTGGCCAAGGTTTTTCTCTATATCTGCATTTTAAACATGGTGCCTGTAGTGTATTTTCATATTACATGACTGTATTTTTAATATTATTATTAGCTGGGAAGCATCTGCGTGACCCTTTTTGTGCTCTCCATGTGCTTCTCTGTTGAGATTGGTCAACATTTCTTCTCTTACCCTTTAGCAAACACTGAAGACTTTTCCAGAAGGCTGACTTCACACACATTTGATTTGCTACTTGATACCTCCATGCCTTCAGCTCCCTCCTCGCCCTCTGGGGTTCTTGCTGCACCTCCTGAGATGGAGATGCTCAGCCCCTGTGGGTTGAGCTGACCCTTCCCAGAGGGATTTGGGCTGTCTGCTCCAGCTATCCAGAATTTCCAAGGGCATTTCTTGGCTCCTGCCCCTCCCCTGCAGCATGAGAACTGCAATCTGAGAGGCACAGCTCTGCTGCTGCTAATCACTGCTGTAATTAACTGCTGGAATATTTTCACATTAGAAGCACAGATGATGAGATACAAACCATTAAGAGCTTCTACAGGATGAAAAAAAAAAAAAAAAGCCTTAAATAAAAACCTCATGGCCTTGGAAGAACTGCATGAACTGGCTTACAAATTACCAGAGTGCATCCATGAGAGAAAAAAGAAAAGTTTTCTACAACAGTTGGAAAAACAGGACTAAAAAAATCCCAAAGAACCAGAAAAGGGTCACAGTCAGAGACACAAAAACATCTCCTGGCTTGCAGGGTTGGGTAAGAAGGCATCTGGCAAGGAGAGACACCTTGGCTGGTGGAAGAGGCACTGACAAATTGTGTAAACAGTGAGGAAAGCGAGATTTAAGGAGGACATGCAGATTAAAATGAAGGAAAACAGCCTATGGTCATAGAAGGGTAGAACACAGATCAAGACATGCCTGGTACTAAAGAATTAGCAAAAGGTAATACCATGAGGCCTAGGTCGAGAGGCCTTCTGGAGCTCTTTGTTTCAGAATGAAAAGTTACAGAAGGAAAAAAGAAGTTTATGGAAGTGAGAGGCTCTGGGGACTCCTTCCTGGGTGCTCTTCCAGCAGTGAGAAAATGCACTTTATTCCACTGTTCTGGGAACAGGGAGTTCAGTGTTCTGACCAGGGAAACATTGGTGCTCTTGTTTATTTTGATGGGACTTGGCCTTGTGCTTAAGCACTTCTCAGAAGGGTTTGGGGCTCACTGCAACAGAAGGAGACTTCCCTGTTTGTGGGGTTTTTTAGAGATGAGGTCCAGTTCAAATAGGAGGTTTCCATAAAAATACTGAGTTCAACGAAGCTTGTGGAGGAAGAAATCAGTGGAGGATTTCCGAGGTGGATTTCCAGGGTGGATTTCCAAGGTGGTTTTCCAGGGTGGACTTCCAGGGTGGATTTCCATGGTGGATTTCCATGGTGGTTTTCCAGGGTGGTTTTCCAGGGTGGGTTTCCAGGGTGGGTTTCCAGGGTGGATTTCCGTGGTGGGTTTCCAGGGTGGGTTTCCATGGTGGATTTCCATGGTGGTTTTCCAGGGTGGATTTCCAGGGTGGATTTCTGTGGTGGGTTTCCAGGGTGGGTTTCCAGGGTGGGTTTCCAGGGTGGATTTCCAGGATGCAATGCCATTCCTCAGACACCACCAGCCATCCTCTGCTGGGCCCAGCACAGAATGCCAGAGGACTCCTCGGGGTGGCTGATACCCAACACACCCCAAAAAGAAACCAGGACAAGCACACCTTTCATCCATCTCAGAGGGAGCAGGAGCTAAGGACAGCAGTGGAACACCCAGGAATGTCAGAGGGCAATGGCAGCGCTGGTGGGAGCCGTGGTGATAATGTGGGGGAACTGCACTGGTGGAGAGGGAGAGGATGGAGTGGGGATTGCCCTGGTGGAGCCATCACAGCAGGAAGGATTTTCCTGGATGGGTGATAGATTCCAAGGCAGGAAGGGGAGTCTCATCCCCCCTGATTCTCCTCAGCTCTGAGCCGCCAGAGCCACACACCAAAGAAGCAGATATAACCTAGATTTTAACTGAAAAAATGATTTTCTAAGATAATTTAATAGGGAATATAACACACAGGTTTCCTTTTTAATTACATATTAAGATTGCACAAGAAATCAAACTTAATTTCCATAATCTGGCCTCCAGCTATGGACATTTGCCTTAACCAACCTCAAAAGAGGGTTTCTCTACTGTAGCAGGACCAGCAGACAATGCAAAGGACATGAGCCACAGCTTTACAGTCCTGTTTTGAATATTAACTCTACAGCCTCTATTTGAATACAGTTTCTGTCACTAGAAGGTAAGAAACAGTTAAAAGTCTGTTTGAATTTTCTGCCACTAGAAATGTTCAGTGCAGTGAAAGTCTGTAATGGATGTCAAGAGCTCCCACTGCTGCTTTTTAGTGTAGAGGAGAACAGGGCAAAGTGGCAACAACCCACCACAAAATTCAGGAATGCAGTCAAAAAATCTGAGTCTGCTTTTGCATTAAATTGTCCTGATTGCCATAAATGCTGGTAAAGCAAAATATTCACATACTCAGTTTATATATAAAGTACTTGAGAGTGCAAGCAAGGATTGATAAATACAGAGCTGAGAGAATTAATGGCTGTATGGAACAGAAAAATCATCACCTCACTGAGATTTATTTAAGGATCTCTTCTTTTTTTTTTTTTTTTTTTTTTTTACAGGAATTTCAAGTGAGCTTACTTAATTTAGGAAAGCAAAATCAGTAAGGAAGGCTGGAATATTCCCTTCCTATTCCAAGACTAGATTAAACTAAACCAGCCCTATAAAGAGGTGCAAAGAGCAAACACACTACTAGGTTTAATTTATTTAGATTTCTGGTTATGCATTTAAACTTATAATTACGAATTTTGCTCCAGTTCAATGTTCAAACCTCGTATTAAATTGGCTTTTGACCAAAAAGCTTACAATGTTTTCACTCTCCTTCTGACACAGTCTTGTGAATTCACTTTCAGCTCTTGCACTACAAATCCATCAATGTGTTTTGCTTTAAGTGGCAGACTGGGCAAAGAGGCCAAAACCCTCCCTGGCTGACAGAGCATTAAACTGCAGGTTGTTTATTCCTAAGAAAGCTCTGCTCAGAGGAAAAGCACCTGTTTGTTTGTTCTCTGGCTGCCCTGGAGGTACACAGACCTCTGCTTTCACTTGAAATCTGTAAAACCAACACCCTTCTGTAAATCCAATACCCTTCATAGGAATCAAGGGCACAAAACTGGCCACTGATGCAAATATTTGCTGTCAGGCACATGGAATTTGATACAGCGATTGCCACACATCATCACATGAGGCTGCTCAAGCCCTGCCACCCAGGTCCTGGTGTCCAGTGCCTCAGGAAGCAGCTCTGCCCTGCTTGGGAGAGAAGGCAGCTCCTGGTCCAGTGCTGGGGGCAGGGAAAGGAACTTCAGCAACTTCCTGAAGTGAAAGGGCAGGAAAAGGCCACTGCACACCTCTGGCTGCCCTGCCTGTACCTGCCAGTGAGATCCATCTTGCCAGAGTGGTTGAGACAAGAAAGTTCAGTGCTGGCTCCAGGTTTGATCAAATGAAATACATAAAACTGACTAAAACACATCTCAGAGTTTCTGACATTTATCGTGATGGCAGACTGGAATGTGAGCATCCCTAAATGTCTTCCCCATCTGAGCTGAAACCAGATTGCAGGTAAGCATTCTCCAGCCTTGACCTTTAAAAAGATCCCCTCTGGCACATAAAAGAGAGCAATAACCAGCCAAATTCTATCCCATTGCTCAGCATTATTGTACAAATCTGACTTTTGGTAACGAGCACAGGATTTTCTTACAGTGAAACAAACATTGAGAATTTCTTTCTTTAAACCCGACAGGCAATAGCACTGAAAATCTCCCAGATTTACAGCAAGTAGCTTGTCAAAATGCTTCTCTTCTTGCACACATTCATTCTGTTTGTTTTTCACTCTCCAGAAGATGCTTTGACACAAAATTGAATCTCCTCTGCGTGGTTGTGTCTCCCATTAGCATAGCTTCAATAATTTGTGTCAACAGGAAGCTGGAAGGAGCAGAGCTCATCTCTTTTTTTCTGCTCCTCCCTGCAGAGTCCCGACAAATGTCCTGCCAGTGCCCCAATCTGTTGCTCAAGATTATTTAAGTATAACTGGGAGTGGAAAAAGCACAAGAGACCAACTTGGAGCAGCAACACACGGAGGAGAAAACAAGGTGGGGAAGAGCACTAGAACCCATCAAACAGCAAGAAAGGGCAGCTAAAACAGACCTTCCAAGAAAGCAAGGTAAAAACAGAGAAGTTAAATGTCCAGTTGGAGTGGAAAGATGAAGACAGATAAGTAGAAGAGCATCTGCAAAAAGAAATGCAAAGCAGAACACGGCACATGAAGTCACAGAATTGTGTAAGCTTGGCAAGAGGAGCAAAGTAAGGAAAATATCAACAAACTTGAAAAAAAATATTTGGCTGTCTACTCCCGAAGTGTAGGAGAAGAAACAAACAACAACTGTAAGATTTACAATACTCCCAAAGCCTGACAAAAGGAAGAGCCATACCCAGCCTTCCCTCAGAATGGCTGCGGGTGAGCAAGGAAAGAAGTTCTGGCATGACAAAGTGTCTGTGTCACTTCTCTAACATTTAAAAGCCCTAATAACAATAAATTCCTGCAATGGAGCAGAGTGTGACATCTGAAGATGTTTCAGCACAAGATGGGTTCCCATCTGGAGCTCTGTGTGAAAAACACCAGGACGTTTCAGCTTTCTTCACAAACCCACAGGTGTCTCTGCCAGCTTTGGCCCAGAAAACCCTTCCTCGCTGGTTCCTCTGTTCCCACATCCCTGGAGCGAGGGAGCAGAGTGTCCCTGTGCCAGCACTGCCCTTTGCCTGGGGCCAAGCTGCTCAGCACCAGCTCCCATCCCTGCAGAGCCAGCTCAGCTGCCTCTCCACAGCCTGGGACAGCTCTGCCCGAGCTCGGCACATGTGGGCGTCCCAAATCCCTCTGGGATTCCCTCCCTCCGTACTTCCAGCTAAGTACAGCCCCTTCCACCACCCTGGCAACAGCTAAAGGGGGTCGCAGTGTTCACAATTGAGGGTCATTATAGGTTGTGCCCCCTCCTTACGCAGAGTGAATGTGTGATTAAGGCATCAGCAGATCCTTGAAGCCTCCAGACCAGCCCTGCAGCCTCCCAAGGCACACACACATGCTCCCAGGAGAACAGATGTGCAGCCAGCTGCAGGGGCTGGGATGCTTTTCCTCTGCACTGAAGGAACCAGAACTGCACTTATGGGTAGGATTTTGTGAGGGTTTTCTTCCTCCTCAGTCATGTACAGCTGCTCTACACAAGTGCAGCAATTCTGGAGTCTCTGCAGGGCTGAAATGTTTATCAGTGTCAGAAAGAACCTGGAAGTACCAATCCAGCCCCTGTAATGCCTGCAATTATCACATTAGAGTCAGGTTTAACTGAAATAAACCCCAACCCTATATTCTATCTGCAGCAGCCGTGGGCATTGAACCTTGCAGCCCCTGACAATGAAATCAGTTTGCCTGTTTGGTGTCACTCAACTCCACCTCCCTGCCTGACTCCACTTACCAGCAAGCTGCTGGACACAGTGAGGTGAGCAGAGAATAAACTGGGGTGTTCCAAAAAAGCTGCGCCCCTGTCACCAATATTTGCAGCTGAAGCTAAAATCCAGCAGGGTTCAATTGAAGGAAACCCTTCAGCATGCAAGTTTCACATCAGTCATTACAAGCATGCAAAGGGATGCATGCAGGGCAGAAGAACTTTTCAAAAACTTTGTCCCAGGACACTGGAAAATCATGTTATGTATTTTTTTAATACATGTTGTTTTGCTGGGGTTTTTAAAGTATTATTTCCCTAGTCTAAATAATGAGACTTTACCTAATGCTGCAAGCACTGATATCATCATCACATTTTCCTGTTCCTTCTGGCCTCTGCAATTACTCCTTCATTCACCTACATAGAACCACAGAACCATTTAGGTTGGGAAAGCCCTCTAGGTTCACCAAGACCAGGCACTAACCATGAACTTCTAAGTCCACCACTCATCCTTGTCCTTAAGTTCCACGTCTACGTGGAACTTAAGCCTTAAATCCCTCCAGGGACAATGACATCATGCATTATGAGAAAGTTTGCACACAAGCTCCTAAGCCTCACTTAAGGGAATCCTCCCTTATTTCCTGAATGACATTTTCTAAAGGAAAACAGATAATTTAAATAATATCAAATATTAAGTTTGGAGAATTAATTGTGCTCTTTTTTTTTATCTTTATTTTTTCTTTTCATAAATGCTTTGCAGCAGCATCCACGCCCCATTAGGCAAGAGTAAAACTGTGAGGTGGATTGGGAATCCTACAAGGACAGTGGATGTTTTTGCCTCCCCTTAACTCAGTGTAGCTGTAAATTGAGCCAGGTAAAATTTAAAGTCTCATTTTAGTGCGACATGTCATGCCCAAGACTGTTCCTTTGCAGCACAACCCTGCCCTGAAACATTCTGATGTTTTAATTATAATTCTTCAACGAGGGGCATGAACCTTAAAACGGTCCCTCCACAGCTCTGCATGAGCTCAGCAATAAAGAACTTAGTCTTTATTTATAAAACTCATGCTTTCCCCCCAGCTTTCTGACACTCTCACTAGCATTTAAGTGAAACCCATCCCGAGCCAGGGCCATGAATTTTCCATGAGCTAAGTGCTAAGTGTTATCACAGAAGAGAAATAACCTGAGCCCTGTAACAACCCCAAGCCCTGAACATGTTTCAGTACACAAACATCTCACCACACACACTCATTCCAACATTTTCTTCCCCCTGGTTGCTCGCAGCCCAGCTCCTCACAGTGCTCTGAACTTCTGCTGTGAATTTGGAGGAGCTGTGCATGCCCTGACACCAGAGAACATGAGGTTTAAGACCTGCTCTCAGTATGTTCCTGGCAATCGTCCCACCACACCCCACCTTTCAGTAATACACCTCAGATCAAATACACATTTGTTCACTGTCTATTGGCAAAGGCACAGAAAGCCAAAGTACAAAAAGATCTTTCCTGGAAAATCAAGGGCAGGTGCTGCACTTTGTGGCACAGAGTGTGAATCTGCCCCCCGAGCTGAAAAGCAGTTGTACATCTGGAGCTGTGTGTTCCAAAAACACCAAACACCTGGCACTGTGAAGAGCAGTCATTTAAACCACAAAGATCTTGGATGTTGAGTTCTAACTCTCATTTTGTTTGAGAGCCCTTTTATAACGACTCTCACTTCCCCTACTTCCCCTCCTAGCAGTTCTATACTACTCCTAATTTTGCTCTGATGTAAGGAAGATTGATTGCCTGTGGCTAGCTCAATAATTTCCCATCCTTTTAAGCCCCATTCCATTGCACACCCCCTTTTTCTTCCCTGCTGTTATCAAAGTTGTAATTCCCTTCTGCCACTCCAAATTTTACCTGCAGGAAAGTCAATCTATTTCTCAAGAATTAGTAAAGGTTGTTACTCGTGGCTTTATGTAGCGTTCTGCTTCCCAGTTTTCCATGGGGCTTTTGCACTTGCAATGTTTATAGAGAGAGCTTTCACACGAACATCAGGTCACTGGTGCTGACAAAGGGATTGTGCAGGAAGAAATCCCTGCCATGCTGTGAAGAGGGGGTGAATTGATGGGAAATCCCAGCATGTCCATGGCCATGTAGGAGCACAAACCCTTAATTTTAGCAGGCAGCAGCAGACTGAGGAGTGCATTCCCAGGCATCCACAACAATTTTCAGCAGGGATTTCACCCAGGCAGGGAGCATATGGGGGATTGATCCAACCAAACAAGGCAGACAGTGATATTGGCAAAACCAACAGTGCCTGGATTCTGCTGCAATATCTGACCAGCCATGAAGTTGGCTGAGTCTAAGGTTAATGGATTTTTACCCTCAGGGAATGGGTTGGAATGGCTTCATAGAATTCCAGAATATCCTGAGTTGGAAGGGACCCACAAGGTCCATTGAAGTCCAGCTCCTGGCCCCACACAGGTCCATGAGTTCTTCCTCTGCTTTCCTTTCCTAAATCTGGTGAGGATTTCATGATGCTCTGGGATATACACAGTTGTCTCTACATCTCCAGCACCCCCAAGAACACAAGGCAGGATATCCCAGGTTAAGCAGCCAAACAAACCCCCAGGTTTGTACACAAACTCTATCTGTGCTCACACTAAAAGCCCACACTCCTCACTAGGACCCACTGAAGGGCAGTGATAAACACAGATATGGCAGTCTGTAAGGAGGAATTATTGCTTTACTTTTTATTGCATCATTATTGCATCTAAATGCTCCTGGCTTTGCTTCCCCACCCAGCTCTATTGCACCCAGTGAATCAAAGCACTGGGAAATGCCACACAGCTGGAAGATGTGATGCACTAAGATAATGAATTTGGCAATGTACAGTATGTACTGAGGAGCTGCAAATGCTCTATCAATTATTTATTCCCCCCCTGCAGCAGTTTACTGCAGCATAAAAGGATAATAAAATCAGCTGCAAGATGTATATGCTAAAAAGTGCTGACAATTGTTTGGAGGGATTCTCATAGTGAGTATTAAAAAATAAACATCTTCAAGACAATGCAAAGTATTGCAGTAAAACTTCCCTGCAGTGGCAAAAATATTGACAACTGCTCTTTTCTTACCCAGCTATCAGAGGAAAAAATGAAGTTTTGGCTATTTGTAAGAAGTGGGATTTTTAAAAGTTGTGTTAGCTCTTGGACAATGGAACTGTAGGAGCAGTGACTGCTCTGTGGATCATCACCTTTTACAGCACCACATTTTAACTTGTTGTTGCTCATGTTTAGTTCTTTATGAACCAAAAGGATCACCAAATGCTACCTCCATTTCTACAAAGCATGTCAAGAAAAACTGCACTGGCTTCTCCACTGAAGGTGGCAGAGACCAGCAGCTCTCCAGGGTACCTCACTGCTCAGGGGTAACTGAAAGGCCCAACTCCTACCCCAGAGGCACAGGATTATGAAAAGGGCTTTCAAATGAGGAAACGAGTCGCTTCAGATTTCCTTGCTAAAGCATAGCCCCAAAAATTTCACAGGAATGAGGAAAACACTGGCTAGAGCCTGTTCAAATTATGTTCAAAGCCACAAATATGAGAAATATTCTCAGCTTGCTTTTCCCAGACAAATTGTGAACACTCTTTCCTCACTTTGAGGAAGCGTGTAAGCAGTGGGGAGCCTTTCCATTGGATGCCTCACTTATTTCTCTATTTGTACTACAAAGATTTTCCCTCTCCGTCCCCACACTGGCTCTTGGAAAAAAAAAAACCCATTATTTAAATGTCTTAGTTTGGTTTTTAACCCTTCCACTATTCCACCGCTCGGCGAGGGAGGTTTGCAGTTGGATAACCAACGTTCGCGAAGGGCAACGAAAGAGGCAATTAAAGAAAGGCTTTGCAGCAGCAGAATTCCCGGGCCCAGGAGATTCCCAGGTGCAGCACTCACCACCCAGGGCTTGTCACAGAAGTTGTAGATGGACTCGAGGGAGTTGACGCTGGGGATGCCGGCGTACTGCATGCCGATGATCAGGTTACGGAAGTCCTCGTTCTCGGCCATGCTGTAGGAATGCTGCCGGACCAGCACGAAGTCAGGCCGGAATGACCTGCCAAGAAACAGACACAGCGCTGCTAATCCACGAGCAAACTGGTTCTCCTTCAACAGCAGAATGGGCAGGGGGAGAAAAAGTGGCTGGTGGGTGGCTAGGGAAGGGCTGGAAGAACATCCAAACCAAAGGGAAATGATAAAAGATGGAAAGAGCCTTGATGGCTTTGTGAAAATCTGCATCATCCTCCACCTGTTCAGCATCCGCTCAATAATGGGGCTCCATTAAGAGGAGAGAGAAATTATCATGGATTTCAGGTTGGTTTCCTGCTGAAAGATAAATCACATTAGAGCCTCTGGGTATGTCCTTAGTTTGTGTTGTCCAGCTTCTGAGCAGTGCCAAGCAAAGTTAAAGCAGGCAAAGGGCTCTGCCACAGACTTGGGCTTTTGGGGAACAATTTTGTTTCACAACTCTCGTCAGGCTGTTTTAAGGACAGCAAGGGATGAAGCAACCACACTGCTGGCAAAAGGAATCAGACCATAATGGAGAGAATCCCATTCTGAAACTGAACTTTTGATCAAGAGACTTGTCAAGATGAATTTCTGAACTTACAACTGCATTTCCCTGTTTTCTCTCTGCTATCTGATCAGCATTTCCCCTGCTGCTCTCTGTGGTTTCCTGCCTATCACCCTGCACTTTTGCCAACAATCTGACACCATCTTCACCTTACTCCAACCCTGACATTTTGTTACTGGAGACGGTTATGGAAAACAGAAAACACAAAACAACGGGGCAGAGCCTCCAGAACAGGGCAATTCACTCCTAAATTTGACTGTTGAAAGAGTCTCTTCTGCATTCCAGTTTTATAGGGGAAAAAAAACCCTGACCAGCTTGAAGATTTCAAGCTCCTAAAAGAGGTATAACTGCAGGGTAAATTAAATTAGCATAGTAAATTGGTGAAATTATTTACATGCCTTGAACAAATACAAGCTGTGTACTGGAGTGAGACACTCTGAAAATTACAAATTGATTCGGAAGTCTCAGTCTGGTAGAACAAAAAACAAAACAATTAAAATCCATGGTAAAATTGCTTTAGCAGCTCTGAGATCCCAGCCTGGATGCAGAAGTCAAAGTAGATTAGCTGGATTCTTAAATTTCAAAGCACAGAATCATAGAAGTGTTTGGGTTGGGAGGGAGCTTTTAAAGCTCATTTTCTTTTCTAGTGGAAGGCAGGGACACCTTCCACTGTCCCAGGTTGCTCCAAAACCCACCCAACATATCCTTGGACACTTCCAGGGAAGAGACTGCCACAGCTTCTCTGGGCACCCTGTTTTACCACTGCCACTGTAAAAATTAAAAAAAAACAAAACCCAAACCTGCATGATTTGGCAAAAGCAACCTTATAGATTTGCTGTCAAGGGTCATTGAAATGGCCCTGAAGCTCAGTGAGCAAAACCTGTAAAGAGATCCTTGAAACAGGATTCCTGAAAAATATCCCCAGCACAGCTTGAAGATGTTGTGATCTGGATTTCATGGAGGGTGCTAGGAGTTTGGAACATGGAAATCCAATTTACTGCCCCAGCAGGAATATAATACTTAGAGGACTAATGATGCCTTAATCAAAATTGCAGATCCCTCAGTGAAAGAGAGGCAGCTTTTATCACTTAAAATAAGGGGGATAACACATCCCAGACAGCACTGTGGTTCCAAAGAAAAGACTAGAAAGTGTCCTTTCAGAAACCAATTTAATGAAATAGTTGGAGGACGAAGGGAATGTGCTTTTTAAAAATTGAAAATAAAGAAATACTTTTTGCTTTGCAAAAGCCCCTCAAAGGATTCTGATACATTCACGTAATTGTTCTATTTCTGTAATTAATGCTGGATGGGGTGACTGCATGCAGAAGGTCAGGAGAAAATGTTTAATTCTGGCTCAAGCATCAAGATCCAAAATCTCAGCATATGTTACACAAAATATAATTTTTCATGGTGTGGTTTTCAGTCACAAAAATCAAGGAAGTTGGTGGCTGCTTTTTTTTCCTCCTAAACTAAACCAGCAAAATTTTATCATTAAAATCTCTATGATTTTGTTAACTAATAATTCGCTCATAAATCTATGATACAAGGTCCCTTTGGACCTCAAATTGATAACAAATATCTCCACTTATCACAGAAACAGAGAGCCACTCTCCCATCATGCCTGCACCTCACACCACAAACCACACACACATCCAGGCATCTCACACCAGATTTGAGGGGAAATTATCAGCTTCAGATATTTCTATTTGGGTAAATAATTTACCCACAAAACTATAATATTACAAAATCCCTTTTTATCTCGTTCTCAGAGTTATCTGATGGCACAAGGCTCCTTTGTTTTGTAACACAAGCAGCACTTTTAGCAAGTCTTCTCATGAACTGCAAATCTTTGTGGATGTTGTTTTCTGGAGGTTCCCGGCCCTCATTTTCTCCTGACATATTTTGATGGTAACTTGGCCTCGATACTTTTTGGAATACTTTTTGGAGTACTACAGAAAAGCCACCAGGGAGCAGCGATCAAGATTTCTTGGCTCCAAAACTTCCATCATTGGGTAAAAAATTCCACCAACCCTAAGAAAAATCAAATCGCTTCTGAGGAAATAATCTTGCGGATTTGGCTCGAGATCATTGTTGTTGTATTAAACTGCAATATTTTTAAAACATGCCAGAGATTAAAGAGTTGGAATTTTGAAGCATAAACTTGTTTTGAATATTTTTTCCTGGTTTTCGGGTTTTTTTTTTGTTTGGGTTTTTTTAAAATGAATGAGTAGACATTTTGAGATCTTTTATTTTGAGAGATGTTCTGCAAACCATGAAGATCCAGGACATGCTTGTGTGGTTCCAATTGTTCAGCCAAACAACTGCTACACTTCACTCACACGTAACTGCACCGGCCAAAATAGGAGCAATTCTCACCATTTAAATAAAATATAGGATATAATTTTGATAATAATTTTGCCAATATAATAATTCTGCCAATATAATTTTGCTAATATAAATTTTCTAATACTTCCTTAAGCTTTTACTGTGCCCTGTTTTCTCCCCTCACATTTACGAGGCTGTTGGTGTCCTCACTGAAAAAAACAACTTAAATTCATCCTGCCTTCAATTGGCATCATCCTTTTTAGACAGAACAGCTGTTGGGAAATCTGAGGTGTTCAAACTGAAGTGTTTCAAGCAGGCAGGAATATTCCAGGAGCTGCCCTGAGAGGGCAGTTATGACTTGGTCTGTTCCAATAGAAAATATTCCACATTAGAAATAAATTCTGCTCATCTGGGAGAGTCTGCCAGGTACAAAATCACCAAACCCGTGTCTTTCTGTAACAAACATAAAACCCAAATCAATCACCTGAACTCCCAAACACATATTCTTTATTCTGAACTTCATTCCCTTAATAAATCCATTTCCCCCATGATTAAAATGTCAAGATGCATCCTTGCTGTCACAAAAAGGGGGTCACAAATCACATATTTTATTTTCTACTTTCCCTCTCGGGCACCAGGCAAAATCCACAAACACAACCAAACCCCTCAGCACACACGATGCCATTTACTGCTTTTTGCTGTCATTTTGTTTAGTTTTCCTTACCTGATGACTTTGGTGCCATTTCGAATTACTTGGATATCAACTGCATAATTGCCATCAGCATGGGCTATCAAGTTGATTTCTGAAAATTCTGCCTATGAAAAGAAGACTCCTGTTAGTCAGTCTGGTTTATTTTATTGTTTTCCTAACTCCCTTATTTCAAGCACCAGGGCCTGAAGCGCTGGCAATCGACATTTGAAATAAAATGAGCACCAAGAGGACATTGATCCAGCAGTATCTGCCAAGCATGACACATCATATTTGAAAAGATTTTAATCCAAAGAGAGCAAAAGGTAAAAAAAAATGTTGTGAAAATGGATTGTGGGGCAGTAGCAAGCGGATTTACTCATCCATGTCTGCACAGAAATGTAGGAATTATATTTTTGCTTTAACAATGCTATCAAAGAGGTTAATACAGGCTCAACATTGACATAAAGTTTTGAAGAAAAGAGTACAAAAGCAGAATTAAAATAACATTTTCTTGTAGAATTTTGTGTCTCCTCATAGTGCTTACCCCGTTCTATTTTCTTTATGTGCATTTACTGCTCTTTTTGAAAGATCTGGTGCCAATGAACAATTGTCTCACAAAATTCTCAATTAAAGCACTTTTTCAAAAGTCTTCTCACACTGGAAATGTGGAATTTAAAAGGAACCGCTCCCATACTCTGAATCTCCAGTTATTTGAAAGGAAAGGACAGGATGTTTTTCATTTATCCCCAGCCTTTCACCAGCTTAGACTCTCAAGGCACTTTACAATAACATTGCCCAGCAGAAGAATTGAAATGCAGCCAACTGTCTTCTGGTGGATAAAGAAAAGTGTCTTTGCTGCCCCGGACGCCAGCACAGAATAGAGAGTGTCACAATTCTCATTAGTCTCCTCTTGAAAAATGGTATCACTGCAAGTCTTCCTCAGTGAGATCTGGGAGGCTTTCACACTCTGGTGCTCAGTGAAGGGAGTGCTGAACTCTTCCTCCCACTGCTCCAGCTCAGGCGCTGGAGTGTGTGCTTGGTTTCCAGCACACAGCTCTCCTCACTAAACCCAGACACCCTCACACCTCCTGGGATCACTGGGACACAGCTCCGAGCACAGGGGACACTTCCAAGTTTATTGCAAAAACAGTGCAACTGGGGAGAGAATGAAATATTTGTGTATGTGCTGAAAATGGCAAAGAATCATTTGCAATCTGCTGGCTCCCAGACTGAGAATGGATATCTGCAATTAATAAATCATTTTAAAAGCTTAGGACGTGATAGAAGACGTTGTGTGTTAAGAAAGGCAGAGTACAAATGAAATAATTAGTGTTATAATAAATGGTATTAGCAGTAGTTGTTATTTGTGTTTGATTGTTGCTGTGCTGACGTGTTACAAAGGGATTTGTGTGGCTCAGAAACTTCCAGTCTCTCTCTGATTAAAGTTCTGGTCCCACAACACAGCTCAGGAAGGAATTTCCAGGTTTACACTGAGTTTCTGCTCCTGTTAAAGAGATGGGGTGTGTGCTGCCCGCTGCCTGCTCTGTTCTAGGTGTGAGTGGACAAATCAGTTGTCTTTGTTTTCCTGCCTGTCCCTCAATTCTCCTGAAGACCCCTGGCAAAGCTTTCCATGTTCCCAAGCCAAGGGCATCAGATATTCAGCAGTGCACAGAATGGATGCTGCACCATTACAGTGAATTTAGATCAGCTGGATCCACAAAGGGATCATTTTCCCTCACTCCTTGAAAATCCAATGACAAAACAACCCCAGGCCTGATGCTTCTTACAGCAGCATCTATTTGAGGAGTTCAAGATTCAAAAGCAGTGAAAAGACTTATTTAAATCCCTCCTTTGAGCTTAAATAAAATAGCCATAATTCCAGTGCACCCTAAATTATATCTCCATATTTATTCCTATTTATTATGGGTTTTGTTTAATCCCCTGTAGTGGTTTGGTTGCTAAACCATGACATCCCCACACGGTAGCGCTGCACCCAGAGCACATTTATATTCCTGAGTGGGGAATCAGTGATACAGAACTGCCACACGTAATTCATGGAGTGTCTGGGAACTTCACAGTCTCTAAGCAACAACTTCTGAATACAAGATGTTTCTCATGCTGTGAAAATTATGGTCAAAATCCTCTAAGAAGAGCCCACGTTGGGTGCCAAAAAAGGGCTGTTGTGGTTTAACCCCAGCTGGCAGCTCAGCCCCACACTCACTATTCCCACCCAGAGGGATGGGGAGGGGACCAGAAGGGTAAAAGTGGGCACGCTCCAGGGTGGGGATAAACAGAATTCAAGAGATAAAGCCAAAGCTGTGAGTGGAGGCAGAGCAAACCAAACCCCACAGCAGCTCCAGGGGAGAAAATTAACTCTGCCCCAGCCAAAACTGTCACATCTCCTGAGCTGTGAGGGGTTTGGGGTACAAAGATTGTGAATTTATCTTTGCATGTATGCACAGAGAAGCATGGAATCACTTGGGGTGGAGAAGCCCTCTCAGATCATGGGGTCCAACCATTAATGCAAGGCCACCACCAAACCATGTCCCTAAGTGCCACACCCACATGAGTTAAAAATCCCTCCAGGGAGGTGTCACATATGTGTTAAATAGAGGTGTGCTTCTTTAAATGCACACATATAAAAGTAACATGCAGGTTAAGTCACTTACCTGTTCCACCTTTATGTCATACTCTCCATGGACCTTTTTTCCACGAAAAGCCTTGGCCCTGCAGGAAAAAAAAAAAGGGAGAGAAAATCAAGGATATCTGTATCTGTAATCAGTGTCTGTAGAAAACTTCCTGTATCACCTTCAATGTCTTGAAAACACACAGATATGCTAATTAAACTGCCCACTGCACATACACAATTCCCCTTCTTTGCCATCCTTGTATTCTTCTTTCCATCCCACAGCATCTTGCAGTAAAAAGCACAATGTGATTTCCAACACCGAAGTGAAAGCACACTGGAATGATGAACCATTCTGAAGTCCACGTTTCACAGTTATTAAATCATACAAAAGGAGGCCTATTAAACAGGTACAGCCATGCTCTCAAAGCCAACAGTGCCCCTGGAAATTCATTGCCATGTGGAGAACTTCCTAACCACCACTCATGTTCGTCTTTACCCATGAAGTTTATTTAGAAAAACTGGTTTGTTGGGAGCACTATGCTTAGAAACTTTACATTGTTTTTAAAGTAGCAGAGTACTGGAGACTGCTGTTGGCAGATCTTTGAGTGCCTGCTTGGTTTCCTAATCAGTTTTCCTTCCTCTAGACTAACTTAAGTTAATGCAAAGGAGAGCTTATGAGCAGTTATTATACGCCAGGATTGCTGTGATAAAACAGAACTGAATTCACTGATCCAGCCTCCCAGGCCTTACCACCAGATATTCCTCTAGGAATTCACCCCTTGTATCCCTCAGGCAGCATGTATCTGCTTTGGACTAAAAGAGAATTTAAACAAAAAAGAGAAATCTTTTAAAGGTTTGATACAATTTGATAAAAGGGAATTATTCTAACCCTCTGAAGTTGTTAAAGGAATATGGGATCAGTCTCTCTGCATTTTCCTTGCTCAAGCCAAAGCTTAGGGGATGTGCCCTGCTTTTTTCTTTTACAAGGAAAAATTTGTTGCACAATTCCAAACCACAACACCACAGAACGTCACCTCAAGCATTAAAGAAGAGTGACTTTGTCCATTTTCAACATCTAACAAAATGCTATTGTATTACATGAAACCTACCTCACCAATGAAAGCAATATTAATACAAATATTAACAATTTATCCTTGCTTATTGCCACTGGGGTCCAGAAGAGTTTCACCACTGGTTTCAATAGTGGAAGAAGCAAACTTCATAAAAATCAAATGAAAGCACTGCCTTGGGCAGCATTTCATCAGGAATAAGGATATTTCTTAAGGATAGCTTTAGGCTATGAATAATGGATGTCAGAAAGCAAAAAAAAGTGTTTATACTGAAACCACACACTAAAATATTGCCCAACCATTAATTCTGTATAAACATGCAATTGGTAAGAAGAAAACAAGGAAGAAATCATTTGTATTATTATTATTATTACTATTATTGTTATTATTTATACTGTATTCCTGCAATAAATACACAGGAAGGATGAAGTTTGAAATCCTTGTTTTGTTATAGGAGGTGCACACTCAGCTTAGTGTCACCAAATATTTTTGCCAATACTAAAAGTGGAAGTTAAACCTAATTTACAGCAATGCCATTGATCACTTGTTTCTCTTTCCAAATTTGTTTAGGAATCCCATAAGAGGAATGTGAGCATCCCCTCTTGAAAGCTTTGAAGGTTCTGGGCATGTTTTATGGGAAAACCCAGGGCATTTGTGCCAGAGCAGGGAGGAAGGTCTCACAATCAGGGCTAACACCACATCTGCCTCAGGAGGAAAGCATCCAGCTCACCTCAACAGACAGCTTTAATGCCTCTCTGAAAAACTAAAGATTTACCCCTGAAGAAAATACTTAAAGCCCAATTTCTGTTCCCCATAAATTTAACAGCATTGTTCTGGTTGAATTCAATTGGGAGCAGGACAAGCTCCTGGATTTCTCTCTGATGCTGTAACAGGTGAGGTAAATGCATTATAGGGCATCACACAACACATTTAATTTAAATAGAATTATCTTGGCCACATTATAGTGAAGCTGCCTCTTGGGCACTGGAAAATAAGTTTAGAATAATACTCAAGTTTCTTCAAATCTGAACGAAACCTGGCCATCCACAGAGATTAAACTTCCCCCTAAGGCCTGCCCTAACAAATATCAGCAACTGGTACTTCCTTGAGAGAGCAAATGGAACTGGGAAACCACAGAGAGCCCAAGGCAGACCCTCCTACTCTTTACTCCAAGTCCACTGCACGTATGTGTTAGTGCGATAACCAAAATACTCATTAACTGTTAATTAGTGAGATGCTATTCCTCTAAATTCGGTCTTTCTACTTAAACATGAGGCAACCTCCAAACAGCTAAACCCTGGCATGATTCACATTTCAATAAATGACTTCAGCTTTGAAAATAAACAGGAATAGTGAGGACTGAAGTTAAGCAATCTGAGGCTTGAAAACAAATCTGACATTCAGTCATTTAAAGAGACTTAATTTCACAGCAGCTTTAGCCAACAGCTTTTATAAAAATGTATAATATTCCACAGTATTCTCCAAATGTTGAGCCACAAACTGCAAGAATTTATCTTGGTATCTCTAAAAAATAACTTAAAGACTCATAGCTCCAGAATTTCAGAAAAAAGTCCGAGAGTTTCTTAGCATGTGTTTGCTGTGAAATAGAACCTGGTTTTTGTTCTATTTACTCTACCTATGAAATTCAGCCATGCCCTGCTTGAATTATTTCCCATTTTCAATAAAAGAAAGAGGCAATCCTTTCATAAAGGCAGTCATCACATACCTATGGTAATTTTTCTTTTTTTTTTAGAGAGGGGAGCTGAGGAACGAAATCGTTTGGTGTTATTGATTTACAGGATTCCATTCAATTGTAGTTTAAAATTCCTGTTAAGCCTTATTGCTCTTGGCATGGAGCATGGAATAGCTGTAACCAGCTCTCAGAGCTTCCCAGGACAGGGTCTCTGAGGAGTGTGAGGTGAGCTGCCAGCATGAGTGAAATTAAAAAACAAACATGCCCCACACCAGGTAACATTTGGCTGCCTGCTGTTGATGATTTTTTGCATTGTAGGTAAGGAAGAGGAGGAAAGAAAGGAGCACCATCCTCCCCCTGAAACTCAAACACTGCTTTCCAAAGCCAACAGAGAGAGCAGAGAGCTGTGGAAGGGATGCTGCCCATTGCAGTCACTGGCAGGGCCTCTGATAGTCAGAGTCTGTTCAAAATACCTGAAATATTGATGCATTCCTTGCTTCACAACCCATATTTAAAATTAAACAAGCAGAGAATATGCAGTTGCCATAGAGGCAGCCTGACACGAACTCACTCTGCTCACTGAACTTTGGCAAGGACAAGGAATGAAGCAGAGTCATTAAAGGTGTTTCAAATATATTAAAAAATCTGATGTATTTCCCTCTTCACCTACCCACAGTTCCACAGTGTGTAATTCCATGGACTTAAAAAGCCTTGTTACAATAATCTCAAACTAAAACACGTTGGAGAAAAACCAAGCCTGGTCTTGTGGCTGAGACTTCAAGTTGAGCCCAGTCTTCAAGGGCAAATCTGATTAGAAATAATTGATTCTTTAGTTCAATTAAAAAAGACTTTTGTAAATACAGGAAGACCATAAGATACTGTCAACAAAAGCAAGTGTATGCTAAGATCTGCACAACATTTCCATTTTCTGGGAGTTAAACCACAACCTGCTGAGACCAGGGGGATTTCTCTATCAATTTCCATGTGCTCTACAACTGACAAGGCCAACATTTGCTGTGCTGCCTTCCCAATCAGCCAAGCTAAGGAAAATCATCATCTGGATAACTCACCTATGCTGAGGTTATCGTGCTTAAATAGAAATTATCCAGACCACTGTAAACACAGTGATTTACAGACTTTCTTTTTTTCACTTGTTCCACATTTCTGCAAAAAGAGACTGATATGAAACGAAAAAATATCCTATTTAAAACCTGACTCTGAAAGACCTTGATGCTCTTAAATGTGTTACTCAGATTCTGCAAAGACCTGTCTGGATTTAGAACAGGTCCTTTTTGTTTCTGCACGGTGGAGTTCCACCCTTGGCACCTGACCCAGCCAGTATTTCACTCTCACATGAAACAGTGATGTTTGCTCAAGCTATTACTTCACACAGAAATTGCCCCAGAAGAAGCAGGCCATCACCACAAAACAAATGACAGAACACATCAGACCTGTGACTTTGAGTGACTTTTAGCTGCAGAAGTGCTCCCTGCTGAGCTGGCTTTCATTAGATTAATGATAATCTCCACTAGCAGGAGCTGTAAGTGTGCACAGCAGCAGCACATTTCCCTGGCTCTGGGACAGCACAGGTTCCTCCAACAGGTTCCATGGCTCACACTTCCAGCAGTTCTGCTCTGCTGTTAATCACTCAGCTGGACAGAATGCCCTCCCCAGCAGAGGCACTGCCATGGCAAGGACACAGGGATTGCCCTTCAAAGCCATTCACCCTGGGAGGTGACAATTCACAGAAACCCCAACTGAAGTTTGATTTATTTCATACAAATATTTTTTCCCCAGCACGCCAGGTAGGACCCGACTGATGCAGCTCTTCACTCTCAGTCCAGCCTTTTGAAGGGGAAAATAAACTGCTCCTAAAAAAAGGTCCTTTTGCCAGTACATCTCAGGCTTCTGTCTGTGCTGTCTGTGCACCTGAAATCACTGCATCAAATATTTCCACACCAGAGGTGTCAATCGTAAGAGACAGAAAGAGCATTAGTGGGAACAAAGGCAAGCACTTCCTGTCCTGGTGCATCTCAGCACAGACCTCCCAGCTGGCCTGAGCCTGGCACTGACACAGTTAATTCTGTCAGCCTGCAGGATTTCTTTATCACTGAGCTGCCCACTTTTACTGAGGACCACGAGGGCACAGCCACCCCAGAGCTCAGACTGAGCAGGGCAGGAGAACACCTCTGGGGCAATCACTGCTCCTCTGCTGCAAGCCTTTCCTGCCCTCCCTTCTGCAGCCTGGAGCAAAGAACTTTGCTAAACACCTGCTTAAAACCCAAACCTCCTACATGCACCCTCATACCTTGCCCCACTCCCTTCACCAGGGATGGCCAAACTCCTGAAAAACCAGAGTAAACACTTTTCAGTGAAGGATTTCCCTACCCAGGCCGTGGAGGAGCTGCCCAAAGAGATTCCGCTCTAAAACCTTATTTTAAAATAACCCATGGCCTCTCTAGAAATGAAGAACACAGTTTTATTAAGCAGCAATTACTCCATTTCCCTGCCTGGGCTGCACACCTCCTTGCTAGAAAGGTGGTTTTGGTTTTTTCACAACACCTTTATGTGTGGCACCTTCAGAGGCTTCCATAACCTCCAACTCAATCCCTTCTTTTATTCTCCTAATTTATTTAATTTATTACCAGCCCTTTCTTTTTTAACAAGTTCTCCCATCCCTTGGCATGTATCAGATCCCCTCTACTCTGATCATTTAAACAAAGCAGAGCCATTTTATTCTTTCCAGCCCAAGAAGCACCTCTGTTGCTTTATTCTGGAGGGTTTGTCCCTCTGCTCTGTGCCTGAACAGTGTTTTCACTAGAGATGTGATGCAGAAGCAAGTGCCTCCTACTCCTGAATCTCTCAGTTGAACTGAAATTTTATGGGTCTTTTAAGCAGCCTGCTCAACTGAAAATGCCTCATTTTCTGCCCACTCGAGGTGAAACAAGTCCTCTTTCATGCCCAAACACCAGTCTGCCTTTCTGGTAATGTCTCTGAATCCCACACCTCCCATTATGTAATGTTTACCATTAGCCCATTACTTCTCTGCAAGATTTGCAGTCACGATGTAACTTCTGTGAGCTCCTTTGCTGCAAATTGGATGACAAATGAGGGTATTTTTAAATGTTCATTCCCTCATCAGCAGAAGACCTAATATGTGATGCAACACACCCTAACCTTTTCCGAATCTGTTAGACTCATTAGGACGACTACTACACTTCCCCAGGGTTGGGGTCATAAAAATATTTTGTACTCATGAGATGAACAGAAAGTTCCAACTTTTATGCAGGAAAACATATCAGCCAAATTACGAAATATTACAGTGCTGAATCCAGCTTTTATTGGTGCTTGGTGCTCAAGCCTCAAGCTGCATCTTCTGCACCAGCTGCCCTAAGTTCCTTATCTCCTACAGCCAGTAAACAATACTGCAGGATAAAGTAACAAATTTGGCATTTCCCTACCAACTAAGTGGTCCATTCTTTCCATTTCATCTGCTGATAACCAAGATAAAGGAGTTCAAACTGCTACTGAGCAATCCTGTCCAGAAAGGAAGGCACAACATCTTGAATAAGCGGCTAAAATGTCCCACAGTGCAGCCCCTGGTGAATAGTTTGTGACAGAAAACACCCAAACCAGCTAGAGATATAATCTTGAGATATGTAAATTTATTTTTTCTTATTGAGGTAAAGAAAATAAAGTGAACCTAAAGACTTTACACTGCCAGGAGGTCATTTCTGGCAACACCTGAAAAGCCATATAAAGCAGCATGGAGTGAAAGAGCCTCTGAGACTGAATCCAATCCATTTTTCATCAGAAATGCATCTGCCTTTTAATTTTCCTATTTATGCCGAGTTCTCTGAGGTGTTTCAGATGTCTTTAAGGAAGATGTGTGGCTCTGTGAGGTAAATCTGAATCACTTATGCCTGGAGACACTACAGAATGTTACTTCACATATAACCTGTTGGGCTGTGGCATTGGTTGAATTTTCACCTTTGAGGATCCTGAATTTAATACAAAAAATGTATCTTAAAAACCCCTCTGAGGTTCTGGATGAGCCAGTCCAGAAAGGAGGAAAGAAAGACGGGGAAGATGCAAGTCATGCACTCCCACTAACATCACATTACAGCAATACTTGAGGCCCCATTTGAACAAAAAAGCCCAAATAATCGGTGTAAACCAGCATTTGATGTTTCAGTTTATTTTTTTTTCATGCAACTGAAACTTACGCTTTTATGCTTATACTCAAGACAGTCATGTGCTGCCCTGTTTTTTTGGGGTTTTTTTGAGTGTATCAAGCAGAAAACCTCATCTTGGTTTAGCATCTGCAGAGAGGCAGGAAGGGAAGGAGTCGATGGCTTTTGCTGCCCTCTTCTGCAGGAAGAAGTGCAGAGGAGATCGGCTAAAGACTGGTTTCCAATCCCAGATAAGCAGATCCATGGTCATACCCCGGATTTCCTGGCTCTAAGGGACAGCAGGGCAGGCAGGAGTCACCCACGAGGTGGCTGGAAATAGCGGGAATATTCCAGTGCCTGCTGTGCTCAGGGATGGGCCACAGGCACCGCATGTGCCATGAACCCAGCTTGTGAGCAGCTTAAATCTACCAGAAGCAGCACATTAACAGCAACAGCCACACCACTCTCGATGTGTTTCCCACAGCATTAGCAACAACTCACGAGGAAATTAATCACTCACATCTGATGGGTTAAATCACCACCAATTGCTGATGCTTTCTAGGACCCTCTGCTATTTGTAGGTGAATTAATGAATATTTTCAAGGTGGGCTTTTTTCTCCCACATAGACACAGTTTCCACTGGCTTCATGAGAGTCTCCTCTGACTCTAAATGTGGATCAGACACTGGGTGGTACTTCCAGTGCAATTTCCCCACCTCGAGGGAAGGAGAATTTCATGCACTGTGCTCAGCAGAAAAGCAAAATAATTTCTCAGTTATTATGGAAGAATGAGCCTCAGAAATGCACATTTTACCTAGCTGCTGGCTTTTGGGGAAGGTCCAGAATGCTGCCACAAAAACTCAAGTTCCAACAGCCATGGGAATTACACTGTACAGGTAATTCTCTGTGCAAATGGATACCAAGAAAATAGAAAATGCTTTTGCCAGTAGCACCTCTTCACTGTTTTTAAGCTCCCCAAGTGTGTTAGAAAATGAAACCAACCACCTTGTAGTTTAATATTACACCTTGAAATACAATCACATCATTTTGTCTGTACTTCAAATACCCATGTTTGGTTTATTGATTTCAATATTCTCTCAAAAGCCAAATAACTGACAGCCTGTGTTCTGAGGTTTTTCAGCTTCTCACTATGGATTAGGGAAGAACAGAATCTTCCAGTACTGCTGGTGAGTGAACTGTGTTTTTCACTACAATGAACTGGCACCACAAGTAATACTCCAGACATGGACATTCCTTCCCTTCTCCAGGTGAGCCTGACCTTGGGAATACAGACTTCAAAAATTCCTACACAAAAACGGCCCACAAAGCTCAAAGCCAGGTCAATCTATTGGGATCTGTGACACAAGACAGAGCCCAAGATGAGGATGCTGAGACAAAGGGGAAGGCAGCAGAGATGAGAGAGCACTTTCCTGACAGCGGTGTCTGACAGGCAGCTGTGCAAACTTAATTTGCTCGTGGTGCATCTAATTAGGAGCTGAATTAAAACCAAAAAAATCTCTGTCAGAGAGAGAGGCCCACTCTTTTTGGTGTAACTATGCAATAACACAAAATCCCACCATGGCTCACACCCTTCTCATCACTTGTAAAGCAGGAGAGAGCCAAGTTTTTAGTGCTTGATGACCACTGGAATCAGACAAGCTCCACACTCTCCCAGGTGTTTGGTGCAGAACTACTCCAGCCAAGGTCTGCATCACTCAGCTCCCGTCCAGCTCTGCAGTGGAGCAATATGGAGCACCACAGGTTTGGGATTTGGGAATCCAGCAGTGTGCCAGGGAACTGAGCAGCAGTGTCCCCAGAGGTTGTTGCAAACCCCAGCACCCCAAGCCCTCCCAGCTGTGAGGAGCAGAGGCTGTGCTGGACACAGGGTGAGATTCCAACAAATCTTCCCTTCTCCTTCCCTCTTTTTTTTCTTTTTTTGCACAACTAAGTGGTGTCAGATCTGAGATTTACTGCTAAAACATGGAAGTGCAACAGGCATGAGGCAACTAAGACTCAAACAAACATTCTCTTTTGACTGACAGCCACACGTAGCAGTATTTGCAATCATTACACAATTGTAGGCTCCAGATCCATAAGATTAATTCCCCCTGTGCCTATAGGGCTGAGAACAGGAGCTCTCTGTGTTCTCTTCTGTACACCATAGCAAAGCCTGGTCCAAAATCCCAGAGGTTTGAGCAGGGCTGATCTCTGCCTTCCCACTCCCTGGGTGACACCCAGCCCTGAGCCCAGGGTGCCCAGGGGATGAGCTGGACCCAGCCCCACCTCCTCCTGTGGGATTCCCCCGTGGTCCCCAGGGTGCATGAGGCTGCATGAGGCTGTTGGTCACCTCCCTGCTGATGGATCCTTGGGCAAGCCTGCAGCCCGTGGCACTGGTTCATCTGGAGAAGGGAATGGGAATGCTTTTCCCATGGAGGAGCTGCCATTTGGCAGAGCCCCCCACAGCAGCCCTGGTTACGTAGGAGCCAAATCTGCAGTTGGTTACTGGTAAATATTTTCACTTGTGAATTTATGGCTCCGGGCAAGGACGATCCTCCTGGCGAGTAAACAAAACACGAACAAATAACAGCGCTCAGAGGGAGAATGAGTTCGTGATTATTCCAAAATAAGGCCTGTTGGGACACAAATTCAGGATGTGCTGAAAACCTCTTGGAGCTGGAGACCCAGGGTGTCCATCCTGCAAGTTTAATTCTCTTCAGAAAAAACTGCTGCTCCCCTCAGTGTGGTTTGCTACTGCATCCACACAAATTAGTCTGTAGTTCTGTCAGGGATCGCTTCGAGGCAGCTCTCCTATCGAAATCCCACAGAATGGCACTCTGCCAGTGTCTCCTCAAATCCTTCTCTTTTTCATTTGTGAGCAGGGAAGAAACTAGAGCACCCAAAATGAGCAAGTAATCCCTAAGACCCTAACAGCACAACCAAGAGAAAATTCACCAGGATTCGCAGGCGTGGCCATTCCATTAAATTTTTAAAAGCAAGTCCATGAATCTTTCTGACAACTTTTGAAATCAGGATTTTCTATCTTTTCTCCTCTTCTCCTTTTTCACTTTAGAGGCTCTTTCTTAGCCCCAGTAGTTTTTATAATTGTCTGAACCAACACCAGCTTTTCCACAGAGCACAACTGGTGAGCATTGTGTTCGTTAATTCATTGTAAGCCCCTGCAGTCTGAGTTTCTCCATCCTCATTAATTACTTATCCTGTTCCATGGTCCAGCAGCTAACTAAAAAAAAAAGTCACACTGTTGAGTTAGAGACAGAATCTGAAGTATTTGATGTTTTGTTTTGAGGTTATTTTTAAGATTTCTTATGAGTGGATCTCATTTTTCTGATAATCCAGCCATAACATGCACTGATGGTGTGAAGCAAATAAGGGCAGGTTCCTTCACAAAGATTTAAGGGCAACCAAAGCCAATCTTAGTGACTTTTAATAAAGTTTTTTTGTTTATGGGCATTTCTTCTAAATGCATTTCACATTCTGCCAGTTCAACCAGGATTACTTAAGACAAAAATCATAATTTCTTTATATAATATATATAATATATATATTTTATATATATAATAATAAATAATTATATAAATTTTATATATATATTTATAGTTGGTGTCTCCAGCCATTTCAGACTTCACTGGGGCGCCGAGAAAAGGGAAGCAAACCAAACCAAGATCCATTTCTGCAATGTGTTTTTAGGGAATAATGAATCCCTGGAGTGAATCTGAGCTTCTGCTCCCTTTCCAGGCAGGAGGAGAGCAGGTCCTCACCTACATCCAGTCCAGCACTGCCATCTGCCGGGAGCTGCAGCTCTGGAAAATCACTGGCAAAAACACCCAAGTTTGGAGAGCTTTCACCAATTTGTGAATCTAATTACTAATTAAAAGTAATGGTGGTTTAATTTTAAACCAAAACATTAATCGCTGTAAGTAAAATCGGAGCAACTAAAGGTGATTTGAGCAGTAATTTCCATCTATTCACCGCTGCTACCCATTGGGCTCTATTAATCCTGCAAAATTTCAGAGGGAAAAGAAAGCTGAGGTATTTTCTCGGCTGTACTTTAGATCAAAATTAAGGAAATGAGCTTATCACAATCCAAGCTACCGTGAGGCTTCCACAAGACACACAGGTACAGAGCTGGCAAGGACCAAAATCCATCTCTGCCTTTTGCTTTTACATTTTACCCCGGTTTGAGAGACTGAAAAATTCAAAAAACAGATGAAAAAACCCATTAATGCACAATTATTTAATAAAATAATATTAACTAGATTAGATTCCCCGAAGTTTTCTTTCTTCCACCGTAGTAAATCTCCCTTGCTACGTTCTGCCAGCTGTGGAGAGCCTGGTCCCCCATTATTGAATGTGACCCCTGGACCTCCTCTGGCTGGGACACAGCTCCCGGAAAAAGCTCCACATTGGACAGGGAGGGGTGGAGGGGAAGCAAAGCAGAGCCTTGTGCTCAGAAACGAACACAAGACAGCTCTAGATGTCAAATACTGAGACACAGAAAATGGGGAAACTCTCAGCACCAGTTTATGACAATTTTTTTGCATCATTCATCCAAAAAGAAAGAAGAGGAAATGGTCATTTTAGTCCAGTTTATCACTGGGTATCTACACAGGCAATGAAGGATTCAGCAAAATTCCCCAGTTTTCATCATTTGTAAGAGACTAAATCTTAATTTAATTTAATTTTAAGCATCCACATCTTGCCAGCAGCCCTCAGTGGCAGACAGGACAGCTGGGGACAGTGACACGTTGATGGCTGCACCCCTGTTCCTCTCCACCTTCCCTTACCAGCTTTCCCTCAAATTATCCCCAGCACACACTCCTTGTGGCAGGATAATGTGTCTAAAACCATTCAGAGCCCCCATTTTCAACACATGTGCCCAGAAAGGAACAGATTAATGTGAGCAGCTCTGTCCAAAGCTGTGTTATTTCCTTGGTGGGCCTGACAGAAAGCAGAGGATCATTATCCAGACACAATCCCCAGCTAGAAAAACACCTTGGAAACACTTCCACAGGCACAAATTGGGCTGTTTTCTGCACTGTGCTGCTGAGGAAGAAGATAATTGGGAGGGTCTGATATTGGCTTTCTCTCAAGGATGCCTTTAATGACACCCAGCACATCCAGGAGCGCAGAGCAGCTGAGGGAACGGGAATTCTTGTGTTCACTCTCAGCAGCACAAATAAGAACACACCAACCCCCTCCCAGCCAGTCCAGCAGGACTGGGAACACCCTGACCTCTGCAGCCGAAGTGGGAGTGAAAGACAGGCACAGTTTCACAGCCAAGGAAGGGAAGGATTTATGAATCCCTCTACCTCTCAGCTTTTTAAAAGAATTCTCCAAAGGTGGCAGGTCAAGGCTTCAAAATTTCACCCTTTCCATACTTGTGTGAATCCCCGTACTTTGAGTCTCTTTCCTGGACCAACAGCTTGAGGCAGGCAGTTTTTTAAGGGCTTGATTCTAACCCACAACACTGTGATACTGTGATTAATTTGCTGTTCCAGTGTGAGACAGCACTTGGTTTAGACTTTGCTGAGGGCTCCTTTTGGGACTACAAAAGGCATCACCACTTTCTGTCTCATCCCTGGATCCACAGTTTCTTCCTCCTTTTCCCTTCTTCACTCTCAGCCCCCACCACGTATTTAAGAGCTGAGAGCTCGAACACTTCCCAATCCCAACATTTACCCAAGGTTTCCATTCCATTATCACCCATATCTTTTTGTCCTGTTCTGTAGGCAAGCTACAGCTCTCATTTTCCTGCAAGACAATCTCCAATTATTTATCCTATTTGCCTTGGATGGAGTAGTCCTGGCAACCAAGTTTAAGCAGATTCCAAGGACTAGTGGTGTCTTGAGATGAAATTCCCCACTCAAATCCTGCAATATGCTCCTTTCTGAGCACAGGCAGAAAAACCATTAACCTGAACAGATGGGAGGTAGTCTGTGGGCAGGCAAAATCTGTTAGAGCGAAAACTTAGAATACAAAAAAAAAAAAATTAAAAAAATCTGACTCACAGGCCTGATAAAAATCACAAGATTGGCCACAGAGATCCCTAAATTTCAGGAGGAAACGTGTATTTTAAAGAAAACAGACGTGTGGTTCCTTTTATTTGTTGTGTGCTTTTGACTCCCTTCGAGGGAAGTGTACCCTGATTTATTTGAAAGGAGGACTTGGGGTCATTACTTGTTTACAAAAGGTGTAACCCTAATTAAAAAACAACAACAAAGTAGATGCTCCCAAGAAAATTCCAAATTCTTGCAATATCAGGGCAGTCAACGACCTGTGCTGGCTTTTTTAAGGTGTGGAAAAGACAAACCCAGCTGGGACTGGACCAGGCTGCTGCTCAGCACCAATTCCATTGCAGAACAAGCTCCCTGGACAACATTAAGGACACAAACGAGGCCCAAGGAATGTTTTGTTGGGTTCATTAACTGCTAAACTTCCTCAGAGCTACATCAGTGTTTGTTTCCATCTCCAAACTTGCTGGAAGTCTGTGGCTGGATGTCTGTGCGTGCCTGGATGTATAAATTATTCATATATGTGTACAAAACCACACAGGTAGATGTGTGTTTAGAGGTCTGCAAGGACACAGGTGTCACTTTTCCTCTCATAAAATTCCCTTTTCCTCCATAAATCCCTGGCTTTTCCTTTAAAGAGTGCAGGTATTGTGTCAGAGCCCAGAATCCCCATTTTTAGTTGTTATCCTGCAAGCCATCACCACGAGGAGAGGAGGTAAATGGGCACAGTGGAATCTCCCTCAACAGCCCCTCCATGGTCTGCTGCTCAACCTCCCAGCAAAGGCACAGAAAAAATATCCACAATTAGGAGGATTTGGTTTTTTTTTTTAACCTCATATTCCAACAATTTATAATTTTCTGCACAAAGCTTAATTTGACTTCTCCTGGGCTTCCCATTCCCAATGAAACTCATCCCAGAACGCACAGGCACGTGGAAAAGTTGTGGAATTATCCACAGCACGATAGTGACAGGATGGAGAGAAGGATGCAGGAGGAGGAAGGAGTTTGGAAGGAAAGTGCCAGTAGAGCAAAACAGACTGAAAAGTGATTTTTCTTGCTGCTCCAAGAACATTTGTGCTGTCAGGGGAGCAGCAGGAAGGCAGGGACTGGTAGGGACAGCCTCATAACTTTAAATGGCAGCACTGGTAGGTGACCTTAAAGAAGCACAGAAATGGAGCCACAAAATCCAGCTTGGTGCAAGTTGTAATTCTCCATAAATAACAGTTCTGCTGGGCTACATCTTGTTAGTGACTCCTGTTAATTTTTTAAATAGATATTTATATACAACGAATTTTTTTTATTGTATCTTTAGATCAATGCAAAATATATTTCTACATTGCATATATTTAAACCCCTTTTATATTCATAAATTTAAGGCCAAGAAAGTACTTTATGTATACATACAATATATATGACATATATATATTTTTATGGATGATGTATATTATATACTACTTTTTTAAAAAAAAACAAAAGGAAACAAGGGAAAATTCTTCCATTCCTTTGCAGTATAAAAGATAATTACAGCAAATTGGTGTAATGGCTTTTAACAAGTGCTTCTTTTTTTTTTTTTAATGAGAATATATTAAGCAAATTTCAGAAAAACATTTATTGGAGTAAAATTTATTTTAGGCCTGGAGAGTCCAATATTCCCTGTGGAGTTTGATTCCCCAGCTCTCTGAAGATCTTTATCACCTGAACTGACACAGGTTGTCAATGCCTGGTCAGTTATTCCAATGTTCTGTTCTAACATGAAACTAAGAAAAATTCAAATTGGATAGATTTCACTGGAATTCATTGTAAAAACACAGGTCATTTAACAGAACACAAAAACCCCCTAAAACTGCAGTTTTAGAGGCACAGGGGAACAAGAAAGTTCCTGTAAGAAAGCTGACACATAATCTTAGGTAAAGCAATTTATTTCCCTCTATCCAAATTCCTCTCTCGATTAAGAAAGAACAGCATTACTGCAAAAAGGATTTCTAAGCTGAAACAAAAAGTCAATACAAGGTTTTGATTAGGGAATATATGAAACCAAAATTATTCTGTTCCTTTATCAACACACAGCAGAAGTTACCATGGGCCTGAGTGACTCTCAGAACAGAAAATAAAGTCTGCCCAGCAGAAAGGACTCTCTTTAATTGGAATTCCAGGCAATTCCCAATCATGAGCACCACTGATAAGTATTCCAGAAGAAAGATTGGCCTGATTGCTCAAGGTCATTTGGGTAGAATGAAGAATGGAAATCTCAGTGCAGGTAGTTAATATATGGACCCCTCAGTGCTCTTAACAGACCTCCCTGTTGCTGACCTGGGCTCTGAAAATGGCAAATCTCGGTGGCATATTTATTATTAACACCATGATTTCATGAGAATTTAATTCACAGCAGACGAGAACGGGGACTGGGGAAAGGATTCTACACGATAACGCTGGGGGAAACACAATTTTGGAAATAGAAATAAGAAAATAGAACAGCATTTGGCTTCGTGTGCCTTCATTCTCATAACTTGTACTTCAGAGCCTCGCATGTTCCAATAAAGTAGCAGCTTCTCAGGGACTTTATTATTCCTGGATTCTGGGAGTTGGCAGAACTGCCAGCATTCTGGTGGGCATAAATGATCTAGACAAAAAGGATTACCCCTATTTTTCATTACTTCCATTACTCTGGGGAGGCTGGTTTGATCTTCCCCAGGATGAAAAAGGAGGAATTACCACAGCACAGAGGTCATTTCTCACCCCACGTTCTCCCCAGCCACAATTTCTGTCATGGCTTCAATGCCAGGCTGGAGATTTGAGATTCCACAGCTGAGGGCAGCCCAGGAAATGTCTGTCCCTCCCTGCAGGGCTACTAAAAAAACAGGCTGGTTCCCTCCTTCCCTGCCCGTATTTCCCAGCCTCTTCCAGTGGGATCCCTGTCCCGAGGAGCTCACAGCCCTGTGTGCTCAGCCCTAAAAACAGAGCAGGCAGGAGCTGTTTATTCCTATTTATTCCTATTTATTCCTATTATTTATTCCTGCTCCAGCCCCTGGTGCCACAGGTGCTGTTCTGAGCTCTCACTCACAGTTTATGCTGTTCATCTTGTGTGGGGCAAGGTGGGATCTGTGCTCAGAGCCCTGCTTACCACGAAGCCAAATGCCACCAAAATGTATTCCCTGCAAATCCCAAGCATCCTTCAGATCCCCGTGGCTTTGAAAGCAGAATATTGGATGAGTACTTAGCCATCATTTCTCACTCTTTTGTAATGCCAGCGTCATCTTCCAAAATGTCATCACCCTTTGTCTCAACCTAAAATCTAAAAGCATGATTACTTCATAAACCAATGTCTTTATTGTGCTAGAAGATATGAAGAAAGCCCTCAAATATGCTTGACATGAGAATGATCAGCCCCAAAACCTCCTCTGGCCTATGGAATTTACATAGCAAGGCATTCCTAACGATGTCAAGTCTTGCATAAGCCAGTCAGCTGTGAGGGTCTCCTTGCTTCTGGAGAAGTCCTTTTGCATGTGATTTCATGATTGTGGCCGCAGCTAATTTTGCTTTAATTAGAAAAACGTCAGCACAGGTGGCACTGGATAAAAGCCTGCAGAGAAAAAAAGCTCAGAGGAAATAAAAAATAGAGAGGAAAGTGTGGCTTGAATGACAAAGCTCATTGTGCTGAGAGGGGAGCTAAAAGGGACAGGGACAAAAGGAGTTGCAGCCAGTGCCAACCCATTTGGAATGTGAGCAGGAAGGATTGCAGGGATTGTGTAAAAGCTGGTGACTCATCCCTTCTCCCTCTCCTGTGCACTGAGGGGCTGTAATTCTCCTCTCTCCCTCTTTACATCCCTTTGGCTCTGGCCATGAACATGGTACCAGCTGCTGGAGGCACCTGAGAAAGCCAGGACAGCTGAAAGCTCTGCTGCAGTCCCACCCCAGGTGCTTCACTCACCTGGGCACAGCAGCAGCCAGGACTGTTAGGACTTTTTCACATCTTACTGATGCATTTTTAAATCAGTAAATTTATTCCGTCTTAAGAGAGAATTGTTTTTCTTCCCCTGAGGACACGAATGGATCCAAGTGCATTTTACACCAATTTCCTTCCTTTTACAGCCACACAATCTTATTAAAGCTGAAGTATCACAATGGAATTACCAGGTGAAAAACCCAACAGCCCTACCCTTTAGAAAACTAAATTTATGCCAAGTAATCTTTAAAACATCCTAAACTGTTCCCAGAGAATCAACTTTATAAGCTGAAGCATTATTTCACAAAGTACAAAAGCTTTTAAATGGATTTAAGACCAATATGTGGTAAATGATGGCCTGCCAGAGTTGGAAGAGGATCTGGATTTGTGTGTTCCGATAGCTGCCACATTTTAATTTATTCATGACAGAGGAGCTGTGCCACAGAGAATGGCCAAGGCAGAAGGGCAGACACTGCCTGGCACACAGAGCAGGGCATTTCCTGCCAAGCCAAGGCACTGCAGAGCTCTGTGGGAGCTCCAAGAGGTTTTAGAAGTGGGACTTAAAAAGTGATGTACTCAGAATTTAACGAAAATGTGCTGAAGTTCATATCCTGAGACACCTGTAATTGTTAATCACACTACAATTCTTCTCTCTCTTCTTTTCCCCCACCTCTCTCTACAGTGGACAGCAGCTGAAGGAACAAATTTTTTACTTCCAGGCATCTAAAAAAAAAAAAACCCTCATGTTTTTGAGGAATTTCCTCAAAAAAAAAAAATAAAAAGCCCCACAGAGACCCAGAATCCTGTACTAGCAGTACCTCTGTGACAGAGGATCCATATTAGAAATACTGACACAAAAATATTTAACTGCTCAGAACTGATGCAGTACACAAATACCTGCTGGTACACAGGCTCACAGAAATACTTTATCTTGAATTTATCAGCACCTGAAATAATTAGTGATAGCAAATGATGGATTATTCCACAGATTATTATTACATTGCTGAACTATGAAAGGGAATTTTGTGTCTGTATTCTGTATCCTTCATCTTCCCTTCCTTTCCCAGCAGTTCTCCAATGGGACTTTTTCCTGAGGATTTTGAAAAGAGCAATATTTAATTTCCAGGGTGACATTTTCCAAAGTACTGTTTTGTTGCTTTTTGCATTCCTGACTTAATTCTTCTGCAATAACACCAAGCCATTTTTTGTGGCAGCCAGCTTTGTGAATCTGTAATTACACCAAATGCTTACAAATATTACAATTGCAGATCCATTGCAATTTAGAAATCTCCCATTTAAGGAAAGCATTGCAATTTCTTCAAGAGCATTGTTCCATCGATGTTAAATAATTATGACTTTTTGAAAGCAGCACGAATAAAACCAGGGAAAAATCTGCTGTGTGCTGCTCAGAAGAAAAAGCCACGCTTTTTTTTTGATATCCCCAAACCCAGCAAATGTGGACTTTAAAAAAACCCCACAATCCAAACACCTCCTCCCACACTGGCTTCACGTGGAGGGCTGGCTATTTCCTATTATCTTTATTATCCATTACTTTGAATATGTTAAATTCATCCGTCTGATGAATAAAATCACGTTGCTTTCTTGTATTTTAAGCAGTGACTTATTTCAGTGATCAGCCGAACTGCACACAAAGGTTCTAGAAATAGATGGCCTTTGAGAGAGGAGATGAATTCACTCTACACACTCTGAGTCAACTGGAAGCCACGGTTATGCAAGTCCCCAACCCAGCTGAAATCCTAATTTCACATCCATACTTCCACAGCCTGCTTACACACACCCCCTGTATATAGAGAGATGCAAATCACTTCTTTCCACTTCTCCTGTGTGGTAAAGACAGGGAGATCTTCTGCCAGTGAGCTGTGCACAGATTGACTCCTGAGCAAGGAGGAAATTAAATCCTCCGTGAAGGAACAGTCATAACTGTGCATTATTACATGGGAAAGAAGGGCCACACGTGAAAAATGCAAGAAAAAATACGTTCAGACATGAATCACGGATTCATATTCAAAATATCCCCCTGGAATTGTCATCATCAGGCACTCTGAGCTGAATTCAATGCAAAATGTGGGTTTCTTTTCTCCCCCTGCTCACACAGACGTATTTTCCGACAGATGGAAGGTGAGTAAGTGGCCGTGGGCTCTCCCTGCAGCAGCAGCAGCTCGCAGAACAGATCTGCCTGGTGTCCAGCTGACTCAGATGCTGCCACCTGAGCAGAAGTCATTTCACCCAAATGCCACAGGGGAAAACTAAAATGTGACAACACCTTTGCTGCGAACGATTTCTGCCTGAGACAGAACTGGGAGAATCCACTGCCCACCTTCCAACGCAGGGCTGAGCATCAACAGCATTTCTGTGCTTCTCAGCCCTGGCACGGTTTGGCCGTAGTGCCAAGGTGCCAGGGCAGTGCCAAGGTGCCAGGGCAGTGCCAAGGCCAGGGCAGGCAGCCAGGAGCAGCCAGGCACGAGGGAGCAGAGCAGGGCCACGGCCACGGGTGTACACCGTGCCTCCGTCGCTGCACGGGGACACAGCGGTGGCACGGCCAGGAAGAACCCAAACGCCTCCATGCCCTCCTTGGTGCCCCTCTCCATGCCACACATGGAAATCTCCAGCCTGGAATGGTGCAGGAGGCTGAGTAGTGTGGGCTGTGGGAGGCTGCAGTGCTGGTGGCATGTGCTGAGTGGCCTGTGGTGTATAAACCTCACCCAAAAACCGGCTCTTTGAGAGTTTTCATTAACTAAGCTTAGTCCCACCTGAGGGGGGAAGATTTAGGAAGGGCTTGAACTGGGGTGGGGGGGAATTGCATCACCACTTGTGCTCCTAATTGGTGATTTCTGTCAATCATGCTAATTTGCCAAACTTATAAAACGGTATTCACCCTGTGGAGGGTGGGGTTTTGTGGACATTTTCCATATCTGCCCCTGGAGCCCTCCAATAAAGACCAACCTTCATATTACCTCCTATATTAATATTACCCCAAAAGTTTAGCGAATTAGCATAATTGACAAAAATCACCAAGAAGCTCTCGAAGAGCTGTTTTTCAGCCTTGGTTCCCAGAAAGAACCAAGAGAGGGTAGGGGCTTTGGAATGTGTTTTGTCTTTCTGCTTAGGGAAAAGGTAGGGAAAAGTACTGGGAAAAGCAGCCACGAATACAACAATAGGCTACAGAGCTACAGATATGGGTGTGAAGAATATAGAGAATACATAAAAGGAAAAAAGGCAAACATCAATCCAGCATCACTTATTTACATGCACTTCCCCCTGTGTAACACATATTTAGCAAAGAGCTGTGGCGTTTTTGTTCTCTCCCCTAAGCTGTGCTTCAGTCCTGCAGCACGACTTCCCCTGCAGTCGTGCCTCAATTTTCACCATTTAGGCACTCAGGCACAGAAGTGCCCAAAAATAAAACAAGTGCTTCCATTAGCAGAGGCACTTGGCAGCTGGGAAAAATCAAGCTTCACATTTAAATTTTGCTTAGTAGAGCAGAGTCAAATCTCTCTACCTGCTAAGCACCAGCCTTACCTCACTTGTGTCTTCCTCACACACCAGCAAGGACAGAGAATGCTTTGGGTACAAATACGTAATGATGAATTTAATTGTTGTAAAGCCATGAGATTGCAAAATCTGAAGCAGCTGATGGAAACAAACCCAACCCCAAAAAAAAAGAGAAATCATAAAATTATTAACAATTATTCCAGTTGGGAGAAGACAAGCTTGTGGATTGTAACGGGTAGGATTCCTCTCCCACATTTCTTCTGGATGGCCACTGTGCTGGATAGAATACCCAGAATTAACCTTGATGCTTTTGGACATCTTGTGGGGTGCTTCACACAGCAGATTTCCACATCCAAAGTCAGCCCCATCCGATGGGCTGTGTTCAGAACACCTGCCTTGTTGCCAGCACATAAACGGTCAAAAAATGTCATTTTTATAGGCTCACATGAGCAAAGCATGGAGAAATTGTAGAGATTAATTTTTAAAAAGCAAGGCTAAGGCCTTACTCATGCAGTTCATCTGGTTCACAGAACTACAGAACCCAAATTCTTGCATTGCAGGTCTGAGTCAGGTAACAAAACCCATTTTCTGTCATGTCCTGCCACTGCATCTTCAGACTAAAACCAATTACAGTTCTTAAGGTGACCATTTCCCAGTATTATTAATTGCATCTGGCACCTAACATGTGATAACAGCTACAGGGCTCTGTACACAAATACCTACAAAATTCAGTTACCACTCATATGCTTTTCTCGCTGAAATAAAAAGGAAAATCAGATAGAACATGTATTTAGACTGATGAATTTTATGCCCAAACACATGCAGTTTTTACTGAAAAAGTTAGCTCAGCTTCCCATAGAAGCAAAGCTTGTGTGATGTGGTAATGTTCTGGGCACTTCCAACTAAATTTGAGGGAGAGACAGAGCCTTGCAATGCATTTAGCTCTGTGAAAATAATACAGGGCAGAATAAAAATGCTTAACCCAGCATCTCTTCACAGAGCAATAGCTGGCCAACACATGAAGGATTTCATCCAGACAAGCCAAGCACCTCTGTGTGATTTTGGATACCTCTCTAAATCCTTCCTTTCTCCTGTGCTTCTCTTGCAATCACCCCCTGCAGAAGCACGAGGAGATCTCCTCCTAAAGAACCAGCTTGTGCTGGGCTAGGGCCATTCCCAGCTGGCTCCTTCCTTCTTCCTGAGCCACGACCAAGAGTGTGAGAAAGGAGCCAGTCAAACAGAGCTCTTTGGTGTGGTGAGGGGACATTTGCTCTGCTGCTGCCTCCTGAGTGTCTGTGCACACATATGGTGCCTCCAGCCCTGCTGCCAGCCCCACGCTGAGCTGTTCCCGATGCCATCCAAGGCTCAGCACCTGCTGCTGGCACTGGGACACGGCCCCAGCAGAGCTCAGGGCAGCACTCACACTCTGAACAGTTTCCCAGCTGGGTCAGGGGCAGCCAGGGCCAGAGGAACACGCAGCAGTGAGGGTGGATGTGGTGAATCCCTCTGGGAAGGCTGTTCTCCACCTCCTCGGAATTATTTCTGACTTCTCCTTCCATTTAGGAATTCACCCATGCGGACAGCAATGCAACTTTAATGAATTTGGGTTTTTAGTCACCTTCCACAGGCTGCTTTAGAATAATCCCTGGGTTGTGAAGCCAGAGACAGCACCTGTAACCAAGGCATCTCTGCTATGAGCCTGAAACCATTTGTTCTCTTTGTGACGTTCAAATTACTCTGCTCTCACACCACATTCCAGCTGGTATCCATAGAATCTGCAGGACAGGACTTGGGTAAAAGATGCCCCAGATCTGGCAGAGAAAATCACAGAATCACAGAATCTCCTGAGTGGGAAGAGACCCAGAGGGATCATCCAGTCCAGCCCCTGGCCCTGCACAGACACCCCAACAACCCCACCCTGTGCACCCCTGGGAGCGCTCCTGGAGCTCTGGCAGCCTCAGGAGATTCCCATGGCTTTTCCCAGATTCCAGCTGCTTATTCCTTGGGGTCTGGGGAAAGGACAGAGCACTGCAGCACACTGGAATATAAGGTGGGAGAAGAAGGTGGAGGATGAGCATTCTGTGGATATTTAGCCACAAAAAGGATGTTCATGAGCATTAAAGTCTTTGATCTGTATCTGCTACATTGGAAACGCTTAATGGAGGTAGGAGAGCAACAGTGCTTCCAAGGTGAACTGGAACCAGTGTATAAAACCATGACTGACTCAAACTACAGACAGATCAAGAATCTTTCTTCTCCAAGTTTCCTTCTTTGGTGCTCCTCTTACTGAAATCACTGGGCTAAGTGGTATGATCTGGTATGGGAAGTTAAAAACTAAACTTTCTCTGTGTTAATGGCAGCATTACGCCCAAAACAAGAAGACAGAGCCACAAACAGATGCCAAGCAATTCTGCGCCTGGTGTTGCCTTGCTGAAGTTCTGTAACAGCTCATAAAACTTCTCTACAGCCACCTTGTTCCAATTCAAAGCAGCTCCACACCCTGGGGAGAGCAACTGCTCATGCCATCACCAGATAATGGAGCACACAATAGAAACCAGAAACCAGCCTCACCCACCAGCCACGAGTGCTCCTGAGGATTTCACCGCTCCAGCTGACAGATTTCACAGCTCCCTGGCTCGACTTTTGTTTCCAGGTAAAAATAAGTCAGTACAGAAAATAACTTCTCCTTCCCTCCAGTTAAATTTTGTGTAAATTAGAAATGCTCTCTGCACTCGCCTGCTTTCCCAGAAACTAGATTAATGCTTTTGTTTTGGTCTTCACTCACCAGCTGGGGGGATGTGCCCGTCATAGGTCACCAGAAGTCTGTGACAAGCCAAGGGTAAAAGGGGAAGATGGAAAAGAACAACAGAGGAGTAACTAAGACTACATGATAAAAAGTTATGAATTAGGTAAAAACCACAGAGATGAGATTTTAAAATCCTTTCTTCACTTTGACAAGGTTTGACCCCACTCTGACCCTGGTATGAGAGAGGCATTACTAGAATTTGAACCCACAAATCCAAAAATTAAACAGAGAGGGCAGAAATCATCTTTTCCCTTTGTAAACATCCTGGATACAGTGAAGACACAGCTGAAGACATAAAGGAAAATGTCTTTTGGGCAATATTGGCTGCATAGTTCTTTAATATTCATGGCTAATTTGGCAGGGAATATCTTCATGTGGATCAAAATACAGGAAAGAATTTCAAATAGAACAAACTGTACCTGACTTTAAGAAAAATTAAATCCATAAAGAGAGTTTCTCTGTCCTTCCTGGGTTTAGCTTCCAGCCATTAAAAAAAGATGTGTAAATAACTAAGGCCTTTAACAGCATCCCTTAGTAATGATTATTGAAATACCAGGGATTGTATTTCATAAACCCTGAGTTTGCAACAGAAATTAGAGTGAATACATGGCACTGAAAAGAAAAGGAATTTCTCAAAACAATTGCTAAAAGAGATGGTTCTAATATTTAAGGTCTGTGATTACAGCAGTAAGATTTCTTCAAGAAAAGGGTAAGCATGGGTTTCTGCTACTGATCTACAGATAATTTAAAAATCTGTAATTTTTTTGTTCTGATTTTCTAATGATGGAACAATATTTTTGAGGAATATTTACCTTCTCAGGTAAAGAAATAAAATACCTCCTCTTTCATCCTTCTCTCTTTTGCTCCCCACGTTGAGTATTGTACATTGCATCAGGGGCCTTCTTGTCAATCAACAGCCCTTTCCTTCTCTGTGCTGTTACTTTGTCTCTTGAAGTTAAATATTGTGGATGCTGAACCAGATTTTTAAATGAAACTAAATCCTTTTAAAAATCTTGAAGCAATTTCTTAGAGGTAGATTAAGAAATTAGTTATACTTCTGAACCAACCATTCCACCCAACCCAGACCTTACTTATTTTCTGCAGAGTTATCACCCAGTACTGATAACATTTTTGGAAGGAGAGCATCCTGAGAGCCACTGACGACTTAAAATGTGACTGCAAGTCCACAGCCCCAAGTTTTTCAAGTACTTCTTGCAAATCAAACCCCAATTAGGACACTACTCCAGCTTTTAGACTCTAAATGATGCTTTGCAGTAATCACCATGGGCACAAACACCCTAATTTAAAAGCAATTAGCAAGTGGCATCATTTGTAACAGAACATTCTGAATATATCTGAAATCTGGCTGTGCCCTGCAGTTTGTTTTTTAATACTTCAACTCCATTTTTAGCGCTAGCAAAAAGAAATTATTAGCCAAACCTGTAAAAACCTGCTGTTGTATTATTTCCAAAATCCAACATTTTCTACCAGTGAAAGCATATTGCTGTTGGAAAAACACTTCTGAAAAAACTGGACAAGTGTTCTGTAAAAAAATTTATTTAGGAAAAAAGATAAATGTCTATATTGCAGCAAAACTCCTAAATCTGCCTGATTGTAGCAGATAAAAGTCAGTCCTGTCATGCAAAAGCAACATCTTTCTCTGAAAGAAGGACAGGGCCATCACGGAACAATCCAGATGAAATAATCTGGTAATCCAAACTGGTGACTGGAAGCCACTGACCACCTTCAGCTCCAAAAACCTGTGACAAAACCACCTTTCACACAGCCATGGCCCATTCTGCCTCCTAAAACCAGATTTCACTGTCTTTAAGGTCTGAGAACGGCAAATACTATTCCACAGAAAGTATGCTGATCCTATTTTAGCAGAAAATACAACTCTCAGAGATGATGGGAAGAGACCCAGCCATCAACAGCAGCAGCCCTTTGGAACTCTTCTCACTGACAGGTTAGAATTCCAAGGTATCTGCGAAGTGCTAGACACTAATGGCTAGCAGAGCTTTTATTCTGGCATAAAAACCACAGAATTCCTTCAGCTCCTCAGCTCTGACTTTGAGAAATGGGTGGTTTTTCAGTGCACAGACACGACAGATGGGATCTCATGAAGGAAAGGGATCATCTGACACGGTCTCCTGCTGGAAGCATTCCAAAGGGTTTGCAACCTTTGCGGTTCCCCTCAACATTTGCAAGTTTCCATTAAAAAAGGACAAACCTGAGGATGACAAGAAACTTTCAGCAGGTACCTCTGGCTTTAGCAGATGTAAATAAATTAACAGCTCCTGCCAGATGCAACAAGTTCTGTGGGAGCCACTCCAAAATATCAATATTAAAAAAGAACCACAAGCAGAGTGCAGACTCTTTTATTCCTGTTCTGCAGAACAAGGGCCTGACAAACCAGGACAAAGAGAAAAAAAGAAAGGTGTGGAATTATTTACATTTTTCCAGTTCTAGCTCCTCTGAAAAAACAGATTTCCAACAGACAGCTGTGACATCAAATTATGATACTTAGGCCTGACCTCCACATCTCTCAAAAGTCATCAATCCTAAGCAGCGTTCTTCATCCTTTCAGCTCTGGAGCTGTGTGAACCAGAAGCCAAATTCCATTTCTCATTTCACAGCTTATCTTTGAGGCTGGATGCAAAAAATTAACATCAGTAATGCTTGAACAGAGTGAAAAAGAGAAAAAAGGGAAATCAGCAATCTGCAGAAAGCAGTGACTAATGTCCTGGAGCTTGTCTGGGCTTTTATCACACAGGAACAGATGAACCACAACAAAATTTGAGCCACCTCTGCTGCCAAGGCTTTACTTGAAGTGCAGCATATTTACAACAGCTCTACTAAAAGAACTTGCTTCTAACTTTTTTTTCATGAAAAAAATGAAGAAAAAATTAATCCTGAAGGAACAAGAAGTGCAAAGAAGAAAAGTGTCAGATACCTGAAGTCCTTTCAGGCCCATTTTGCTGGGAATACTCTTATGACTACCCTCAGATGTCAAAATGTCATTTGATAATAAATGTTTAGTATTACTTAGGTGTGACTTGCTGCTGACAAGCAAAATAATCCCAAAGTTTTGTCACTTTCACTACACAGAATTTTGCTTCAGTGTGTTCCATGCACAGCTCTGGTCCTAAAGGAAGACTCTGCTCCCTCAAGAACTTGCAGAATTAATGTATAAATTTAGAAGTTTCTCTTTAATTCCTAAGATTATGTTGTGGAAAATCTAATCAATGGAGAATACAGCTATTAGCCAGGTTCATCCCCATTTTCACAGGAACCTCAAAAACTTGCCTGAATAAGTTCCAGCTTGGGCTAAAATAACTGGACTGGCAAATACACAGTATGTAAGGAATAAGTTTAAACAACAACAAAAAAAATCTAACTGGCAAAAATCAGGGAAGGAGTAAAACTCCTGAACACATAAACCCATGAGGAATACCATGATGGAAAATGGGAGCAGAAATTTAAACCACAGCAAAAAGCTACAGAGAAATGAAGGAAGACTCCAAGGAAGAATCCACGACGTGTGTGCGTGTACTGACTGCCCCCATCCCACACAAACACAAACTGAGTTCAGTGCCATGGAATACCTCATTTTCTGTTACTTTCTGCACAGGGTGGTGCCTGTTTAGTTTGTTGGTTTCTGCAAACTGGACAAGAGTTTCTGGTGCTGGATAAGCCTAAGAAGATTCCAATAATACCTCACCCATGGGAAGCTGGAAATCTGCATTACCCTGTATCTGCTCCTAACTTATTCATAGCATCTCTATTTTCCCAAATATCCTGAGCTCCAGCACGGCTTTGCATTGATAAAAAAGCACATTCCAGAAGCTGGTGAGTTGACTCATACACTCTACTTTAATCTGAATATTCTTCCTTTGAAGTTGGTAGCTGAACGCTGACTCAGACCTTTTAAAATCCACAGACTGCCATGCAAATTAATAAAAGATTTGGTTAACATGACTGCAAAACGTTATTTTTGTAGACCACTCCACTTCTGGGAATGCAACAGAAGAATTAGAAATCATTTGATGTTCTTGAGGCAGCCACCAAATGAAGGAAGGCACATCAAAACCTCGAGTTTGCAAATATAAAGGCATTGCTAAAGATACAAAATTCTGTTGGTTTAAAACAAATGTCCAACCTCTGCATCTCTGTGATGCTGCTTCAGTTCAGCTACGAGACACAATGCCTTTTCCTTCCATTTTAGTTCTGCTTTTTATAAAATACTTGGCTTCTGACTGGAGGCAAAATGTTCAAAGGCAAATGACTCAACTCTTCATCACTGAAAAGGGCAAAAAATGTTGAGTACTGAAAGGTGAGGCATGAAATAAATGAAAATTGCACCAAATTGATCAGCACAGCAATCTATATTTGACCTATACTTAGAAATAAGCAACAGAAGTTCCTAATTCTTGGCTGCTGCAATCTGAATAATTGCCATATGGTGTGTGTGGAAAATATATGCAAATATTCCGCGTGCAGCATAAGTAGATCCTGCCATAAACTTGTCTGGCTTTGGGGTTTCTCTTTTTCCTTTTCATGGCAATGCCAGCAAAGTCAGTGCTTAATATTCACTGCTTTGCAGACCTGTCTTTCCATGCCACCAGGTTCAGGTGCTTTGATTCCTGTTTCCTATCATTCATGTTTTTCTGGTTTATTCAGGTTTTCTGTGCTTGAGGAACTCAATGAAACTACAAATTACTGGAAAGGGGAACTTCCTAACCCCGTTGCCACTAAATATTGATGCAAAGCCCTCCACCCCTGTGGTTTCAGCACTTTGGGAGTGCAGAACCTGAGCTTCCACATAGTGGGTGGAAAAACGTCTGACAAGTTCCCTTGGGCACAGCACACGGAAATCGACCTAATTACACATTCTCAGCTAAAAAATAAACAAATAGAGTTTTATTGGGTTAGCCACTGCGAGAAGATCTCTGCTCTGAGGAAAACCATGAGCTGCAGAAGAACAAATGCTGAATTATCCTGCTGGAAGGTGTCTGTGGCACTCAACTGCTCATTCCTGAATTCAGTGTTCCAGCCCGTGGAATTAATGCTACAGCCCAGGGAACACAGTCATTAAAGGACATTTAGAAACCCTGTGGAATGTAAACAAAACAATTACCTTCCTCTTAGGCATCAGCATCTAGATAATACCAGTGAATTTTGTTCAATTTATACTTAATAAAGTTAATAAATAAATAAACAAACAAAAGAACTCCAAACCTGAAACAGAACCCCCCCGATTTTTAACCTTTCTGACCTGAATTTCGGTGTAATCACCCTTCAAAAAAGTGAAGGGAATGGTACTAGAGAGAAAGCATTTATTCACTATAACCAGCATAATCACTATTTCACCATAGATTAATTTTGGAGAAGTGTAATAAACCTGATGTTTTTAAGCGGTCCGTCCCCTCTCTGTCAGAACTCACCCAGACTTACTCTGTAAAAGAATTCCCTTGTTTTTATTGAAGAGAATCTGATGGAGGGATGATTGAACCCTTTATTGCAGGACTCTTTCTGGGCTTTGTGAGCATTCCCATCCTTTTCTGCCAAAGGAAGTTCTGTGATCCTCAAGACAAGAAGTCAGGTAAAAACATAAAACCTTTCCTCCAGCATAATTCCCAGTCTGCTTCCAGGCCCGTGCTCCTTGAAAACAGCTTTATGGAATATGTAACCTGTAACCAGAATTTATTCATAACTGCAGAGGAACAGCCCATGTTTCTCAAAGGCTGAACCTCAATTTACATTTGTGAACTTGAGGAAGTCATCACTTTGTAAAAACATAAGCTATTTTCTGCCAGGTGGCCTTAGGAAAACAGCATTTGTGGAATTCTCAGTGCACACACCTTGGGTTATGTCCCTGTCACCTGCAAAATCGATGTTTACCCTGCCCCCCACGACTGAGAAATTCAGAAACTAAACTTTTCTGCTTAGAAGAAAGAGAGGAAACTCTTTCCAGATTCTTTCAGGTGTTAAAAGCAAATGATTCCAATAATTTTCTTTACATGGCTTGAATGGAGCCTTTAGTGGAAATGTTTACAGATCTGTTCTCCTCCACTTCCCTGGTCTTTCCATTTCCTTTCCAGAAGAGTTCCTCTCTTCTATTTTCTTACATTCAAACTCAGTAAGAGCAATTCTCCTGCCATTTTTTATGCAGTTATTATCTTTAAACTGTATATTATATTGAAGAGAACTGTGTGCTTCTAAATTTTATGGTCTATAGAATCAAATCAACAGGCAGTTTACATGCTCAGGAGCAGTAAAAACCATCTCCATGAAACCCAGAATCCTAAGTTTATTGCCAAAATCTGGGATGGTGTCCCAGGCTGTGGATTGCTCTTTAGTTCCCAGGTTGGTGAATTACCACACAAGAATTTCATTCTGGTAAACAAATAAATAAATGTCAGCTCCATATTTCATAAAATACATAAAGTTTTATGATTAGGAACTCAAGGCTGTGCCAGGAAGTCTGGTTTTAAGATCCAATTGAACCTTAACACCTGCAAACACAAAAAAACCCCTATTTTTTTTCATAAACCACATCAAGTTTATTAACAGAAAATCAAGGAATTTTCAAAAAACCACAACTATCTGAGGACATTTCAATGAGAGGCTTCACTTTAATTTTTATAGCTGTCGGCCTTTTTTGTGTTGCTCTTACAGAACTGAGGAATAATTTACCTGGAAGCAGGAGAAGGGATAAGAGGAGGGTGTGGATTTACTGGAGGAAATCCAGTGAGGGGCCATGAAGATGATTTAAGGACAAGAGCACTGGACACTGGAGAGGCTCTGAGAGCTGGGACTGCCCAGCTGGACAAGAGGAGGCTCTGGAAGGACCTCACCGATGTGTACAAACACCTGATGGGAGGCTCTGCAGAGGATGGAGCCAGACAGATTTGTAAAAGCACAAAAGATACAAAAATTTAAGAGATACACTCATTGAAGAGTGTGTGATGCTGTTTTCCACCGGCTGGAATGATTATCTATTAATTGGTTAAAAACATCCTTCACATCAGCTCTGCTGGCTGACGTGACAATAAATTTTGAAATGCAATTTGGCTCGAAGGGTGAGGGCAGGGCTGTGTTTGCTCTGTGCTTTTGCAGCATCCAGCACACACTGGGGGGTTCTGGTTCCAGGCTCTGTGATACAAACCAGTCACAACAGGGCGAGCACAGGGAGGGCAAAACATTGTTATGATCTCAGTTAAAAGAGAGCAGCGTGGAGCCTGAGAGGGATGAGTGTGAGCAGAGCCCCTTGCACAGCCTCAGCCAGCCTTAAATTCCCCCTGAGTATCAGATAATTCTGACACAGGCTTGGTGTTTTAATAATTTCTCATTGATTGGGCCAAGGAACGTGTGCAGATACAGCAGGGCTGAAATGCTGAACTCTGCTGCAGCAGGAGTCAATTATGGCAATAGAGGTAGAAAATGATCACTTTTCCTCTTTCTAAAGAGGGTTTTCAATACCATTTCTTAGAATTTCTTCCTTTAAATATAGTTATTCCAAGAAATAAGCTGCTGAGAGCCCAGCTCACATTCCTCTTGCCACGAACCCATTTTTTCAGCTAGGGGAAGTGGAAATATACTGAGCATCCACTCAGCACAACTCTAAATAAAATCTCCTGTATGTCAGGGAGAACTCTGTCCCCGTTCTATTCAAACAGCTGCCACTGAGTAAGCAACTTTTCTATGGGGGAAATAAATTTTTAAAAAATCATTTAAGTGGGTGGCCACTCACTGTTACAGAGCATTTGTTTCCCTCCCTGGCCTCTGTTCTGATCAGCAGAATTGCAAAGAGAAAATACAGAAAATAGAGTTCAATTTGTCCACGGATGCTTTGGGAATCACAACCTGCCCTCTTATAAGAATAGGAAAATAATTTCCACTTCTCCCACATGTCTCTGTTCTAGATTTGAACAACAAAATTTTATCACTGCAGTGGCTCAGCCTTGCACTAGCTGGACTGATACTTCTTTTAGATTTTCCAGTGGCAGAGGTAACCTTCAGCGTTTTAAATTCTGCTTAAACAAGGCTTAGACACCTTGAAATGCTTATTCCAAAACCAGTTTCCTGCCTTTCTGCTTATTCACACAAAGAGCTCCTGCTCACGGAGCTTAAGCTGAAACCATCCAAGTTTCTTTTCAGGTCTGCTCTTCTCTCATTTGATTTTCTTCCTGGACTGCAGAATGGCACATCATAAAAACAGCAATTTATTTAGATTTGTCTGCCACAACTAGAATAGATTTTGAGAAATTTATAAGTGTATAGGATCGGTGGGGAAAAAACCTAACAAAACAAACTGAATTTGGATCGAGGGGTTTTTTTTCCTAATAAGCAAAAAAACCCAATAAACCCATTCCTCAGCTTCATGGCCACAGCAGCTCCTGCTCCTACCTGTGTTTTCTGCAGCCCTAAAGATCCTTTCCTCCCTTCCTTCTCCACCAGTAGCAGCAACTTTTACAAACTGGTTTTTCCCCTTCTGCTCACCCCTTTCTGGTTGCTCCTACTGCAAAGAATTAATGGTTGTGCTGCAGAGAACTGCCTCAGACAGCACACAACAACACAAGATGAAATGACAAAACCAACCAAAAAGCCAAAAACAAAACAAAAAACCCCAAAGCTAACAAAAAACCCAAACAAAACACGAAAAAAACCCAAACAAACAAACAAAAAGAAAACAAAACCCCCAAAAGCAAAAGGCACAAACCAAAAATCTTACACATTTTCCTTTCACAACACATTCTTACAATTCTTTAAACTTCAGTATCTAAATCCTGGCTTCTAAACCTATTTTTATCTACAAACACGGGATATTTTAGCAGCAGAGCTGTGGTTTGGACTTCTAATTTTGCAAACTGAGCGGGTCGGAGGCTGCTCTGACAGAACCCTGGACAGAGCCTGCTGCTGAGGGATGCTGAATGCCAAAGCTTCACCCCTGATGCTTCCAGGAATTTCAGGAGCTGAGTAAGTGGAGCCTAAAATCGATATCAGCTTATTCTGAGAGCAAGGCTTGGGTTTCATGTGGCTTCAGTGCTTTTTTAAAGCTGTGAGAACCAGAGCAAAGTATCTCAGGGCACAAATAATGTGTAATGTTAAGGATTCATGGCCAGCTGTGGTTATCCACACAGAACATTTATGCAATTTTCAGGTTGTTTCGCAGGCTACCAGTGAAGTCATTAACACATAAATGTATTTAAGTCTTGTAAAAAAATACTGTGTTTTAAAAGTGCAAAATGTTGTCCTCTTAGCAAAAGCATTTAATATACAAGGACCTGATATTTCACCTTTAAAATAAATAAATATCCCCTGAGAAAATAACTTGAAATACTAGAACATCCTTAGCTCTGGATAAACACTGAGTAGCAATCTGGGTCAGCTAAAACAGCTCAAAACTCACATTTTGTGCCCTTTTTTCCCATATGTACCTAAGACAGCAGGTCTGTTATAAGCTCTAGTAAAAACCTGCAATAATTATTGTGTGTCAGCCCCAAAAGAGAAACCCTGACTGTGGATTTAGCCAGCATCATCATGGGAGGTGATTTCCCTCCCAAAACCACAAAGCCTTGATTGCTTGGAGCCATCTCCTGAATGGAACTTCAAAGAGCCCATGCAAATCTCCTCCTGAGATCTGCACTGCCTGATTTCAACATTGTCAGCGCTAAATGGGTATTTAGCAATCATTTAAGGCTCAATACTCTTCCCCTTGTATATTTACTGAAATCTATCTGAAGTAGCCTATTTTTAAATCCCAAGGCCCTTTGCTGCTCCCTGATATGAGTCATATGGAAAGCAGCAGGGCAGCAGAGGATGGCACAGGGATATTGTGCCAAAATCACCCCCCCTCTGCAAGGAATCAAAAAGGAATCCTATCACAGAGCCTGGGACAATCCAACGCTCAGCTCATCCTTCAGAGGTGAGTAATTCCTGCCATCCTCCAATAATGCTCAGAACCCAAAGTACCGGCGCGGTTGGTAATTGCCTAAATTCCATTTTTGCACCTCACAGAACTGATCTCACTGCACGTGCTGTCCCATTTTGTCACTTTGATAGCAAATCCAGCGAGCACCATAACCGTACTACAGAAGATGTAGAATAGCTTTATTCATGCCAGAGTAAACCCAAAATAAAGCAAAAGCTGCAGTGGGGTGGCTCTACTGTAATAAAGCAAAGCGTGGCGTTGGCAGGAGAGAAACAGGACCTGTCAACACTGACACAATTATCATAGCTGGAGATTCATTTTTGGTGCGTCCAAACCTGTTATCAAGTGCAATCAATGCCAAGGCACCCAAATTCCTCTTATTATTAAAATATCCATGAATGCCACAGCCATTAATTAAAGTAAATAGCAGGGGAAAGGAGTTGATCGGAAGCCAGGCTTTTCATCTGAGGCCCCTCCTCCCCTTTTGTGGAGACGTGTAAAACCTCACACATTTCTAAACGCCCAGCTCACGAGGAGTTGGGCAGGGTATTGAACTTGCCCTGGACAGATGAACATCCACAAGCACAGGGGGAAATACGGAGGTGCCAGCAAAGGACAACTGGGATGGCAGTGCCACTGTGGGAGTGGGAGGACGGGGACTGGGTGGCCTTGATAAGCACTGGCACACCCTGCCCAAAACGTGCTCAGCCAGCTCGGGATGTTGGTGGCAGAATGCCAGGGATGAACCACCCAAGAGTATAAAAACTCTCAAGGGACATCCCCAAGTACCCTCAGGGTTTTCCTGGTGGAGGGAACAACTTCAGGGACTCGAGATGGCCCCGTGCAGTACATCCTGTGAAGCCTTTTTCATCCTAAACCTAAAGAAAGTGCGGGAAAAGTTGTTTAGCCAGGATCATAATTCAAGGATTGCACAGGACAGCAGAGTTTCCATTTGCTTAGAGAAGCTGAGACAAACAACCTGGACATTATTAAATGCATGATCAATCAAATGCCGGCGTTAATTAGCAGAACAAGCAGTAGAGAAAGGCAAGAACAGCCTTTTAGCACCAGGAGTAAATTCTGCTGTCAAAATTGGTCTCGTGACAAAATAATTAATTTACCTTGTAACTAATTGTACCTTGGCTAGTGCACACACAAAGTAAGACTAGTAGAACCTGAGAAATAAAACATCACAAATACCGGTTAATATCTGTTTAAACACCACAAATTTCTGGGTTTACTTTCTAGAGCGCACTCATTTCAGAAAGCACCAGCTCGTTATGGCTTCAGGGCTGCCGTGGGTGTTTGGGGATGCGTTACCTCTGACAGGTTTGTCACCAGAACCACTGAACAAACAAACAGCTCTGGAGGTGATTCCAGCCCAGCCCTTTAAGCCACACACAGCAACACACAATCAGAGCTTTAGGATGACTTCTGCACCCATACAGAGCCTCTCCTTCAATGGAACGGTTCATTGCATCAATAAAGTAAATCAAGATGTTGGGTTTTTTCTCAGCCAATCATTTTTCCATGCATTTAGAGCCTTCGTGACACTCTGTGCTAGCACTTGAAGCACACACCTACATTGTTTACAGAAGGAAAAGTACTGGATTAAAGGAAGTATTTCCACACAGGAAACTCCATCCTAAATTTTGTCCAAAGCAGAGGTAATTTTGCCTCTTTGCTTCCTTTGCAAACCTATTATTGAAGAACACTACAATTTTCCCTGTCAGGGGAAACTGCTGCCTGATTTTTGGATATAAAACCAAAGGTATTTGTTGATGTTTGCTCTCCTAACACTGTCCTTTACATAATCATCTCCTCCACACACCTTCACACATTCCAACAGCGTAGGAAGCAAATTAAAATTAAGGATGCCAGTAAAAGCAAAGAGCCTGAGATTTGATCCAGGCTGTAACTCTCCAAAAACTGCCTGCAAGGCTGGTGAGAGTCGTGCATGTGTTATCTAGGCCAGTGCATGAAACTTGCTTATTTTAGATAACACTTTATTCCCTGAAGGGAATATGAGCTGCTGAGATAAAACCAGACCTAATCAGAATGGGAGAGTGAAGATAATGAATAAAGAGTGAAGATAATGTTTTTAGAGTGTCAAACAACACTTTTCTACGCTACCCAGCTTCCAAACACTGGAGGAAAAGAGGTTTTATTAACCCAAATTAGCAGTATTTCAGTCCCTCCCAACAAAGCTTAGTGTTTCCCTCACCCAGCTTTGGGCATCTACTCTGTTGTCAGGCCGGAGAAAATCTCTGTATGCACAGAAAATCCACACAAACGCTCCTGGCAGCTTCTATTCCCAAGGTAAAACTTGGCAGGTATTTCACAAACCATTTCTGTGAAGCTAAAGGACTGTCACCAGTGGGAAGGCTCTGGAAAGGAGCTGAGCTGGGAATTCAGTTTTTAGCCTGTAGCCATGTAGTAGTAGCTTGCTAGGAGAGACTGGAAATAACTCATCTCAGCCTTATTTTAAAGTACTAAAAAAATAACATCTTTTCCTCTCGAACCAGCAGCTTCTCAAGACAGAGTTTCTCACAGAGGAACTATGAACTCCCTCAGAAAACTCAGTCTCAGTCTCCTCGTGGCAGGACCTCCACAGATCAGCTGTGATTTCCTAAGCACACACAAGGAAACAGTCTTGCTTTGGTCGAGCTACTATTCCTTAAAGAGTAAAACAAACAAAGCCAAACTTATAATGTAACTCCAGAAGAAAAGAAATCCACATTTATTTTGGCTGCTTTTTCACTGCTATTCTTTAACAAAAGGGAATTATTGGAAAACTTGCATGGACTACCACCAGGACATAGCACTCACCTGTTTAAAGCTATGCCTTTGACAGAAATCCCACTAAAAATGCAAGTTTTGATACTTCAGAGAGGAAAACTGAGTTACTACCCTTACCTGTAGATGTTAAAAATCTGAATCATGCATCTCACCTCGCTGAGGGCCAGGCTGGTCACAAGCTCTAGTGACCACTCAGTCCTTGCTAACAGAGATTTCACAGACGAGCTAAAACACACCACAGAAAGTACAGCTGGAAACGTTTTCACTGTAATCTCTTCTACTTCCATGCTTCTACTCTCCATTAAATAATTTGTAAAGTCATTTTATGCACTACCCAGTAGCACAGTGGCCAAGCACAACCCAGTGGTGTTGGCTTTGGCAGTCCTCGCTGGCTTTTGCAGATGTACACTGAAATTATTCAGCAGCTCTGCTGGCAGCACAGCCCTAACTGGGGAGGCACTGGGGAAACTGGGAGTGAAGGGTTGGAGCTCCAGAGTGAGGGCGACCAAGCCATGCCCGTGTCCATCCCCATCCCACCGTGCACACGTGGCCCAGGAGCACATTATATTATATTATATTATATTATAATATTATATTATATTATATTATATTATATATTACAGTACATTACATTATATCATATTACAGTACATTACATTATATTATATTACATTACATTAATTATATTATATTATTATATATTATTTTATTTTACTTTAATTTTATTTTATTTTTATTTTATTTTATTTTATTTTATTTTTTTATCATGTTACATCATTCAGCTATTTATAAATATCTTTTTCAATGGCATAAAAACGACAAACCCCCTCCCACCCTCACTGGTATCCCTCTGCATTCCTTGCAGCTGGAACACCACGGGGGTCACACCTGAGGCAGCTCCAGGTGGTGACTCTCAGCACTGGCTGAAGCCTCTGGTGGGGCTCAGTTCTCCTGAGGTTACTGGGATGAGCTTTTCCCTCTAACAAACGCTGTCAGGGATGTTGAATGGAATGGCTCAGCTGAGGTGGAAGGGAACACGGATAAAGCAATCAGAGCAGCACATGCAGCAAGGTGCCTTCATTACTCACAGGATCTAAAGTGATTTCCACCCCTAAACTGGATTTTGTCTAATCTGTAGATGAGTAGTTCATCCTGGACACTTTGAGGATGCTTCTGAGGTCACTGTCTGGCACGATTAGATACAGCCCAGAATTGCCTGAAGGGCTTCATTCAGAGAATTTCATTGCAATAAAACAAAATACCAAGAGGCTGTGTTTGCACACTCCACCTGCAGAAATGTCCAAAGATTTTGCAAGATCTATGAGCAAACAGAAACTGAAGCTTAAATATTCCATATTTTTGTTACTAAGTTTTTACTCCCTTCTTTTGGTGAGATTTAGATACAGATAGATTTAGATTTAGATACAGAATTTATAATAAGTTAGATAATGAAGAAACCACTCTGACTGAGATATAAGGAGCCTGTTATTCTGCACTGTGGTACTTTATTTTGCAGACAGTAAACATTTATAAATATTTAAAATATTCTTTTCAAAATGTTTGCCATTAATGACATTGCCTCAATTATGCAAGGATAAACTTTGGAACACCATGAACAGGTGCAGGGCAGTGGATGACATGCCAAGCAAAGCTTCTCTCACTGCAGAGCTCGGAAAGAGTAAAACCAAATCCTGAAATTTTAAATAGACATTGAAAATACAAAGTTCTATGAAAAATTGAGCAGAGAACTTGGATTATTCTACAAAATATTGAGCAGAAAACTTGGTTTAGTCAGCAAGATAATCTTGCCAAAGTGTAAACCTGGATGCCACTTGGAAAAGTAAAAATAATCCATAAAATCACCAAATCTAAAGACAATACAATGAAAACACAACTGAAAGAATAGAAGTTCTTCTCAAGATTTTCAATCAGTAAACAATAGGGAATTTCTTAATGCCTGCCTTTCTGATCTGAATCTAAACAAATCTGTGATTATTCAGACCAAAATAACTTTCTGCAACTCGTACTTTAATGTTGTCACTGTTACTGACAAGAACTAAATCTAAAATACTGATCTCCCTGGCTGCAATAAAACATTCACTCAAACCAGCTCTCTGCTGCCACTTGTTTATCTAAAATGGATCCAGAAATCCAAGGCTTCATCTCACCAGTCAGCAGAACATGTCCAAATAATTTCCCACTGGAAATTGATCTGGAAACCAAGTTGCTCACAAGTATTCTGGCCAACTCTTTCATCATTAAAAATCTTGCTGCACCAAAGAGTTCCTGAGAGCAATTGATTGGGGAAAGTGTTCCACAATCAGCTCAGAACCAATTGATTAATTGTTTACATCAGAAAAGGGTAGGAAGCATGGGGAATGTTCTGTTGGCTTGCCAAAGGGGCTTAGGAAAAAAGAGCAAGAATAATTTGTCAGATAACATTTGAACACTTGTACAGAAAATAAACTAAGGCTGTAGTCCCCTCAGTCTTTCAGGATTGCATTCTAAACTTCCCAGAACGTCTTCCCAACTGGCACCATTTAAAACAACTGCAAAGCCTGTCAGATTAGCTTCTTGAAACCTCAGATCTTTGCTGCGTGCCTGATCTCTGCGGAACACGGTTCAAAATGCCAGCACCACCAAGGTGTGTTCAAGCCACTATAATTGGCCTCATAATCTCCAAGTATTCAATGAAGAAAAACATTTTAAGAGTTAAAAAAGCTGTCAGTGAGTGAAGGGAGGAGGGGAATTTTAGTAAAGTAACGAGCCATCGGCTTTTAGACAATCTGTAAATTGGAAAAGGTAATCTCAGTTTATCAGCTGAGCAAGGGTGCAACTTCAAACAGAAGCAGGAACAAAAGCTGCTCAGCAGCAACCTGACACATTGCAGGGGTGTAATGCAGAAAACTGGGACTTGGGCTGGGGTTGGAGTTAGGTTTGAACTTAAACAATATATTTGGTCAGTGACATTTGACCTCAGCACTTGATATCCACACGGTCAAGTCCACCTGATAAGATGCCAACACTGGTTTGGAAGAACGGGATTTGCAAGGTGAGATGTCCATGGCAAAGCTGTAACACAGGTGCCATGGGAACAGATCCCCTGGAAGACTCCCAATGGAGGAGAATGAATGCACACACACAAATCCTCAAGGACTTCCAAGCGACAAGTGAGTAAATAATTTGAATTTTTATTATTCTATCCATGTTGGAGCTCTTGTATAACTTAGCTCTAAACTCAGAAACACACACGAGAACAGAAAGCCAGGAATCAATGCAACAAGAACAGCTGCCACACTATGGGATGCAGGAAATCCATATTTTTCCTCTTCCTTTCATTCCCAAAGACACAACAATGCAGAGCCTGGACAGTGTAACCTTTGCTGTGTCCTCCCAAAAACACGAGCAACCCCGACCTCCCTCCGCTCTCCCCTTTTCACCTCCTGCAAGGTCTGACAGCTGCCCATCATCTTTGGCCTATTAAAGAAAACCAGCCTCAGTAAAACCTCTGACAGTTTTTACAACAATGTAAGCTGTCTTAGCACAAAGAAATAAGTCTTTATTCCACCGTTTTCTTCTGAATTGAAAAACGCAGCCACACTTCACTCTGGAAATGTGACAAACTCCCAGCGTTTACAGGGGATGGAGATATCCCAGTGCTCCCATTAAAGACTGCGCTGTTCCATGTATTTTTCCACCTTCCTGCCTGCCTGCTTTACTCTAGGAACGCGCTGTCTGTAACACAATGATCTTGTACACCCAGGGTGAAGCCTCTCCCGTGTGTGAGTGCTCCCGGAGCGCTGCGGGGACCGGGGGCGGTGCGTGGGCGAGGGCAGCAGCGGCAGAATCACCAGCAGCAGCAGCAGCGGCAGAAGAAGAAGAAGAAGAAGAAGAAGAAGAAGAAGAAGAAGAAGAAGAAGAAGAAGAAGAAGAAGAAGAAGAAGAAAAGAAGAAGAAGAAGAAGAAGAAGAAGAAGAAGAAGAAGAAGCAGAAGAAGAAGAAGAAGAAGAAGAAGAAGAAGAAAAAGAAGAAGAAGAAGAAGAAGAAGCAGAAGAAGCAGAAGAAGAAGAAGAAGAAGAAGCAGCAGCAGCAGCAGCAGAAGAAGCAGCAGCAGAAGAAGAAGAAGAAGAAGAAGAAGAAGAAGAAGAAGAAGAAGAAGAAGCAGCAGAAGAAGCAGCAGCAGAAGAAGAAGCAGAAGAAGAAGAAGAAGAAGCAGAAGAAGAAGCAGAAGAAGAAGAAGAAGAAGAAGCAGCAGCAGCAGCAGCAGAAGAAGCAGCAGCAGAAGAAGAAGAAGAAGAAGAAGAAGAAGAAGCAGAAGAAGAAGAAGAAGAAGCAGCAGCAGCAGCAGCAGCAGCAGCAGCAGCAGCAGAAGAAGAAGAAGAAGAAGAAGAAGAAGAAGAAGAAGAAGAAGAAGAAGAAGAAGAAGAAAGAAGAAGAAGAAGAAGAAGAAGAAGAAGCAGCAGCAGCGGCAGCCCCTGAGCGGCTCCGCCCGCAGCGCAGCGCGGCCGCCCCCGGCCCCGCGGGGAAGGAGCCGCAGCTGAGTCACGGCTCTGCCTCTCCCCCCGCCAGGGATTTTCTCTCCAAGCTCACAGACATCGCTGTGACGAGTGATTCTTCCTTTCAGGGCTGAACCTCCAGCGTTTTGACGTCTAAACTGGGAATTTGTGCGAGTGCATCCTTACCCCCGTTCCGTGGTTGACGCCCCTTTCCCCCCAGCATCTCTGCTCAGTTTTTGCTGGAATCCGAGGACGAAATCAAGTACATCGTCATAAAAAATTAGTGTCAATTTCCATGTCCACTAATTTATGCAAACAGTGATATTTATTTAAACTACAAAGTATTTGCCTGTACTCCTGTTGGTTTCTGATACAGGACAAATACACACAATTTTATATTTGTCACAAAATCCTTACCAGCCCTGGAAATTCAGGAGACAGATCCAAACTCTGAGTTTAGGATATAATTCCTTTGAAGAAAAGCCTCTGCTTTAGAAATGTGGCAAACCTGTTCCAATGGTTTGCTACAATGGACAAGGTTTAGTCTTTGCTGTCCATCAGCTGTCAGGAGGGCAAAGCTCCTTTCTTGAAATGGCTTCCAAATGATAAGCCAAGTGAAAGAAAACAATTCCAAAGGCAAGGTTCAGAACTGCAAGAATTATATCATAATCATTAAAAAAAATTATGTGTAAAAGTCAAACGAACAAAATAAGCTCTTTGCCACCCAAAGACCTTTAATATTCCAAGCTGGGTAACACATGGAACATGAGACTGAAGCCACTTTATAATTACTTCACTGAAAATTCTCTGTTAGTATTTCTGTATTTAATTCTATGTTTGCTAGATGCCCGTGGAGATAAATATGTTTTGCTACTCGTTCTGGATGTGTCTGAAAAGCAGCAAAGAAACAGTGATAAATAATAATTCAGTGCAGAAAACCAGGTCTTTTTGTTTATTTTGAATTCCACTGCTTTGTACAACCTCACTGTGTTCCACAAATACTTAATCTACCAACAATAAGCTACAAAAGTCAATCTTGGTGCACCCTGGAGGTGTCCAAGGAATGACTGGATGTGGCACTCAGAGCTCTGGGCTGGGGACACGGTGGGGACTGGGCACAGCTTGGATGAGGATTTAAGTCCATTTGTTTCATTGGATGGAATTTCTCACTCACATGATAACTCACATGCTAATTTTTTTAAAAAACCTAAGATTTAGAGAGTTCCCCACATCTTATCACCAAGAGCATTCCTGACTTGTAAGAAAACTAAAACCCCAAAATGCAAATATGGGTTTGTGTGCAATCCCTGTACTGATCACAAATAAGTTGTGGTGGTTTTTTCTGGATCGATACCTGACCGAGAACCAAATTATCTCCTGTCCCAATTCTGCCCCTCCTTGCAGAACTGGAGCCTTAACTCAAAGCTGTCCAACTCTCAATTTCATCCTCCTCCTGATTTATTTTGCAATTTGTAACACTATGCTCCATGATTCAAGCAAACCCCAGCAACAAATCACAGGCTCAGGAAAGCCCTGCTCTTCTTGACAAGGTGAATGAGATTTTCCCTTCATTCCCCAGTCTGCCATGAGGAATTGTTTCTCCAATAATTCCTGGCCTTAACTGCAAAATGTAAGCAGTTGCTTATGAGTGTTGTTACTTCTTCCATATGATTCTGTCTTGGATCACAATCCCGAGTCAGATGAAAAATTAGAGATTATTAATGGATGTTCCTTCTCCAGGGGCACCCTGCAACACACTCAAAAAATTCAGGACTTGCTCAATCTGTCTTCTCAAAAGCTCAACTGCTGCAATGCTAAAAATGTGTCCAACAAAAGGGCAGGAAAAATTGGAAAAAGTTGATGCACATTTCAAACACTTCCCTATGAAAATGCGGTTTCGATATTCCTCCAGTGTACTTGTAACTCATCAAAAAGAGTCTGGAATGTTGGATATTACAGTAATTTATTTCTAAATTGTGCTATCCAGTGGTGGGGACCAAATTGCTGCCAGAGCATTCTTTGCTACTGAAACTACAAGATGATGTCAGTTCAGGTGAACCAACATCTAAATTTAACTACTATACACATCTTGTCTTAGTTTGATTCTTTTTAAACACCAAGGTCATCACAGGGAATCTGGCTAGTCACCTGGGCTTTGAGGAAGGAGTAGATATTGGGATAAAGAGGAACGTGAGTGAGTGGTAATAATAGATTCTTACAAATAAATATTCTAATGAATTCGGAGCACTGGTATTTTATCTTCGATAAATCCTGTTAAAGAGGAACAGCAAGAGGAAAAGTTAATTTCACACAGACAGCAAGAGCACAAGGAAAGAACTTTGAATTATGACAACCTAAATGCATTTGATCCTGTAGTTTAAATGTATGGCAAAGCAATAATCTGTTCAGGTACTGAGTGTAATTCAACATATTAGTGATGAATTGAGTGTATCAATAACCAGTCATGAGAATTTTCAAATCCATTATTACAGCTTGAGCAAGGACAATTTCTTCCAGCCCATGTGCCCTTTACAAGCTGAATATTTCTAATCAGTGAGAGCTGAATGACCAAAGGAATAAACACAGGAATGGGAGAGGGGAAGGGATGATGAGAGGAAAGCAAAAACAAAACTTCCAGAAATGTGGATTAGGGAAAACTTGGCTCTGCTACAAACTCCCATATCCAAGAGAACGGAGGGAGCGAGGTGAGCAGAGGAGCAGCCAATCTCCAGCACCCAATTTCCAGTGCCTTGTGCCTTTTTGGTGGAACCATCATTTGCATTTAATCATGCTGCTCATAACAGGCTCTTGGAAGGCTACAGAAACAGGAGAATAATCCCCATTATCCCAACACAAAGAAATTCCAGCAAGGTGATCTCCCAATGGCTGAGCCACAAGAGAATTGCAAGTCCCAATCATTTGATTTGGTTTTTTTCCCCAAAGAGATGCTACTGCTATAAATGGAAGTGAACAGTTCTGCAAGTGAAAAAAAGCATAAGATAAACCCATATTTGTCCCACCTAAGTACTGGAGAGGGGATTTTTTAACAATGCCTGCATTAGCTACAAAGATACTTTATGCAGAAATCAGGCAGGTACCTCAGAGAAAATGTGTTTGAATAATGGCAAGTATTTTACTTTTGGGAAACCTCTTGAACTGCACAATAAGAATTATGTCACTCTTCATTCTGTGAGGAATTCTTGATGTAAAAGTCTAAATTCTCCACTATCTTCCAACTTTTCCTTGAGACAACTCCAGGAAAACAGAAGGTGAACAGGAAGAGAATTTCCCAGCTGACAATTCCCGGTGGATTGTGGCTCTCCCACCCTCTGGGGATGTTTTGAAGGGTACCAGACCCACCAGGTGGTTGTTAATGGCTCATGGGAAAGGGAACTGGAAAATGCCACAATGATCATGGAATGCAGCTCTCCTGGTCCCAGAGCTGTGCTGGAGCTGCACTCCACTGAATATTATCATTTGCTTGGAAGAGCCTCCCAATTTCTGCTTTTGTGGAGGTATTTACATCAGTTTACAGCTTAAGCCAGAAATTTATGAGCAGAGTATCACCATTTTTGTCATATTCATTTAATGTCATAACTTTTGCCTATTTGAAATGAAGGGTGACAGATTAAAGTCAGGAATTAACTTCTCAGAAAAATCAACTAATCCCCAGGAAGCAGCTTGAAACAGCTCTTGTAAAAAGGAACAGCAAGTAAAAATGTCATGACTAACCACAGTGCATTATTTCCCCAACACATCATTGCTCTCCCATGAAGATACTCCACAGCTCATGTGGAAACAATACAAGAGTAAATAAACACAGGATTTGTGAACAGAACATGCCTAAGCACTATTCTACCTCTTTCACTGCCACTTCCAGCCCTCCACAGTAATTTCACCCTAAATGTTCCATTTTGGTTTCAAAATAAAGGGCCAGATTAGAAGCTGTTCATAAAAAAAGACAGTGGCATGAAAAACACAGATAAGTGGATTTTTCTCTCTCATCCTTTCCGAGTGGTTTCGGTGATGCTTGATTCAAGCAAAAGTAGGTTCTAAAATATTCTTTCTAAATAAAAATTGCAACTTTTACGCAGTTCTTGAAGTCTGCTCTATTTTTTTTAGCACAGTTAAGTGACTGCACGCTGGACCCAGAACACGCAGCAGCATTAGTGGGGACAGCTGACAAACAGAATCGGAGAAGGCACTAATTGGGCATCAGCTTAATTCGAGTTTGCACAGGAAAAACCTTATTCCATTCGAATACAATAAAAGAATCTACACAGGCAGGTCCTGTGCACTGAAATCTAAACAGAAGTATTTTTTGAGAGGGTGTTAAAGATGATTGAATATTTATAATTTTAACCATCTCATTGGAGCTGTTTCTAATCAATTTATTTTCCATTTACAGACTTACGGAGCTGCTACTGGTCCCACAGTCCCAGGTTTTTACCCCGAGTTTTCAGGCAATGTTTCAGACAAAACTGAAGAATTTCTCCTCACTATGCAGAATAATTTTATGCCCTGGACAGGTCTTTCAGGAAAATGCTCCTGGTTTACTGCAGACAGACAGAGATATGTACACACCTTCACACATGTGCAGCTTAAGCTGCTTCTTGCCCCAAATGAAATTAGTTGTGTGTGTTGACAGGATCAGCTGCACGCCACTCCAGCCCTGGTGCAGCAGAGATGGGCACTTTGATGCTTTACAACAAGCTGCTTTTGCTGATTAACATCATTAACTCTGATTTACGTGTTACACATAATCCTGCTTTGCAACATGAAAGTTACTTGCCGAAGTCCTCGAAGTGAAAATAGTCTGTTCTCACCTTGAGGAGTCCAGAGTCTAGGTCTAAAGAATTTCAGTCATCTATCAAAAAAAAACCCCTACTCTAAAACACTAACTAAAGAAATATAAAAGTGACTTTTGGAGCTATTGTTCATCCCTCAAAAATAAATGTTTTCTTGATACCAATTAGGTTTGCTTCCTTTCAAACACCCAGTTGAAAATTCACAAACTGAACCAAGCCTTGAAATGAAGTAATGTGCCTTAAACCTTACAGTAGTGTCTGGTAAAGAGTTACACGTACCAAGTCTTCATCCCATCTTGGCAGGCAGACAGACAGACAGACAGAGCAGTTTGCCATGAGCTTTTCAAAAAGCTGAAACCAATACTGGGATTCTGTTCCACAGAAAGCATCACAAATGCACTGTTCTGCATCACCCAGATAAGAAGTGACGAACAAACATTCAGGGGAAAGCCTCCATCAGCCCAGTAAGGAGCCCAGAAAATCAGAAAATGGAGATTTAATTCTACTGTTGCAATGTAAAGCCACCCAGAGCCTGGATTTCAGGATAACAGCACCTGTGTGTTTATTCTACACTGAAAGCCTTCCAGACATTATCACTGAGGGATTTGGACAATAACAATCACACTCTGCCACCCTGCTTCACTGTGCAGTTGTATTTTACTCCAAAGGCCACTCAGGAGCTGATTTGTCATCAATACACAGCCCAGCAGCCAAGGATCTGGGGAGCTGAAAAGGGTATTTATAATGGGCCACAATATTCCGAAAAATCCAAACAAAAAACAAACCAACAAAGAAAACCACCAAGCAATTACCCCAAAGCTTCATTAGCTGCCTGACTTCTTGGAAAAGCCTTCTAGCAAATAAAAGAAGAAAACAACTGCAAGCCTTAAGAGAAAAGCCCTGCTGTGAGACCCTCCCCAGCCTGGCAAGGGCAGAGCTGCAGTCTGCTGCCACCCACACCTTCCACGAGCAAAGACCAACCCAGCAGAAGTGATTTTAGTAGAAATAATGTAAACCTTCATGCACACTAATTATGCTTTATATGAGTGTCTCTCTTGACTCCTCTCATGTGTTGCTATTGCCAAGGAAGTTAATCTTACCCTCGTGTACGTTGGATTGCTGCTGGTTCACGCCAGACATTTCTTCCTTAGCAAGAAAATTCATCAGCACAAAAATCCTAGAACATGGGTCCAACGAAAAGAATTTAGGCAGAGAACAGCCTGACACAAACCCTGAGTCTCTAAATCCCTTGCACTGCAACCCACACAATAGATCCTCATGAGAGCTGTCTTCAAAACAGCAGCTGACTTTTCACTGGCACCGTGGAAGAGCCTCCTTTTATTCCAGAGCAACCCAACAGCAAGAAAACAACAGCCATGAACTATTTTCTATCTGGACAACGTGCACTGGTGAAAATTCCTACAAATTCTTCTCCAAAAAACCCTTCTGCATACAGATGTACACGACTACATACACACAAACACATTTTAAAAGGCCTGTCACAAACACTCTTGTCATTTATTAATATATATTGTATGGAACAGCCACACAAGACTCAGGAAAATTAGTTTTGGTTATCTGCTCAAAGACAAAGGTTTCATAAATAATTTTTCCTAATTAAAAGTATCCCTAGGATTTTTATCTACCTTGAACAGCAGATGGCTGAGACAACAACTCTTAAGTTAAACAAGTTCTGCAGTCACAGCACGCTATGAAACCATATTGCCACTCAGTGGAATTGGATGTATTTATCATGTTTTATCATTAAACCTTTTTATCACACTTCCAGGATCACAAATCTCACATGGTGGTTTTCTAATATTAATTTAGAAACCTTATCATCTTTCAAAATTCCCTCAATGTTGAAGCGTGTGTATACATAGAGAGCCTTCATTGGAAATGATTTTCAGTACAGAAGAAACCACTGAAGCAAACTAAGAGGTAGTGAAATAATGCTGAATCTTCCTCTCTGGAAACATCCTGGTTTCCCTGAACAAATGGGAGGCTTAAGAGACTGTGACTGATCTCATATTGGAGTTTAATCCCCTAAATCTGGGCTGTTTCAGTGGAATTATAATCAGTTTTATTAGTAAGAAATCAGAAGGAATAAAGAAGAAACGGGGTCAGACAGAACAAACCTGAGGTCAGGCACGGAGCTGTGTACACACAGACCTGGAGCAATCCATGAATTAAATGAATCCCACCCGCATCTGAATTCCAAAAGGAGTGAGCAGAGGTGCCCTGGCAGCCCTGCCAGCAGGTGATGGGCAGCCAGGATCCCACAGGAGCCCACACATCCCTCAGCATTCCCTGGCACAGCTGGAGCTGAGGCTTGGTGCTTCCAGAGCCCTGCACTGCCCGAGACACCTGGGGTCTGCAGGGAAACCAGGACCAGCCTCCTTGCATTCAGCGTCCAGTGTCCTCTGGATTAAACACTTCTATCACTTCAGCTCGTGAAGTACAAAGAAGGATTTGACCTCAGCCACCAGCTGTTTGTTAGGAATCTGTTCTTTCTCATTTGTGTGCCAGCCAGGGAGGGACACACCTGCGAGGATGGGGAAATGGACAAAGTCTTTGCACTTTTTGCCCAAGCCTGGAGCAGCCTGCAGCTCGTGTTGGCTCGAATACCTGTCCCTGCCAGCCTGGAGCACTGAGCTCTCTCTGAGAGGGCCAGTTCGACTGGGCACAGATAAAGCTGTTTAATTAAAAGCAGCAGTGCAACCAAGCAAGCAGCTCTCATTCCAGACCCAGGTCTGAGGCTGCCCTCCCACCCACGGTGTCTGCGAAGTTTTATCACCTCCCTGCACATTTTTGTCACTCCACAAGGCAAGCTGCCTCGTCTTTGGAAGCAATGTCATTACTGCAGGTAACATTCTGCTTCATCCTTTATGGCTTCGCTTTTTGTCGTCTGCAACATTGCTTTCTTTGCCAATTTACTCTTTTCCATTCTTGACAATTTTTCCACCTGCCTGTAATTACCCTTTGCTGTTGTGTTCAGCCAGCCAGGTCCAAATTCCTTCTGTGGAGGTTCTGTATCCAAACCTGACCGCCTGCACGTGTTATTCCCTTCCTCAAACACAAGTTGAAACTCAGACATATTTTCACTGAAGCCTTATCACATCTTTAAATGCAGATTGCAGTGTACCTTATCTATAAATGTATAACCTCCCCCCAACATCAGTCTATTTCAGTGGTATTAAAAGAGATTTCTGTAGTTTAGAGCATTCCTAATGGGATACAATTATGTCATATTGGATATGATATTTCCGTGGGTCACTCACACGGTGCTATTAGGAACTGGGTACTAAAACTGCATAAAATGAAGTCACTACTTTTGGAACATCCTGTGGGAATATTTAGCATCAATCTTTTGAGCAAACATGCTTCCAGCAACCATGGCTTTTTCAGTGTCCTGCAGTGTTTACAGAATGGCAAACCCCATCCATTTCAAACAGGAAGTCCTCCACACACACTTTTGCAAGATGAACAATAAGACATCCATTATTATAGTTTTTAATACTCTTTTGTTCCATGCCTCTCCTATTTCAACCGGTTACAATTTGCTACTGGAAAGCCATTATCAAATCCTGAATAGGTTGTAAGTAGAATTTCTTATTTTACTTGGTTCCATGGTCTACCAAGCAATTTGTTATTCTTTTTATCTCTCACTTCAGTCTTGTTACTTAGAAATGTACCTCCCTAAAATTCATTATTTCCTTGCCAATTTTTCTATTTCCTTTCTCTGAAGGCAAACTTTAGAAGAAAACATTGGCAAACTTTTTCTCTAATATTACCCATTCAACTCAACGTGTTACTGTAGCTTTCATTAGGCTTCAGAGACACTTCTATTGTCTCTTCAAGAAAACCACTTGGATCCTGAGCACAGGGATCAGGGACGGGATAGGGGTGACACCAGAGAGAATCTGTCCAAATTTGTGGTCATTTACACTCAGCTGCCTAAAACATCATCAGAGCCTGGAAGAGCTTGTTTAGCTAGAGCAGCACACAGAGCATGGAGGAGAAAGCGTTTTCCACTGAGATCTGGTTTTCATTCTACATCTTGTCACAAAGGTAATCTCTCTCACATATTGTGCTTTGCTATTTATACCAACACAGCCAAGTATTGCACATGACAGAACTCCAGATAAACAGAAAAAAACCAGCAATTTTCTCTCTTAGATCATCTTAAAATACCAGCACACACTTTGTCTGGGGCAGCACCAGCTGGCTGTTGGGAGAGCAGACACAGAACACAACGTGTGTGAGGTTGCTGTACACTACAAATTCAGATTTAACACAGCTTCAGTTAGCTCAGTGCATGCCCTGCTTCTCCAGCCCTTGCCCCGTGTGGGCTTGATATTAAAAAATGGACAAAGAAGTAGTGTCAAGGCCCCATGAGCTGTACCTCACCCCTCAGAACACCTCCTGCAGTGGCTGAGGAGACAGAGGTCAGGATGAACTCTGCAGAAACCCTCGTGGTTTCCTGCGTGTGCCCTCCCAGCCTGCAGAGCTGTGCTGTTTGTGCCTGCATCCCTCCTTTCACTGTGCTGTTATTTGGATTGCAGAGGCAGAGAGCCCTCAATGCAGAGCTGGCAGTGAAGGGCGTGCTGGGAAGCAGGGCTGATCTAATTACCTGGCTGGAAGAAGCTGTCTGAGCACACACTGGCCTCATGCAAAAGCTGCTTGCCAGCTCCCTTTTGGAGGGCTGGGAACCCAGTCCAAAGGCCACAACTAGAGTTAGGCTGAAATATCTCACAAAGATCGTTTTGAAATGGGACACTTCCATAGGAAGCAAAAATTAGAGAGAAAGTAAAACTTTTGTCACTCTTGCTCGGTTTCAGAGGTTTTAAGGAACCTATTTCGTCCTTGAAATATGACAGTGTTATACCAAAGGCAAGGTTATTTTCCTTAATATCAAGAGTTTCTTGTTGCAAAGGGCATTTTAAATTAATAAAGGTGATTTAGTACATGTGTTTTCCTCCCATATAAGATATATATATTGATAAGATTATCTTTTCCTTACACTCCACATTTGGTCAAAGTCTTGAGAGCTGAGACCCTTTAAAAACCAGCTCCTCCCTCCTCTACAACACTGCTGGATTTGCCTCCAAACACATCCCACCTTCAGTCCCAGTGCCAGGGAAGCCCTTCCATCCCCTCCCTCTGTCAATCTCCAGCTCCACATTTGTCACACCCTGGGTTTCCCTCCCCAGTTCCCACCTGGCTCTTGGCTTTATGCTGGTAGCAGTGAGCTGTGCCGTGCCAGGAGGCTGCAAGGACATTTTCCTCCTCCAGAGTCATCCCAAAGGACAGGAGAGTGCTCTGGCAGAGCAGTTGCCCTCATTTATGCGTTATTAAAATCAAGTGACGCCTTCTAAATTTGGAAAACTTGCTCACTGAAGGCTTACAGTGAATGAAATGAAAGCTGCAGCTACTAAATCAATGTTACAACTAAAAACATGAGTATTCTAGGCCAACAGAAGTTAGGAACTGCTAATTAGTTATGCACAATTGAACCATCCCTAATGAACAGAAAAACTGCAGGGAAATTTTCACTGTAGTGTGTTCATGCAAGTTTGGTAGTTACAAAAAACAACAGCACACACAGCTTTCATTGAAACCAGTTTCCACATTCTAGTGAATGAAAAAATACCTAAAAAACAAAAAACAAACCCTAAGAAACTCATGCTGCTCACTTTATGAAATTTTTGTGTCGTAAATGAGTGCTTTTCTGCACTGCAACAACAGTGTTCAGATTAAGAATATTTCTGATGAGCAATGTTGGCCCATAAATGACTCAGTAATTTTAAACCAGAAAGTTTGCTCTTCATACAGCATTTGTCCCAGCCATTTGGGGTTTATCTTTGGAGCCTGTCACAAGCTGAGTAACTACTCAGGCAGTAAACATGAAGTGAAATGCATAATTGTCTGGGGGGAAAAAAAAGGTACTGATACTTATAACCAGATTTGTGCTTAAAAAAACACAAGAACAAGATTTCCCAGCTTTGTTTTTTTATAGTTTCATTGCTGCTGCCAACAAGTCTGATATTCAAGCTTTAAAGGACAAGACACACAAAGTGATGATTAGTTTTCGATATTGAAACAGCTTTCTGAGTCTCATACATAAGCTTTTAATAAAGATAATAATCTTTACACAGAGTCTTGGCCCCTTGCCACCAATGTATGGCCTCTCATCAATTGCTTGTTCAGCACTGAATATTCAGGACTTTTTGTGTACAGAACAAAAGGGTTATTTCCTGAGGAAATCAAACACATTTTAAAATAAACTTATCTAGCTGAAAATTTTGGACACTTAATGCAGAATTAAAAGAGAAGTTGAAGCAAGCTGTTGAGTTTTAATTTAGCTCTGTCAGCAGTTGCTTGGATGACCTTGAACAAATTATTTCACCTCTTAGTTTGCTCTATTTGTAAAATATCAACAACGATCCTCAAAGCTGTAAAACAACCATTGAAATCTCCCATCCAATCACCATTAAACCTAACAAGTGGTTCTTGAAGCTCTCCCCTCCCCAGCAGATCCATGGAGCATCTGTGCATCAGACACATTCCCACTGCATCTTAAAACCCATCCACCAGATGTGTGAACTCATCAGAGGGTTCTGGAGATCAAGATATGGAAAATGTCTGCTCAATATGCAGCTGCAGATGAAAAGGACATCACATTCAAGTGCATAAAGAACAGGCCTGGAAATGAAATCAGCTTTTCCAACGCCTTCACTAATTTATATAAATTAGTAGCACTGGACCATGGAAGGGTTTGCATTGCAGGTCACCTCTTCCTCATGGGGCTGCTCTGGAATGACAGGGAGTTTCTACAATAGGTGGTGGAAATGGCTGCTGGCTATTTGCTTCCACCTGTGGACCAGAGGGTCATTCATTGTACAGAGTGGCCAAGAGAAATTCTTCCATGAGAGCCAGGACCAGCAAAGACCACTTGCCATGGATTTATTGACTACAGCCTTTAGCCTATTTTGGATTTGTCCCTTCACTTGCCACCAAGGCTGGTGGAAAGTCTTTGATTCTGCTTCTTTTGCAGTTCTGCCTTTAGGAGAAGCATAACCACTAAATGTGGTTGCAAGTTTCCAAAGAACCTCTGGAAATTTCTTTACAGCTCTAACACACCTTGGATTGAGAAAGGAGGGTGGTTTGGCACAACAACTGCATTTGCTCTTGCCTTAAGAAGTCAGGAAAATGGTAAAAAACATACAAATTAGTATAGAAAGGCAATGCTCCCATTTTTTTATCCTGTCCCATGCCAGAAAAGTAAAGTAATTGAAATGGAGAATTTCAAAACTTGCAATAGGACAAACCTCTTAGGGCAAGAAATCAAGGAAGGATGTCATTAAGATCAAGATTACAAAATGCAAGCAACAACTGGGATTTGGTTCCAGGTAAAATGTCCCAGGTGATTCCATGAGCAACAGCAACAATGTTGGGTTACCAAATCTTAGGCTTGAAGTATGAATCAACCTCTCACAGAAATAAAATCTACTGGAAACAAGATGTCCCTTTACACCAGGGGTAAGAGGGAACATGCTTTGCTGACAGAAGAAGGTGTTTATGCTTCCTCTGGCACCTGCTGAAGAGAGGATACTGAACCAGCAGGATTTCAGTGTGATCCAGACAGAAATCCTTTGATTCCTACTGAAGCTGCAACCCACAAGCAATACACACGTTCTCAATTTAAAACAAACACAGTGCAGCTCAAAGCATGACAAAAACAAACCCCAAGCATCTGCTCCTCCTCTCAGGATCAGTGCCCATCAGCTGCGAGGGTTTCTGGGGAGGCTCTCGGGGTGATTCTGTTGCTCCCGTTATTGACAGGGTTTGCTCGCAGCATCACATGACAGAGCTCTGCAAACCTCCCCTTGCAGCACAGGCCAGGGCAGCTGGGGGTGCCCAGCACGCCACTGGCACTCACCTGCTGCCCATCCCAACCTTTCTTTTCCTTTCCCAAATGACAACCCACATTCCGTTTTAGCCCATCTAGATCAGTGTGCACCCACACGGACATCCGTACTTCCCAAGGTATGGAACAAACTCTTCTGCATGCACTACCAGAATTCACACGTATCTGGAGTTGTATGGGACCCACGAGGGTCAGACAGGGCGTTTCTCAGGATATATTTTAAAATCTTCAGTTACAGAATGAGTGATTTCTGGGAAAGAGCCGGTGCAACAACAAACTGCTTTTCTAGAACTACTATGTATCCATGTCACATACTATGAGGAGGGGGGAAAAAAAAGGCAAAAGCAAGCAGGCATGAGTAACCTTGTGTAGATTTGTGAGGCTCCTACCTGGCGTGCTCTTGGGGGAACTCCCCACGGAGGTCTTTAAAAGCTTTGCCCATATCAACAGATTGTGTTAATTTGGAGTGCATTTATCAAGTATGCAAAACCACGTATGTAAAACCACGTTCAAAATACTCAGAGTGGCTTCAGTGAGCACAGAAAAATCTCCCAGAAACAAACGTTATGAACATCTACAGTTATTGAATGTATCAGGCAGAGAGCTGTGAGCTACAGAGTATTAAACAAATAGATGTTTCTACAAGGCAGGGAGCAGTGTCCATGGATGCATCTCCATGACGTAGGTACAGAGGCTGCCTGAGTCTGGCAGATACAACCACCTTGTTTTTTCCAAAAAGAAAAAAAAAAAAGAAAAGAAAAAAAAAAGGAAGGGAAAAAAAAAAAAGAAAACCATCCCCTCCCCACACCACCAGCCACAAAACCATCCCCAGAAGAAAAAGCCTGGAAAATATAACAGGTAATGTTATCTTAACATAAATAACATATCTGCTATAGTTAAAGGCTTACATTTTCGTTTCAAGTATTTTATTAAAGTACCATTTGAAAGCAAATTGGATCCGATCACAGCACTGCACGAGTCCATCCAGACAGTAAGGCTATAAATTTGAGAGGCTGAGAATAAAACCCTAAACCCACAATCCATTACTGGATGATATCAGTGCTACAAAAACAGACTTGTTTTACTCTGTATTATTTTAAGGCGCTGCTAAGACCTCCTGCACTGTAATTAGCAACAGCGAATGAGACGATTCTCAGCTTGATGTGCAAACACACAAGTTAGCGAGGGATTGATAGGAATATGTCCTCCCTCTAGAGCACAGCATCCACCAGAGCCGGCCGTGATAAACAGGTCTGGAACAGCCATAGCCTCTCCTGCTCGTACCAGCCAGGCACAGGCAGAGCCGCGCCGCTGGCCACGTCCCACGCCTGGTAAATCCCGCATTTTTAATGATATCATTAAAAGCCAAACACGCTGCCCAAATAAAACCTGCCGAGTTCATGAAGCCCATGGCAGCAGAATTCCCGGAGCTAGGGCAGAGCGAGGGCTGGTGCCCGGCATCCTGAAGGACCTTCACCCGAACGCGCATTGGAGACGCTGCCACAGGAGCAGCGGGAGCTGCGTGAAAACAAACCGGCTCGTAAACACGAATTAACCCACGGAACGCTACAACCACACGCAGTTCCGCACAGAAATCCGTGCCCAGGACACCTAGATCCAACTTGCCCCTACACACGGGTTCTTTATTTTGTCAGAGAACACAGGATATGCTTGGTCAGGGCGGTAAACATGTTTTATTTAGTGTTGCGATGGAAAACAGATTTCACGGCTAGTCAGGCGCTCCGGGGCTCGCTGGGTTTTTTCGCTCCATCTTCCAGTCCGTGAGGCTGCGCTCCAGCCCTCAGCGGGGCGGGTGTGGGGGCTCTGCCCGCCCCGGGCGCGCCCCCCGCCCCAGGTGAGCCCGCACCTGCCGGGGAGGGACCGCGGGAGGATGGGGGGAAGGACGAGGGGCAAGGAGGAGGATGATGATGATGATGAGGGCGCGGAGGAGCATGCGGGGGGCACCTACCAGTCCGTGTGCGGCTCGTCGATGACCAGGAGCAGCTTGAACTTTCTGCCGACAGCCGCGGAGACGGCGGCGGACGCGTCCACCAGCCCTGCCGAGGCCGCCGTCTGCTTCACGGCGTTGGAGAGCGAGCTGAAGAAGCTGCTGCCCGTCGACTGCTGCGGCGGCGGCGGCTGCTGCTGCTGAGGGGGCGCGGGCTGCGGCGGCTGCCGGCGCTCCGCGGCCGGCGAGCCCGAGGCGGGGGCCGAGGAGCCCGCGGAAGGCGGCGGCGGCGGAGGCTGCTGCGGCTCCGGCCGCTGCAGATCGGTCATGTAGCCATTGGGCAGGTTGGCGATGAAGCTGCTGTCCGAGAGCCTGCGCCGCAGAAAGTTCATCATCTGGCCGGGCGGGCGCGGCGGGGCTGCGGCGGGGCCGGGAGCGGGATGTGCGATCCGCCGGCGGCAGCGCTCCGCGCTCTCTGCGGCCGCGCCGCCGCTGCGCCGCTCCTGCCACCGCCGCCCGCAGGGGGCGGCCGAGGGGGGGCGGGGCGCGGGGACGCGGATGGGGACGGGACGGGGACGGGGATGGGGATAGGGATGGGATGGGAATGGGAATGGGAATGGGGACACGGATAGGGACGGGGATGGGGACGGGGATGGGGATAGGGACGGGGACGGGGATGGGATGGGATAGGGACGGGGATGGGAATGGGGACGGGAATGGGGATGGGGACGGGAATGGGGACACGGATTGGGATAGCGATAGGGATAGGGATAGGGATGGGGATGGGGATGGGGATGGGGATGGGGATGGAATGGGGATGGGGATGGGAATGGGGACACGGATAGGGATAGGGACGGGGATGGGAATGGGGATGGGGACGGGGACATGGATAGGGATGGGGATGGGAACACGGATAGGGACGGGGATGGGGACGGGGACGGGGATGGGGACGGGATGGGAGGGGAATGGGATGGGGACACAGATAGGGATAGGGATAGGGATAGGGATGGGGATGGGGACGGGGATGGGAAAGGATGGGGATGGGAACAAGGATAGGGACGGGGATGGGGACACGGATGGGGATGGGATGGGGATGGGGATGGGGATGGGAATGGGGATGGGAATGGGGATGGGGATGGGGACACGGATGAGGACACGGATGAGGACACGGATGGGATGGGGACACGGATGGGGATGGGGACGGGGATGGGGACATGGATGGGCACACGGATGAGGACACGGATGGGGATGGGGACGGGGACACGGATGGGACACGAATGGGGACACGGATGGGGACGGGGACGGGGATGAGGACACGGATGGGGACAGGCCGCAGCCAGCGCTAGGATGGAGCGGCGTGTCCAGCCGGCACAACGAGGGCCGCAATTTCTCGCCCTGACAGCAGCCCCGCCGTGTTCAGCGCTGCGGTGGATGCGGATGGAGAGGGGAGTAGTGCTGGGGACAGCTCCGCGCTGGCTCAGGTCACCGCGCCTGGAGCGCATCCCCGGGACAGCTCCAGGCCGAGCATCCCCGGGACAGCTCCAGGCCAAGCATCCCAGGGACAGCTCCAGCCTGAGCATCCCCGGGACACTCTCCACCCTCAGCATCCCCGGGACAGCTCCAGGCCGAGCATCCCCGGGACAGCTCCAGGCCGAGCATCCCAGGGACAGCTCCAGGCCGAGCATCCCCGGACAGCTCCAGCCGAGCATCCCAGGGACAGCTCCAGGCCGAGCATCCCCGGGACAGCTCCAGCCGAGCATCCCCGGGACAGCTCCAGGCCAAGCATCCCAGGGACAGCTCCAGGCCGAGCATCCCAGGGAGAGCTCCAGGCCAAGCATCCCCGGGACAGCTCCAGGCCAAGCATCCCAGGGACAGCTCCAGGCCAAGCATCCCAGGGACAGCTCCAGCCTGAGCATCCCCGGGACAGCTCCAGCCTGAGCATCCCCGGGACACTCTCCACCCTCAGCATCCCCGGGACAGCTCCAGCCTGAGCATCCCCGGGACACTCTCCACCCTCAGCATCCCCGGGACAGCTCCAGGCCGAGCATCCCCGGGACACTCTCCACCCTCAGCATCCCCGGGACAGCTCCAGGCCGAGCATCCCCGCGGCCCTCGGGACTGCAGCGTGCGAGGGAGAGGCAGCAGCACCGGCCCGAAGCGCTGGCTGGGGGCAGGAACAGGCACTGCCACCCTTGCATCCCCCAAAATATTAATGAATCCTCTGTTGTTACAGACCTCCCCCACTGGTTATGTCAGAAAGCAGTTTGATGAAGGGGCAGTGCTGTGTATCTTCAAGCAATGCTATGTTGTCATGAGAATTATGGGTGCTTTTTCGACTAGGCTTTCTTTAAGAGTAATTTGAATTCTCTTTCCCCTGAGTTTTGGGATAATTACTCTGTGTAACATAAAACACATAGCTCAGGCCTTATCCTTTTATCCAAGATACACACAGTCACAATTCATTTTGCTTCTGATCTTTACAGGCCACATTGAGAGTAACAGGTGCTCTAATAATAAACACAGTAAATTCATGCAACAACTTCTTTTCAAGTTAGAGTTTCAATGAAATCCCTGGTACTAACACTTCCACATTTTGAAGTTTACACATTGGAAGGTAGAACTGTGCAGGATTCTTCAAGGAAGGGCTGAATTTGGAATCATTCGTGTGCTGTAGAATGACAAAACCAGATAAAACACCAGGGCTGGCAGGCAAAGGTTGTATTTTAAACATCATGGGCACGCTGGGGGAAAATGCTGCCTCTGCCAAGCCATGGTGTGGGCTCCATGTGGGTGCAGCTTGTGGCATACAGGGCACAGAAAATGTGAACAAGAGGAACCACCCTGAGCTACAGCTGCAGTTAGAGTGCTCCTCTCACCTCAGCACTCTGTGGCCCATGCTGCCAGAGAAGTTGTGAGCCTGCAGTTAAATCTGGATAAATTTAGGTCTAGTAGGATCTAGAGAGAAGCGTTTCTTCTCAGTAGTATTGAGATATCTTGGGGCTGTTCATGTTTCTGAAAAGCTTGCCTGCAATAATGGGAGTTAGAGCAGCTACAGCACAGGGAAGCAGGTCACTGACAGAGGCAGAACATTGCAGTTCACCAGGGCAAGTGCAAACGGAGCATTTCCACCCATACCACACATGCAAAGATGATGAATCTCACAAGACTGAGGGATTGCTTCATTCTGCCTTGCTTCAATAGCTGTAATCAATCCTCCCTTCCTTCTCAGCTAAACAGAAGGCAAAGTAAAAGAAAAAAGTGATTGCTTATACAAAACATGAATTTTTGTACGATAGAAACCGTTTCATCATCCCTACAAAGAGATTACTGAAAGCTCTCCTGACAGGTCTGATACAGGAAAATTATATTTTAATAGTTGTGAAATTTCCACTCTGGATTGAGGGGTGATTGTATAAAAACACCCCTGCTTTGGACACAATGCTCCCTGTACAGACCCTGGACCTGCTCGTTGTCCTGACAGCATTCCTGGGTGATTTGGCTCCCTCAGAGCCAAACTCCCCGTGGCAGGATGAGCCGTGTTCCGTGCTCCTGGGCACGTTAACAGATTTGCCAGGTTTCTTCCACAGGGCTGAAACCCACCTGCAGTGTCAGCTGTGCTCTCTGTGTGACCACAAGGTGCACGTGGCAAACAGAAGTGATGGGAGCAATCTGAGTTTCAGCTCCTGTTGCTATAAAACAAAATAAAAAAAAGAGATAAAACAGAGTGGTTATGCTGCTCGGATGTCAGTGATACAAGACCTGGCCCTGTTTACATATTTCTGTGCAAAACTTGTTTTCTTATTGATGAAATCTGGTTTCTGCCCATGGTGCTTCCTTGTACAGTCTCAGTATTTCCTTTCAGGTCATAAGGACTGATTCTGGTTGGAACCATGGCTATCAGACTCCGTAAAACAGTTGCCCACTATGGTTTCTCTAACTCTTAGGTGTTTGGGTGAGTAGCAGGAGCCTTGTTCACCCATCCTGTGCACTCTGAAGATGGCATGGCTATTTAAAATAGATGGCATTTCCTAATTTACACACTTTATTCACTCTGAATGCATTGGTTCTTCCCTATGAGCAACTTCTCAGGGTTTTATTTGCGGGGTTTGATTGTTGGCTGGTTTTTAATTTACCTCTTTACATTGTCACCGCTGTGCTGACAAAAATCTTCAAAAATATCCTCAAACGCTACAGTCAGAGGGGTTGCTAAACATCTTGTAGAGTATTGTAGCAACCTTAAATCCAAAACTGCACCAAGGCAACTGGCAACTGAGCTTGGGAGTATCAAAAACTTGGTTTCTAGTGCAGAACAACCCAAAATGCAGAGCTCTCTGTGTAGCACTGTTGTTACTGTGATGGAAAACTCTGTTGAAAGAGTATCAGTAGACATTACAGGGAGCTCGATGAATTTAACAGCACATAAACCCGTGCGTGAAAAAGAGCTAGTGGCATTTTTTTGTCCAGACTACTGTTTGTGATGCTTGAACCCCTCACAGCACATTTGTGAGGTAATTCAGCACAATCATGTCTGATAGGAAGTGAGAATACTGAATTGCTGGTGTGTTAAATGACAAAAACCTCAATGTCAAAGCAGAGAACACAGCAACAATTTGAAACTCAGTTTTGTTTCCTAAGTTTGAAATCAAAATGCTGAAAGAGATCAAATTAGTGGGGATTAGCTGTGTTGGCAAACTGAGAGGAGAAGAAAAGGAAGGATGATGCATCCTAAGGATGATGCATCCTAACGTGCACTCTTCCAGTGAGTTTCATTAGACACTCCAGTGAATTCTCCCAGAACTCCTGCTGTTACAGTGTCCCTGAAGCAAAAACCTGTCAGCTTTCTATTTCTGGTCTCCCTTGCTCTTGGCTGGCCAAGGTGGCAGAGGTGCAGCTGAGCCATCTGAAGAGGTGTCAGAAACAGCCCCAGCAGCGAGGGGCTGCCTCCCCCACGGCCTCAGAAAGGACAGAGGCAGCTCCAGCCTCCCTCCCCAGCCCAGGCTCTCGTGCTTTGATCCATGAACATTATCAGGGAACACAATTAACCAGACTGGGCTTTTGTCAGGTGTCACTTCCTGAGTGATGGCCGTGTTCCTGAGGGAGCAACAGCAAAACTGGTACCGCATTGTCCATCCCCTGTGCTCAGCAGTCCATGAAATCTTATCCAGAAACCCCACCAAAATTCATTTCATAAATCATAATTCATTAGACACCAGACTTTTACCTTTGCAAGCTTTGAACAGGGATGAATTCATGCTGCAGAAGAGGGTTTTGTAGTCTCATGAATAATTCCTGCTGGGATGTGAGAGGGAGTTCAAAACAAATTCTGTGTGTGACACGAGAACAACCTGCAACAGAAACAGGCAGGTGACAGCCCGTGTGAGTGACAACCACAGGTCAGATAAATAATTACAGGTGATGAAATTCTGTCTCTCCCAAAACCTGAAGTGATGGTAGCAGTAACAGTTATCTTCCCATTTCCTACTAAGAAATTATCTGTTTTTTTGGTTCAGTATATTCTGTACTTTAATCATTGTTAACATTTTTTTAAATTTTATTTTTTTAAAATACCTTCATACAAATACAAAGGAACTTCAAACACTTTTAACATATATTTAAAGCTCAAATACCACTGCCCTTACTCAAACTAATCTTCTGTAAAAGCTGAAGGCAGTCTTGCGAGTATTTCAGAACTCAAGCCACAGAAGTCTAAATAATTAATTTTAAATACGATTTCTTTAAAAATAATACAACCATTGCACGTATGGACTGACAAACTGGACAGATAAAGAAGAGGTGTGTGTCATACATAACTTTGTGTGGTAATATATATATATTAAAATAGATATAAATGGTGTTTAGTGGCATTGTACCTCTGGAGGAATGCAGCAACGAGTCTGCTCTGCCCCTATCACCTACTGCACTTCTTGGGTTTTGGGTTTGAGACCACTGCCTTTATGTTACTCTGGATCTCAGAAACAGCTGGTTTACTTCTTTTCCTCTCACTGGGCTGTTCTTCCTCTTACAACCCATGCTCTGCATCACAGAAAAATCAGCAAACAAACCGCTACAGAAGCCCCAACCAGTGAGACATGTTCAGTGTTTTGCAGAGGAGTAAAGGCAGATCTTTTTGAACAAACTGTTTGCAAACTGCAGGTACCACGTAGGGAGAATCCTGTCAACAAAACTTGGACATTTCTCAGCCTGGAGGAGAGACACCATCACGAAAAGCAACAAAGAGCAGATGTTCAGAGCAACAAAAACAAGCCATATATGAATGTTACCCTGGAACGTGACCAAGGCAGCAGAGCAAACAGATTTCTGAAAAGCAGAAAAAGATCAATTCCTCATAGGCTCTGGTTAATGTATTGCTGCTTGTTGTATCATTTAGAGCTTCACTTTGGTATCTAAAGAATAGAAATGACAAGAAATGCTATAAAAATGCTGGAGAAAAGGGATGGGAGATAGAAGAACAGAGCTGGGGCCTGAGTTACCCCAGGTGCACTTTCTTACACAGCCTGGGATTCTTGGCCTGTCAGACCTGAAGATCTTCCCAATCTGAGAAAGCCCCATGATAAAAAAGTACAATTTTCATCCTCCAAACAGGAGGTTAAACAGTCTATAAAGATCCCCTGAAGATGAAGAAGTCTGCCAGGCAAATCACAGATAATCAATTTAATCAGCACAAAAGTGGTTTGGTCTGGGTTTTTTAACATTTTTCTTTTGCAAATGTTTTGTTCACGTTATGAAATTTAGAGTGAAAGTGTCCTACCATTCTGACTCATATTCTAATTGATTGAATGGACAAATGTGAGACCAACTGCAGCACAGTCCTGTACTGCAAAATACACCCAGCACTGGCTTCTCATAAAAATGAATAAAGTACTGTAAACCACAATTCGAGCTGAAATGCAGCAAACAAATACGACATTTAAATCCAGTTTGGTATCACAATAAAACTGCAATTTTCTTTTTAAATGACTAATCAAATTATGAAGATGAATGCAAATTTACCTAATTAATTGCCTGCTTTAGTTACCACAAATTAATTTTGAATACCACGTATGTGAAAACCTGGTAAGTGTAACATGCAAAATGAGCAGGGAATTGAAGGGATGACAGCACAGAGCTGAACAATAAAATTAAGTTTTATTACTTGTTTTTTCCTCAAATAAAGCAGAAGCCAGTACAGTGCAATGTGTGTTGGATTTAAAAATTACCTTCCACCTCCCCATCGTCAGTGAATGCTGATCAAGTCTACAAAAAGACATAAAAATAAGTCAGGATAAAGAAAAAAATAAAAATACTCCTCTTGAAGTAACAGGTAAAGTATACAACGTGAATCTCACACGCTGTTGCATGTGTGTTATACAGATACTCACCATATAAACTTGCAGATATTGTTACTGGCACACCCAATATTTTCCTCTGAAAGCCTGGAAGAGATACCCAGGTTGGGGTAGCCAGTCCCTGATATGTCTTACATACAATTTTAGGGTTTTTAAAGACAGTTTAGCTGAGATATTGGATACTGGGAATAAATCCTTCCCTGTGAGAGTCAGAAATAGTCTCCTACAAGACAGAAGTCACCAACACTGATTACATCGTTGTTTAGGAATAAAAAATAAATTTGTAGGGACTCCCAGTAAGGGAAAACCACTATTAATTCCATGATCAAGATGACAAAAGTTCATATTAAGCCTGTGGTTTGATTTCTGTCCTTTAACTGCATACAGACTTCTTCTTGCCCTGAAATCTCATGTCTCAGATACCTGTGTGCCACAGCATTGAAGACAGAAGGTTACTGAGAGATTTCTAGACATTTTTAAGCAGTTAAGAACTTATTAACTGCTAAAAATTATTTTAAAAATGCAGAGAGTGGCCGTGTACCCACAAGAATTACAGAGCTGCAGGTGTCTTTGGTCTTTTCACTGCAATTAAAAGCAGCCAGCCCCACATTTAGAGCTGTTAGGTGTCTTTTGTGTCCCTTCTGGCAGTGCTGCCAAATACTCTGTTATTATCTCCCTCAGCATTTTGCACAGGTGTTGTCACATTTCTGTTCACGGTGTTCTTCAGAAAATTATTTCCACTTTTCTGCTTGTAGTGAGTATAATATCATCCAGTTGCTATGCAAGGAAAACTCGAAGAATTTTTAACCCAGCAAAACAAAAAATAATTTAGAGGGCAAGTGATCTGAAAATAAAAAGAATAAGTTTAGCACCGTGTATTTGCTGGGAAAGAGTTTGTTGCCCATTAGAGTTGTGTGAATTGGAGAAGCTGATTTCAATGAGTAGCCAAAAAAAGGTCCCCTTCTCTTTCTACAGATACACAGAATTTGCACAGATTCCCCTTCACAGAGATTTAAAACCTGGATGTCCTCACATGTACCCAGAGTAAGGCCATGAGAGAAGGGACACTCCTCTTGCCCTGGAGCTGAGCATCTGCTGATAACTTTGGGCTAAATCCTTGATTAAATCTGTGCAAGAGACTGCACAATAAATGGCAACTTATTTGCTGTTAGCAGGTGATTTCCACTTTGTGCTTAACCAGAATAACTCGGTGCCAGCTGAGGAAATTTAACTTGTACAAACTCTTCTGCTGTAAGTTCTGCATGGAGTGAGCCCTCTGTCATCACTCGTGCCCTGAAATCCTCCTGTGGCCACACCACCACCAATCTGTGACCATCTGAAGCGGTGCAGCTGCTTTAGCTGCCCCCCAATCAGAGAACAGACAATTTCAGAGGGTTCTAATTTCCCCAGACAATTGAGAAAGGCCTCTGCTCCAGCCCAGGCTTCTGGACTAATCACAGCCTAGGCAATCGTGCAGCACAGCCTTAAGCACATGTTCCATTCTGCTCTTGGATGTAGAACCCAACCAATAATCAGCTGGACATAAAATACAAGGCTGAATGCTCCCTACAGGCTGGTCTTCACCATGTTCCCAGTCAAAAATACCAGGAGACAGCTATACAAAATATGGATACCAATCTCCCCAGCCTACTTGGGTGTTGTCATGAAGACTGGTGCATCACAGTGGCATGTTGATATGAGGCTGGGAGTTGAAATCATAAAGCAACTGTTGCTAATGTGCTGTAATTACTCTTAAAACTGTCACATCAGTTTTTAAATTTTATCTGTCTCAGTAAGTGCAATACTCAGAGACGCTGAATGGAGGAAAACTGAAAGAAATCTCCTTTCCAACATGCTCTTGGAGATCAATAGGGCTAAAAGGGCAGGACAGAGGAGCAGGTTTAGGTCCTTATGAAGATTTGAATGTCTCAGCAAATCAGGAAGATTTCAAAGTTTTGATATGTTATAGCTATTTTGTCATATGTTCAAATTACTCTGAGGGTGATTGTGCTTTAAGCACTCCATTCCTCAGAGTCATTTTAGAGTCTGGAGACTAATTCTGGTTCTTTTACAGAGCTGAAAGGGAACAAGAGCTGATCTCTGGCATCTGACACTCAGAAATGCTACAAGGCTTTTTAAAACTCGTGCAATAATCACCTTTCCCACTCCTTACAGAAGTGCTACTCCTGTTATTTCCAGTGTGAAATAAAACAAAACTACTGCATAAAGTACATAAACAAAGTTCCATTGTTCCTGCTTAAAGGGATTAATACTAAAGCTTTTTAAAATAGTAAAATAGGTTATGGATCTCTGCAAACCTTATCTGTGTGGGAGTCCCACAATCAGTCACTGGCCTTTGCTTGGCTGTAGGTCCTTCTCAGCTGCTCCCTCTCACACCTTTAGATCTGAGCACAAGGCACTTCTCAGCGCTCTGGGATGAAAAACCCTTAAATTTTCCTGCCCCTTCACAGAGTAACAGTTGCAGCTTGTGAGTGAAAGTCAGAGCAGAGCATGGAGGAAAAACGTGAAATGCCATGGGATGGGAAATTAGAGATGACACAAGAACCCTTAAAACAAGGTTTTAGTACTCATGCAAAATGCATTTATTCTATTTCACTGGTGTTTTCTCTGTTCTAGAAACACGGGCATCACTCCAAAGGTGAGCCTCTCTCTCTGCCATCTGCTAGGACCAGGAGAGATGCCCAAGTTGTACTCTTTTCCCTGCCCAGTAAATAAGCAAATAAATAATTTTGACAGCTGGCAGGAGCTCTTCCAGGAGAACACTGGGGTAAGAGAAGTGCCTCCTCCAGGAGCAGCTGTTTTCTCTCCAGCAAACAGGGCACTAGTTGTGCAAACACGGGGGGTTCCTCCACAGCAGGAATCCTGAATGGCAGCTAGCTGTGAGGGAATATCACTTTTGCCAGCTAGGAAAGCTTTGAGGGAGATTTTTTATTTCAATGCCTGATTCTTTTATTTCTAGATGATACTATTTGTCCTATATGCACAGCAATTTTAACTTGCTGTCAGGGGCTCAGGGTGCTTTCTATAAGATGCTTCTTCACATACCCAAATCCATGGATAACTATTAATAGTAAATATAAGGCAATGAAGCTGACAGGAAAAGTCAGGGGCTTACACCTTGCAAGAAATCTTGATTTTTCACACAATTTGGCAGAGTACTTGAAAGGGATTAGGTAACTTTACATGCCATTAACATGGACTTCCTTGTGAGTATATTTTTATAGAATATCCTGTGTTTTAGTTCCATGTACAGGCAAAATATTCAAATTCAGGCAGAAGAGTCAATAATTCAGCTTAGCTGAGTCACTCTATAGGAGCAACCGTCCCATCTCAGTGGGAAGCAGAGAGATCAGTGAGCCTCATCCAGGAGATGAGGGCAGCACCATCAAGGAATGGCACTAAAAACAGCACCCAAAAATCTTGTGCTGTGAGCACCAAGGTCATTCATGAACATCTTTATAAATGCTATCTTTATAAACATTAATATCATGTGCATAAAATAGAGCTGATTAACAGATGCAGAGCAGGAAAGGTTAAGTCATAAAAATAGAGCAGTGTGCTGCACACTGTCAGAGTTTCAGTCAGTGCTGGGTTTGTGCAGTAAATTAACCCTTAAATCTGATGTCTCTGCCTCCAGGAATCCTTTACTGGGTGTTCTCTCAGCCCTCAGTTCATTAATGATGTAGCAGAGCCTCGTGTTTTGTCCAGCAATGAGTCTGAAGGCTCACAAATAGCTCTGATTATAGCCCTGGGGGGAAAAGAAAAAAAAGGAGAAAATAGGATGATGAATTTGGTCATCTGAGTCACCTGGCCTGCGTGGTAGCACCCTGCAGCACACCAAAACCTTCCCAGATTTGATAGGTTATTGCTACTACAGTATAATAGGATGGAGTAGTCATGCACTAGGAGTAGTAACCAATATCTGTGTTTTCAGCAGCTGTTTCTTCATGGTTCCTTCACATCCTGTGAGAGCTCTGGACCTCTGATAATGGATTGTTATTTCACTTGCATTTGTGTTTTAAGCGGTTGCATCACGGTATTTCTGCATCACTGTGAACACTGAAATGAGCTCACATGGCAGCTGTAACACATCTGGAGCACTTTGGCTGTGGTTAAACACACAAACCCTGCAATATCTCCCAGCCACGGAGCTCTCTCATATCAGAGGGATGGCAGATCCACCGAGGGGCCTCCCAAACAGTGCTCAGAGTTCTGTGATGTGAAACAGCTCAGCCCTGGTAAAAGCAAATAGCTGGGAGGAGCAGAGCTTTGTGTCCCGACTCACAGCACAGGGAAGCGTTTCTGCTCTGCTCTCCGAGGCCACCAAGAGCTGCATTTTGCTGAATTCCCCAATCATTTCCAGGGCCATCAAACACTGATGAGCACGATGCAAATCTTAAACCATCTCTCAGGGTGAAGAGGATTAAGCTGTGCAGGGCCTTTGGGAAGAAAGTTACCTACACAGATGTGTTGTTCTTTTCATTGCTGCGTGCTCTGCTGCCAGACAGACAGACAGACAGACACAAAGTGCAGCACCAGGCTGGGGCAGCACCACTCTGGCTGCTGCTGCACCTCCAGTTTCTGATTGGACTTGAATCACAGCTTTGCTGATGTATTGGATTGAAACTGAAATCTTCACAGGTTTCTCTGGACACACAGCATAACTTGGGGCAGAAACACATCAAAACCTGCTCCAATTTGCTTCATTAATAAGAAAGCAGGACTAGGTCCTGTGGCAGTGGTTCCATAGGTATTAAAGAGAATTTAAGGGATAGTGAAATAAAACCTTCTTGGTAGGAACATGCAGACTGACAGAATATTTCTGGGCCAGTCACAGGGGTTTAGTGGCAGGTAAAAAGCAAAAAAAACCTCAGTGTTGCAGCAGAATCTTCCTGTAATGAAGCTGGACATCCTGAAATCCAGTCCCTGCAAAATCCGTCCTGAGAGGTGGATTTAATTGAACTGGGTATTGATGGCTATAGCTGAAAGCAGAACATTCCTGTAGGGCTGCAGAAACACATGGGACAATACAATTTGTGTGAACAGCTCACAGATCTGCTGCTCTGTCTGCTCTGCACCTTGCTTGCTCCCCTGTGCTGGCTCTGCTCTCCTGCTGTGTGTTAGCATTAAAAAGCAAAACATCTGGAAAAGTGATTAGTTCTGAAACCCTTTTAATTACAGCCTGCAGGTACAGTATAATAAACTCACCAAACAGACTGGGGATAACCTTGTCACAAATGAGGATAAGTCGCTTTGAAAAGAGGTATTTTATAAGAAAATCAGTTTTTATACGTTCAACGACCAGGAAAAAATAGAAACAAACTAAGTTCAACTTAAGTTTAAAGAATTATTTTTACACAGAAATCAAGAGGGAAGGAAAGAGGCATTTTTTAGTTTCCATAGGAAACTCACTGCTACACTTGGTCCAAACACCCCAATGTCTGCTCTTAACCTACCAATCCTGAAAACCTTTTTCTACTTCTGGCAATATATTCCATCAGCAAATCTTGGTCTGAAAGCAGCCTGGAAAGTTCTACAAGGTTCCAGGGCTCTTTATCTTCATCCTCTGATACTGTAGACATGCTTCTTCAGACAAGGTGTGGGGTTGCAAACACACACCCTGCCAGCTGTTGCAAAACCAGCAGAACAAAAAAATATATCATTAGAAATAACATTAACAAGAGAGCCAGGGGGATTTCATGGACATATTAAGCTGATTTAAGCTGAAGAGATTTGGTTCAAAGGAAAAATCCTAATATTTCACAAACGAAGTCTGAAGGACTCGGTGGGGTATTTTAAGATGCCAACAACAATTACTTTGCCCTAAATAATAAGCTGATGGGTGATGCAAATGGGATGCCTCTGGTTGCACTGCAGTATGAGTCACTGGCTGAGATAAAGGAGCAGCAGAGATGAAAGCTGTAGCACGCTCAGAGTGTGCCTGCTCCAGTGGTGCAGGGACAGGGACACTTCCCCCCCGGCTGAGTGCTCAGTCCTGAACCTTCAGCTGCAGAGTCTATGCAGCAAAAATGCTATAAAATCTATGCTCCGTGCCCTTGTCTTTCATTTTCAGGCAGGTTTATGGGATGCTGTGTCAGAACTCCTTCAGAAGACAGTGGGTCTGCACAGACACACGTAAATAATGCACAGGCGTGGTTAGAGAACAGTGAGGTAGGTGAGAGGCTTCAAGTGCAGTGCACAGCAGCACAGATGCACCCTGTGGAAAGGAGTGCCACTGAAAATGCAGCAGTCAGGCTGCTTGAAACCCCACTAATTTGATTAAAAGCCATGGACATCGCAGGCATCTCAGGCAAACACAGCCTCGAGGTGGATGAGAGGGGAAAGCTCTCCCCACCAACCTTCCCAGCAGGTCAGGAGCTGGCATGGCTGCAGCCCTAAAGTCAAATCTTCTTTAAAGGTTTTGCTCACTCAGTCGTTCCCCTCACTGTCCTCCACAATAGGTCCAAAATAACTAAATGCTGTTATTTTTTCTGTTGGATGCATCTCATGCCAAACAAAAAGTTCCTGAAAACGAGGCACTGTGACTTCAATTAGATCTTGTAAAGTAGAATTCGCTTTTGGTATGCAATCCTCGTGGGGAAAGGTTCACAGGCATGATTTTAAATATTAGGAGGTTTTTAATATCATAAAATACTTTGCAGCTAATTTTCATATTACCATTTTATCTTTCAGAAAACCTTGTTTTAATTATTTCAAGTTGCTGTGTTCTTTCACGCCAAGTTGATTCTGGCCTTTCAGAGCTTTTCATTTCAATTTCTCTTTTTATAAGAAATGAGTAAACAAGTGTTGAAACATTAAAAACCACCTTTGCAATGACTCTCCTTTTAACTTCTATCCCATCTCTATTTTAAATATTTTATGGCTCTAGAAATGATCCTCCCCAATCAAAAGAATAGTGCTGACAATTTTAATTGCATGTGTAATGAAAGCAATCCATGCTCAGGGCTTCAACGCAGTTTTATCCTACAGGTGTTTTTCTTCATTCACTTGCCTGGAGATAATTTAAACCAATTTATTTTAAGCTTTAGTAATATAAATTGAAAGTTTTGCAATCACAGCTGAGCAGACCTGCACACCCTCTGCAGTCACATCCTTTCCCTGCCGTCAAAACAAGTGAGAAAAGGTCACCTGTCTTAAAAAATTCAGCATTGCTTTTAAAGTCTGCTACTGTAAGAGAGAACACAGACTGAATTTAGCAAATCAGGCAACAACTTCATTTTAGACACAAGAAACCATCCAGGCTGACACTGAGCTCTTACGTTCTTAGGGCTTTTGTGTTTTATATTTGAGCTTTGATTCAAAGTGAGCTTCAGTGCTGATGCTTATCTAAGAACATCCTTCAACTCAGGGTAGTCAGAAATGGGTACAATAAATAAATAAATCATCACCCATCAAAGATCTCTGGTCCCCAATATAACACATCTGACTCCTGCACAACCTGCCTCCTTTTTGATAAACCTGGTTTCTCTGTCATCATTCTGTCCTTCAAACCATGAAGCATTGTGACCTGTGTAGTCCCTCTTCCCTCCATCCATCATCTTACCCCCAAAGGGATTAATTCTCTCTTTTCACAGCTTCTTAGGACTCCCCTGGCAGTCCTGCATGATTATTTCACTGCATTATTATTTCACTGCATGATTATTTCACCCTCTTTTTGTGGCTCCCCTGTTAGAACTCTGCTATGGCTGCTGCCTTAAATAAACACATTTTAACATAGGTGGTCTAAAGCAAATATAAAGTATTTATCCAGGACCAAAGTGCTTAAAGAAGGCTTTGCCCCACTGAAAATTTGTGGAATTAAGTCTAGACTTAAAACAGTTTGAAAGTTTTGTCAATTACTGCCAGGAGAGAAAAACCCCGGGGAGTTATTGACACTCAGACTGTTCAATATTACGAATATGCAAAATTAGGGCCCAGTAACATGGAATGTAAAGGGAAAAAAAAAAGGTATTTGAACATGTTTAAGCATTAAAAAACCCCAAAACTATGTTCTTTAAGTTTCAAACTCCCTCTGAAACCCCACAAAACCAAAACAAATACCCTGAACCACCCAACCCAAAAGTTTGCCCAGTGTTTCCCTTCTCAGAGAGCACAGAGTGACAGGCAGGCTCCATTCCCCTAAATTAATGAATTATCTGGGCTGAGTTCTATATTCAGCCAGTGCCAGCAGGTGCTTTGTTGCTGGAGTGTCACACACTGCTCCTCATCACCACAGGGTACAAATAAACTCTGAGGAGAGCTTTGAACTATTGACAGGGTTCATTCTTGCCAGAGAACCAAGCACAAACCACCCAATGCCAGCTTTAAGGCAAAACCATCCTGGGTGGATTCCAGTGGGGGAATTCCCCCATTTTGAGTGCAGGAAAACTTCCTGTGAGTTTATCTGAGCAAAACAGAAGCGAGCATTTGCTGCCATGCATCTGTTCAGTCTCACTAAATGGATTTTATATTCATTTGTTATTTATCTTCATCATCAAGGTTTCATAACTGTAAATGTTGTCCTATGGACTGTCTCATGATCTTATTTAAATAGATCATTAGATTAAGAACACTATTTAAGTATCTGATTTTTTTGTAACACACTGATTTTCATACTCCCTGTGGGATGTTTACTGGCAGTGCTGTTGCTTTTTTAAAATAAAATTCGATTTTCAGCATTCCACTTAATTGTGTAAATTATTAATTCCTATTTTGGTCATTGCTCGAAATAAATTATTAATTTAATAATAGTTTCACTAAAGGTAATTATTTTGATCCAGTTAGGCTTTGATAGAGAATGACTTAGTATTAATCAGTATTTTGATTTATTGTCTTCACCAAAGGGGTTAAATAAAGAAACTCTATTTTATAGTGGCATCCAAGCATGGACAGACACTTTACTCACATCTCACACCTTTTGTCTCATAAGCAGTCACTTAAATAAAACAGCTTGTCCCAGAACCAATTTCTCCTCAAAGCAGCTCCATGGACTCAGGTGGTTGGAAGGGACTCAGGTAAGCTTTCAAATTCATTTTTTTTCCTCCATGAAAGTAAACCCAGAACAGAACACACTGGTTCCCATTAGCCCAAAAATAAATTTGTTTTTGGAGGTAATTTATTAAAAAGGGAAGAGGTTTAGTGATTCTTAAGGGCAGTTGTTAAATATTTATTAAATAAAAAAACAAACCCCAGCCTTCATTTCAGTTTGTAGGTATTGACTGGTACTTACAGATTGATATTGTCTCTTGCTGGTGTCACTGTCTGAGGCAATGAACCCATGAAGATTCATATGCCTACATAAAAATAAACACTAAGAGGGGAATTGAAATGAAAGCAGAGTGTTTGCGGGGCTGAAGTCCAGCAAAGCACTTAAACACACATCCCTAATCTCACCCACCTGGGGAAACTCCCCCTGTGCCTTAAGCACTCTGCTGGGGCCAGGCCAGCCAGGAGAGGGTTTCTGTCCCCAGGACTGTGCAGGGAAATCTGTAGAGCTATCAGCTTCTGTAAATATTTAATTTCCATTAAATCCTATTCAGTGTCTACCAGTTGCACTCCCAACCTGTTTCGTGGCAGTTTTCTTCTCAGTAAGTGTCTAACATGCGAAGTTTATTTAGAAGAAGTGAATGAAGGAGGAAATACTCTAAAAACCCATAATGTGCTGGTATAACCCTGAAGGTGTGAGGGGCTGGGAGCCCCAGAGAGCTGCAAGCAGCAACACCTGAGAGAGCCCAGGGAGAAGCTGCACGTGGGAAAGTTACACATTGGAAAGCTTGGGAATACAAAATCATAGACAAATCAACACAGTCCCATCCCTTCCTTCTTCAGAGACACTGAGAGGAGCTCAGAGTGACTGCAGAGGAATTAGAAATATCATCTGTTTCTCCTTCATCTACAAAGGCACTGGGTACTCCCATCCCACACAGCCCAGAGGAGCTGTTCTCCACAAAGGCTCAGGTCTCTGCAGAGCTTGTGAAACACAACCACAAAAGCTTCCCAACAGCTCCATCCCATGCTGCTTTTGACAGTAATTCAGTTTACTCCTAGAAAATATGCACGGTGTGGATGAGCTCTCTGCAAGTGGAAGCTCTCAGAAACAGTCATTCCTGAGAGGGAAAGGGAAAGTTCCTGAGAGCTGGGATAAAGGTTCTCGTCTGGGCTTCCCTCACATCTCTACACAATGAATTTATGACATGGGAAAGAATTACAGAGGCTTTGCCATAGAGAAACAACAAACGAAAATGCCTTTTACTTAAACTTGAGTACTACGGATTTATCTTAAGCTGCTAAAAGAATGTTTTCCTGTTAGTCTCAGTGAAGCAATCAATTTCTTAATGAAAAGCAAAGCAAGAGATCGTGAGTTGTTCTTCAGGAGCACAACACAGGAAACTGAGCTTAACTGTGGAAATCAGTGCAGTGCAGCCAGAGTACAGTGAAAGGATGGTAAGAAACATCTAGGAAAAGCAGTAAAGTTCCAGGGGCAATATTAATGCTAAATTCATACTTTGTAATTGCACAACAAGCCTACCCAAATCACTCAGCCCTTAAAGTACTAATTAAGGAATTCAGGATCCCTGGGAGGAGGAACTGGTACCCATTTCACTGAGGCACCGAGAGGCTGAAGCATGATCATGCCCTGGATTTTTATTTTGCCATCTTCTTGGTAGTTTGGGAAATTGTACTTTAATAACCTCTAATGGCTTTGCATGGACTCGTTCAGAACTCATAAAGATATCCATTTCAAAGCACAGTGTACTGAAAATTCAGCAGAGTATTGATGTAGTAATGCAGTTAAACGTAACTATTTGCTTCCATCCTGATAAATCCAACCCCATTTCTTGTTATTCCTCCCAAGATCTTGAGCTGTCATTGCACAGCAAGGTCCTGCAGCTCCTATCAGATAGAAGGGTACAGTGAGAGAGCTTTGGTCAGGAACAGACCCACGTGTGTCATGTGACAAATGAAAAGCACAAACTGAAAGCAAGGGAGTTGTAAATCCCAGAATTATTGGATCCAGTGAGACAGTTAATCCCTCTCTCCTCTGTACTCAGCTCACCTTCCACTGGTTATCATCCAGCTCCCATCCTCTGCTCCCAGCCCCGCTCCCACTGTCCCAGACATGGGGATTTTGCTGCTCTCATTCCCTCCTCCCTTTAATGTCAGCACAACGCAGCAAATGGCAGAGTGTGGTCAGGATCTCATCCTCTGAATAACTTTTCCTGCAAACCCTCTTTCTTTGCTCCAGCTTTGAAGTGATTTTAGTCCTGCCCAAGCCTGCATGGATACAAAACCCCAAAACGTGCTCCCTCCCTTGGGTCTGCAGACACAGCTCACCACTCGGTTGTGTTACTGCAACAGACCTTCTCCTGCTCCTTGTATTTAGGATCTTCCACATCTGGCATTTATCCTTCAGCTTCTCTGCCCCAGCCCCTGGATACTGGGAATTGTGGATAACCCTCTTTCCATTCTGATGGGTACTTCTGCCTCCTGCTGCTCTATGCAGTGTTTTATTTCAGATATTTTCTCTCTGGCCACTTGCCAGACTACTCTTTGCTACACATCCTCTCTTTTTGTTCAGGGCTTTTTGGTTATTGTCTTCTTAATTCCTGTTTTTGTTAATTTCTTCAGTGCTGGTTTCCAGTGTCTACTTATCTGACAACCTTCCCTCCATATCAAGATACAGTTTCCTTACCCAAAGCTCTCAACATCAGTGTGCAAGTGTATTTACAGCACCAAATTTCTGTCTGGGGCACAGGCAGGCAGGCCCCAGCTGACAGAGCGTGTTCTGAAGGGAAGGAAAACAAAGTTTGTAATGCCAAATTTTGCATCCATGCTCCTCCACCCCAGAGGAAACAAGGGCTATGTCAAAATTCCTCATGGCCTTGTTGACTCCCCATTCCTGCTGCTGTCTTCTGTGGCCATACCAGTCCTCTTTCCTATTTAAGCCTTTGTTTACAGGAATAGAAATTGAAATAACTTAAAAACTGGAAAGTCTGCATTGAAGTAAGTCTGGAAATTTTCATCCTCCACCGTTGATAAAGTCCCTTCTGCCATTTGTGGTCCCTAAAAAGTCTGTGGTTCAAAATTTGACTACAATACTCTTTATTTTTTTTTTTTAATGGTATCTTTAAACCGAATTCCTTTATCACATACAGCACACATTGCTATGTAAGAAAGTGTCATAATGCTCATGTGTCCCTAGGTGGTACTTCCAACCAAGGCTTGCCCTGTCCTGTGTTCTGTGTGTGGATAATATGGAGTTTTATGAGAGCTCTTGGCTTATTAAAAGCCTCTGTCTGGAGGTGACCACCAGGCCAAGCATCTGGCAGCTCAGCTGAGGTGCCAGCAAACCCTGGCTTAAAACTTCACATTCAGTTTTTGAAGGCTAGCACTGGGAGGGTAGCAACAAATCTGAATTAATGGAATAAAAGTCTACTCAACCGAAGTACCTGCAGCCTGTATCCTGATTTACACATGCAGATAAACACAGCAAGCCAGGATCCTGGGATGCAGCATTTAGTTGGAAGTTGTGTGGGTTAGAGTAAAGAGCTGGACCATAGCTTCTCCCTGCACAAGAAGAAAGGATCTAAAAACATTTGAGCATTACTGAAACAACATAATGAGAATGAGAAGGCTGAAAGCTGCTTGCTCACAGTGTTTAATTCTTGAAAGTATTGGTGTTAGCATTCTAACGATCAGAAAGCAATTTGTGTTCAGGGCAAGGATGATTTTTGTTGCTTAGTTACCCTACTTTTGATTCTAAAAGGCAAACTCGTCGCTTTGTTACATAAGCAGCAGAGTTCCATCCATCCTGAGAAAAACACGGCGAAAACCTGAGAGCCTCACTCAGAGGAGGGGCTCACGGAATAGATTTCCATAAGGAACATGGAGTTTTTTTCCATTTTTCTTTTGCACACAGATTTGCTCCAGATGGTCTGAAAATGCCCTAGATGTAAATGGTATGGCAAAATATGCAGCAGTAGAGGAGATTATGGAGCCTCAGAAAATTCTTTGGTCTCTTCTGAAAACACAAGATGGATTAAAATGCAAAGCTTTCGGTGGATCCTATCCCAAATACTCCCTGCACACCAGGAACAACTTAGTTTCAGTTCCCTTGCTGCCTATTAAGAAGACTGAGAGAACAAAGCAGCAACAAAACCCCAACAGTGAGACAATGTCATTAACAAACAAGTCTTCCTTGCTTTGTCTTTTCTGGTAGACAAACTGCTCGCTGCAAATTAAATGGCTGCTTAATTACCAGTTGAGAAGTTCTGTGCACAAAACAAGATATAAAGCTTGGGTTATATTTTAAATGCAGGGAATTCAATGCAGCTTTGAGGGAAGAGAGGAGCAAGGAGCAGTGCACCGAGTTGGAAGTGTGGTATTCTCCCTGCCAGGGGTCAGGATGGCTCTGGATGAACACAAAGCTGGATTTTCAGTGCTGTGGCAGAATATTCCTGTTGCAGAATATTCCTGCTCCTTTCTCAGCTCACTCTGAGCTTCAGCATCACCTCTGCAAACTTCCTGACTCTGAAGAGGAGGCAGAAAGTTAAACAACACCAAGGAAGGTTGTTCTGTGACCAGCAGATGAAGGAATACCAGAAATACATAAAGGAAAATACTTGTTGGTCAAGAGGAATCTTTGGATTTTAATAAGAAAGGGATGGAGTTCTGCTCTACCGTGTGACCACTAGAGATCTGTTACAGTCCCAACTGTGGAGATCTTGCATGTTCAAATTTGAATCTACATCCAGCCTGAATAGTGGCATAAAGTTCAGAGAGTATCAGATGTCGATAGACACAGTGTTGCTCCAGAGTCTGAGAAGTTAATTTCCTGTACAAGACACATTTTTTTCAATTTAGCTACAAGTAAAATAAGCTAAAGTAACATCAAAATGAGTTCAGACTCCCTGACTAATTTTAGGAATGATAACAAGTGAAACCTGCAGAACACAAACACCACATTTTTCTAGTCTAGTCTAGTCTAGTCTTCTTTAAAGTTTACATAATGACTCCTTGGGATCATTAACAAAATCTTCCAAATATCAACGAAATGCCATAGCAGTCTTTTATCACAGAGAGTCAAAGACCAGCAGATCTAGTGCAGCAGTTAGTTCACATTAAAGTTCTGTTACAAATTTTTCAACTATGCTGATTAAAAATCAGTTTATTGCTAATTAGGCAAAACCCATCCTTTCTAGATTAGAGTGGGGGGTGTTGTTTTAGGTTTTTTTGTCTTGAAAGGTTCTGTGACAGCAGCTAAAGTGCAAGTCTAGACTGAGGAAGGCTCAGAGCATCAGAAATAATTTAGGAGTTGCTAAGGAAGATTGTTAGGAAATCCTTATTTCAATATTGCCTTTCCTGTTACCTGTGCAGGACAATTCTCAGAAAACTAATGTCAGATAGGATTAAATATATGATGGAATGGTTTTGCATACTATTCTACAGGAAACATCTCCTAAATCAGACACTGAATTATCACAAGTGAAACCTGATTTTCCCAGGAACCCCGTCTCTATGTCAGCACTTGGTTTGCTCGTCTGGGCACTTCATTTGCCAGATTTACTTTTTAGCACTTTACAACCTGCTCTGCATCTATTGAGGGAAATTTAATTGCATCTTTTACTTCACTGCATCGACTGTGGCATTATTAATGCAAATGGGACTTGTGTTGCAGACGTAAGAAGCCGGCATCTCACTGCCTGCAGAGAAAGGAAAGCAAACCCAGAAGCAGCTCAGCTCCTTGCTTTTTAACAGATGAGCCCTCCACCAGTGACTTCGAATTCTAGCCTATTCTTGAAAGGTGAGATGAGGCTCAAGGGTGCACATCTTTGCTAACTACAAATAAAAGCTGTGTGCACTATGAATTAATGCTGCACAGCATCAGTATTATCAAAGGCTGCCACAGCAGAGTCCCGCTTTGGGCTGACCTCTGTTTTGGAAGTGATTTCTGTTTTGTTTCTAGGAAGGCAAACCAGACTTTCTGTCTGGCTGATCCTGCAAGACTTTCACGTATGACTTCCCAGGATGAAAACCAAGCACAGCATAATAAAGGCAGCAAGATAATTAAGATATCTGAGTATTTACTCTTGGTTCTTAATGTGTGTGTCAGATGGGAAGCAAATACTCTCAAAAGGAACAGCACACACACCATTCCAGCATTCTCCTGAAGGCCAATAATGGCACTTTCATTTTCTCTGAGCCAGAGGCAGTTTGACTTCAGCAAATGTTGCCCTAAGCTAAAAGCCCACTGCTGCTGCTCTGATTTTCCTCGGAGGGATGTTCTGTGACCACTGCTCATTGCCATTCACTCTGTGTCTCAGTCAGTCTGGCTCTGCACTTTAAGAATCAGTTTCCATTTGTTATTTTGAACATTTCTCACATTCATCAGTAAAAGATGACCTAGCAGAATATTGCTCTGAATGGAGATAGAAAGACTGAGTCATGACAGGATGCTGATGGATAACAGTCACCAGCAGCACAGAGCATGTTGTACAAGTGCCCTTTTGCTCAGGGAAAACACAAATATCTGGAGTTTCACCAGTGAAATAAAGAAGGATAACTATTAAAAATGTTGGTACCTTGGTAGCTGGTGAGGTGAAACAAGAATAAGTTACTTGTGTATTTGATTGCAATAATCAGGTATGAAACTGCTTCTGTGGAGTTTTTCACAGAGGTTATCACCCCTTCACCCTGGGTTCTTATCCAGGTCAGGTGATATTGCAACAGGAAGTCTCTAAAAAGAGGAAGGGTATGCCAGCACATCAGTGCTGGGAGAGGAAAAGAACTTTATGACTGCAGGAAACTCTAAACAATGATAGGAGTAGGGTTTGAGTAAGATGGAGAATAATCTTTAAACACTACAAAACTAAATACAGATTTCATGCATTACTGGCAGTCAAGGTTTTTTCTGCCAAACCTTTCTGCCATCAAACACATCCCTCATTGTTCTGCTGTGTTTTCAGTACTTCAGTCAGGCAGTAACATCCATCTAAACACTCTCTGCTGTGTGTATTAAGTAGCCTGGCTAACCTCTGGCACACACAGGTTGTTTCCTCTCTCATGCCCTGGCCACACTCCCACCACTCACAGCGCACTCAGAACTGGGAATGCTGTGATGTGCTTGTGGTTGGGGAGGAAATGTGGAAGTGTTGCCCTTCATACTTGGAGTAGAAAATACCAAGGTTTGTAATAATCCTTTTACTGGGATTCTTTCTGCACTCGGAGTGGGAGATTAAAATAATAATAATAGAAAAAGTGAATTGTAAGGAAATTTTCTGTAACAATGTGACTCATAAGTTTTGTTAGCTATAGATTGATCCTACTGGTTGTCCAAGCACCTAAAATAAAATATAGGCTCAGTATTTCAGAGTGATTATCCTAAGTATTCCACCTTTTCTGTTTCTGGCAGTTCCTCACACATGTCACTGACAATCCTAGAGACAAATACACTTTTGATGAAGTACATTAAAGCTGTTCTTTTCATTCTCCCAGGTAATTTCAGTGTCTCTCTAAAACATAAATAGTTCCTCATAATTCAGTAGAAACCTCCAAATACCTGATAAGCAAAAGATAAATCGTTTGATAGAAATGATAAAAATTAGCGAAAGACTTGGTAATTGCAGGATTTAAAACAGCTCAGTGTGGGTAATCTCAGAACATCTACTGTGCAGCACAAGGCAAAGCTACACTTATGGAAAAACCTGGAAACAAGGCAAAAGCAAGAAATCACTTGCAGGAATGCTTTGGGGTTTATTTTATTTTAATAAGATCTGTCAGAAATGAACCCACATAAAGCACAAATCAAATGAGCAGATTTCAATGATCTATCACCAGATGTCTCCGAGACAACAGCACAACTCCTCCGGAATGTGCCGGGACTCAACGTGTGGCTGAGCAATCCTGAGCCCCACAGGGATGCAATATGGGATTGCTCTCTCTGCCACTCCAAGCCAGAGGGCATTTACAGCCTTAATCCACTGCTCAAACACAGCAAGCAGAGTCCCCAGGTCAGGACTGACGTGTCTGCTCCTAAAGACGCCTGCAGAAACACTGCCTGCCTGTGCTGGCTCCAAAAGTGCCCAGGGAATGAGCAGGGAATGAAGGGGGTTCTTTGTGCTGTATGGAGGGACTTCAGCTGGAGCTGGATTTCCATACTGAGCATGGCCCAAAAATACAAAATGAGCTCGTGACCTGCAATCTGATGATCAGAGGTAGATAACACAGTCAGTATTTGCCTTTGCAAGTGGAAAGCCAAAGTATAAGACACAAATGAACTTTCCAAGGTCATTATTCAGTGGACATGCAGCATTCCAGTCTTCCTTTCTTAAGATTTCCTTTCCTCTCTAAGAAATTGCCAACAATTGCATTTCCATTTTCCATTGACTGGGAAAGTTCTGATAACATGATCCATGACCACAAAGGCCTTAACTATGGAAATCTCCTACTGATTCACCAGAAAGTAATAATAAATAAAGATTATTAAAGTCAAATGCTACAGAAGTGGCTTTCAAAACCGGTTCTAAGCTTTCTAAACAGAAATCCACAGTTTGTTGTGGGAAATGCCTCTGCTGTGGCTCTCCTTCCCACCTGCTCTGGCACAATGTCACTGCAGACCAGGAGCACTCAGAAAGGAATTTACAGAAACAATAGGTGTTTTCATTTCTTCTCATCATTTCAAAAGATGACTAAATGGATGTCAAGGAGCTTGAAAGAGAGAGAAAATTTGATTTGTACTTCTGTTCCGCTGAATTTCTGCAGAGGTCAGCATAAGGAGTACTGAAGAATCCCAAAGAAGGAGAGAGAACACTTTGCCTGGTTTGCCTGAGGATTCCAAACTCGGATAAAATTTAAGTGCTTAACAACATTGATTTGACAACATTGCCACATCCTTAATAAGCTTTCATGAATGAGTGAAATAAACCCATATCTTTCACATCTTTCCTTCACAAGTATTTCCATACTACCCGATGGCTTGCCCTTGGCTATTTGCATCCAAAAGCCTTAAATAATTAGCGTTAATTAGACTGATCATAGCAGGAATTTTCAATGATCTCTTTATAAAAATTGGATTGCACAGTTCCATTTCTCAGCCTTATTTCTTAAGTGTCGCTCCATCCACACAAGTGGATTTTTGGCTTTCTTCTCCCTCTCCAAATGTTCCTATTAGAGAGATTAAGTGGGTGTGGTTTCTTTGTTTTTAATAATTATTCAAATTGTATAACTCAGATTATCCTACCAGGACAAGCCATGACATTTTTTAGTTACAGCACAAACCCACCTGTAGCTGGTTACAAAAGCCCACAGTGTAAATAAAAACATATAGGAAAAAGTCTTAATAGCTGCCCTACTTTTAAACAGACCCAGTTTGGAACAGTTGCTGGTTTTTTTTAAAGGACAAATGTATTCCTTCTTCTCAGCTGTTTCCTGATACCACTGTCACACAGCAAGAGACAACAAAACTCAGAGACAGATCCAGTTCTTATCAAAGGAAGCATCGTGGAACCAGCACTGCTGGGAATCTCCATGGGAATCTTGGAATTTGGTCTGGATCTTTGGTGACAAAGCAGAAGTAGTCTTTACCTGTCCTGACTGAGCACAGTTCTAATGATTTGCCCTGCAGAATAAATGGTCAGAGAGGGGAAGGCAAACTGTGTTCACACAGTGCCCCTTTAAACAAGATTGGTTTACCCTCGCGTTATTCAATTCCTTAAACAAGACTCATGGCAAGATCAGAGAGACAATATTTATCAGATTAAAGATCTGTGATTTCCTGACGAGATACACTCAGGCCCAGAGCATTCCATCAGCAGCCAACCTGCAGTGATAAAGAAAAGGATAAAAGCCCAGGGTTCAGGTGGGCACAGACACACTGCCTCCCCCTGAGGAGAAACAGGGGGAGAGGAACACAGGACAGGAGTGGGAAGGTGGACAGAGAGGCAAAAATACACAACATTTTTGTTGCTTTTGTTTCAGAGGAGCCACTTTAATGAGCAGGGGTTTTGCTCTGAGCAAAGTTGGCATTCAACCCAAATCAATATACTTTTGTATTAACTTTGGTTTTCTTCAGGGACAGGTTCTGAATCTTGCATGGCCACATCTATATCTATGTCTTTATTCATTGAGTTAAAAAAATATCAGAAAAGTCTACTTTATATTCCTCTTAGGCTTCCCTAATGGAAATTATGTACCAGCCTTCAAAGAGATTGATAGAATACATCTGAGGCCTATTACTATTAACACAAATTAGAGAATGTATAAATGATTTTCTGAAGATAAATATGCATGAAGAGAAAAATCAATTCTGTTTACCTTCTTCAATGGAAAAGATTCAACACCACTTATGTCTAGGACAATGTTTTAAAAAGCAATGCCAGCAAAACATACAAACTTCTGATTCTGTTTTACACTTGAAAGCAAAAGGATTCCCTCCTTCCCCACCTCCCAATAAAATCCAAGGCTCAGAAGGAGCCCGACTCAAATCTTGTGTTCCAGTTATAAGTATCCTGTTATAGGGCCTGTTGGAACAAAGCAAATCACAGAGAATTGCTGGGCCAGGGTAACTCCAGAGCCCAGGAACAGGCTGTTCTCAGAGGCAGCAGATGATTATTAATAGGATGATGCTCTATCCAAAGTGTCCCTGGAGGAGGACACGCTGCTCCCACCTTTCTACTCACCTATCCTATGTTCTCTTTTCCCCCGGAGGGAGAAAAATTGCTACACTGCAGCTGAACAAAGAACATTGTCCATAATTCACCTTTGCAGTCACTTTGGAATTTTTTTAAGCTCTGTGTTTCTTTGTTTCTTAAAAGCAGCCATCACACATGGAAGGTGGCAGAGACTACGCTTGCGACAAACACAGGCCCCACATTTTTATTTCATGCTGCTGTTTTCCCTCAAAGCAGGCACCAAAAGAGGTTTTTTTATTCAAGTTATCTGTTGAAAAGAACAGACTGCACCTACCTAACTGTATTGTGCAGCCATTGTGGGAGGCAGCCAAGTTTATAGTTAAACTTTTAGATGAGACCATTGATAGGTAAAACAGGAGTGAGTCCTGGCTTTTTACTGTTTATTTCCCTGCCTTCATGGGGAGCTGGAATCAAATTCTGTAAAGACATTTCTGGTAAATAAGACAACTGAAAGATGATATTGAAAGGAATGTACAAGGGGAGCAATGCAAAGAATCTGGGCTGCCAGGTTGTCCGGGCGAGGACTGGCATGGGGACAAAGGGATGCTCGCCTGGACCTGTGGGAAAAGCAGGTGACCCAGAGGTTTTGCTGCACCTTGTAATTAAAAGCATGCCCTGTTGCCATATAAGGCACCCACTCATTACTTTATGCTTCCTGCCTTTTTTCCGAAGGTTTCCCTTTGCCATGAAGACAGCCTTAGCTGTGTTTACAGCTGGAAGCTTTCCTTGATACAGATGAACACTACACAGCTCAAAGACTAGAGCCCAGCTCTCCCAGAAAAGCTGAGAAACCTCCCAGATGAAATCCTCAATCTATAGGGCTCCAGTGACACTCACTGTTTTCAGAATATTTTGCCAGCAGTCACATTCTGATTCACATGATATTGCCAGCTGCCTGCCCACACTGATGCCACTTGGAGAGACAGCGATTTGTAGGAACAAAGCCTGGTGAAAACAATATTTAGGGACCTTTCAGCTGCAGAGACTGTGCACTACAAACACCACCTGTTCATAAACCAGGCTTCTGCTGCTACATCTGCTGTACCAATCCAGGCTGGGGATGACCAGCTCCAGAGCAGCCCTGGGAGAAGGGCTTGGGGTGCTGATGGGTGAAACCCAGACTTGCTCCAGCCCAGAAACCCCCGGTGCCCTGGGCTGAGCCCCAGCATGGGGAAAGGGATGGAGATTCTGCCCCTCTGCCCCCTCAGGTGAGACCCCACCTGCAGAGCTGCCCCAGCCCTGGGGCCAGCTCAGGAAGGACCTGGAGCTGCTGGAAAAAGTCCAGAGGAGGCTCCAGGATGAGCAGAGGGATGGAGCAGCTCTGCTGGGAGGAAAGGCTGGGAGAGTTGTCCAGACTGGAGAAGAGACCAGGGGTGACCTCATTGTGGCCTTGCAGTGCTTGAAGGGGCTACAAGAAATATGGAGAGAGACTTTTTTGGAGAGCATACAGTGATGGGACAAGGGGGATGGCTTCAAACTGATAGAGAGTGGGTTCAGATTGGAAATTAGGAAGAAATCCCTCCCTGTGAGGGTGGGCAGGCCCTGGCACAGGGTGCCCAGAGAAGCTGTGGCTGCCCCTGGATCCCTGGAAGTGTCCCAGGCCAGGTTGGACAGGGCTTGGAGCACCTTGGGATAGTGGAAGGTGTCCCTGCCCAGGGCAAGGGTGGCACTGGATCAGTTTGAAGGACCCTCCAAACCCAAACCATCCCATGATTCCACAATATGGCAAAAAACTTCAGGCTAAGATAGAGGCTATTAATATGAATCTGTCTTTTAGTAAAAAAACCCAAAACCACTTGAAATTAAAAGTGGATAAATGCTGCAACTGTGCATAACCACCACACTCAGAGGAGAGAGGGCTTTTTTTGGGCTGAAATATGCTGATTTATAGCTGCTGGAGGTGTCCTCTGCACAGAACAACAGCAGCATCCCCACATGTGCAAGTTACCAGTGCGTGAGTTCTTTCTTGCCTTTCCCATCTACAATTTATTAAACCTGTTCACAATTCCCTTGTTGGAGCAGATATTTCTACTGCACAGTATCTGATGCATCTGCAGAGAAATAAAATTGGGGATTATGTAGGAAATTGAACACCATGGTAGGATTTTTCCATATTGGTCAGCAGCGCTTTTACGATTGTAATTGATCATAAACAGAAATCAGTGCTTTGCAAAAACTGCCCTCCCTGCAGGGCTGTGACTGAAAATGATTGGGCAAATGCTGAGTTTGCCATGGGAAACGTGGCCCTTATCACTCAGCTTTTAGAAGGAAAATGGAGAGGTTTAAAATAGCAATAATGCCCTTCCTTTTGTAGCTCCTGTTTTCCTCTTTATGTGGGTATTTGTGTCACCACGAAGTCAGGGGTTTGGGTCTTGTCTCCAGACAGCTGCCAAGCACAAATATTTTCATTTTCTCATTTCCAGCAGCAGTCAATCAGTGTCACAACTGTCACTCCAACAAATGACAAGCCCATACCTTTGGGATGCGTGGCTCAGAAATTTAATTCTCTTGAAGGAAATTCAGAAAATCGTGCACAGAAAGGGGCCCTTTCATTGCTCCTGTGTGAAAATCCCATCCATATACAATGACAAACCCAGTTATGTAACAATATCTGCTCCAGCTGTAAATTGGAGAAGCAGTGAGCAGCTACAAAAAATGGAATAAATGCGACTATGAAAAATCACCACCTCTTCTGTAAGGTTGTGCACAGACATACCCAGAGAATTTAGTGCTTCTATTTAATCAGCCACACCTAAACCACTTTCTGTTGCTTTCAGTCCAGTCAGCTTCCATAATGTTTTCAGGCCTTGTTTTGAAAGCTGCATTTATTAATTGGCTTCTCTTTAAAAACTACAATGACAGCTCTCCTGTTGCCACCATTTAGCTCATTCTGTGCATCCCATATTTGCTTAAAATAACCTAAGCCATGTAATTAGGCATGATAGCTGGTGGGGAAAAACCAAACAAACAAGCAAACAAACGCTAAAAGCAAATGAGGACACGAACTCTAGGAGAGCAGAAAATTCTCTGGAAAAATGTAAGTTAAAGCAAAAAGGGAAGATGCAGCCCTCCCAGAAAGGCTGAGTGAAATCTTCTAGAGCTCTTAAAAGGAATCAGCGTATCAGTTAAAATTACCTAAGTGCACGGCAATGGGAGATGTCAAACCTCTGACATCCCACCAAAGGCTCTTCAGGAAAATAAATCCCCTCAGAACAAAAAGAAAAGCCTTTGCATGGACTAATCTTTTAACAAACAAAAAAGGTCAGGAATAAGCAGAGAGTTTTCACAAAGAAGCAATATTAATATGGAGGTCACCAAGCACAATGTTTGGGACTGGTACAGTTAAACACTTGCAGGAATGTTCTGCAAGAAAGGGCAAAAACCACTGAGTTTTGAAAGGGTGAAACCCACGGAGTTTTTCAGACTACCAAAATCTAAAGCAGGCTTCAAGGATCTCATTGAGTGATGAGAAAATCAAATGCACAATGTCAAGAAGTGCAAAGCAATGCATAGTCAGGAAAAATTCCTTTGCTTACCCAATTACAGCTTTAAAATTAGCTGTTACCTCTCAGATAATATATGGAAGATGCTCTGGTGGCTCTCTAAGAACACAGGATTAACAAGAAAAGACACTGAAAATGTAAGAAAGTAATAGGAAAAGGATTAAGAAGAAATTGGAAGATTAGAAGGTGTTCTGCTACTTAATAACACTCCTGTAATGAACACTTGGGGGAACTGTGACTTCCCACTGTCCCACCTCAAAAAACACAGATGGATTGGAAATGATAAACAGAAGGGGAAAAAAACCCAGTAAGGAGTGAAGTTGTCTTGTGGGAAGGACAGGGACAGCAGGGATTCCTCAAGCAGGAATAGCACTGGTGTGAGATGGGAAACTGGAGGAAGTCCTGCAATGTGAGTGAGAAGCAGTTACATCCTAAAGCAAAAGGAAATACTCGCTGTGGGAGACAGAGTAGAAGCGCATTTGTTTTTAATTAAATGGCTTAATTGAAGATCTATCAGTTGGTGGCTCATCTGGTGAAGAGGAGGGGACAGAGGCATCTGACACGAGGTCACAGCTGTCTGTAGGGCAGCCAGAAACACAACTGGCCAAAACCTGCAAGGGAGCAAAGCCAGGGCAGCAGCCACAGCCTGGAGCTTGGGTCTTTGCCTTGGGCCGTGAAGGGAAACGTGTTCAGCAGCCCTGCAGCCCTGGGCAGTGCCCTGAGGGATGGAGTTCTGCCCCTGGCCAGCTGCTCACGCCCTTGGCTGGCTCGTCCAGGACCAGGGACAGTCCTGCGTTGCCTGGGAACTTAGTCCAGGTGATCTCCAGAGAACCCTTCCAGCCTCTGGTGCTCCTCTGGTGGCTCACTCTGCAAAAATTCTGTCCCTGCTGGCCTTCCCCTGGATGGCCACTGCGGGCAATTATCTTGCTGATATTATTTGACTTACATGAATGTTTTCATACTCTCCTTCAGTTGTGAAGAATGCCTCAAATCAAGTTTGGTTTGAAATCCCTGGTGCCTTTCCCTGGTGAGAATGCCCATTTTCACCAGCAGCGTTTCCTGGGCCTCGCTAGAGTTGCTCTTGGTTCTGGCACTCTCTTCTTTTGTTTAGCCCTGCTTTTGCCTTCTGCACATTCTGCTGGATCTGGACAAGATAAAGCTCCTACAGATAGAAGCAACACCCAGAGGACAGACTATGGGCATTTAGTCTCATTAATTACAATTACCAGGCAGCAAAAGCGTTGTAACAGGAACACTCCGGGGTCCTTTCCACTCTCTGATTCTGTGAGGGAATGATAAACTGGAGTGATATGTAAAGAAACTTCCTTTGAGAATATTAAGTGGTTTTTTCCCACATAAAACTCTGGAACAATACTGGAACATTAATTTGGTTTCAATTAGAATGACTAGCCACATGTCAAATTAGCCCTGTGAGAGAAAGAGTCTGGTTTTGGTTCATCCAAAATACCACCATTACTAGAGAACATAAGAAATCTTTCATTGTTTACCCTCTCTCAGGATAAGAAATAAGCTGTGATATTTTTATGTCAAGATTCTCTCATTAGAAGATTCCTACCTCTAACAGTTATGAAATAGATTCTGTTCTCTCAGGTCCTGTGAAGGGGAAGTGGGAGAAGGCTCTAACTCACAAAGCAGCATAAATTTCATCATTCCTCCTTCTGGAAAACAGTCAGAAAAGTGGGTTGTTTCTCCTTTAATTAGAATGTAAAGGGCAGAATTGAGAAACTGTGGCACATTTATCACTCCATATGCCAGTGTAAAAGAATGCCAAAGAGATTCAAGCATTTTAAAAGCTAAATGTGTCATATAAGTGTTTAGACTAAGCTAAACAAATATTTTCATCTTGTTTTAAATCAAAACACCTATGATCATATAAAGGTGTTTTTTTCCATCTCTTTTCACCATCACTCACTCCAACCACTATGTTTTAAAGTAATTTTAGCTTGATTTTTTCTACTCATAAAAAGGCAGCTGTGTCTTAACAACATTCCCTTGATGTTTTCCCTTTTTTTTTGTAATTAATGGCCTGCATGACTCAACAGTTTCCACTGTTTTTATCAGTCTGTCCAGGCAGCCTTTTTTTTTTTTTTTTTATACTCTCAATATTTGCAAGCAACTGGTCTATTGTAGCAGGGTTAAAAACCTCTTGAAAACCACTTCTACAATTTCGAAGAGGTGGCTATTTAGACATAGGTGATGCAACTTTTTTTAGCATAGGAAGGGGAAATTTAATAGTCTTTGTTTACTGAACATCTCTGACTCATCTTGCCCAAGCTGTCAGTGCTCTCACTGAGGTGGAGGGAGGGAGCAGAAAAACCAAAATAAAACAGAGTGTGCAAGAGAGCGAGAGAAAATGAACGTGATCATGTCATTAGGGACTGCATTCTAAATTATACACAACAGGGAGCTGAGTTAAGATCTTAAATCCCCAGTGTTAAGTGTTATATTTGCCTTGTTCAGAGAGCAAAGCCATGTGCTGACATTCTAATTGGTACTTTCTGAGGGAGCTATGCAAAGGAAACCAGCATCACTTACATGGGAAGCAAAATACTGCCCCTGCATCTTCTCCCAGGCCTGCCTCCAGGCAGCACATTCATGTTTCAAAATATGGCACAGAAAAATCCCAGCTACCTATATCACACTCACTTTTGGTTTGCTTGAAATGTTGGTAGGATTTATTTATGTCTAGCAGATAAAAATATAACTGTACGTTGGATTCTCTTGCCCCAAATACCCTTAAATCCAAATCCACGATTTCCTCTGTACCCACACCCTTCACAGAATCTACACAGGATCTGGGATAAGAGGGGTTTGTGTTGCTCTCTATCAGAAGTGTGGCTGCTCCTCTGCAGAAGCTCACAGGGATTTGTCTCCTAAGGTTTAACTGACACGAGGAATTCTGTAAAACTCTCACAAACACCCCAGCCCTGCCTGCAGTATTGGCTCAGGCTTCAGAAGGAATTTTTTCACTGTCAATCACATGGCTTGTCAGATGGAAGTGAGACTATCATTTCTATCCCATCTCATCCAGTTCATTGCTAAAGGCTGCCATTTAGCTTTCCTTTCAGTGGTATAGATGATGGATGGGTAGAAGATTATTTGGATCACAGAACAGATGATTGCTGAATATACACTAGGAAGAATATTCTATATTTCATTTCAGAGATATCATTAACCCATGAAGCCAGGTGAGTATCCCAGGTTCCAAGCAACAACCTTCCCAATTTCAGAAACACTAACTCATTAAATAGGACTTCAATTTAAAAATCCCATCTCATGTTTTTACAGCAGGATGCTAACTTTGAGCCACAAACAAATTACGGCTAATGAATTAATATTAGCAACTCAATTAAACAACGCTCTAATCATTAGCTGCTGTGATAAGAATTTCTGGAAAAGGCCATTCAGGCTGTATTTACTGTATTTATCTAGTACTTTTCAAAAACACTCTACTGGAATACTTTTCACTCTTACAGATTTAAGAAATGCTTTAATTTAACACAAAGCTGTTAGTCCTGTGCTAGTCCTATTCCTGGGAATACGGAAGCAGCAGAACCTGTATTTCTGACCCCAGTTTAATCTTCTGCCTTGACATCACTGTCTGATGGCTAAATGGTGATCCCTGCCTGCACCCAAGTTGGTGCAAGCTCTGCAGTTGCAGTTTGCATGGTGCTGAGACCAAAGGATTCTATGAAAATAAACTCCCCAAAGGTGGGTCCTGTCTTCTGCCAGTGCAGGGGGAGCAGCCCAGGGGGATGAGCCCTGGGCTTTTTGTCATAAATACCAGGGCAAGTCAGCCCAAACAATGTATTTTATTTAAAGCCTCTAGTTACATTTTGGCCAGGCAGCAGTGTCCTTCAGGCTTTGTAAGAGACACCCACTCCATCCAGGGGACAATCAGCCTGTTTGGAAGAGTGCCGCTCTCAAAATGCAGATTTCTTTTCATCATTCTGGTTGGGGGAAAAACATAGCTTTTGGGCTAAGGTCTTGGCAAAACTACCAAGCAATTCATTATGAAGTGGTTATCTTTGTTCAGCACCTAAGGTGCCCACGATTTTGCTAAAAGGGGTGTGTTAGCTCTGACTCCCCATGGGTGGGCACATTCCCAGTTCCTGCCCAAGGGACTAGCTGTGTATATACATGAATATTCTTATATATCACTTCTGGAAAGATAGAAACACCAGTAGTAACTGGCAAAAGTAAGAACTGAGCCCAAAAGAGCCAGGTTCCAGCTTGTTTGGAAGCATTGTTTGACACTTCTCTCAGCTTTCATGCTGCTGTTCACTGTCCCACTCCCCGAGGTGAGAGACGGCCCTCAGAGAGGATCCCAAACACCTCAAGGGTGTAAGAACTTCAGTGCAGTGACTGAGGGAATGCTGCCTCAGCCCTGCAGCCTCTGCCAGAACCATCCTCGCTGTCAGCGTGCTAACAGAACACCCATCTCACACAGCTCCATTCCCCCTCCAAGGATCTGCAAATGTTCCCCAAAACATTCCTTTTAGAGCTAAGCAATCAGTAAGCACATAAGTGATCAATGGATGTAGGAAGATCATTCAATCTGCCTGGCGTTGCTCTGTTACATCACCTTAGTGAGTGGAAGCATAATGAAATTGTCAAACTGATTTGTTATAAATCCTGCTTTATTAACTGCACTGACTCCTTTATTCTTTCCCCTTATGCACATATCCTCTCCTCTCCAGAGCAATTTGGTTGTAGGAACAGAAAATAAGCACTGCTTAGGACTGCTGCAAAAACCCCTGATGTTCAGCTATCAAATCCCAAACAAAAGGTTTCCAGATATTTTTATAAGTGCATATTATAACTTAGTTCCACATCTAATGTCAGAATGAAATAGTAGGTTCTGAAAGTGTCCTGCAAAGGAGACTCATTACAAAGTTAAAGATAGAATATCTTGTTAGGCCCATTTAGATTTTGACAGAGCACCATAAAGATGTAAAGTTCTGTGTTCCCCTCCTTCTTTTGATGAGTCACTGCTTGTGACACGGAGACGCTGTGCAGACTCAGTGTCTTTAAGGAGATTAGGTAGCCTTATGAAATGTAATTACAATAAATATGTACCTGTCAATTTGTAATTACATTCTGAACAAACCTCATGTTAACAGCAGAGTTAGAAGCCAGCAATAGAGGAATACAGTCTGCCAATATCGTGTCCAGCCTGTTTCCCTGGAGCAGCAGGCAGAGATTCAGAGATAGCCTTCCCTTCTGATTTCAGCAGTAATCAATTTATGCCCCAAAGCACAAAATGGGAGCATCAGCCAGGCATTAAGGCTGTCTCTAAAAATACAGGGATATCTGGTTCATATGGCTACTGAATCAGAGTCATCTTGCTGGCTCCATGAGAGGGGCTCCTGGATAATCCAGTAAGTGAGAAGAGTTTGAACAGGAGTTCTGGGAAGAGCCAAATGAACTCCTGTTAGCTGCCCATTAGATGAGAAAAGGAACATGTGTAAGTAGAAGAGTTGAGGTTTGGGTACCACCCTACAGAATGCGCTGCTCAGGCAAGGCCAGGCAGGCAGTCCACCCACACCTCCACCCAGGGATTTCTCATAAATTGAACTTAAAAATCTAGACTAAGATTTATTTTTGCTATTTGACAGTACCTCTTGTACCTCATTCAACCGACACTTAGCATCAATCTCACCTAATTTTCCTTGGAAGGCATAGCTAAAAAGCATAACTACTCAGAGCCAAAATGAGGTACCACTACTTTTACTGCCACTTCTACCTCCTGACGTGATGATGGCTGTCACTTGGGGAAAAACAAACCAGGAAAGTGCTGCAGGATTGCAAATGCTGCCAAGCTTGCCCCTAGCACAGATTTGACACCCAGGCAAAGGACAATACTTAAGTTCTCTAGAACAGGTGAATCAATATGAAGAAGCAATCAAAACCCAGGTTTGTCTGATATTTTTAACCATACAGAAATAATGACTGCTAATTTCTTTGCCCAGCACTCGGTGTGCTTATTTACAGAATTTCCTCAGGAGCTCTGCTCTTCACCTTGATTAAACAGTGAAAGGCACATACAGGGCACTGTGCATAACAAAGTTTCAGTTCTTTAACACAGAGACAAAAATATTCAGTGTCTCCACATGGGTATATTCACTGTTGCTGCAAATTATATGCACAGATGCCTGTGAAATGAGGTCCCTGTGCTGGGGATGGGCAAAAAGGGAGCAGGGGCAGGCAAACAGCTCCCTCAGGAAGAGCAGGAACTCTGAGCAGCCTGTTGGAGACAGAAACACAGTGCTCTCACTCTTGCAGGTCAGTGGCCCAGCAGATGCTGCATGCAAGGCCCGAAACAAGAAAAGGACAGTCAGACACTTGGAAATGCAGAGAGGAAATTCCAGCCCTGTTTAGTTTGTATTGGCCATGACACCCACTGCTCAGGGGAAGTGTAATTAGACATGGGGGGGAGTTTGCCAAAAGGAACTCGTTAGTCTGTTGACTGTGACAACTGGCTGCAGTGTGCAGACCATTACTTTAAGTCCTTGTTCCGTCCTTCTCCCATGCTCCCAGGTAATTCTCCAGCCAACAGTTTGCCCTGTGGCCAGCTCTTTCTTAATTCATGTATTTAATCTTCTGTAAATATTCACAATTCAGAAAAAGATTTTCCGAGTATGGATTTCAGGTGCTTAGAATCTTGGCAATATAAATAGCTACACATGGTTGTACTGCTCCAAAAAGGACAACTGGGAAAATTCAACAAAATTTCAGCCATAAAGGCACTCAGTAGAATGGGAGACCACTCTTTCTGGAGAGAGGAAATATGCTAATATTTCAGGTTATTCACTCTATTTATGTCTTCTTACTGTTCTCAGTAATGTTTTTGAAAGTGCATTTCTCAGAAATGTTTTTGAAAGTCTTAGGATCCTCCCAGTGAAGAACAGGGATATATATTTTCCTAAGATTTTGTAGAATGAAAGAATGTTTCTGTGAGCAGCTTTGAATATATTGCCAGTTTGTGGTTCTGCACTTGCAAGAGCCTTCTGTTGGCTCACCCTCATATGTGGTAATCAGAATATTGCAAGTGCTAAAGGCTACAGACAGTGTTAAATAAGAATGAAAGATACTCCTGAACTTATCTAAACAAAATTCATCGTATAATATGAACTAATTCTCTCCAGCTGCAATGCCTCAAAACCTTTGGATCGAATCCAAGTTCCTTCCCACGCAGACATTTCAGCCATGTTTGATGCACTTAGAGCTGACAGAGTTATCAGACTCTTATTTCACTCAGAAAAAGCAAAGGCAAACAGGATTTCATTTTGCTCGTTGCCTTGCAGGAGTTTGTGTCTATTCCTGTGTTCCCCAAAGAAGCTCCAGGATTTACCCAGAGCTCGCAGCAGGTGTGCAAAACACCATTCCTGTTAAACTGGCTGGTTAACAGGGACAGTGCAGTATGCTCCTCTTCAAACATGGTTTTACATTCATATCCATCAGTTTAAGTGTCTCTGACTGTGTTCCACATTTACCAGGTACACCCTTCCTGGTCTAATTCCTTGGGTTTTATAGAGAGCCCAGAGCTCTGATTGAATTTCTACAGCACTGGCTTTTGTTTCCCACTACTTATAAGCAGCTGAATATCACCTGCAGACCAGAATATTTACCCTTGCCTACAGGTGTGTACAGTCTGTGATACAGGTGTGCAACCTGTGTTATCCTGATTTTCAAACCTATTTAGGGATGCACAAGATGAAATTAGTACAGAAAATAGAAGTGCAAGTGACTCAAAACATTTCGAAAGAATGTTCTTTTTTCTCTTTTGCCTTACCGTCCTCTCACAGAACACTTGGAAAAATTATGAAAGCATTGCACAATACATTTCCTCTTGCATGCAAGACATTTCTAATGCTTTTACTGCCTGACATATCAAATGAGATAAATTACCTACACGCCAAGCATCAGCAGACGAAAAGCACAAATGACAAACACAGGAAAAGGAGGATGGAAAAAGCTCTGGGCCTTCAAGGATGTGGTTGTGGGTTTTCAGACAAAATACTTTAATGAATTTATTAAGGCAACAACTGTATTCATGCTAAGAAGTTCTGAAGTGCCAATTCCTTTGTTGAACCCTGCACAAGGCAACGAGGTTTTGGTCAAACCTTTCAGTGCCACAGCCTGCAAAATAAAGCACTGCTCACAGGCCAGCTCTGTGTACAAGCAGAGGGAAGAGAACACAGTCTCTAATGAAGGAAAATTTTATTGCAAGGCATTTTTGGAGTAATGACACAGCTAAATAGAGCAGTTAGTCCCAGTGCCCTTCATATGTGGGACAGAACGAAGCCCTGTGCTGTGGTCACGGCTCAGCATTCATTGCCATCCACATTAAAGTCATCCAAGTCAACGTTGTCCAAGCTGGTGTCAGCCAAACCAAAGTCATCCAAGTTGGAGTTGGCATTGTAATTGCCCCAGTTGTCATCACAATCTGAGCTGTTCTCATCACCATCCAAGTCAACATCCTTATCTGAGCTGCTCTCATCCAAGTGAACATCCAAGTCAGCCTCTGAGTCACCGCTGGCCGTGTCCAAGTCATCATTGTTGCCACTGTCATCCAAGTGACTGTTGTCATCTCAGTCATCCGCGTCGTTGTCGTCATCGTGGACATCCAAGTCATCTTCTGATTTATTGTAACACCTTTCCTAATTGCATGTTAGTAATGTAAATTAATATTATCAATTAATTACACTTAGTAAATTCCAAGTTCCCTAACCCAAGTGATTTTCTAACTTAACCCTGCAACGCATACGTGTTTCTAGTAGGTAAAAAAAAAGTGGGCTTTAGAGTTTCGTTCTGTGTTCAGGCTTTTCTTTCTTGGACAGTTCTAGTGGGGACTATATATCTATATAAACTGCATATAATACCAGGATGAATAACCAGAAAGTGCTCTCCAAGTAGTTTAAAAAATAAATTATTTAGTCTAGCTGTTAATAATATAATAAGATTAAGGTACAAATAAGAGAATGAAAAAGTAATTTTTATTAGAAAACCTGACTTCATTTTCATATTCTAAGGACAAAAAAGAGAGAAAAATGGAATTTCTGGATTAACCAACAAGAGACAGAAATTTTCCTTCTAGTTTGAATACACAATGTTAAAGTTGTACTGCATTTCTTAAATGTTAACATGCAAGTTGAAACCAATTGTTTTAAGACAGGGAACACTAATTTTATTCTCAATGTACTAAATTAGCTCAGGTCATTTTCCAGTTAGGGAAAGGTAATGGAAATACAATGGAGACAGAAGAATAGACTGCACTCTAACAAACAGTTACAGATTTCATCCTTATAGATTTCATGCTTCCATTATCCAAAGTTTTCTACCCTCACCAGTCAGAAATGGTAAGGAAACTCAAAATAAATCTGTTTTAGGATTAACATATGTTATTGAGCTACTGCAAGCACTCATATTATGGTCCTTATAAATGTTATACACAAGCAAACAATTTAACTGTTAGGACCACAGTAAAAGGAGTCAAGAACTCATTTCAAACAACAAGAATTGTTCTGTGTAGCTCTTAGAGAGCTATGCAAGAACTCAGAAAAAAAAACTACAGTGGATTTTTATTGAGTTGTACAGGTTTATAAATTTCTTTTAAAAAATAAAATTAAATAAGAAATTATCAATACATTTATTTGTAAACATCTTTATAAGATCAAGACTGTTAGAGACATAAATAAAACTCCAGATGAATTCAGAGCTCTCTTCTGGATTAAGCAAGAAACCCTGGTTGCTGACCTGAAAGGGGAGCACTTTGTTACTCTTTCCCATCTCCACACACTCAGGGATTGCTTGCCTGAGGGCTGTCTGGTGCTTGGCTGCTGCTGGAAGCAGTGGCAGCCCAATTCAGAGCAGAGTTTGCCAGGTGCTGGAGCTGACCCAGGTGCTGGAGCTGACTCAGCCTAAGCCCGCAGACAACCCCTACAGCTGGGCTGGAAAGGGGCACAGAGGGGCAGGATCATAGTGAGGAACAAATGAGGATGAGCAAATCACCAGATTTTTTTCCTTCAATAAGAAGAGCTCTTAATCCAGTACATCTCCATCATTAAATTATGGCCCTCTTTAGTATTAAACTTCAGCTTCCCCCCCCCCGAACTTTGGATCCTGTTATATGTAATTTAATCGTGTGTGTAACAAAATGGAGGTTTTCAACTGCTAGAAACCTTGTCTTCTCTCAGTTTCATAAATTTTTTTCTCATCTTAGACACTTTGGACTGAAGAAATTTTTATTACAGACTTTCAACACAAACTATAATTTGGCAACTGTGAATCGTACTGCAGCATTTATATTAAACTTTAGAAATGGTATTAACAGAAAACCATCGTTCTTCTTCTATCAGACATTCGCATGGTTCCACTTATTTCTATTTGAAGTTCTGACCTTGGGGTCTCTCCAAGTAAAGGCCCTTCCAAGCCTTTTGGCTTCACCAGGTTCACACTCCACTGATGTTGTTCTACAGCGATGCCCATGAGAAAAGACAGATTTGCCTTGTGTGTTTTATTGTAGGAGACTGGCAGACAAACAGCACTGTTCACCAGGACAGCTCACTGCTCATCAGCACTTGGAGTTTGTCTTTCAACAAGGACTGGTTTCGTCTCTCGACTATGAAAGCAGGAGTACAAGAAGAAAATGAAGAGATCACCGTACTCTACTTGGCATTCAAGGATTCAACCAACAAATAAATGAGAAAGGTAAGTCTGACTTATCAAGAAAAAGCCAGACAACGAATGAAACAACAGATCATTTTCTAATTCTCCACAAGAAGCCTCTTGCCAGCACCTCAGTATTTAAACACATGGCTCATGCTGTATGCTCCCTGAGTCAGGCACGCTGCCACTGCCACCATCAGCTGCTTGGCAAACCCAGCAGTGAGGTCAGGCAAGCGTTGCAATTCCCAAAACTTGTGCCGAGAAACAGTCAAAGGCACCTTAATAAAGGGCATTGTAATGCCTAACACAAGCTATGTCCTCCTACTGCTCATTATAGATGGGCTCTCTCAGAATCCATACTTTTTGTTTGTATCTTGTGGGGTTTTCTAAGGCTTCAATATCATCTCTACACCATGGAAGCTCCTCCAGACTCTCGGTGTTGCTATAGGAACAGATTATTTCACTTACGCTGCTCTTTTAAATGGTCAAATTGGGTAAATGCAGAAATCATCAGCTGCAAAACTGAACTGATTACTCTTTTCAAGTTCCTTCTGAGCACACCAAATTTTAAGAGACATGAATCAGCAAGATATTTGGCAACTGAAAGCAAAATTGGATCCGAAGGCAATTTTAATGGGTATCTTAAAAAATATCTTTAAATAAACTATATGACATATTCTCTTACATGAATATTAAAATCTCTTTAATTTCTCTTGAAGTCTGCTTGTTCCTCACTCTATAATTATTTCTGGACTGTTTGTATAAATCTAGACTGAGAGAATATACATTCCCCCCCCTCTTCTTAGTGCTCAGTATATTTGATTACCCACAAATTTCCTGTTAAAATTCAGCAAGGGAAGGAAACTTTGGGAGGAGAAGCATTTTAATTATTAAATCATGCTGCAATGAGGGCTACATGGACTGACCACAAGGAAAAAGGCCCAAATGATATTTGTGTTGTAGTGAACAAACAACTTCATATAGTCATCATATGTGAAATTGTTCATATGTAGTAAATGCAGTATTGACACTAAAACTGAGGAGGAGGGGAGGGAGAATTATGGTCATTATTCCACGGCCAGAAAGTTAAAGCAGTCTGGAATTCCACAGAAAACTTCACAATCTGCAAGCAAATCAATTTTTGGGGTTTTTGTGGTGGCAAATGTTACAGACTTTTTTTATGGATAGGATCCATAAAGTTGGGATTAAAAAAAAAAAACCAATAAGAAAAGGACATGTTTCTGTAACATACAGACATTAACCACCTTGACTGCCCTCATACACTGAAATTAATTTATGTTATCAGTGGTACATCTGGATTATACTGTGGTACGTTTTTGTCTAAAAGAACTTTGGACCTCTGAGTATTTTTTCATTGTGCAAGAGTCATTCAGATATTAAATGTCTCTCTGCTGTCATAAGAGCCAGGTTCCTGAAACCATCCTGAGTGAAGGAATGGGAAACCTCAGGAATACTCTGTTTGGACTTCATATCTCACCTTTCTTCTTGGAAAGAAGAGTGCAACAATTACTTCAGAGCCCAGAGCGGGTGGAGAACACCAAAGAATTGCTTTCATGCACAGAGCAGCACTGACCATTTCTTCTGCCTCCCCTTCTGCATTAGCAAAGTGTCCAGAGGGGATGGGGCCAGCAGATGGTGATGCTGCACCCCAGGGAATGCCAGGGTCGCCATCCTGCGTGGAGCCTCTGGGTGTCCTTGTGCAGTGCAGGAGAACCCCAAGGCAAGTGGAGCAGCTCGAGGTGAATGCTGCCAGAATGTGCAGGGTAAGGTGTGAGAGAGGCAGCCCAGGCTGGGCTTATCAGAGCTTGGAGGAAAGGCAAAGGAAAATATATTGAGTGTTACACTCTGCAGGGGAAAGTGAAGTTTGTGATAAACTCTAGAGATGAAGGGTGGGTGATGGTACAGTGAAGGAAGAGGGGGGAATATGGTTAAAGGAAAGTCCTGAAATAAAACTCTGGGAACCTGATGCAATGGGAAGTGCCCCAAGAAAAATCTGTACATGAACAATCTCGGACATTTGATTGAAGTAAAGATGGACATTCTTCCATGGGAAAATTTGACAGGAATATTGTTTACGTCTGTCTGAATCCCTAATCAGTTTTTGCTACCTGCAGAATACACAAGACTTGAATTTTTGATGCTCAACCAAAAAATAAATCTGTGCCTGCATTTAAAATTCCAGTAATGCTGCAGATGCTCAAGTTCTTCTGCAACACTTTGACTAATTCACCTTCCCTTCAGAATAACACAAGTTCTTTCTTACACATTACTTTATTATTCTTCATCCTACAGCTGTATTAAGGATATGACTCACTAAATAATGAGCGGTTTCTCACATTTTAGCAATTTTCTAGCAGGTTAGATTTTAACTGTATGTCCACAGGACATGTCACAGGCAGAAAAGGTTTGCTTTGCACACCCAGGGGCAGTGCAAGCACTTGAATTCTCACACTCTGCTCCCCAGCAGGTCTCATTATTGCAGACAGGAGCTCTTGGCTCCCTGGCACTGATGGGCTGCATCTGCCCAGATCAGAGCTCGAGAAAAGCCACCCTGTGTGCCAGCAGAAATTTCTACAATCCATTAAGAGTCTTCTGCTGAACAAGACCCTGATATACTTCCCTCTACTTGTCCTGTGGGAAACATCTTTTGGTATTTTGCAGTTCTATTTTTCCCCAAAGCTCTCTGTAAGAGAGAAAATCATTTGCTCATGATTCATTTTTGTCTGAGAAGCTCTGCACATGTCACCATGTAAAAGAAAGCACTCAGTGCCAAGATGTGAAGTATCCTGCATTGCCAATGTGCTTTTATTATTTGGTTCCTTGAGCTATATAGGTTTTTTTAAAATCAAAACTGAAACTTTTGTTTTGAAATCCAACCCTAAGGTTGTCAGAAAGATCAGTCTATTGCTATTAGAGAAGGAAACTGGGCTGGGTTTTTTAAATAGTGCCCAGAATGTCAACAGAAACACTTGACATTGATTCTTGCTCTGGAATGGAGGAGTCTTAAAGAAGTGAGATCCGAGCCAGCTTAATTGGCTTGGATTCTTTACAAATCTGGCTTAAAGTGGGTGAACTACTCAGTCAATACTGTATTTTGGGAGGTTGTGCATTTTATTCTGAAAACATGAGTTTGAAGCGGTGACATTTCAATTCTCTTGGAAGACAGCAGAAAAATAGATCCGAGAATTAAACCTCCTACATGGCCAGAGACCAGCAACAGAAAGCACGAAGTCGCTGCTCCGACTTCTCCTGCGCTTCTGGCAATGAACTGCAGAGCTCACCTTGAGAAATGCCTCCTGTTCTGCCTTGTAATTATTCAGAATTATAGCAATCATCTACACATTTTATAGGGATATTCTTTCTTTGGAGATGCACAAACAGCAGGAACTAGTCATGAACTGGGCAGATTCCAGCCAGCCAAAGTTGGTCACCTGCCATGTGAAATGTGTTCCAGTCACTGCACAAACAGTAGCACTGGCAGCTCCCTTTAATGACCCAGTTTATGTTCTTCTACTCCTTCAATTTGGGGTACCTGTAAAGGTGAAGATATCTTTCACTTAACTAACACAGACACCTTTTTCTCCTCAGTAATATGTAATTTAGTCTGCCAAACAGACCTATAAAACTGTTAGCAGCATATTGAAATAAAACCCTTAAAGCTTGCTTACCCCTTTAACTTAAAATAAGGATGGAGAAAGGATTCTAGCACTGACCAAATCTCTAAAAACTGCTGTCCAAAATTCAAGAATATCAGAGTTTAAATTTGGGCTTTTATTTGCTATATAATCACTTATACTGAAAAAAGGTTCAACAGAAACATCCCATAGGTTGGGCTCAAAATGTATCCAAGGTTCCCAACCCAGGTATGCATAGAATAATTAGGTCACCGATGTTAATGAAGGCAGGTACACCTTAATGCTATAGTGAAGGGCTAGCAGAGCTGTACATCCTTTCCCAAAGGCTACAGGAGCACCTCAGTTTCCTTAAACACGCATCTAAATCCTGACATCATCAGAGCAGAGAGTGACCCTTCCAAGAACTTCTGCTGGAAATCTGTTTATCTTTACAGAAGCTGACCTACAGCATTAGAACAGACTGTTTCCAACAGGGCAGTCAAACACAGCATTTTTCTACCAAGAAACAGTTGTTATTCTCATTTACTATGAAGATAAACAGCCAGTCCAGGAATCATCTGAATTTTCGCTGTGTTTTAAGACACTGCTAATTAGAACCTAAGGAAAGCACTAAAAATACCCAGCCATGCAGCTGACATCTCCCTGATTCAACGTGAGAACCTTCTGTGCTGACTGAGAGCAGTGACTAACACAACTGCTTCAGTGTGTGCTCTGCCACGAACACTGCCACTTACCAGAACTACTTTTGCCTAAATAAGATGGATAACTAAGGTGAGAAGAGTTTTATCCCTTGCTGAAGGCAAGTAATTATTAAGTAATTCAGGAATTCAGTGAACAGAGCAAACAGCCAAAATTCAATATGTTCTGAGGGCAGGAGATCCAAGTTGCTGGGAAAAACAACTCCTGATCTAAGTCCATGAACTGTAAATGATATTTGAAGCAAAAGCTTTTTAGTGTTTCCAGACTTCTGGTAAAAGTCTGTGGTTTTTCTCTGACAAAACAGCAAATGAAAGAAGCAATAGTCCAAGGAACAAATACATAAATAAACCCCAGAAAATGTCATTAACACTACGGGTCAGAAACCGTGGAACTTTCTGCTCTGTGCAACATACAACCCTTCAATATTATTGCTACTTCAGATTGAACTGAAATATTATCTCAAGTCTTCTCAGATTTCAGATTCATTAGAATGCTATGATACTACTTCCCAATTTTTACCGGCACACCAAAGGGAATCAGAAGAACATCCCAAATTACTGATCAAAACTCAGGCACTCAAATATGTAGTTGCAATAAAGAGATACATTACAACAATAGTTTCTGGCTACTGGACAAAATTAATGAAAGCAAGGTCTCACTCCAGCAAAGGTGTCTAGTAATCTTGTCAAGAATTTGCTTCTAAATCTATTATTTAGCTAATAAGAGTAGTCCTAAAAGCAAACCAAACAGGAATAGGCTATGTAAACTACATGTAGGACACAAGAGTCTAAGTAATACAGTCTGTATTTGTCTATTTAACAACCTTGTATTTAAGTAAATATGATTTATGTCACAGAAAATGTCAGAAAGAGCATTCTATGTGCATCTGAATCGACCAAGGTGATTTTCATCTTCATCCTTCACAGCTGTCAAAATTTCAGATTCTCTGATGACAACTAGAAATCCAGTTTCCTACTAACCCTAAACGTGAGGCCAATAGAGCATCACACAGGTGGTACTCAAATGCAAGTTATCCAATTCAAAAGTTGTGGCTTTCGAGCTCAGAAAAATTTTAAAACCACTTCAAGCTCCTTTAATAACCTGTTTTGGTTTGAAATTATTTGCTTATCCACAGTTTGCTTTTTTTTACTGGATTCATTAGGTAGTTCTCAGCCTTTGGAACACATAATTTTTGCAAAATAAGTAAGAATTTAAGAACTAGAAGTAGACAAAACCTTTCTGAAGTTCACCTTTATGTGCTTCCATCTCTTCAGTAGCTCAGTGCAGTTTGCACTGAATATTTGGAGCCCTTCAATTTAGAGAAAATCCAACAATCAGAAATTACTTTTTGCTGTTCTAGTACCTAAAAAGAATATATTTCATGCTGCTTCCTCCACAGCACAACACTTGCATTCAAACAGGTTGATCTGAAGAAAACTGGGCAGTGATTTAGTTATACACAAGGGGTATCAGGTCAATTTTCAGATTTTTCATAGGTGTATTGCTCTCCCAAGAAATTCTTGCTCCCTCCTGCTGCTCTACTACCTTATCTGAGGGAATTCCAAATGCGTGAAACAATACTCCTTTTACTGTTTCCGTGGGGAAGTTGGTAGGCCTGTAATAAATCATTTATCCTGAAATGCATTCATCTCTCTTCCTTTTTTAATTTCAATTCAGCAGTGCTAAATCCCCCAACCACCTACCTGAATTAAAATTACACCTCTCCATACCATTTGATACCATTTCCATCATAAAACACTAATGAGATTTTGTGAAACATCCTGATTTTAAAACACTGTGCCAGATAATTTAACACTTCCATCTAGAGCATCTCAAAGATTCGGGATGAATTCTCAAAGTTAAGATTCCCAGGGAATTCTCATTTTTCTTGTAATAAAAAGGTTTTTCCAGATTTAACTATTTACTTTGGACACGACACATTTAAGATGTATTTTACAGATCTATACTATTAATTTCTTGCTTCAGCACCTATGTGCAAGACTGGTTTCATCAGCTTATCACAAATTCTTCAAAGAAATTCAACAGTAACGTTCCATTTTGTTTTGGAATCTGAAGCAGACTGGAAATCCAGAGAATATTTTACACAAAACATATGTACAAACAGAGACACACATGAAAGTGGTTATTGAGGATCTCAGAGTACTAACAAGGCCAAGAACATCTAATTACTTCCCCTCTGGCAACAACAAATCTTACACAGCTATACAACCCAAACTGCTTTGTTGGCCACACTGGGATGTTCACTGGTCTGCACATAGAAGCTGCTGTTTCAGCACCAACACATTTGAAAGGCAAATAAATCCCAATAATTAATAGAAGTGTGATGCTTTTAGAAAAATAGCACTAGTCTGGTTGGACTTTGATCATCGATATGGGGGATTTTTCAGCACTGAAGTATCGCCTGCTTGCAGCTAATGAGCCTGGATTGATTGAACGAGCAAACCCAGGTACAGGTACTGATTCACCTGGATGAAAAAACTCCTGGGGCAGGGAGAGAGGGTGTTCAGACAGCATCAAACTCCATTTATGAAACTATGGAGGGACACTGGACTCGGTTTTGTTCCCTGAAGAACTGCACTTGCCACCAGCTGCCGCTCCAGCTGAGCCCCACTGCCTGCTCCCCTCAGAGCCTGGCAGCTCAGCTTGTCACCTCTGATCCAGCCCATCCCTCACCATTTTGGTCACAAGGATGTTGTGGCAGCCCAAGGAAATTTATTTTCGACAGAGAAGAAATACAGAAAGCATTTATGAGTGACTACTTGTGCTCATTCTATATCATTCTTTTTAGAAGTCTAATTAACTATGAGATTAATGTAATTTGTAACAATTAGAGGCAGCTAGCTCCACCCTCCCCAGCAAAAGTGAAGCTATATTCTTACAGAGTTGTATTACCTATGGATCATATAAGTTATCATATAAGACACACAAAAAAGGCAGCCTGCAAAGCTGTGGCAAAATGAGCTCATCACTGGGATTTTTGCAACAGTTTTGAACCTCTAAATGAAAGCAAAGAGAAGCCTTTTCAACAAAAGTTGAAATTCAGTTCTTTATCTTTTGCCTTTATCCATTTATGAGTGCACTGAAGTTTAGAGATGTTTGTTAAACACAGTCTTGAAGATTTCATAACTGCAAGAGAGACCAAAGGAAAAATATTCACCACAAGAAAGATTTAGTGTGTAACTGTTGCTCTGCAATGGAGTTCAAATCCTCTGAGGTTCTTCGAAGCAGAGAAAACAAAGCCTTATGGAATTAAGTGTAGAATAGGAAAGTAAATATAACCACAACTCAGGTGAACTGCGCATGTGGACTGCAGGCATTTCAGACAGAACTGCTTAGGCACTTTAAGGAGCAGCATTTGTGGTGAGAGAAATGAAACATAAACACTATAGCACTGATTAGCTACATGAAAATGGCCTTCTAAATATTTTTCATTTCCACTACAGATAACAAAGTTCATGTGAAATGCAGATAAGAATGGTCATTTCTAAATTATTACAAAATGCCAAAAAATGCATATTCTCATTTTTCATGATCATAATACATTATTGCCATGACATTATAACCTATATTCAGTATTAAAAGCTCCAATTTTCACAGAATATGAATTCCATTGATTGCATCTCCCACTATAACAATTTCAAGTGAATCAGCTTAAGCAATGGAAGAGCAGCTAGGATTCCACTGATAACAATGTAACGCAAGTGAATATTGTCATAAAGGAGGAATTAGAATGACAATTTGCCCTTTCATCTGTGGAATGAGGCTGTTTATGCCAACACAGGGCCTCCAGTTGGACTAGAACCTAGAAAGGATAAAGAACATAAATGAACACTTTTTGAGGGACGAAAAATTCCTCCTGATTAGGACCAACCTCTTTATGAAAATGAATGGAGGTTTTTGAAAATGACATTCTGAAGAAATGGCCACCAATTGTGTGATAGTCATTTTCTAGATCAACACCTTCCCTCATCTTTATCCCTGTTTTTGCAGCCCTGTCACCTTGCTGTCCTCCCTCTCTTGCTTCGGAACATGAAGGGCCTTACCCAGCCGGGCCAGGTAAAGGGAAGCAGCAGAACAAACCCCTTGTTTAGTAGCAGAACTGCAGAAATTATTGTAGGAGATAAACTCTTTGTGCTTTCGCACAGCCCACACAAGCATTAGCTTAAAATATCACTGTAATGTATTTTTCTGTGTCACTTGCTGTTTATTCTGCTTAATGATCCTTTTTATTCTTTCTTGTGTGTGCACAGAATTTCAATTCTGCTTTGGTAATTCATCATGATGAGAATATGCAGTTTGGTGGCTACAATTATTAGGCTAATAAATAATGTCCTGTATTGAAGCTGTATAGCTGCCTTCCTTATGATTTAAATATATTAGCATATTAGTAATAACAGAGGCAGCTAAATTCACTTTAATTCAGACACTTGAATTCAAGCTGTTGTCCAATAAAGTTCCTCCAGCACACAAATTGTACGATCTAACTACAAGATCTCACTTTCATGAATTAGTATGCAATCAAATGTGGCTAAGCTGTAATTAACAGCTGATCAATTAAAATACACAGGAATACCCCTGCAGAATCCATGGGGATCATTCAGCAATTCAAGCCATCATACCCTCAGCCTGACACCCTTACATGACTTATCACCATCTACACATATCACAGGAACAAACATTACGGTTAATCACCCAATTATGTTTAGAAGTATTCACAAAATGAAATTTTTTTTAAAAAAAAGGGTGGTAAGGAAGCATCCTGTCACGCTCAGTGCCCTTGAAAGCATTGCCATCACTGAAATCACTTCTTTCTGAAGTCACCTTCAGGTGGTTTCATCACGTGCCTCACAGAACCGTTGGCGAGCCACCATCTGGTGTGGCTCTAGGTTAATGCTGCTGGGAGTGCAGCTGGAGTTCTGTTACCAGAGCCAGGGCTCTGAATAATTCAGGAGTAGGGAGCTGAAATAGAAAGTATTGAAGTGGGGATAACCTACGGCTCCTGTTTGTTCCATCTAATAATGGCGCAATGGAACCCCCTCATTTGTTGCTGTTTGATGTCTCCATAGAGAGGGAAAAAAACATAAAATGTGGGGGTTTTTTCTTATTGCTTATCCAAATACTTAAAATGGTTTAAAGCATTCAGGAAGAAGAAGGAGTGCTATTGATCACTTCTGCAAAATGGGCTCCCATCTCCCCGGGGATTTCAGCTGCTCCCATAGAGAGAGGTCAGTTTTCCGGGGCTCGGAAGTGGCTGGGGGCAAAATAAATCTCCCTGGCCTGGGGTGCAGCAGCCTGCAGTGCACCACCTGCAAGGACACAGCACGATTTTCATCTCCCAGTGCTTCACTGCATCCCACAGAGGGATGTGTTGCTGAGTGAAAACATGTTCTCTCACACATTGCCAGTCTGTCACAGAAATCCCTTCCTGACTAGAACAAGCAAGGAGTCAGGACCAAAGCAAGAAGAAAACACACAAATTTCAGTACTTAACCAACTTCTATGCTCATTTTAATTTCAATTATCTCGACTATTATTCTTGCCTAGCAAAAATGCATTTGTTGGTTGCTACTAACTGCTCCTGCTAATAATCTCTGGGCAAGAGAAGGATGAGCCTGCGTGTGGTGATGGCTGAGCTGGTTTCAGCAACAGGTCTGGAAGAGACAACTGGAAATATCCAGCTGCATCTCTGTCCTTGATGGAAAATAATCCCTTGGATACTGATGAGTCAGAGGGTCACAAATAAGCTTGTGGGGGTGAGGGGGAAAGCTGTACTGCCAGAATGTACCAGAGTGCACATCCCCTAACACTCCCCAGTGGTTGCACATCACAACCTCTTCAAAGCTGAGAAAAAGGGTTATGTGTCACCCCTCACCCCTGGGGTTTGTTTAAAATGAATATTTTCGAATCCAGAGGAGGATCTCCAGGAGGTAATTCAGATCTGGTACAGAAACAGAGGACACCTGGTGGTGTTTAGTTGTTAGCATATAAAAACAGCAATCTAATTCAGATGTGTATGCAGCTGCACCAGCAACAATTAACAGAACCCATGCTTTAAATAAATAAAAGATGGAGTGATGGAGAATTTAAAATAGTGCAATCACAGAAACACACAGATATTTCAAACAAACAACATGAGTTTCTGATTCCAGATGCTGCCACTACTTTATGAAAATGAATTTTTTTACTTACAACAGTTACAGGCAAGAAGTAGCAACTCTACAATCATAGGAGTCTGCCACCTCCACCAAACAGACACATGCTATGGAAAAGTAGGACAGATTCCCCACTACTGAAAATCCGAAGGGCACAAAGTTGTCAGTTTTGTTGGAGAAAGATCCACGGAGGCAAGAGCAGAGGAAGAACCAATTGAGCAGACTGTGGGCAGCAAAACCACCATAAGTGAGGTGCTCAGCACCTCCCAAATCACAGCATTCCTGATGCTGCAGAGAGGAGCCACTAGTCCACACAGGAGAGCTGAGCCCAGCTCCAGACTGTCACCAACCCATGGACTGACAGACTGTGAGTATTCAGATTCCCACAGTAAGTCAGTGAAATTGTTCTTTTAATTGAAGATGCTGTTGTTAAGATAACTGTGAAGACCCAGACTGGAACTTTCTATAGGGCAACAGATACAGGGAGCTGCAAATATCTCTTGGAATTCAGACACTGAACAGAGTCAACCTCTGTGAGACTCCTTCACTCTAAGGAGCTGGAGAGCACAGGGGTGGCAAGGCAGAAACAAAAACTACACGTGCAGTTGTGTGGGGGCTATTCAAAGTGTGCATTTTATTGCCAAAAAATAAAATAAAGGCTCAAGGTCACACTCCTGTCATGCTCTCTCATATACTGCAGTAAGTATTAGAACTTACTTGGCTGGAAAGGAATGAATATAAGCAATGGACTGTGCAACATGCAGAATGTTGTTCCCTTCCTTACACAACTTTAATGCATGGACTTAATTACAGCCAAGATTTTAAGTGCAAGAATTTTGTTTAAAAAACCCCAAACAAGTACTTTTCTCTTTTGAACCAGCACTGTCAACAGAAGAAGAAATCTTCTCATCTCTCCTGCTTGTACCAACACAAACATGTGTGGTGAAGCACATCAGTGACCTGGTTAAAACTAGACTGGTTTAAAAAGCCCCAACAACCCCAAACAGTTGGTTTGAACCCACATCAATTCCCCAATCTGTTCTGATCTGCAGCCACGCAAACACCTACACTGATACAAGCGGGTAGAAGAAAACTGCTCCCTTCATCAGCAGTGCTGGCTGAGAGTGAAAATCAAACTGAAGACCTTCTGGTGTTTGCAGGCTTTCTTACCAAAGTTAGCAAAGCAAAACTTCCACTGAAAAACAAATTAGAGGCCAAGTTCAGAATCAGTATGAGGTGTAAGAAAGCTTTATATAAACTTCCAGATGAGCTCTGAGTTTTGTCCCAGATGACAATTAATCTTGACACTGACTGCGCTACTGGAAACAAAATCAATTTCAAAGTCAGTAGTAGATGCAAGAGACAAACTTTAGATTTAGCCTAAAATACATGAAAGTCAGCTAAGGAGGAATGGCAAAGAATAAAGTTGTAGGAAAGCTGAAAAACAAGGCCTTTAAGTTTTTGAACAAAATCCACCTTGGAAGCCTCAAGGAGACAATTTGAGCTGGCAAGGTAGAGGTTGAGATGGACTATTCTGCAACACTCGAGCAAATTCTTCCCCAGATTTCCTCTAATACACAAATATCCAAGGTAAAATGTCCCAGAGATCATACCCTCTCAAAAGTTTGCTTTGTTACCCTAATTTTTAATGCCAGCCAACAATATAACTTCCTTCTGAAATGTTACCAGCCCGTTAATTTTCAAAGAAGCTTCCCCTTTTTTACTTATTTATTAGAATAAGTGTATTCTAGTTCCGTACCATCCATAACGATATATATATATATATATATATATAAAGGCCTCCAGCTTCTATTTTGACTGAATGAAATTAGACTTCTTTATAGCAGCACAGAAGGTGAATAGAGTTTAGAAAACAAACTTGACCAGTAAGTCAGTGTAGATATTTGAAAGTTTCTGCATGAAACTTTCTCAGTTGTGCAAAAAGAACTAGCCAAGCAATACCAGTTACTTATACCACCAAAATGTTTCTTTGTGTACTTCCATAAATTGTGTAGGGCTAGATCATTCTCTCAAAAGTACTTCAAAACCTTTGGCTAACCTAAGCAGCAGGAAAAAACTTAAAATGTGAGCTCAGCAAATCTACTGTTCTTTATATTGTGTGCCATGAAGTATTTAAATAATAATTATTAATTATAGTGTATATATAATAATGTAGTGTTTCATATCAATGTGTTATTAATACCTTTAATAACTAAAATACTTTTACTAAGGAAAGAACAAGGTCCATGATCTGACTTATGAGTAGTTAAATCAGTTCAGAGACATTACTGGGCACTGAATCACAATCCTAGGGGAGAACAAAAGTCTCCAAACCCCAGCCATAATTGGACCTTTGGGATCTTATTATTCAGAGTAGTAAAAATTCATTAGTTACAATGTGATTTTTTCTAATATAAACACATTCCTCTTAGCATGCTGTTTTCTCCTCTGAAAATGGATATGTAGAACGGAGACTTCAGAAAGGTCTGTCGGGCTGCATCATTTGACGTAGAAAAGCTCAGAAAAGTTGAGGTCTGGTGCAGTTTTATGGTGGAACCCACCTCACACCATTAAAGTTTTACATTATTTGCCAATAAAAGGATTGTTCTCTTGCTTCAGGTGTTGCCTCCCAAAATTCCCGATGCCCAGGGTCACACACAGGCTGATTTATCATGTGTTTATCTGCCATCAGAGTAACAGTTGTATAGACAGTGACTTAGCTGTGTGTATCAAACTTCCGTGGGTGTAACGGGGTTACAGAACATCTCATGTTTGTTTTAAGCAGATATTAAGAGCCCAGTGATGTTTAAAGATCTAATTGTGTTTGGAATTTAGTGTGAGCATAAATTTATCTCTGACTGCTGGCCTTTTCTCAGAGCTCAGGTAAGGAATTTTGAAAGCCATAAACCACAGGAAGGTAAAATGTGATTTCTGGGTACCAGATTCAGGCAAGTGTAAAATCATGAGGGAACAAGGCACGCTTCAATTTCATGAGGCACATTTATACATCTAGCACTCGCACGGAGCTTTATTATTTAGGACTCGAACATTCAAACCAAGCCAGGCTCTGCACACGGAGAGCGTGAGACAGCCCTGAGCACAACCACGATGATTAAAAGCTGTGGGTTTGTGTTTGTGTTCCCCGGGGGATGTGTGAAGAACTGTAACGCCGGCAACAAGTCCTGAGGAAAGCCTTGGAACAGGATAAAACATGAATTAAAAAAATAAAAAGTTAAAAAAAGAGAGGAGGAAAAACAATCGAAGAAGGGGCCCAGACTTGTGATGACCTAAAAAAATTAAGCCGGAACAGCGGTGGGGTGGAAGACTAAATGTTAGGCACACATGCTGAGCATCACCTCACTGTGCTGGGGCTGCTTGGTTCGGTGGGACAGCACAGCTCGGGGGTGGGGACCCTGACGGGACTCAGAGGGGACAGTGAGGGGACAGTGAGGGGACAGTGAGGGGACACTGAGGGGACAGTGAGGGGACATTGAGGGGACCCTGGGGGGAGCCTGAGGGGACCCTGGGGGGAGCCTGAGGGGAGCCTGAGGGGGACCAGAGGGGACTGTGAGCGGCGTCCTGAGGGCAGCGTTGAGGGGAGTCCCGAGTGGAGCACTGAGGGGACCATGACGGGACCCTGAGGGAAGCCTGAAGGGAGGGCTGAGGGGAGTCCTGGGTGGAGCAGAGGGGATCCTGAGTGAAGCACTGAGGGGACGCTGAACGGAGCACTGAGGACATTCTGAGCGGAGCACTGAGGGGACGCTGAGCGGAGCGCTGAGGGGACGCTGAGCGGAGCGCTGAGGGCGTTCTGAGCGGAGCGCTGACGGGACACTGAGCGGAGCGCTGAGGGCGTTCTGAGCGGAGCACTGAGGGCATTTTGAGCGGAGCGCTGAGGGCATTTTGAGCGGAGCGCTGAGGGCATCCTGAGTGAAGCACTGAGGGCATTCTGAGCGGAGCACTGAGGGGACGCTGAGTGGAGCGCTGAGGGCATCCTGAGCGGAGCGCTGAGGGCATTTTGAGCGGAGCACTGAGGGCATCCTGAGCGGAGCGCTGAGGGCATCCTGAGCGGAGCGCTGAGGGCATCCTGAGCGGAGCGCTGAGGGCGTTCTGAGCGGATCACTGAGGGGCTGCTGAGCGGGTCCCTGCCAGTCCCCGCGGACGGCCCAGCCCCTGCGGGCGTGGCCGAGCCCGCCATGCCCACGCCGGGCTGCAGGGGGCGCAGCGCGGCGCCGCCGCTCCCCCGCCGCGGCCTCTCCTCACGCCGCCGGTGGGCGGGAGCGGCCGGGCCGGGCGGGCCCGCGGCCGGGGCCATGGCGCTGCCCGTGCTGTCCAGCTCGGCCGTGAAGTTCCGGCGGGTCCTGGCGCAGTTCCCGCAGGAGCTCAGCCTGGCCTTCGCCTACGGCTCCGGGGTGTTCCGGCAGGCGGGGGCCTCGGCCGAGCACGGCGAGGTGAGCGCTCGGGCCCTGCGGCGTTCCGGATCCCGGAGCCGCCTCCGGCCCTGCGGTGTGTGAACGGCAAGGGGCGAAGATCCCAAATCCCCGAGGGAATAGCGGGGGGGTGGGGGTCCGGTCCGTGCCCAGGGGCTGCCCGGCGTGGTCCCGGCAGCGGGGTTGTCATTGTGGAGGGCTCGGGGTCCCCTTTCAGCCCAGTGTGTACCGATGTGTGTCAGGTTATTTACCACTGCCTTTAAAGAGAGTTACTGCAGCTTGTCCAACTGCTGTGCAGCGTATGAGGGGAATTTAAAATATATTGCCGCACTGAAATGGCAGTCTGGGGGACTTCCTCATCGTCTGAGGGCCAACAGCTTGGATATAATGTTTATTTTTATGTTTTGAGTTGTTTTGTTGACAAAAGCGAAGGAATACACTAGAAAGGAATATGCTAGAAATGCAGTTCCTTGCTGCCAGCTCTCGGGTGGTGCTTTTATTTGCCCACATCCCTCCATTCATGGCCCAAAAGTGCTGTTCATTAGCACTGTAAGCTGTTCCACTGAGCTGTGAATTAGGGTGGTGGAGATCTTACACCTGCTCCCCTGTTTTGGAGGGTTGAAGCTTGGTCATGACCAGGACAGGAAAATTTTGGACTGTCTGATAGACTGACAATAAACATACAACTTCATTAGAACCTTTAAGCAGGATCTGACACTAATATTTCCGTTTTGGGTTTTATTTTTATTTTTCACTCATGAAAAATGATTAGCTGGAAGTTTGATACTGTGTATATCTTAAATTATTATGATAACATTGGCTCTTCTTGACATGTAAACCCCAACACTCTTTTCCTTATCTTCAGAACAATATGCTGGACTTCGTGTTTGCTGTTGATGATGCTGTGAGCTGGCATATGACAAACTTGTTAAAGAACAGGAGTCATTATTCCTTCCTAAAATTTTTTGGCCCCAAAAAGATAACTACCATACAAAGATACGGAGCGGGAATTTACTACAACACCTTAGTGCCATGCAATGGCAGGGTAAGTACAAGTAGTCTGAGTGAGTTAAGTCAAATATTTCTGTCTGTGAAGCATTAAAATTATTAGCTTAAAGCAGATTTCAGGCAGCAAATATTGCAGATTGTAATTGCAGATTAACTCGTGGTATCTTCAATATTTATGTCTCAAACTGCTTCACCAACAGCACTTTAATTAAAAAGCAAACAGAGCAGCTGGTCTTGCACCTTAAAAGTGTGAGCAGTGTTTGGAACTTACAGCTAAAGCACTTCAGGAACTGGATTTATATTCCTTATCCCTTGCTGTCTCCCAGTTTTGGTGGTGGTAAAGTTCTGGTGGTGCTTCATTTCAGCAGTTGACCATGTAGTAACAGCAAAGTGGTCTTTTACCATTTGTTTGATACAAAATTCAAGTTCCAACACAGCAAGCTGGAATTGACATTTGTGTGGTTTAGTGTCTAATGCCCTGACCTGCGAGGCTTGAGTGTAATTAATAATTTTGGTGAGTGGTTCTCATCCAGCAAGTCCTGTTCTTGCACCTCTGTGTTTGGTCAGGAGTGAGGGAAACACTCTGTCAGTCTTGGTGTTCTTGTCCCTGTACAAGATTTTGGGATTTAAGATTTATCTGCTTGATGTAAAAAGGGATTTGGGATTTCATTGGAAGGACCAGTGGTCTTGGCCATGGCATTGTGTTCTTGGCTCTTTATGCCCTGGTCTTATTTTCTAACAACTCAGTCATATTACAGTCTATGGTCCCTTGTTGTCCAGAAATTCTAGAGCTGGCTGCCTTGCTGTGGTGATAATCTTTGGAAATTCAGGTAATACGAATTTATAACAAACTGTGGGAACTACCATGACTTTTCCAGTTACATAAAATAAGCTACAAAATCACAGGTTTTTTTCCTAATATCAAAGAGCAAGAGAAAAAACTCCCTGATACACACCCACCTCCCAATAACAGGATACATAAATGTCTGTAGGTTTTAATTTAGGTCTCTGAAAAACTATTTCTTGAGTGTTTTCAATATCATAATGTGAATTATTCCAACATGTAAAGTTTGCATATGAATGGGAAATTTTTCTCTTACTTCGTGTGTTAATTAAAACAGATAAATATTTTCCTATTATGCATCCAGTTTTTTATTGGAGGTACGTGCTCCTTAGAATTAGGGACAGCTATGGCATGTAGGGAAAACAATGCAAGTATAGGTTTTTTCAAAAGCCTTTATATTGCTTTGGTTTTTTGTTTTTTTTTTTCCAGATGATAAAATATGGAGTAATTAGCACTGATGCCCTGATTGAGGATTTGTTTCACTGGAAAACTCTCTATGTCGCTGGGCGCCTACAAAAGCCGGTAACTGCTCAGTTCTCTCTCTGGAAATGCAAGAAATTACAGGGCTGGGAAATGATCAGTTGGAGTTTGAACTTTATCTGTTAGGGATCTGTGCATCAGTATTGCACAAATAATCTGCCCTGATTTAGGGGTGTAGCCCTAGAGGGATAATCTCTCAGAAAGGAGGTGAAATGTGGTTCTTAATGGTGTTCTGTGTTATGTGGAAAAAGAGCCCCTAAAGGTGAGTATATTAGTAACAGTTTTCTGCCTGTACTAGATCTTGAATAACTGGACTCTTTTAATGCCAAGTCCCTTCAATGTTAAATGTGTTATTTGCCTTTTATAACAGATTATAGGGGTGGCCAAAATTTAACACAGTTGAAGAAAGGAAATCTTTAAAGGTGAAAGCAGCTTTGCTGTGCAGTTACTGTCTGGTTCATAATTGAATGAACCGTGGGTTCTGCACGTTGGTTTTTCTCCTCCATATTTGGGTCATAAAAAATAGTCTTTGCTTTCCCCCTTGTGCCTGCCTCGATGTGCTTTCAGCAGATGGCAGCAGTGCTAAGGGAAAATTTGTTAGGAGGGGAGGGGGAGAATTAGAGGAGAAATCCCTTCAGGTCTTGGAACACAAGTTAATTATGCTTTTAACTAAAAAATTTGGAGTGAAAGTTTGAATAGATTGTCTCAGACTGCTGGCTTTATCTCCAGATACATATTACAGCATGATCCAGGTTAGAGCAGCTGTTGTCTTTGTGAAGAATGAAACTTAATACATTGAGGAAGATAACTGAAGGAAGAATTCTGGATGTCATATCAACAGTGAATAGTGAATAGCTATTTTCAGTGTGACTGCATTTGCTGCTGCTTTGATTTGTGACATGGTACAGTGAATATAAATTCTCTGTACTGTGAAAAAGCCTTCCTTAACTTTGCTGCTCTTTCAGATTTACTCCAGGAATCAACATTCATCCTTGTTGTACCAGGGTGATAACTATTGCACTCTGACTTCCTGGGAGATTTGCAGCTCTTTGAACTGTTGCAAATTTGTTCATAAATGCTATCAGTGTTTCAGGCATTCAGATTTTGAAGCCTAGCATATTATTTTCATTTGGAAAAAAACAGCTTTATATTAGGGGGTGATTTTTACAAAAGGAAGAGGTTATTCCTTTTGCTTCTCTAAGACAAGGCTGGGGTCTTCCATGAGGAGGAATAGTGTCTCTGCTGAGTTTCATGTTATAAAAGGCTCTAACTGTGTTGTCCTTAACATGTCCATAACTTGCTGATGTTTCCATGCCAATCCTAAGGTATTGCAGTCACCTGTGTGACTGCTTGGGGCACCACAGATTTTTCTGTTCTGACTTTCCTTAGATTTCCCTGTAGCAGCAAGTTAGGAACATACATCTAAGTGAATTGGTTGATGGGATTTGAGAAAAATCAAGGGAATACCTTTGTTCACAATGGCCAGTGGGTTTGAATTTTAAGGTGTTGTAGAGTAGACAAATATTGAAAAGACATCTTTTGTAAGCAAGACAGTATTGCTTAACCAGAACACTTGAAAAAGACAAACTCACACCGAGCAGGGATTCCTAGGGGAGTTGTTTCCAGAAGTGCATAGTTATCCATCTCCTAAACCAGGCTGCCTTCATGTGCCTGGTGTTCTGTAACAGTGCGTTTCTATCTTCAGTTCTTACCGAAGATCTGCCTTTTATTGCAGTATATTTCCATATCCTAGGTGACTGGATCCTGTAGCTGGTCTTGAACAGTTTCAATGTTTCCTGAAAATAAACACTTCTTGGGGCAGGTAGAGGCACTCAAGTGACCTGTTCTTCATGGATAAGTGAAGATCCCCTCGAGTTCACATTCTTCTCATGCAAAGTACAGAAATAAAGCCCTGCTTCTTCTAGGACAACTTCTGTCTGAGAAACTACTTGAAGCATTTGATAGGGGAGTCCTCTATTAAAAAAAATTTAAAGGAATGAAGATGAATAAGAAAACTTATCTCTGTCTGGCATTCTGTTCTCTTTCAGTGTGACAATAGTCTTTTTTGTTATTGCACAATGCCATATGAAGTATTTCTGTTGATGCATTCATATTTCCTGTTCTGATTAACCTTAAATTGATGAACATGAAAAGGTGACTAGCTCGTCAGAGATTAGCTAATGTCTGTTGCATATAGCACTTCCAAACTTGTGTGTAAAAACAGCCTTTTCCAGCAGACTGTTAATTCTTAAAAACATGTTCCTCTCTCTCACATGGTGTAAGTAGAAGGGGATACTCTAGTACTTACTGTACCATACTAATAAGATCTAATCTTAAATTAATTTCTTAATCAATTCAGCATGAAAAATAAATAACATTTCTAGCTCCAGTAGCGCTTTCCTGAAGTTTTGCTTCCAATGGCTCTGCTTTTCCAGGTGAAAATCCTGGCCCAGAATGAGAACAGCAAGCTGCAAGCTGCTCTTGTCAGCAACCTGAAGAGTGCAGTCACAGCAGCCTTTCTCATGTTGCCAGAGAGCTTCTCTGAAGAGGACCTTTACATGCAGATTGCAGGACTCTCCTACTCTGGTGAGTCTGTGGGGTCTGAAGTGGCTGAGGAGAAGAGCTGTAGTTGGAGCTGCTGTACCACAGCTGGAATTTCATGTGTGATAAATTATCTGCCTTCTTGCTTTGGGCCTGCACTGCTGTGTGCATCAAAAATTCTGTCTGAATGGTGGCTTACATAACAGCTCCAGAACACTAATTGGGCTGATTCAGAGGAAATAGGGGTAGGTACATCAGCAACACTGCTTATACCTGCTTGATTTATGAACAGCTAAGTGTGAGTGATTGGATATGATGAAATAATGTGGGTTCTCTTCTGTTTGCATGGATTGTATTTTGGTGTAATGTTTCAAAACCTTGGGAAAAAATTTTTTCTTTCCACTCAGTGCAATGTTGAGTCATCTGATAGTCTGACTCATACCTTGTCATCTCCTTTTGAGTGTGCTGTGTTTAAGGTTCTTATTTAGTTAACTTGTCGATCCAGGTTATGATTCTTTGATGTACATTTAACACTCCTGGTTGGTATTTGTTGAGTTTCTTTTTTTTAGTCATTAATTAGGAAATTGGTAGAAAAATATTGAAGGAACTACTGCAAATCGCTCTTTAATGTAAGATGTAATTGTTACAATTTAACTCAGCACTGCTTTTTAAATGCTGACATCCTTACTGTAATTACTGTGAGCAAGTTTGGTTGGAGTTGTGCTTTACACAGCGCTTCCTTTGCTCATACAGAAATGCAAGTTTGGCTTTTAAAGAAAGCACAGGGGGGTCTAAGATGCAGCTTGGCCATTCTGAGGAGCATTGCTGTTTTATGTAACACTTCTGAGCACAGTTCAAATTACAACTCACTTTTCCAGAGCAGTTCTTTTCTGAATTGTTGCCTATTTTAGAGCACCAGGAAGAGGGTGCTGACAGTGGGATTGCCAGCCAGGGATGTTTGTTGCTTATCTGCCCACCTGAAGCCTGCCCAGCGCTGGCATTGGATTCTTGGTGGGCACCAGTGACCAAGATACTTTTTATAAACTCTTCGAAACAGTGCAATTAAACAAAAACCAGTAAAGTGCTGAGACTGGCTGTGCTGTGTGAACAAAGCTAAAACAATACAGCCCCCAGTTGGGAATGCACAAGAAAAAGGCTGCTTGTGGATATTTATTTTGCTGCCATTTCGTTAAGTCTTTCAGAGGCTGTACTAGTAGACAAAATTGATTTTATGTGTTACTCTAATCAGTCTCCTTGGAGACTGCTGAAAAGAGTTGTTCAAGCTTTAATTTAGAAAATGTTTATCCTTTATTTTTTTCTGCATTTTTTGAGAGCACTGAGTCAGTACCATTTATACATGAAGTGTTTGTTTTGTGGCTTGGCATAAACTGAAATAAACTAAGGAAGGCTAGCAAGTTGCCACCTTTCAACAACATTTATCTCCTGAATGTGGGAAGTGGGAAAAGGAGTTGATTCAGAATTTTGGTTGTTGGTGCAAGCTACACTGAGCATCTAACTCCTGGCTGGAAACCCAGGAAACAGCCAGGCTAGTACCTAACAGAGGTAGTGGAATGCTTTCATAAAGACTGACTGTCTTTTCACTTATTCTCTTTGAAACTTTTCAGTCATGTATCAGAAAAGAAAGTGCGAAGGCCAGTAATGTAACAGTGGTGTTGAAAGGAATTTCTTTTTGTAACATCTAACACAATACATGGCTCAGAGGAAAGGGTGATCCAGTGATCTTACCATGAGTGCCGTTAGCTGAACTCCAGGTACTGCCCTTGGAGTGCAGAGACAATGCAAATTATTTCCTCTCAAATTGGAAAATTTCAGTTTATTTGCTTGTGGATACTAAGTATGAGGACTGGGCAATTTGTTTTGTAATCTGTTGAGTCTGAGGTGTGGTTGCAAAGAATGTAACTGTTACTGCCACTTGGCAGCTGGAATTATTTTGTTGCCCAAGTGAAAATGTGGGCACATGGGCCGATGACATTTTTATCAGAGGCCACGTAACAATACGTGCCTTCAAGGACATTTTTTCTGTGCTTGAAGGTATTTGAATAGTTCTTTTCATTATTAAGTGAACCTTACTGTGGATTGTATAGGCATATATAGTATTGGAGAACAGAGTTTTAGATGACAGCTCTGTACTATGTTGGTATCTGTTATATTCTCCTTCTTTCTGATTTTGGGTTTTTCCTGATGGCTTCACTCTCTCTTTTCCTGACTAGGTGATTTCAGAATGATAATAGGAGAAGACAAATCCAAAGTGCAGAACATAGTGAAACCCAACGTTGCCCATTTCCAGAAGCTGTACAGTAACATACTCCAGGACTGCCCTCAAGTGGTGTACAAGCACCATCTGGGAAGGCTAGAGGCAAGTGTTCTCCTTCTAAACAGCTTTAAACCAAGCAAGTGGAAGTGCTTTATCACACTGACAGAAGGCAGGAATTATGCCACACACAAAGGAGAGCAGTTGTAGGCTCTGTACTTGCTGTTTGTTATGTTTCTGTTGTTTGGTTCATTCTGCCACCAGAAGAGTTGCCTTACATACCAGTTTCTTCATATGGAGGAACTACTGCTCATTTTCTGAGTATGGGCACAGAACTAGACCCCAGCAAGGCAACCAGCACAGATCATTGTAAAACGTGTGTTTTAATGACTTCCATATGGAAATAACAGGCGAGGAAGTGAGGAATAAACAGATGGTTTGTGTTAGAGAGATCAGGCTGTAACTCAGAGGTGCAACTTTCTGCAATCAAAAACTCATGAAAAACCTCATCAAGTGCTAGCTATGACGATCAACTGACTAAGCCCAAGTGACATTCTGGCATTAATACCCATACAAAACCATTTTTTCCTTAGATTGACTAGTATCTCGAATGCCACCTTTCTGGTATAACAGTGCAGTTAGGGGAGAGATGCCACAGTCAGTAGCAATTTTTCCTCTTGTAATCTGCATGTCCCTGTGTGAACATTCAAGTGTGATATAAACTTCATGGTGAAGTCACAAATAGCACCAGTTGTCTCATGGACATGGGCACCTCTTTATCCTCAAGCCTGGGTAATTATCTTCCAAATGCCACCTTTTTGGGATGTGTCTTTGTTAGAAACTGTCTTAACTACAGGCTTGAGCACAGTAAAGAGTTTTACTGCAATGCTTTGGAATAAAACATAGGCAAATCTGTATTGTACTGCAGCTGTCTCCATGTTTTCTTATTGCTTGTGAACAGTTTGGTGGAAGCAGTATTTAAATGAATTTGGGAAAGAATTAGTAATACTTCCTTCAACGAAAAACTCCCTGTTGTTTTACCTTTAAACAAATCCTGGTAGCATACTGCAAATTTATTGTTGGATAATAAATCTCTCCACAATCCCACAATAGTCATCAAGACTGTTGATTAAATGCCCTCATTTTGCTGTTGATTTGAAGCAAAGTGTTTAATACTTTATTGCTCACACCTTCCTCTGGGTATTGGCAGTAATTCCCCAGTGGAGTCCAAAGGTGGCTGACTACTGCTGGGGGTGCAGTTAGCACAGAATAGAACCCCCTGCTCCAGGACATGCAGAGCTACAGAGAAAATTTCTTCCTTCAAAGGTCCCTCAGAACCAAGGCAAGGCAGACCCCAGCTCTGAGTTTTGGTTCAGGCACGGATTCCTCCCACACAGTGCTCAGAGCTGCTCACTGTCGGCTGCCTCTTGAGTTGTGGCTGACTCATCTGGAGATCATTTTCTCCACACTGACAAAAGGGAGTGGAGAGGGCAACCAGACTCCTGTCTGATGTCTCCATGAAGTGTCTAAAACCTTGTGTGGGAGGAAAGGAGCTCTTCAGATTTTCCTCGGCTTTTGGAGAGCTCTGCCCCATCCTGCATTACATTTTGGAGAAATCTGTACAGGCCTGCATGTTGGTATCATTGTATTCAAAATAGGGTCATTGAATTTCTGATTTAGATTGGAAAATGTGGGATGAATGTTTTCTTCAAATTATACAAACCAGATGTGGTTTGGAGTTTAAAGCAGAGAAAATGGTTTTCAAGCTGAACTTGAAATGTGTGTGTGTCTGCAGTTTGATTATACTCAGGCAGAAGAAACTCAGCTAAGTGGTCTTTGGGGAACTTTTTTTTATTGTAGTGTACTTATGTTTCCAAAGGAAATTGGATACAACAGAAATGATACAGTTTCAATGAAAACTTACTTGCAGACACAGCAGGATCATGTGTGTCTTCCCTTGAATAAAAACCCTTGCATTGAGTCATTTTTCAGGTTGAGACCTGAGATACTGCATTTCCCTGTGCTTGGGAAGTTTTTATTAGCATTGTCAATGACCTTTTCTAGTGAAATGGATCAGGTTCCGTGAGATATTTATCACAGGTCAATTTTCTGACTTCTTTAAAAAAAAAAAAAAAAGAGAACTGAATGTTTTTAATGTCTTATTTTTATAACATTCAGATTGATAAAAGTCCAGAAGGTCAATTTACACAGCTTATGGCTTTGCCAAAGACTCTGCAACAAAAGATAACTGCTCTGGTAAACCCTCCTGGAAAGAACAGAGATGTGGAAGAAATTTTACTGCAAGTGGCCCATGACCCTGACTGTGGATTTGTGGTGAATCAAGGTAGGTCTGGACCAATGTCTGTCATCTTCTTTAAGACACGATAGATATACAAATCTATTGTGTATGTTCTTCTATTTCAGGATGATTTAAAGAGAAGGGTGAAAAGATCCAGGAGATTAATTGTGAAATACATTCCTAAAAGCCTGGGTTTGGATTTGATTGCCACCAGCTTATCTGAAATACTATCAATAGCATTCCTAGTGATATAGGAAGATGTGTTGTGGTTTGGGTCCTGAAAGAGGCAGCACTTAGGGAATAGTGTGGCCTGCTTAGATCACCTAACTCTGATGCTTCCATCTTCAGGCAAAACTTCATCAAAATATTAAGCTTTATATCCTCCCAGTCATACATTGCAAGGCTGAGGTCATTTTCTGACTTGCTGACATTACCCTTCCCAGTCATCGTGGTTAGCCCAGACATGTGAGCCCTGGCAGAGAGCTCCAGCTTGGAGGGAAAAGGCTGAGGTGCTTCTCATCAGCACAACTGCTCTGAGGCAAGATTATGTCATATGAGCAAGTTAAAGCTGATGCTGCAGACACCGATGTTCTGGTACACTGCAGAGAAATGAAAAAACTTAGTACTTGAAGTCCTTTATGTATTTTAAGAACTTGACACATTTTCTGTTCCAGATAGCAAAGTTTGCAAGCTCCCTGAGCGCAACAAAAATTCCCTAGATGCCTGGGAGCCACTGGACACAGCTGCTGAGGGAGCTCTCAGGCTGATTCCTTTGGGGCAAACAAAGCTCCTGGGTGTTGCAGTTCTCCACAGACAGCATGGGATGAACTGCACCTGGACATGGAGGTGTCCAGCTTCTTCCATGACACCTTCTGTGCTGGGCTGCAACAATTATGGGATAAAAACCAGGATAAAAGCTGGATCTGGGAGGAGGGGATGTAGTGTTTGAGCTGCACACAGAGCTCTGAGTCACCCCCCCTGAGCTCATTATGCTGGTGGTTGTGTTTCTGTAGCTCTGGCAGGCACAGCTGTGGCTGCACAGGGAGCAGCAGTTCAGTGTCAAACCCTGGACAGGTCTTCTCAGGCCCAGCAGTTTAAACTCTTAGGAGAACAAATCAAGATGTTCTTACTTTTGTGGCCAAAGCATTTTACTAATTCATCAATCTGGGTGAAGGCCAGGCCAAGCCATTTGGGAATCCTACAAGACAAAGCTGATTACTCAAGTTGAATTGCATTGTCCCAAGATATTTTGCTACGTAGTCGTGATTTGTTCCTTTCTCTTCCCTATTCCTACCCCTCAAATGGTTTTCCAGTGGAATATTGTATCCTTACTTAGACATGGACTATGCTAAGCTTTGTTCTTCATTATGGAAGTAGCTTTGAAGGAAGTATTTAAAAATATTTGAAATTATATTCTATGGGTCAGTGCAGAATGTGTCCATTTGGAAGACTAGCTCTGGGACTGCTGCATTTCTACATTTATTTCATTTATTTAGTGATGTGAGTAGTTTTGTACATATCAGTATGCTTTTATATATGGTAGAACAAATACAACTTAATCATTTTGAAAAAAATTAAGGTTTTATGTACTATTCTTTTAATACCTAAGAACCACTGGACAATGAGAACTGAATGTGCCACAGTGCAAAGTGGTAAACAAGCCTTATCTCCAAAAGCTGTAATTTAGGAAAGCCAGGCAAGCACTGCACAACAGAGGTAGGTCTGCTTGATCAGAGAAGTGCCAAATCCCAATTTCATGTTGAAGTAAACAGGGAGTATAATTTGTTCTGCTCTAGAATGTTAATTTACCAGCACTTAGATGAAACATCTGCGAATCCTTTGTGATTAATCATCTTAGTAGAGAACTAATGGGAACACTAAATAAATGGATTCAGTCAATTCCTACTGCTTGTTGTCTGTTTCAATTTTGATCTGGGGTTTTTTTCTGTATGTTATACATAAAATAATTTTAAATAGTTTAGAGAATACTTTTAATTAGCATGAAAAAGCAGAGCAAACCCAAATCTTCTCTGTGTTAGGTGTATGTTTTACTTTCAGGCTAGCTTGATTGTATAACTGGAACAATATTTAACTTGTGCATGGTGGAGGGTAAAAAAAATCCCCACACCAGTGCTGAGATGGGTAACATCTGTGTGCTTTTCCCTCTGCAGGCATTTCAGGAATTGTGAGATCCTCCAGTATAGTGCAGAGTGCTAAAACCATCCTGACAGCTGGTAAGAATGTGTGTGATTTCTGTCAACATGGGCCTTCTGATTTCACAAAGGAAAAATGACAGGGCCCCCAGACTGTCTCATTACAGGAGTTTAAAGAATAAACTTTTTGTGTGTTTAATTAAAAGTCCCTGGAAAATAAAAGCAACATTTAAAGCAGAGGCTTTATTATAACTATTGCAAAATTATAAAATGCTGAAAGGAACTGCAGTCTGTGTGACTCTTAAATAAACAAACAAACCCTTCAACAACCCAAAAGTAAGAAAAACCAGCTTCTGAGTTCAATTTTATTTTCTCTGCAGGCCAGATTTGGCTGATGGACACTAGTTCTTCACTTTTTGTATTCAAAAGGCTTAAAGTTGCTCAAATGAATTTCTGAACTCATTCATACCTATTCCCAATTCTTCCACTAAAGCAATGATATTCAAATGGTGCCATTACTGGGTTTAAAGGCTGTTATTCCTGTTGAATTCAGGTTATCCTGAGTGCCCCGTGGGCAGAGCTCTCTGTGTAAGTGCAGGAGTAGGAGCAGAAATAGTTAAGCTGTGTGGATTATTTATGCTCCCTTCCTACCTCTTCTGAGGGACAGAAAATCACCTCTGGGGCTCATCAGCTCCTCTTGTGTGTCATGCAGTAAATCACTGACAGCCTCTCTTGGCACTGGGACTTTGGGGGGTCCTAATGCATCTTTGAATAGCACTTGTAATTTTTATCATGGTTTGTGCACCTGAAACCAGTTATTTGTGAAATGTCTCTATTTCCCTTTGTCTTAACTGCTTTTTGCTTTATATGTAGTGGGGTTTTTTAGCTTTAAAACAAACTATGGTTTCCTTCTAATCAGTCAGTTATGGAGAGTTGTATTTGAAAACTATTTTCTATTAGTGGTTTTAGTGGTGGAAACGTATTTTTATGATTTAATTCAGGTAGAGCAAAACAATTTTGGTCCTTTGCCCCCAGCACAAGCCAAATTTGAGCAAGGAGGCTTGGGGGAGTGGATTTTTCTTACTTTTTGCATAATTTAGGTTTTTTTCAGGTTTGGGTTTTTTTAAAATGTATTTACACTCTTCTGCCAGAATCTGGCCAAAATCATTAGTGACAGAATTGAGGAGTGAAATTTAACTGATCAGGGATGTCACCTCAGTATTTTTGAGGTGTGATGTTTGTGTGATCTGCCCTGGAATTGAGGAGGGATGGGTGTCCATGGCTTTAGGAGTTAGTTAGCAAAAACCTTTTGCTCTTTTTAATTTTTTTTTTTTTTTTAGATATCCAAACACCATTGAGTTTATGTTAAATCTGTCAGTACCTTCTGGATTTTCTCCCAGTCATGGTTTCTTAATTTAAAATGCATCCCTAGGGCAGCATTCCTGCTGCTGCCCTGGCTGTGCCAGCTCCTGGGGCTCTCCATGCTCATAGGATACAGAATTTACACAGAGAAAACAGGAATGTGGCTCCTACATGGAAGTATTTGCTTGACTCAGGCAAGGAATGTGTTTTACAGGAAAATGTGGAGCTTGAAATTCAGTCCCTAAGGATGCTGCATTTCTTTCTTTATTCTTTATCCAAATCTTGTCTACTATTCTGTTCCACTAAGACCTGTTCTCACACTTTCTAGCAGAGACTTTAGGAAAAGTATAAGGTTCTGACCTTCCACAGTGCTTATGTCAAGAACAGTAGCTTAAATAAAAGAAATATGAAAGAGATCCATGAAATCTGTGGCTCCATGAAGTAAGCTCTGACTTTTTATTGCTGTTCCTAGTAACTGTACAAATACTTTGCTTGCAAAAGAGAGTTTTCATTAGCTGGCCATCCCTCTTTTTGAAGTGTTATAGGGCACACAATCTGTTTTCCTTAGCTGATTATTTTATCTTAACAACACCAGCAAAGGTGAGATGCCTGCTCTGGTCCACAGCATGGCAGTGCAAGGTACAGCATTTCCAAATTCAATGTTAAATCAGCAATAGCTGTGCTGACATGCCATGCTGGGTATTAACATTACTGCCAAGAAGCACGAGCACAAGAAGGAATTTCAACCCAGTTGAGAGAACTTTTTTCTTTCTCTGCCAATGTGGTTTTCAAGTCGAGCTCCAGCTCTGTTTTTGTTTGTTGTTAAATGCCCTATTTAGTTTTTGAAAATGCGCCTGTGTATTTCTTCGAGTCTGTGGTGAGGTTGCCTCTCTGTTTCCCATTAGAGATGGCACCAGGGTTTGATTTGTTTTCCCACATAGCCAGAGTCTGCCTGGGCTTTGGGAACTCTCTCTGCAGCTCTTATATTTAGCTTCTCTGAAGATGTTGGTACTTCTTTAGCTTCTTTCTTCTCTATATTTTACTCAAGGAATGTTGCAAGCCTTGAAATTTTTTCTATAAATACAATCTTATAGATTAAATCATCAGTTGAAGCATTTGTTCAAGATGCTTTTAAGTTAGCACGAATGTTCTGAACGGTGTTTGTTTTTAATGATTCAAGGATTTTTTTTTTTTTAAGGAACAGGTTTACATATAAAATACTCTGGTTTTGTGATGACTACTCTCTTCAGCAGCTGCCTGAGCAGATACTGCAGGCCACTGGCTTCACTGTAAATATCTGTACAAGGTTTGCATGTGCACTACAAATATATAAACTGTTTGCTCCACATGGCAGCTCTTCAGCAGTACCTGCATCAGTGCTCCTTTTCCAAAGGAAATACGGGGCACTGCAGCTGGGCAAACCTACCAGGAGACTTCGGGGGACTCACAGCCAAACTGCTGTCTTCCAGCACTGATACTTGCAGAAAACTCAGCGTGGATTAAGTGAAACCAGGCACAAGTGGTGTTTACACTGAAATGCTGTGGGCTCGGTCCCATGTGCATCAGGGCTTTGTTCTGCGTCCTACAGTGGAAAAATCCAAAGGGGAGGTGGAACCACCAAGTCCCAGATTCAGAGCTGAAGTAGAAAGACATTTTCATGTGGTCCAACTGCTTCGGATTCTGAGAGCGAGCCGTAATTACAACCATTAACTTTTACTGCAGCTGTGATTCATCAGCCCGAGGGCTGCTTTAGGGAAGCAGCTGGGTGGACAAACCCGCGCTGTGCCTGTGCTGGGGCAGCGGTGCGAGCAGCTCGTTCCATGCGGTGCGGGGAGTTCAGGGAGCGGAGGGGCAGGAGGAGAGCGCTCTCCTGCTGCTGAGCTGCTGCACGGGCAGAGCAGCCGGGCAGGCTGAGAGCAGCCGGGCAGGCTGAGAGCAGCGCTTTCCTTGCAGGCTGCAGTGCCAGCCCAGCTCAGCTGTGCTGCAGTGGCTCTGCCACACGCTGGACTGCACTTCCAGAAGTACCTGGAATTCATTGGAATGGCAGAGCAATTCCTCTGTCAGAGGGGCTGCATCCAGCAGCTTGGGTATTTTCAAAGCCACAGTTTTAACGTTGTGGGTTGGAACCACTTCTTTTATTTGTGCTGTGCCAGGGCTCAGCTTGGCCTTGTGCCGCAACAGGAATTGTTGCTGTGTGTGCAAGCTCCATGCAGATATGTCAGGCACTTGAGGATTTACATGGTTATTTACTTGTTATTTGAGATGCTGCAAAGAAAAGCCTGTCATGACTTCATTAGTGTGCTTGCTTTTACAAAAACCTATTAAATATGGAAAAGTTGGAGCATACATAGGGGATGCACATGGGTTTGTAAGTTCAAAATACATGTATGGATGGTTTCTTACAAAAGGTGAAGTTGTGTTTATTTAAATTGCAGTTGGAGACATGAGAAGTGCAGAACTGATTGTCTGCAGCCTGTTTGTTATCAGAGCCTTCTTACTCTGTCACATTCCTTCACAAATAAAAGTGTGCACTTTTCCTTATTGCTGCCTACTCATTTGACTTCTTGCAACTCAAATTTGAATGCATCTATCACTTAAAATATCTTTAAATGATTTCTTTCTTTTGCTTTTCTTTTCTTTCTTTTTCTTGAGGTCTTTCCAAATCAATTATTATTATGCCCCCAAAAAATTAAAAAATCCAGTGCAGCACATGGCTAAACTTGGGTTGAGGTTGCTTGTTTGTTGCAGATCTTTCCTTGTGTTCTGGTCTGTAATGTTGTTTGACTTCTGGGTAAATTCCTTCCGTGTGTTTTTAGTCAGTGTTATCAGGTGTTCAATTAAATAAACATAGCAAAGATTGTAGTAAGTGTAATCTACTATACCTTTAATCTGTGCAGGTGTCAAAAGTAGAGCTTTTTGTGCAGCATTAAAAACTTGCCTTTTCAGTTGTGAATTTGTAAGGGTGTGATTAGACTGAGCTGTAACCTGAACAGTCACTCTGTGTGTTGTGTTGGGTTTTTTACTTGTTTGTTTTGGGGTGATTTTTTTAAACAAAAAAGGAAAAGCAAGTAGCTGCACTGGCTGGGATCTCAGAACCCCCCTGAAATGCCAAGACTAACAGTGTTTTGTTTTTAAATTTACAAATACTCGATGACTAAACCCAGCAAAAGGCTGTAGGTTTTTTACTCTAGGTCTGTAAGAGAAGGCTCATCTCTGGTAGAACTTCAGAAGTTGTTTAACTCCGAGGATACATTTTACAAATTGTATGGGGGTCATCCTCAATTCCATCATATCTAAAACTCCTCAATTCATGGAGGCAACGACTGCTGCTGTATCTCTGAAAATTGAGATCTCTGCCTTTGCTGTATGCCAAGTGCAATGGCATGGTATTTACCAGAATTCTGTTCTATTTTCTCTGCTTTGATAGCATTAAAAGTAATTTTGGTGTCATTATTTACTGTGTTATGACTGTGACAGGAAGGTTATTTGCATGTCTGCCTGCTGGATTAGGCTGTCATTCCCCCAGGGAAATACTTCATTTGATGTACTAAGCACCTTCTGAGTCAGCCTTCCTAAATGTTGATATTTTTCCTCTTTTTTTTGCTTTTTAGGGGCAAAGAAATCCATAACTTACAGTATGAAGAAATTATATAAGATGACAAAAGGAGGGTTAAAGAAGACATCTTGAGTCTTTACATACTGTGTATGGGTAAATAAATGGTACTTTTTCTCTAAATGTTTTGCAGATGTGACTTTGCATACTTGAGAAGATTACAGTGTATTTAAGAAGTCTGTTCTGATGATTTAAATGCCCAATTTTCCTTTTTAATGGGAGGCTTGTTGGCAATAGGGCAAAGGAATTATACTCTGTAAATACTGAAATGAATTTTCCTGTATATTAGAGCTTGAATTTTGAAGAACTCTAAGTAAAAAACATTGATTGTACAGATGGATTAAAACCCAAAGTCACTCATTTTCTATGTGTTGTTAGCTTTACTTCCCAAAATACCCTCAAGGTCTCTTTCAAAATAATAAAATGTCCCAAATTTAGTCCTTTCAGGGATTTACAGACCTGGAGAATCAGTGGAGTTTGAAGGAGGTATGGAACTGTCCTCTGCCATTCCTGCACTGCCAGGTTCATCCTTAGAATTCCTGAGGATGCTCCCTGGGTGCTGCTGCAGGGCAGACCTTGTGAATGGGAAATTATTTCTCAGGTGTGTGACATCCTGAATCCAAAAAGCTGCCACAGTGTGGGAGAGGGAAACAAGCAGCTTGGCCGGTGTCAGATCCTTTAAGAAGGATATTTAATAATGTTAATAAATAAGGATATTTAATAACAATAGAACTGTGTGTTCTTCTGATGAGGCTGAGATGAAAAGTGCCCAACTCACAGGCGTTGTCACAAGGGCCAGAGGTGGAAGGAAAATCAGAATTCTGCTTGGGCAGACCTATGAAATAGGTGTTGTTTGGCAGAAGATTCTATCCAAACACTGGAAAATTGGGAGTATTATGAACAAAAGTATATATTTTTAAATTCTTTGATTATCTTTTTCCCCCCTGAAAATACTGCCCACAAAGATGGAGCTTGTACTCCCTTTAAATTAGCTAAAGGAAAGAAAACTGGGGTTTTACATGACTCTTTACATTAATCCTGCTGTGAAAAAATGGGCATTACTGGCAGTATCCATGTCTGGTGCAATAAATTGGCAGGATCTTTTGTAAATAGAATATTTTTCACACTGACTCAGGTGGGTTTGCTAATTTGGGAAATTTTTCTTAATAGAAATAAATTCAGCAAAGATTTCATTTTACTTGTGGGAATGTCAATGATAAAAATAATTTAATGGTAAAAAATGGAAATAAAATTTATCTTTCCTGATTAGCATGTTTGGTTTTTGTCTTGTGTACTATGTGATCATCATCATCTCTCAAACTATATTTGATTTAGTGATCTCACTTTAAAAAAGAAATTATTTCAATGAAGTTGTCCAATAATTGTTTCCAGGGAGAAGTTCAGAGCATAAATTTAAGAAAGAAAATAGAAAACCCATTGTTGTATGTAATATGACTCATGCAGACTTGCTCTAATCACAGGGAAACTTTAAATATTGATTCTTTTTAAATATTTGAGTGTGAAATTTTAATCCAGACTCAGGAAATAATTACTGTGAAATAGGAAATAAATCACAGTGAAGCTTTCTAATGTCAGAGGCAGATACCTAACACTTTGCATTATCCATTGGCGATAGAAAGTGTAAAACAAGTCCCCTCAAATGCCCCTTTGCTGATGGCACAAGGCTGCCTAAACTTTTTATGGGGACAAAGAAGGTTTGTATGGGCCTGGCATTCTCTGTCCCTATTAGTAAGAAGCTGAAGTCCCCAATTTGAAAAGTTTATATTATAAAAAATGGAACTAGGGAATTGAAGCCACTTAAATAAACTCAACCTTGGGGTTTGGCTGGATTTTTTTGTTAGCATGAAGGGTTCCTTTCTAGATAATCTAGAAGTCTTTGATATGTAGTTGTAAGGTGGGTAGAGTGTATTAACCTCCTGTGTAGTGAGGACTTGGAGTAGCCAAAGCACTTTTTATCTTTCAGCATAAGCTTTATGAAAAGCAATCTAAAACCAGGTGTTGACTTGCTCAGGTGTGCTCAGTGGGAAGGTTAGGAACAGAAAATACTGATCCCAGTGGTAGAAGCAGACCCTGAGAGTTCCAAAGCTCTTGGACAAATGAAAAGGTTCAGGATGGAGCCCTGACCTTCTGGATGAAAGAACATTAGAGGGCAGTGACAAATCAGTCTGGTGTGAGAATGAGCCAGTGAAACACCAGTCTCCATCCTGCACCTCCCTGGCTGAGCATTTATCCCAGAAATAATGTTCTTGTGGGGGGGAAAAAAAAAAAAGAAAAGTAAGGTACTGCTTGTTGTTTAGCAGCTAATTAACCATTTTTATGTGCAGGAGGGGCTGTGTGGCGTCAGGCCCTGCCCACCTCTGAGCTGTTTGTCACTGTCACTCTGCCAGAGGATCCCTGCACAGGTGTGACTTTACTGCACTTCCCTGTAACCTGAGCCAGCTGTGTTTGTCTTGTGTTGCTGGATACCCACTGCACGTCTTGATTTGGCTTTATGAACTCTGTGTACAGCAGTATAAGGGGTCATTTCTTGCTCTTTGGCGTGAGTTTTGCAAATCCCAGCTCGATAGTTCCTGGTTCCCTCCATCTGTTGATGCACTGCCAGTATCCAAGTCTGTGCACTAAATCTTTGGGAGACGTAAAAAAGTCCTTCTTCCTCCTCCACATAGGCTGAAAACTGGATTCTGCTCTGTAAATCATTTATCTTGTGCTTTTTAAAGAGTGGCCTACCTTTCCCCTTGGGGCCACTGGTCTTGGATGTATTTATTTTTCTGGCAGAGAGCCACGAATGAATCATAGCCTTGAGCAGCTTGCTCTGAACTCCTCGCGATTGTTAAGAGAATACTCGGGGCAGTTGTTACAAGGCTTTGCTATGTAAAACTTTTAAGAGAAGAGAGATTGATTTCAGCCTTGTTAGCTGCTTTTGAAGTTCCCCACCAGTATGTGGAAATGATTTCTTCTGGTCATACAGCTGTAATCCACTGAAATAACCGGGGATCGTTCCACGGGAAGTTGGTACATGGGAATATGTTACTGACTCTTTGTCCTAATGAGGTGTGTTTGTTCTTTCACAACAAAAAAAACCACTTTAGCCTTTCATTCCATTTGTAACTTTCCTGTTTATACCTTCCTGCTCCATTTCCATGCTGCTTTATTGTTTCTCTTCTTGAGTTAATTCTCAAGTCTTTCATTCTGTTCTTCAGACATCCTTCTTTTCTGGCTTGGCTGTTCCACCATGGATATTGTTTCATGCTCCCTCCCCCTTTTTCCTGTGTAACAGAGCTTTCATTAAAGGCAACCAGGCAGATGATTTATTTCTGATGTCTTAAAAGGCTTCTTTGTAATGAAGAGCCTGGACCCAATCAAACTCCTGAGGGTTTGTGTAGGTGAGTCAGCAGCATGGGCCTCGCTGCCTCTGACATCCACAGTGCTGGTGGGGTGTGTAACAGCCTCATGCTCCAGAGGGAATGAACTGGATGACACAGGAAGAAGGGGAAATCAAAATTTGACTGGATACATAATCATTTGGCTGCTCCTAAACTCGGTTTGGGGAGGGCACAAAGCTGAACCACCCAGGCTGCTGGCCTCCATCAGCACATGTGTGACGTGTTCCTCATCACTTGCATGTTTCCCCTTTTTCCAAGTGTTGGAGCAGGGAGTTTCTCCAGGTGCCTGGCTGTGGGACCCTTCAAATTCCACCTATATCTCTTAAGTGCAGAGCCTGTATTTCTCACCTGTGCTTCCCTCAGGTTTCTCTTTGCATTTTGTTGACTTTCACTGACAGCAGATTGGAGTAAATGCTGCAACCTGAGCATAAAGAAGGTAGCAGACAGCTGAGCAAGTGGGATCCCTCTCTGGTAGAAATCCTTTGCAGTATCCCAGGGCTTCCTGATGTTTGCAACACACATCCGTGCCAGAATGGGGAAGGTCAGAATGGATGTAGAGGCCAGGACTCCTGGGTGACTGAGGGAACTGGACCTTGTTCTTCACATTGAGGTGGTAATGCAAGAGCCTGTTCTGACTTGGGAAACTTCAGAATAAACACAGCCCTTGGTGAGTGTCCAGTGCAGGGGGATCCAAGCAGCGTTGTGACTCATGCCTTTTCCCAGCAATTATTTTAAAAATAGAATTGAAGTTGAAATATGCTTTGAAGGTCAGAATATCAGGTCAGTGTGTGTCTGATAGCTTTTCGTGGGTAAGGTGTTGAGAGAGGACAAAGTATTCTTCATTTTCAAAGTCACTCTGCTGGCCATACAGTCTGTGTAGAAAATGAATTTTCTTTGTATTGCCTACTGCAGCAGAAGAGACATAACCTCTACACAGCTATTTTCTGCTCTGCTTTTCATTTGAGCCAACAGCTGCTCTGTCACTTTTGGTACTGTGGTTTCATAAAGTTTTGCAGTGACCTTATTTACCTGTTTTTCTAGATAAAAATCTCCACCACCGTTGGATCCTGGACTTAATGACTGCCTTAGGGAGAGGCAGTAATCGCTTTTCTCCTGCGTGGTTTAACCTCTTACTCAGCCTGGTTCAATCAGAAATGTTTAGAAGTGGATTAAGTTTTAGTACACGAACGGGAAGCTTCACAGTGTACATTCTGAAATTATTCATCCAAACTCCAAACATTTTAGTTATCTCTTTAGTTTAAGAACTTCCATGTCATTTTTGCCTTCATAATCCGGCATTCTGCCAAATCCTTTCCAGTAGTGGTGGGGACAATTTGCATGATTATACACCTATTTTTTTTTCTGAGAAATGGAAGGTCTTGCAGCTGCAAAGACAACACTCTGATCTGACTGAAAATCTGTGCAAGTGTGGTGGGTATAGAGGGTTCTTCCTGGGTTTAAATTTGAATAAATTTGATTTTTAGAAATTTGCAGCCACAAGGAGCTGTCTTTAAAAGCAAAACAAACCAAAAACTGATCATAACACTCTGTGTTTTGGTTCCTTCGCTTCCCTTTGTTGTACTGTGAGACCTTTGACAGCCTTGAACCTGATGTTTAGGATACCTCCCCTACTCAATTAAATAAGCCAAATAAATAGTAAAACATCTCATTATTGAATTAATTTGTATTACTTCTCTACATGGGACCTATTTAGCTCCATGGTGCACGTGGTAAATTTGAAAGGTTGTGTTCCCACACAGTGATTATTTGCTTAATCTCTGCCTCCTGCCAAAGTTTCTCTAAACCTCCTATTTTAAAATTCATAGTGAAGCATGAAAGGGGAGCATTCAGTGGGGATTTTTTTTTTGGTTTTGGTTGTGGTTTTGGTTTTCTCTGTTAATATTGCCACCCTCAAGTTGTCTTGCTCTCAGCAGTGGTGAGATGTCTGGCTCACTCCCTGTACAAGAGTGAGAGCCAAGAAGTTTGTACCTTCCTAGGATGCTTCAAGAAGTGCTGCAGGAGAGGGGGTGGGCTGACACAGAGCAGTGTGTGCTTCATGATGCTGTCACAGTGCTTTGGCTTTACAGCCTGGGGCAAAGCTTTTTAAAACCAAGTTATTTGCACAAGAAATTCTGGACAATCTCTTTTTTTTTTTTTTTCCCTCTTTTTCTTTCCCCTCGTTGCCTCCCGAGTCTGGTGTTGGGTCACAGGTGGTGAGGTTGTGCTCATTCTGCACCCCCCTGTTCCCTCTGTCCCTGCATCCCTGCATGAGACCCTTCCCAAGGAGCAGACTGAGTCAGCAGCATTTTGGCAGTTTGAAGGTGAGCTCCCTGCAGACAACAGCAGAGGATGAAATGCATCCCTGCACTTGAAATTCTTACAGCATTTGAAGTGGATTCTATTGGAGGGTTGTACTCACACAGCTGCTTTTAAAGTAAAGATCTGGTTTATTTTGCTTTATTTTGTTGTTGTTGTTGTTTAAAGAATGTCTCCTCTGTTGTTTGTCCAGTTTATCTGTGACTAAGTTTAGCAGGATTCCCCTTCCAGTATAGAATTGAAAATTGCTGTGCTATTTGTACTAGAGAATCATAGGATGATTCAGGTTGGAAAAGCCCTCCCAGACCACTGAGTCCAGGCCCCATCCCTACCCTGTCCCCAGCCCAGAGCTCTGAGTGCCACCTCCAGGAATTCCTTGGGCACCTCCAGGGATGGGCACTCCAAACCTCCCTGGGCAGCCCCTGCCAAGGCCTGGGCACCCTTTTCCATGGAGAAATTCCTGCTGGTGTCCACCCTGAGCCTCCCCTGGCCCAGCCTGGGCCGTTCCCTCTCCTCCTGTCCCTGTTCCCTGGGAGCAGAGCCTGACCTGCTGACTGAAGAACCTTTTCTTACAGCCCGCAAATGTATGTAAATGATGTCGCTTACCATGAATTAATGTGGAAAATCTGAAAATAATTTTGCATCTCATCTTGAGCTGCAACCTGTTCATGATTTTAATTATGCCACCTGGACTACAGTTCATCTGGTCCTCTGTGAGAGATAGGATACAAATCAAATAGGGAGTTAAATCTATTATATGGATGTTTACTGCATAAGAAAAACGTGTGTAACAAAGAGGTTCCTCTGAATATTTACCTTCAGCTGTGGATCACTGACTACACTGACCTTCCCTTTACACTAAATTTACCATTTGGAATTTTGCTGTGAACCATTTGTGGTCTTTTTATCATCGTTTAACAAAACTTTAACAAATTAAAACCAGTGGCTTGTGGCCAAAGGTTGCTTTTAATTTGTTAATCTGACACTCCTTTTGTATTTAATTTTTTTTTTTCGGCTACCTTGTCTGTCTTCATCTTATGGGAACCTCCATGGGGTGAAACCTTTTCTAGAACAAAGCAAGCAAAAAGTTCCTGTGGTTAAATGTTCTGAAAGAGCAGAGTTAGTGGTGTTCATGGTTCTGTTTGAGTCTGAAAGTATCTCATTGTTTGCTTGAAGATTATGCTGCTGTTCTGACCCTGCTCCATCTGAAATTACACTGTCTCTTTTCATCTTCCTTGGGATGATGGGGCAGACAATTATGAAGAGGGCAAGCTTTGTCTTGAAGCAGGTAATAAATAACCATCTCCATCAACTTACAGTTTGGATCGACTTGTCCGGCTGGAATTACTGCAATTTAACACACTGTGGTGTAATGAAATAATAAACTATCTTCAAGAAAATTTAAATCCTATGTGTTTTAAATTTTGGGCATGTTTTTGTATAAGGCAGCTTTGAGCTGCAGTGCAGATGAATGTGGATTTTTGCCAGGAAGAGTTTTAGTTTCAGAGTTTAGGAGTGTTAACATTGCTGGAAAGATGTTTGCTTCTGAGGCCAGGTAATTTGTGTGTGATCATACATGCTTTGAGATGATTTTAAAAGCTGCTGGCATTTGGTGTAAAATTAAGCAGTTTTATTTAAAGAAGGTGTGGATAGATGGAAGCATGCATTGGACTGACAGAGGTGGCAAAGCACTGCCATGCCTTATTCAACCTGTGACAGATGATGGGGTTTGTGATAGCTCTGGGAAAGGTGTTTGCTTTTGGCACCAATTTCATCATCGTTGTGAGGAGTTTGGTACACACTGGGCTTCTCTGCAGACTCCAGGGAACTTCAGGCATTCCTGGCTGCTGGAAAATAAGCATCTGTATTGTTGCTGTTCGAAAAACAAAATGGGATGGCAGTAAGAAACTCTTATTATAGTGGAAATGCTTTATTTTCTGGGTTGGTCATGGAATAGATGCCAGGCTTCATTTCAATAATAATTACAGGACTCATGGTTGAGTAGGGTCTGTAGGACTAGGCTATAGGGTCTCCCTGCAGACTGCGACTGCATTTGCTAGAATATGGGTTTCCCCCCTCTGGTTTCAGGACCTTTCCTGCCTCTGTATTGAAAAAAAACCCCAAAAAAAGTCTTAAAACATTGTCCTGAGGCAGCTGAGATCCATGGCCAGCCACAGTCCCCGCTCCCTCACGCAGGGGTTAAGCCTTCTCTTGCACTGGCCACACTGTGTGGAGAATGGGCTTAATTTTTGGTGATTAACATCCATTTGGAACAGGATTGGCAGCTGCAGTCTGGCCCAGGATTTGCATCATGCCTTGGGTGCCTTGCCTGGGTGCTGAAGCACTACTTTTGTCTTAGTTCAGCTACAAACCCTCAACTATCTTGGTCAGTTTTGGGGTTTGAGCAGAATAAATTTGTGCTGGTATCTGAGTCAGCAAAGAGCCTTTGATGCCATTGGGTTAGAAAGTTTGTGCTAAATGAAGACAAATCCCAACACCCGAGCAAAGCAAAATGCAGCTCATCACCCAGGACTGGGTTCGCTTTTGTCATCTGTGAATTTGCCCGGTGAACAGCATGTGTTGAGTTCAGCAGCTCCAACAAGGCTTTCTAATGCTGTGTTAAGGTTTGTTTTCCAAGATTTCCAATGTTTGACAACTTGCACTTCATTTTTTTGGTTTTTCCAGATGTTGACACCTCACTGCAGTGGGAAGTCTGTCTGCAGGGGAATGCACGGGGTCGCTGTTCCCAGCCAGCTGATGTTCCTCAGGCTCCTTAGATGTTTAATAAATATCCTGTTCTAAAACTTCTGCTGGGAGCTGTAATAGCAGCTCCAAAGGATCAAAAGCTGTTTTGACCTCTCCTTTCTCAAGCTCCTCCTCATCCCAGGAGCTCTGTCTGGTTAAACAAAGAAACCCTTCCCACCTCTTCCCTCCAGCAGTTATAAACAGGAGTGGCAGACTTTTTTTCTCAGAGATACATATTAAAAACCCTTGTAATTAGTCTGCAGCAATTAATTCTTGTGATATGTACCAATGTCTAGTTCAGATCTTTTCTCAGTGCCTGTGGTTTTGTTTTCCATATTTCATGGTATTTTTCTTGTCCAGTATCTTGTTTTCTCAAACAAGTTTTATATTACTGTTTTGACTACTTTTTTCCCCAAATATTAGATCATCAAACTCCTCTTGCTTGCTGGTAATGAAAATAATCTCCACTAGTCTATTAATACAATATCAATTTTAAAAAAATACATAAATATTACCTTATATTGTTACAGGTGTCATAGGTGGCTTTGCCACATGGATGAAATGAGGTTCATGGTTGTTCCGACACTGCATGCATTTCATTTTTTTTATCAACTGAAGTGTTCCTATTAGATATACTGAGTGTGTGGAGTCTAAATCTGGGTTTAATTTAGGTTTGGAATGTGCTTTTTGGCTAGCTTTTGGTGGCCCGGAGATCTCATGACCTGTCCTTGCAAGGATATGAAAATACTTCAGTGTCAGCTATTCTTGCATGATTTTGATGGACTTTTAAATGGGAACTGGGCAGCGCAGAGCCTTCATGGGCTCTGGATCTTTCAAGGAATCCAAGTGCAGGGTGTGTGGGTTCATCCCCGGCCACTCCCTGCCCTGCACCTCCCACACTGCCTGGCCGGGCTGCTGCTTTGGCTGCACCTCTGGCTCCGCCTGGGAGCTGTGTTCCCTCCACCATTTCATGCAGAAATCCCAGTTTCAGCATCTAAAATGAACCCTGCTGTGCCTGGGTGCTTCTTTTCCTTGAGCAAACACAGACATTTGTGGTGCCTTTTCTATCCTTGTGCATTTATTGTCACACTGAGGGAGGAGGAGCTGGACAGGAGAAATGCCACGAGCAGAATTCCATGGAAACCCTCTCTATTTCTGCTGCCCTGTGCTCTTTTTGGGTTCCACCACAAATCTGCAACCCTAAGGCTCTTGGTGGGGCTCAGGTTGATTTGTTGTCTGTCTTTCCCTTTGCAATGCGCTCCAAGAGCCGCCTGAGGCGACCTCAGATCCTTGTGAGGATAAAATGCAGCACTCTAGGACCTGTTTGGTGACGACTGATGGTCAGTACAACACTTTCCCATATCCTCTCCTGCTCTGGAATTAATTTCTGCAAGCCTGTTGCTGGAAACAGCATTCCCAGGTTCTTCACAATGCCTTGGAGAAACCTTGGCTTGGCTTCTGGGAAGCGGCTCTTCCCGATGCACAAGCTGCCCGACAGCTTGATTTGATAACACTGCTGAAAACAGGCAGAGTGCTCCAGCCAGACTGGCTCCTAAATTGCCGGAATCTTGGAAATGGCACACTGGGAATGAGCGCTGCCATGGGAATGGCCGGGGCTGTGCCGGTGCTCGGAGGGCCGGGATGGTGAGAACAGGAGCGATCCTCTCCCAGCAGCGCGGTGTGCGGGGACGGGATCGCTCTGGACGCTCCGGTTTTGTGCAGCGGTGCCGAGGAGCTCCTGCCCTGCAGACGAAGGGGAGGGGAGCAGTTCGCTGGCCATGGCGAGGGCTCAGCTTTGCTCTCACACACGCCTGGCTGCTGGCAGCTCCTCCGAGGGCCGAGTGAGTCATATCGGGAGCAGGGATTCTGTAAAACCCCGCTGCAGTGCGAGCAGTAAACAGGAAACAAAGTGCCGGATCTGCTCACACCAATTACCGTCAAATCGTGCGGGGTGCGTGGATGTGACCCCCATCCTCCAGCCGAACCGAGCCAGTTCCATCAGCCTCTGAAACACTTGCTCCTCGTCACTCGTGCGTGTTTCAGTGCGGCTGGGGCTGCCGAGCCGCTTTGTCAGATGCTGTGGCAGTGTGCTTTAATTCGAAACGCGCATTTCTGCTTTTAAAAAGTGCTTTCCTCTTGAGAGAGACTTTTTTGGTGTTGTTTTCCTGGAGGTGTAGTTTAGTTCGTGTTGTTTGCCTGTAGTTTTTCCTGCGGGGGGAGTAAAAGGTTTAGGGTTAGAGCAGGGTGGGAGAGAAGCAGCGTTCTCCTCGCCCGCGCTCTCCTGTCCCCTCCGTGTCGTTCCGGGCCCTCCCGGGGCTCGAACCCGCGCCCCTCCTCCCCCGGGTCCCTCCAGCCCCTCCTCGGGGGCGGGGCCGGGCCCGCGCTCTCCCTACCTGCGAGGATGTGACGTCAGCTCCTCATTACCCTAATTGGGCTGACGTCAGGGCGCGCGGGGCCAATGGGGGCGGGCGGCGCTCCCCCACCTGCTCGCAGCCGAATTCCATCATTCCTGGGATTCCTCGGCGGGCCCGCGCAGCCAGCGGGGCCGGGCGAGCCGCGCCTGCTCCGCGCCGCCGCCGGGCCCACACCGCCGCCTCCGCTCCGCCCGGCCCGGCCCGGCCCGGCCCGGCCCGGCCCGCGGGGCGCCGCGGCCCCGCTGCCGCCGCCGCCCGGCCCGCCGCCCGCCCGGAGCGCCGGTGAGTGCGCGGGGAGCGGCCGCGCGGGGACAGCGCGCACAGGTGGCCGCGGGGGCGGAGGGAGCGGCGCTGGCGGGCGGGACGGGGCCGGGACGGGGCCGGGACGGGGCTGCCCCGGGCCGTCCTCTCCGCGCTGCGGGGCTTTCCCCGCGGGAGCCGCGCCGGGCCGGGCGCTGGCGGCGGCCGGGGAACCCCCGCGGGGCGGCCGCGGAGCTCCCGAGCTCTGCCGGCGGTGTCGGGCTCCAGGTGGGGAGGGACCCGCGGGGTCACAGGCAGCGGGACCCGGAGGAATTGCCCCGGCAGGAGCGCCTGTGCCGGGGGATCCCCAGCAGCGGGTCGCTCCTGCCGTCCGCAGCGCGCAGCTGGGCTCCCGCCGAGCGCGTTCTTCCGGCAGGGAAAATCCCCGGCGCCGTATCGGTAGCAGAGGTGAAACCTTCTAGAACGCGTCCCAAGGGCGCTGTGAAGGCTTTTGGCGCTGCATCTTCTATATTACATCGGCAGAGGTTTTTAATTTAGCCTGTAGCAGTGCGGGGTCGGGCTCGCTGTGTGTTCCCCAGATGTGATCAGCAGTCAGTAATTCCCTGGGTTAAGCTGTCCGCGCTGATACCAGTGCACCCTTTTCTGAGAGTGGATGAATGGGAATTTAACACCCGTTTCCACTGGCGTTGGAGAATCCATAAAGCCAGCTCTCTTCCCTTCTGCTGTGTAGGTGCTTCAGGATTATCAGGAACAAGAAATAATGGTCATTTTTAAAATTAAACCAAAGAGGACTTGGCTGATCAAGAGTTCCAGGATTTCTCCTGCAGGGTAATATTTCTGATTAGATTTTCTCTGACTTTAGAACAGAGAGTTGTTTAAAGAGCATTCCTCACAGAGAAACAAGCTGCAAGTTGGGAAACCTGAGTGAAACTCTTTGCAGGCAGTGATACTGAGAACCCTTGGATCCAAAACTCTATAAAACTGGGCAGCAATATCCCTCCCCTGCCTCAATAGCAAACTTTTTAAAGGCTCTTCTCCAGGCTTTAAGGTCTTTATTTGTATTCTCCTATCTGTGAACTTGTGAGGAGATTGCTAATGTGGAATGTTTTGCTTAAATTCTCTACACCTCTTCTTATCGATACACAGTTATAATCGTGATATTTGGGATCGGGCTATGAGGCTTTTTGGGATAAGTTACAAGAACTACTTTGATCCACAAGAAATGGATCTGACCCGTTAGACTCTTGGTAGAATTTGAGCCTGCCTGTTGTACCTTTGCATTTTCTTATTTAAATGACTGGGCTGGAAGAGTTGCTGCTGAATCCCCAGCATCCCCTGTGGGGGATGGATGCCGTGGGGAGCAGGGATGGGATGTTTTGGTGCAGGATGCTGTTCCTTCTCTGCACAGGAACCCCTTTGTGGGATGGGGGTCAGCTTTTACACCCACCCTAGAGCAGCAACAGAGCTGAAGTGGTGAGCGCCCAGGAGTGCTGCTGAGAGGGGCAGATCCGACAGTCTGGTATAGAATAAGGCCGGTAGCTAAAATAGGATAGAAAACATTTGTACAGACCTTTGGGGCAGGTATAATTAAGAGCATTCACATCATAAACCATCAGTTTCTTATTTACATATGAGTAGCTTTGCTAACCTTCTCAGCATCTCCACATTGCAGTGGTGAGTTGGTTTGTTTCCAGAGACACCTGGAAGTTTTCTGCTGGAAAAGGGAGCTTTGGTTCAGTTCTCTTTACTGTGGTTAAACGTTTCATAATGTGTTTGCAGCAGATTGTGTAACATTTAGGATGCTCTGGGTGATCTTGTAGGTACAAGACAAGGTCAGCTTGGACTTTCCCACCTTAAGTTTCTCAGCTTTGTTAGCTTTCAGTTCAAATAGCATTACTAATAGCTTTCTTCTTAAAATGTTGCCTTGTTAAGGGGGATTTATGCAACAAGACAACAAAAAGCACAAGGAAAAATACCAAAGCTCTGCTTTAAGCTTATAATTTTCTGTGTGATGAGTTAAAACGTTGTTTCTGTTTGAAGGTTTGCCTGTTCAAACACATTTTCCACATGCATAACAAGCATGGTTTTAAAAAACCCCAAAGTAGTGAATAAATACTTAAAAAAAAAAAAAAAGTGGTATTTAACCAAATAGCCTGAACTTACACTCAAGACTGTGAGTTGTAAATGCAGGGGATGATCAATGCTACTTGGTAATCATGACCTAAAGAGAGCTCTTGCACTTTTTGACATTTCACATGGGTATGTCAACAGAGCATTTTTCCATCCACAAGTAGAAGCCCTGGTCTAAGCATAGCTGAAGAAATTTAAATGTATGGTGACCCTTTGAAAAAATTATTGATTACAATGTGCTTATCATTATTCTCATTCATGGGGCAAATATGCTTTGCTCTCTCCAGTCATAAAAAATAAACGATATTTTTCTATTTAGCATCAAACTTCTGCTTTATCTCCCTTCCTTGTGTGGACTAACTGATTGTGCTGGTCCGTTGTATCTGGATTTCCTCTTCAGTTTCACTTTCTTCCATTGAAATCAGCAGAGTTTGTCTCTTTCTAGGTACTTCTGGGGATGAATTTGGGCATTTCTGTGCCTGTATCTCCCCAGGTGGGAGCTGCTCTTGACCTATTTGACCCCACTTTTCAATTAATCTTGTTTTCCCTGTACTTGTGCTTATCTACACTTCAGTCTTGATGGTTTCTCGAGTGCCTTGCCATTCTTGAATCACTTTTTCATTGTTCTAATGGGCTTTGTTTGTTAATGCTCCTCTTCTCCCTCCAACCTTTTCTGTGTAATTCCTCCAGATGGGAATTCAAGTACCAGGCTTTTGTGCCCATCATGGGAAGGTTCAGCCTTTCCCCCCTGGCAGGTGTAGATGTGTGTCTCAGCAGGTTTGAGTGGCTCTTTCTGGTGTTCCTCAGGTGTTTGCAGAGCCTGTGCTGCTGTTCCTGAAATCCAGGCATTGTCCTGGCTGAGACTTCCCTTTGGCATTTCATATCCAAACTGTATCAACATTCTTCTCTTTCTGTCTTTCCTGCACTCATGTCTCTTGTTCTCACCACCCAATTTTGCCCTTGTTTTTGGTATCTGACTTGAGCTGAGGTCTGTGCTAGGCCAAAGCCGTGCCAACTCCATAATGAGATCACTGCCCAAACATCATCTTTGTTTCTCTTTCCTTTCTCTCCCTTTGCTATTCCCCCTATTTTAAAATCAAGTGTAAAGCTCTTCTCTTTATCTCCTGTCTCTCCTGACATCCCCCACTGTGAATATTAACTCTGGAGGGATTCAATAATTGTCTCTCTGTTCAGGCTGAGTGCTGCTGGTTGCTCTGCTGCCTGTTGACTGAATTCCAAACAAGCAACCTCAGGGTTTTTCCCTGCACGCTCTTCCTGGTGCTTGGGAGGTGATATATAAATCCCTGAGAACACTTAACTGTTCATTTTCTAAAGCTTTCACTTCTCTATAGCTTTCAAAAAAACCAAAACACATTAGCAGGCATTTGCAAAGCTGAGAGTACTCTGTGTGTTTCTGGAACCTGCAAAAATGTGAAAAGGAGAGGGAAAATAATGTGCTATTTCATTTCAGTGATGGGGTATTGTGGGCTCCAAGTGCTGCATAAAAAATGGCAGGTGGATCAGTGTTTAGATGAGTTTTTAGACATCTCTGAGTTCACATTTCATGTCCTTACTGTTTTCCAGAGTGTTTCTTTGCTGTTGTGTAGGTGAAAGGCCAGAACAGGGCAGTGTTGAGTGGGAGCAGTAACTGATAAATAAGAGCACTGACTGAGACATTAAACTAATATTTGAAATTACAGTAGATGAAAATATCCTGAATGCTTGTAAAAGTGCTGTGGCTCGCGTCTCCTCGTGTCTAACAGTTCAGACTTTGTAACCAGTGAGATACGCTCGGGAAACTGTTTCCATGGTGTTAAATCAGATGTAGCCAGGGGAAGTCCAGTTGTATCTTGTGTTTCACTCCTCGCTTGCTTTCCCTTACCGAGTGCGTGCACAGAGTTGGGTTCTGGTGGGGGACACTTATAACAATTCAAGGTTGGATTCTGCTGCATAGACAGGTTTTTTGCCACACTGAGAAATAGCTGGATTTGGTCAGGAGTCTCCTTTTTAACTGTTTCTTTTTTTGGTGTGGTTTTCTTTTTTTGTTCGTTTGGTTTTTACATTTTTTTAAAGTTTTGTTGTTGTTGTTTATTTCTTGGAACCCTGGGAAGTGCACTGGTCTTTCCTTGCTGAAACGTGACTCCCCCAGGATGGCTGGGCTGCTCTCTGCCCTGGCCCAGCTGCAGCACTTGCTGACCTTGCCCTGATCAAATTAGGGCTTTAAACTTGGAGCTAAGAGAGGATCCCTCTTCTCTCACTCTCCTGGGCAACCTTTATTTCTTTCCTCAACTGTAAGCACCAACTTGTTAGTCTAATTTAGGGATAAAGGGATAGTTAACACTATTTGAAAAATAAAGGGATATTTAACACTATTTGAAAAATAATCTGGCAGTGTACAGCTCCTTGCGGGTAATTTTTTAAAATCTGTTTTAAAAGTCACAGAATATCTGGTATTGCACCCTGGGATTTGCAGGTTTGAATGAACACAGCATCCTTCACAAGGCCTCGCTCTCAGAGGAGCACCTCAGCAGCTCTCTCATGATCTGAACTTCAATGGTACACAAAACTGCAGAACTCTATTGAGGCCACTTTTAGTTGAGTTGTTTTTAAAGTGTCTAATTTCCTGAGCAGAATTAAGACTTGGTTCCTGTTTCCCTCTCCCAGTGTGGATTTCTGTCACCAGTTAATTCTCTTACTGGGAGCATGCTCCGGAAAGGGATTGGGCATCTGCTACTCCCATTATTTGAAAATTACTGGAAAGCTGAAAGAAAAAGGGCAATTTGTTTTTAATGAGACATTTTACTGTCCTTTACATTGTTCTTTAGCAAGAGCTGGTTTTTTTCCTAAAGAGTTGACCAAAAATATTTGTATTACTGTCTTTGAAGTGTAGGACAAAGCTAGCACTGAATCCTGAGTTACCTCAGTCTGGTGTAGCTGCATCCCCCTGGTCAGACAAACCTGAATCGTTTTCCAACTGCACTTTCACTCTGTTAGAGGAATTTGTGTGACAGGGTCACTAATGGACAGTCTGCTCTTTTAAACTCCAACAAAACAAAAATATGAAAGAAATAAAGCATCAAGGGCTGAGGGACGCAGTGGGATGGTGCTGAAGGCTTTTCAGGGAACACCCTCTTCCCAGTCTTTGCTTTGGTTTGGAGGAGAATGTGGCCAGGTGTGAAAGGAATAAATAATGAAGACAAACTTAGTAAAATAAGGTAAAATCTTGTTTTTTAAACCCTCTTGCCCACAGGTACTGTCTTTAAATGAGTTAATTGACTTTATGAGTTTAGTTAAAATATTCTTCCTGAGCAAAAGCTGGTTCTGGCAGGGAGGGAGAAGCATGTTCTAATCCTTAACACAAGTTTGTCTCTTGGTTATTGTAAGTTTGTCTCTTCTTCTTGCACAGCTCTATGGAAATCTTACTGGATTTCATTATTTAAACTGAAAAATACACGCTTTAAGCTTAAAAATACATTGTTTCAACTTACAAATGCTTTAAAATCCTTTCTCTTAGGCTTTAAAGTCTTTGATTAGTTGAAAGACTTTGATTTATTTAGGGAGTGAGGATAGTGAGTTTTATTGTTTTAGTGCAAAGGCAAGGAAATTGCTTCCCAAACATGTGTTTGTTGTTAAGTCAATGTACATGCAGGACATGTGTTTGAGATTTCTGGAGCTGCCACTACCTTTTTTTTTTTTAAGATCATACTGTAAAGTAAGTTACAGTAAACAGTTCTTATGGGAGAAGTTTTGCAAAGTTTTTTGTGGAAAAACCTCAACAAAACCATTAGTTGTTCTGGTTTTTTTCCTCTTTCCCCATTTTTTTTTCTTAACAGTTCTGCCTGTGCTGTTGCCTTTTTATTTGGAAACACATATAAGTTGTTTGCCTTACAACAAAAACATCTTGACAACATGTTATTCTCTTCCTTCCTTTCCCTTTCATATTTTTGGAATTTCATATTGGGACTTTTTTTTGAGGAGCTGCTATACAATCATTGGTGTTATGGCAGTCTGTTGCTTGGTGTAGTGCTGGAGTAGGCATTTTTAATGTGGTGGGGTTAATTCTTCGTGCATGGGAATTGTGTGTTGTAAGGGGCAAAACCCAGGGAACAAACAGCTACTGAAGTGTGATTATGATTGAAAAAAATACAGTTCTGTGTGTGGTTCTACATACACATACCCAGAGTTCAACTATGTGTTTATTGGTGGGGGAAAAAAAAAAATCTTAATAAAATTATAAAATTTGGATGATTCTAAGTTGGGCATAGGAGAGAGTATGGAGGGGAAGTTTATGGGATCCTGAGGATCTAAAGCAATCCATGCCCTCGTAGCAATCCAGACCAGCTGTCCCTGCACCTTTGGGTATTGTCTCCAGTAGCTGTTTTTTGGGGTGGGAGGCAAACCCACTTGCAGCAGGTGGTAACAGCCCTGTTACAGCGTCTGTGAGCAGTGTAACAGCTCCAGCACTAGGGCTTGGTGTTCTGCTTTGTTTGGGTGAGCAGCTGGTGGCAAAGCCAATCCCAGTGTTTTCAGCAATGACACTTCTAGTGAGTCCTGTGCTGGTATAACACGAAAAGAGCAGCAGAAACTTGGGGTTTTGATTCCTTTTGCTGCCGGGCTCCTGTTGTGCATCACTGCTTCCTTCTGTAAACCTGCTGTGGGGTGTTCTCAACAGCTGGCACAGCACCCAGAGCGTTGCCTTAAGTTTACTCTCTGAAACCTTGGTTCTGAATTTTGCAGGGTCCAGAGAAGAATGGAGACTCCCTTGGATGTTTTGTCGAGAGCAGCATCTCTGGTACACGCTGATGATGAGAAACGTAAGTTCCCTGCCTTGTTGGATCCAGCTGCTTTATGTTTGCACTGTGGATCAGCCTAGAGGCTGGTTTGATCCAGCTTGGAATTTTACTGAGCCCAAGATGTATAGAAAACTGTCTTCAGGGTCATGTAGAGGTGAAGAAAACCCTTCAGAGGTTGTCTTCCCCTGGTGCAAACCCAACACCTTGTGTTTAAATTGGTCAGTGGGCAGCAGAGAATCCCTGCTGTTATTCTAAAATAAATTCATGTGAAGGTTCCTCTCTTTTCCCAGTTGCTTTTGCATTGCTAGCAGACAAAAAGCCGTGATGGAGCTGCTGCCAAACTAAGGCCAGTTCGGGAACTCAGACTCCCTGATAATTTTGGTTAGACCTGTTCTCATTTAAGAACACACAGCTGGGTGGGCACCAGGGGGTTGCAAAGATTTCAGTGGATAACTCTTGGAGTGACTGTTGTCATTAGTGAGGAGCTCTTCATTTGCCTTTCACTTCAGCAAAAGGGAGTCACAGGACTGTAACACAGTCAGAGGCTCACGTTGCCCATTTTTTGGGTAATATTTTTGCTTTTACCATTCAGGGTGAGAGTTTCAGGTGGGGTAACTAATGTTAGAAAAATATTTTCAATTCTGCCACGCTTCAGTGCCACCTCACAGATCAGATTGTCACCTGCATGCTCACTAGTGAGTGTCCTTGGTGCTTTCTGAGCAGTGTGTACACTTTGGGTATCAACCTCAGGAGGTGCTGACTAGAAAAATTCTATTTTGGATTTCAAGCTGCTTTTGTGAGTAGCTTCTGAGCATAAAATCACCTTTTAAGATGAATGCAGCTTTTCTTTTTTTGGTCTTTGTTCCGTAGATGTTTTTGAAAACTGTTTGCCTTGAATGTTGAATAAAATAATTGGTTTACTGCTGTAAATCTGCTTTGTAATGAACGTTGGTTTTGCTGTTCTTGCATGTTCACTCTGCTACTGGATAAGTACCAAGTTTTCAGTGGTGCCACTACAGAGGGATGATCTGGTTGATTTGCCCCAGTTATTGACTATTACTGGTGAAATGAACAGCAATGGAGCTCCTTGAGGAAATAATTTCAACCATGGTTTTGGCCTGGGGGGGGGGGATTTCTTTTGGCTACATTTAAAAAAGTATATTTTGAATATGTATTCTCAATTTTCTTGAGCTTAAATGCATTCTTTTTGGTTAACTATTGCCTAAGACTGTAGTTTGATTCTGAGCTGCACAGGGTAGGAATGTTGGGCTGGATTTAGAGAATCCAGAGGAAGTCTGATTCAGTGCAACTTGCATGTGAGGGAGCTGATGTGTATCTGGTTCTAATTTACATTCCTTTAGTCCTACCACTTAGACTTAATTAGATTTATGCCACTCTGCAGCTTCTAACTTGTGCTGTCTCCAGCTTGCCCTGCTGCTGTATCACACCCCAAAATGCTGCAGCGTGAGGAGCTGCTGAGAGGAAGAAATGAGCAGAGCAGTCCCTGAGCTTGTGCCTTTCTGTGTCAGCTTTAGGGCTTCGTTCTGAGTAAAAAGAATTTAGTTTGGAAGTTAGTTTTGATCTTGAATTTAGCAGTTAGGCTTGAGCTTTCAGTGAGGTTCTAGCAGTGGTGCTGTCTGCATTTCTGTATCCCCACTTGCTTTGTCTAAAACAGAATTCTGCAGAGTTTCCAGTATTCCAGCCATGACCAGGGGTGCAGGAATATTACCAGTGTTGATGAATTTAATGCTTTGAAATGTGAAGGATCCTCTTATCTCCTTGGGCACTCACTGCAGGGCCAAGTAATACTGGAGTGTCTTAGAACTGTTTAAAACAAATGCTTTTCAACTTAGCAGTACTTAAAGAAATGAGCTTAACCTCAGCCAGCAATCAGGTGCCACAGCTGCTCCCTTACATGTCCCCAGCCCTGCTGGGATGGGGAGAAGAATCAGAAAAAAGGGTAAAACCTGTGGGTTGAGATAGGAACAATATAATTATTGAAATAAAATATTATAATAGAGAAAATGAAAAGAGGAAGAGGAATAAAACCCAAGACAGACCCACTGACTGATGGCCAGCACTGATGGGTGGCCCCCAGTTGATTCCCCCAGTTTCCATACTGGGCAGGACGTTCCTTGGTCAGTGATAAGTTAACCCTGGGTGCTGCTTTGTCTCCTCTCTGGTTTAGGAACTATGGACTGCGTTTCAACAGCTCCCAGTTTAAATCATCCTGCACTTGTTAGCAATGCAAACTTATGAACCACATTTGTTTAACTACTGTGTCACGGGAAAGATTAATTATGGAGCAGAAATGGCTACTGCAGTTTTGGATTTTAACTCTTACCACAGAGATGTAAGCAGTTACTGAAGTTTATGGTACAGTGGGTCTGTAATAAAAAATGAAGAGAAGGCTGAATGAAGGGACACAGGCACTGATGTCATTATTAGCCAGACATTTAAAGGCTTGTCACTCCTTTCTGACTTGTCAATAGTGGAGGAAAGGCCATAAAAAGTCTGTTTATCCTGAGGAGGAGCTATAGGTAACGTGCAACTATTTCATCTCTAAGTGGGACCTGTAAGGTTTTGCTGGGATCTTTCCAGGGCTTCAGGAATGGGATTTAGAAGAAGTAACCATCTCTATGATGTGCATCTGTGCTGGTTTTTCATTGTTATCATGCCTTAAACCTTATAGAATTTGGGGTATTGTGAACTTGATTTTTGTAGTTTCCGTTGAGGTGCTTGACACTTGTTACTCCTCTGTCCCTCTTCTTTCCCTGCACTGTTCTTGCTGGGGTTGTTCTGATTTCTCATCTGCTCAGGGTTCAATTTGGCTGCTTTTAGAGGAGCACAGGATAAGCTGGTAGGGTTTAAGCAAGTATTCAAGCAGTAAGGAGGATTAGCATTTTGTATTTATCTCATATAAGGGGTTTGGGAACTGGTCTTGCAGTTATAAGCAGTGTTTTAAATAGCATAATCTTGCTATTGAGAAAACAGGGAAGGAAAATACTAAGCAGGACTTGTGCTTGCAGATTGTGTTGTGAGCACTGTGTGGATTTTGAGCTCCAATATGTAAGCCCAGTTTAAAAATATGGGAAAGAATGAGACAAACCATGTCTTTTCTCACTCCCTCAGGATAATTTAGTGAAGTCTGCTGTGGGCAAGCAGGAGAAAATACACTTCCATAAGGAAATGCAAGGTTTGGAGACAGCTCATAAATGGCACCACCAAGTCCTGGGTAACAGCTTTGTGTTTTAATGCCTTGAACCGAGTCCATACCTGCTGAGCCTTGATTTATGTTCTGCAAAACTGATACAGAGCTGCATTAAGAAAAAGGAATTATCTTTAATGAAGCCATGCTCCTTGCACATGTGCCATCAGTCACATGCGTGCAGGGAAGCCTGGAATTGCTGTTCCACACTTCTTGCCAGTGAACAGTGTTATTGTTTGGCAACAGTTGCTTTTATGTGGTTTAGTTTAATCCACTTCAAATAATTAAGCCAGACCATACAGTTGATACTTCTAGTACAGAAGAATTATTGTGCTTTAAAATCCCCTGCCCTAATCCACTTTGTAATAAAATCCTCATGTAGACAAGAGCCACCAATGAGTTTTTACTGTTCCTCACTGGTATCAGGAGTTCATTAGGAGCATGAATTTTGTGCTGGCTGCTACCTCCTCATGAATAAATATGCAATGATTATTTGTTTTGGATAGCTAATCCCAAAAAAAAAAGATCCTGCTTCAAGGCTGAGTTGAGGAGAATTTATTATTTTTTAGCACTATTGAGGAAGATGATGACTCTTTAAGCTTACTGTTTTAAATAAAAAACAAGCAGTTTTTATAGCAGAATTACACCTGAGTATTGTTACTTGTGTTAAAGATATTAATGATGAAATATTTCCAGCATCACCATGACTTTCCACCCACACTGCTACTGTTTGTTGTGTAAATTTATGGCAAATTATGGGCAGTGAGCCTGAGGCAGGTTTTAATGTCAATGTTTGCAGAACTTTAAAGAGCTTCCATCCTGCTGTGGGAACAGTTACATCAGCACTGATCCTGAAGGTGTTTTGGGTGACTAAAAGTGAGGAATTGGATGGAATTTGCTCTATGAATGCAGTTGGTGCAAAGAAAGTCTCAAGGATCATTTGCAGTTTGTTTTTTGGAGGATTTTGAGGTTTTTTTCAGCATTGGTTTGGTTGTGTGGGGTTTGTTTTCCCTTTTTCTAGAGATTCACCTGCTTCAGAAAAATGGGGAACAGGAGGGCATTTTTGCACAGAAGTGAAATAGCAGTCTCATGTCACAATCTTTCTTTGTTTTCTGCTCACAAGTTCCCCCCATTCCAAGTAGAACTGGGAGGAATTGTAGTGTAAGGACAAGAAATACTCTATGGCAAAATATTACTCAGAACAATGAAAAAATTCCAGTGGGGCACACTGTTATCATACAGCTTGCCTTTTGTACTTTCATTGGCACAGGTAGGTCCAAACCAGCAAATCTTGTAACACAGAAATAAATGGAAGAGGTCTTGGCTGTGCTCTGAGTGCAGAGAGGTTTCAGTGTTGCTGCTCATTCATGGAGCTTTTGCTTCAGGGGTGCAAGGGAATCCAGTTGGTTTAAGAAGAGCATCCTGGAGCGTGTTTAGGGTTCTTCTGACATCTAAAATATGTTTGTGTCCTTAAGAAATTCCTTGCTTTGGAGCGTGTTGGGTTCTGCTCCTCTACCTGGGAGTCATTCCAGAGACTGACTAAATCCCTGTCTTGGCTTTTCCCAATTCAGCCTAAATAAGAATTTTCCTTAGAATGAAAAGGTTGTATATGATGCTTCTACTAAAAATCTTCCTTCCTGTGACTTCCAGGACTCCTCCAGAAATGCAGTTTTTTGTTTTGTGGGACAATACTTGCTGCAATCCTGCTTGGTTGAGGGCAACACAGCCACTTGAACTCAGATTTTTCTTTTGCATTTTGTAAATAAATTTTACAGTATTTTGTATGTGTGTTGTTTTCAGTGCTTTCAGAGTTTGGGGGTTTTTAATCGGGGTTTGTCAGCTCTTGGGTGTCTCTTATTAATTAACCCAGCACGAACTTTGATTTAGAGCTTGCCAACTTCTTCAGAACCTCGTCTGGTTGAGAGGAGGATAAGAAGTTTTCCAGGATAATTTCTCATGTGAATATAAATGGATTCACCACATGGATGTTTGTTTCTTCTTTTATGGCTAATTCAAATATTGATTTGATTGTCTTTTTGCCAGGTCGGTTCAGAGAAGAGGCAGATATTTGATATACGCAAAAAGTTGGTCTTAAAAATGAGAGGTGTGATTAGACTGTGGTGTTCTGCAACTCACTTTGATACCCTGGATTCTTTAATTGTGGAAATTAATATGTAATTAAGTAACAGAATAGTTTTTATGATTTAGCAACTGTGCTTGTGGGCAGGGCTTATCTGTGCTGTCCAGCAAAAGAGAAATGGAAGTTTCCTGAAGGAGAAGCTCTAATTTCTGAGGAGCAGTGTCAGCAAAAATCGACATTTGTAATACCTTAACAGCTATGAGAGGTGTTAAAAGTACATTTATCAGTTTGTCATTTAAGTAATGTTTGATCAGTGGTGGAGTCCTGTTAGTTTTGGAGTGGAATTTGTGACATAAATAATCCTTTTTTTTTTTTTTAATGGAAGGGGAAAAACATGGAAATGTGATGTTTCAGCTGAGTAATAATGTGATGGAAAAACGTAAGTGGTTCAATCCTTGAGATGCAGCCTGACTCATCTGATGTTGTACGAATACCAAAAGCTTGAAATAATAAAACTCTGAGTAATAACATGCAGAGTGTTCTGCTTTTAAATTGATGAGCCACACAGAAAATACTAATATTGTCTCTGTTTTAAATATCAGTAAATCTGGTTTTCAGTCAAATATCTGAATGAGTGAGTTCCTGATATCCCACTTCTTGTCTTTCCAAAAGCTTTAGCTGTTTGTATTACTCAGTATCTCACAGAGTAGCTTCCTGTGAGTGGTGTCAGGGCCATCCCATTAATTTTAGGGTTTTCTTGGAAGGGGTGTTACGTAGGACAGCTGCTTGCTTGGCTTGTTTTGTTTTAAAAAAACAATGAATTATTCTTACCCCCAGAAAGTTTCACCCTCTTTTTCTCCGAGTTTATTGTAGCAAGAAAATAAAAGAATGTTTTCAACTTGTTAAATAGGCTGGAAAATGGGGCAATTGTCAGCCTGGCGCCTCGATGTGTTTTAGTAGCAGGGGAACCCCATTAGCAGAGCCAGCGGAGGGCTGGAAATTCCTGCAGGAACAAAGGGCCTGCGTGTTCCTTTGGAATTAATTTTTCAAAAGTTCAGCAGCCTGCAGTTTGTAAACACGTCCTAGCATCCTTCAGCATCCCAGATGTTCCTGCCCAGAGCTCCTGAGCAGCGGCAGCCACACAATGTGGCTTTTCTTCCTGAGCCCTTTTCAGCTCACTGGGGATAAAATATGGGGGCTGGTGGTGTCCCCACCCACGTAAACGGTGTTTGCTGAAACATTCTCTCTTTAAATGTTGTCTGGCAAGTGGAGGGGGAGGAATCTTCTCGCTGGGATGGAATTTGTCATCAGATACCAGGCAGGGCTCTGAAAATCACAGCTGGCTGAATACCGTGCTGTCAAGGGTGAGAGCACATCCCATATGGAACTTGTCAGTGCACATGCTCCTAAATGATTGTCATGTCTCTAATGCTGGGCTTGGGATTTGTGCTCAGCTTGTCTGTTTTACCAGAACTCGGATTTCTTACAGCCTGAATTCCCCAGCAACGCAGGGAAATTATTCACCGATTAGGTTCGGTCTGTGAAGTTTTCTGGTGGGGATGAAAACTGCAGAAATGGACCAGGTTTTACAACTGGAATGTGCTAGGTTGTGGAAATCTGCCCATTCTTCTCGTGGTCCGTAGGATTTGGTGTGTTTAATTTGGTTTTAGGAAGCAAAAAAGGAGTTCTTTGCTAATTAGAAGTACTGCAGGCTGACTAGAAAAATGCAGGGTGCTTTCCAGGATGTCCTGTAAGAGCACAGAGAACACACAGGACATTCTTGGAAATGGCAGTGCCACACACGAAAAGGCAGCGAGGCAGAACTGGTGAGAGGAAAGGAGTTAAAAGATTTCAGCAGCACTTTGGATTTGGCATATTTACTACTTTCTCTACTTTTTTTTTTTGTGCTTGTTTCTGTAGGTACTTATTTCAGCACTTTATCAAGTGTCTGGAGGGGCTGGAATAGAGCACTTTGCAACTTCCTTGTTGCCTCTAACACCGTGCCTTAAACCAGGCTCAGCATTATAAACCCAATTCTTTTAGAAGCAGTTAAAATTGCCTTAAAATGGAGGTGGTCCTATGCAACCTTCACTCCCTTTTCAGTCACACAGTCTTTAGTGAAATCATCATAGAATTTTTACAGTTCTGCTGTAAAAAGCAACATGCAAGTTCTTAGTTAATGAGCATCTGTTTGGGATTTTCTTTTCCCTGGCTGGGAACCCAGACTTTATTTCTGGAATGCCATTCAAATTCTGACCTGCAGGAGGAGGGATCTGAACATGGATTTTCCAGTCCAAGGTGCGTGATCCGATGGAATGGCTTGTGAAACAAAAAGAGGATACAGTCAATTAACACTCTGCTTTACTAACTTCTGCATTTTGTCCTGTTGTTCAAGAAGGAGGAAAAAAAAAAAAAGCAGCAGTGCTTTGCTTCAGCCTGAAGAGAACTTATTTTTTCCCCAAGGAGCAAACACCAAAATTACTTTTATTTTTTTCCCCATCTCTTGCTGCTGACTCAAAAATCAATTACTTGTGAAAGCAGAATTCTGGCTACAAATCGGCAGGGCAGCTATAAACAATGTCACCACAGAAACTTGTGTCATCCATAAGCTTAAAAGGAGAAATGCTTCTTATTTAGCAAATTGAAGAGTGGAGAGTGATTTATTACTCTCCTCTGATTTTATTTTTCCCTTTCTGTTCTGACTTCAAGCTTAATGACACGTTCATTGAAAGGTGCCCCAAAACACCACAAGAGGATTTTTGTGCATCCCCTGCAACAGCGTTGTTGGTGATAATTTCATAGCGCTGGCACAAATTTGCTTTAGATACACATTTATTGCTCCGTAAGGCAGAGAAATCCTGAACAGTTGGGCAGAAATGGCCCTTTGTGTGTTTTCAGTTTCAAAGGGAGCAGTTTCAGTACATGCACTGGGCTTTGCTGGAGCTGTGCCAGGAGCAGCAACTGCTGTTATTTTCTGGGTCATGCCCACGCTGTCTGTTTGGTTTGTGTGAAAACATCTGTGTGTTACAACCATAACTTTATTACTGGAAATCTCCTGCCTTTATTTGCTTTCTTTGGAGCTGGGTGGATCTGGCTCCTGACAGAAGAGTGCCCAGTTCATCCATGGTTCCGTCCCTCCCTCTCTCCAGTTTCTGTGTCTTAATGCACCTCTTGCTTAGCCTGACCTGGAAAAATATTTGATTATAAAACATGCAAAACTTCCACTTTCCCATTTGAACTCCCCTCCAAAATATGAGGTCTATTAAGGACCTCTTTCAGTTGTTTTTATCCTTAGATTTACCTCATCAATAGACAATATAATGGTTTTCCAGTAGTGCTCTGGAGTTCCAGTATGTTCAAGTTGAGCAGTGTTGAAATCTGGGATCTTACTGTGCAAGGATCTGGCTTTGGGAGAATTTCAGAATATTTTCGTTTCAGAATATTTTTATTTCAGAGTATATTTATTGCAGAATGCTGGTACTTACATAATTATATCGTCTTATGTTACATTTATACCTACTCAAACTATTGCTTTATTTCAAAATGATGAACTCCAAGTTTAGAAGTATATTTGGGTAGTTACTTAGCTTTAAAAATTATCAATCAATAATTTTTTCCTATGTTAAATAAAATAGGTGCACAGCTTATTAAGAATATCATTTGTCAATGTTTGCATATGAAGGAAAGTAACGGGCTTTCCACCGCTGCCTTCTGCGGAAAGAAAGAGGAACTTGGAAAATTGAGAAACATTTAGATTTTTGTTTGTTGCATTTTTTTAAATGATAGTTACTAATCTCAGTGGAGAGCTCTGAGCTGTCTGTTCTTGATGAGCCTCGGCGGGTTCCTGCCAGGAGCTGCTCCACGGGCACCCTGTGGCTCCACGGGCAGCGGCTCAGCTCCCCGCATCCCTTGGGCTGAGCTTCTCATGACTCCCAACAGATGGTTTGCCTTTAAAGGTCACTTTAACTTTCTGTCCAGGCTGGCTCCTCACTTCCCAGAGCGTGCCAGCAGAGTTCAGAGCTGGAATGTGGGTTGACATCAGGAATGGAATTTCATGGATTTCTTGTTCACTTCCGGAGTTATCCAACCCAATCTCACCATACCCACTTCCACAACAACTGGCAGGGCGTGTTTTAAAGGGGTAGTGCCATGTCAGAACAGAGATTATGTGAGCAATTAGGATGTGGTGGGGTTCTGAATGGCCAGAGACACAATCACTGGGGTTCTAAGGGCTCTGTTTTTGCAAGAATTCAAGATTAAATTTATCCATGCCTATAGGTAGAGCAGTGGTGTCATGTTGTAATAAAAACTTGGATATTATTCTCTGCCTGTACTCTGCTGTGTTCCCAGTCTAGATGTCCCTGCCTAGACTCTTTTTTATGGTCATCTGTTCAGATTTGCATGCATATGTGTGTCTGACCTTTTAATAACCTGGCAGCTCTATCCTAAATTTATTTTCTTTTTGCTCCTCAGAAATAGGGCCCAGTGGCATTAGGAGCTGTTCCACTGACCTTAATGCAATCCCATTAATGCCACTTTCTGCTCTCAGTCATACTCAAATATTAATTAGTAATGGGAGGAAGGTTGACAATAGGAAAATGTAGATTTTTACCACTGCTTGAGGCTGTTCCCTTGTTGATCTGTTCCAACCCATGTCCTTGTGCTCCCCTCTCAACTGCAGTTATTGATAACAGCAGGTTGTGGTAGCACTGCAGTAATTTCAATTAACATCTGTAAAGTACCAAAGCAGAGTTTTGTGGAAGACCTTTTATTTATTTCTCAGATTGGGTTCTATCTTGGTTTTGGCTAGGACAAAGTTTTTTTCATTCTGACATGACAGATTCCAAATATACTTTTACAAACTCCTTGTTTCCCTTTCCTCTTTGGATTCCTGCTCCTCATTAAGTTGGAAAGGGATCATAATTTTCCTTTTTAATTTGCTGAAATCGCATGTTCATTGAAGTAAGAGGAAAATATTTGTGCAAATGATGCTACCTTGTGACTTTTGATTGTTAAAACATAGAGAAGATAAGTAATTCCTCTGGTAGCTGTAGAATAACTGGTGTTTTCTGTGAGAAATAGAAGCTGTAAATGAAGATTTTTTTTTTTTTTAAAGGTCTCTTTCAATTTACTCTCTGCATTCTCTGAGGTCTTATTTTTAATTTTCTTTCTACCTGCCATTATGGAGGCAGAGGTGTGTGGGTCATAGATTGGAGGCTGCAAATGAGTGTGCAACTTACTGCTGGGATTAAATTCCATGGGCCAGCTATTTAATTAGATGTTCCATGTGAATTGGTGTCCTTGATTTTCTATGGCTGTAAGGAAATCCACGCAATGTCATTTGTGAAGTAACTGAGATTATTTTGATTGCGCAGAAATTAATTGTTATTAATGTAATGAAACATTTAAAGTATTTAATGCTTTTAAGCAATAGCTGTTGTTTTTTAAATTAGAGTTTCTTTTGCATTTTGTTGAAATAGCAAGAAATAATTGGAAGGTACTTTTGTTTCAGTTAGAGGGTTGTGTCATCAGCTTTAACTGAAATGTACCTCTGCAATTTGATAGCTGCTCTTCCAAAGGTGGAAAACTCTAACAGTGAGTGAAAGAAGAGGTGAGAAATGGTGAAAATGGGGGTGAAAGAAGGACAAGGCTGTCCTGGGTTAGAACATTCTTAGTACAATTTCTTTGCCATGGAGTGAGTTGTTGTTTTAGCTCATAATTGCTATGAGTTTAGATATGTAAGTGTTTTAAAAGGTTCAATATCCAGGTTCTTCTGAAGCAAAAGTATGAGAAGGAAACTGGAACAGCATAGGGAATTCTACAGGGAATTAAGCTGGAGGTGGGGAGAAAGGAACTGACAACTTAAAAGATCCTTTAAGAGCTGCAGCATTATTCCTTAAAGTCTGCTACAATCATATTTTAGCCCATCACTGTTTTTTCAGACTGTGGGGTTTGCGTTTGTCACTGTACTGAGAAGCAGGTGCTGAATCTGTTGTGATTTAAATCAGTGAGAACAGTTTGTGCTGGTGCAATGGCAGGGATAAAATAATAATATCAGGGATTAAATAACAGCAGGACAAATCCTGGTGTCATCAATACATCCCCCCCCCCCCCCCCCCCCAGTTTGTTCCCAGTTTTAGGCTGTGTATTATCAATTTTACTTGGAAAACAATACAGGAAACCAACTTTGTGAAACAGACCCTTATCATGACACAGCAGCATCAGTTCAGTGAGTTGATGATGTGATTAACACACACTGTATCAATATACAAACATCTTCATTGATTCCAATCTTCAGAGGGCTCACTGCACTTCAGTCAGATCAGACCAAGAGTAAGCTTTGTAACTGGAATATTAGAGGAGACATGTAAGTGTGAGGAGACAAGAACTTGCTGTTTCTGTCAGGATTTGTGTGTGCTGATTGAGTTGGGAGGCCTCTCTGCCATCTGCTGACACCCTGCGCTTGGACCTGTTTGTCTGCAGTCACTGCTGTGCTGAGCTTATCACAAACAACATTGCTCAATTCTGCTGCTGGCATCCAAAGGTGCAGGATTTATTCTGAACCTCTGTTATGCAACACAGCAAACCCAGCTGGATCCCTTTTTTATAGTATTTTTTTTTTTTCTGTGAGACTTTGCAAACTGTTGGGTGTTTGATAACCTCTGGCAGTGCTCAGATATCACTCCTGGTGCTGAGTCCCAAGCCAGCTGCTGTGCAGGCTGCTGTGGCTAATTGGTTTCTTTGGGATTGTCTTCACTGCACGGACATTCCTGACACAAATTCAATCTTCCAGCAAGCAAAGGAAACCTAAATCGAGCAGGCTTTAAGCTGAGCTGGTTGGCCTGTCTGGAAGTATAAAACAAAGCCTAAATTAGCTCAACAGAAACGGTGTTGTTGAAGTATTCAGTAGTGTGATGGTTGTCTCCTGTGTTGGTCTGATTGGAGAGAAGCTCCAGCACAGTTTACCAACACTTCTGAGGCTGGCAGAGCTCTGAGGGCTCCGTATTTGTTCAGTATGTGGAAAACCCGAGGAGAAAGTGGGGTATAAAAACCAGTCTGTTACTGCCTTTCAGTAGATAAGAATGACATGAGAAGGGTGACTGCAGTGGGAGCAAAGCGAAGCTGCCAGGCTGCGAAGGGTGGGTGAAACTTAAAAAACTCGTGTTCCACATGTACACATTTGTGTTCAGGGAATAAGCACAGCCTTGAGATGGTACACAGCTCACCAGAGATGGATTTTCTTGGTGGCATAAAATTCAATAAAAATAGGAATTCAGACAGAAGGTTTGGCAGGGTGATGTGTGAGTGTTGCTGTACGCTGGCAGCACAGCTGATCTCCTATTTTGTTAGTGACATGAATTTACTTGTGGCAAATCTGCTGCAGCCTGACAAAGTATCAAGGACTTACTGGCTTTTGAGCTGGGAGGATTATTTGTTTGGGAAAATCAACAGACACCTGGTTGATGTTCTTCTGGCTTTCCCTGTGGAAGGGATGTGTGCACAGGGAGAATCTGTGGGGATATCTGATATAACCGATGGTGAGTTTCCCTTTGTAGCTGCATCCTGCTGCTGATAAGTCTGAGGTGAACTTTGATCTTGGGATCATCTGCACTGCAGATTTTTTTACTGAGGCTGCTGCCTTGCCAGGGCTTATTCCCATGAACAGTAATTAATTCTAATTATTGTGAGGTTCGTGGACGTGGAGTCCTCGTTCTTATATTTGATCTGGGTGTATCTCACCTCACACAGAGAAACTGTGAGTGGACATCTTCCTGAGACTAAAGTCAGGGTTTTTAGCTGAAGTTAAGAAGCAGATTGTGCTCGCTGAGATGCGTGAAGGGTCACAAGAATCCGGGAATGTGGAAGATACGCAACTCAACCGGCTTCCCAAATGGTAACATTTTGGTTGCTGCAGCGCTGGGCTTGCAAATCAGGATGCACAGGCAGGAATTGGCTGCTTCTCTCTTATGCAGAGGGTAAATGCTTCACTTTCTTGTGAGATCCAACCTTCCGTGTGGTCCCTGGAAGAATCTGAGTTTATATCCCCCATCAACAAGGCTGTAGAGAGGAGTTTGCAGCCTGAGCACAGGCTGGAGCAAGGAAGAGGAGGAGGGTGTTCCACGAGAACCGTGCAGGACCAGGATTCCTTTAATAAAGCTGCTCCCCTGGCTGGCTGGTGGCTTCTTGAACACATTGTCAGTGCATTAACAGGTCAGACAGGTTCTGCCTGAAAAGAACATCCAGACCAAGAGTTCTTTTATTTGTAATTACCAGAGTGGATGAAAGCAAGGCGTGGTCCTTGGCCCGGCGAGGAGAGTCAGGATCTGACTGGCTTCTGTGCCTCCAGGGAAATCTCATCTTCCTGCCTGGATTTCTCCAGCTGCCATAGAGGTGGATACTTGCCTCAGGTGAAATCTGAATGTATTCATGCTTGTGAGCTTCCTCGCAGATAGAAGTTCTGTGCATGTAATATTTCTAATCTATTGTCTGTATTAGATTTTAGAGAATTCACCTTTTCAAAAATAAAAATACATGGCTTCGGTCTAGGTGCGTTCTTTCTTCTCTTTGTGGAAAGTAACTGGAACATACAATAATTTCTTCCATTGTGTTATGGATGTTTAAGTATCTGGCTTCAGAGAAAGCTCAAGATAGTGAATTTGTTCTGAGACAGAAGATATCTTCATGGCTGAGTGCGTTTGATGAATGAGACACCTAAGAAGAAAATGTATTTTGACAGTCTATCCATCTGCACTTTTTAAAAGTTGCTGTGTTCTGCCCAACCCAAACATTTTGGCGCTGCACGATTGGCCTTCAAAAATGTTCAGTTCAAAGGTTTTCACTAATTTCCAGTTCTGAGCTTGTGGATTCACTTTGAGGCCTAATTTACATGATTATTTTTTTCTATCTGTTAGATTTAAAAGCTGAAAAAACATTAGCATAAATTGTATGCAATATCTTCAGGTGCTCAGGGGAGAAAAGGGGCTTTAAGAAAAGCATCAGTATTGCAAAACTTTGCAATATTATGAAGTTGCAACATAAAGAACATGCAGGAAAAAAAGGAGCAATACTCTTTAAACATGTCTGTATTTTATTACACTATTTATCCTGAAAACAGCTTCCTAAGGCATGTCATGGTAAAGAGCAGAACGTCTCCAGCTCAGGACTTTTGGCTTTTTGTTAAACTCTGCTTTGTAACCTTTTTGCTGCTGCTTCTTTTAAACCAGAAGCACAGCAAAACAGCTGAGCTGGGAGTGCTGGGAGCACCAGGCTGCTCCTGGGGTGTGTGTGTGTGAGCATTTTGGAGCTCATGAACAGTTACTCAGGGCTGCTCACACACCTGGCAGCCGCTCTTGCTCCAGACACATTTCCAAGGCTGACATAAACTCAATATTAAGGTCGTAAACTGGGAGCTTTTGATTCTGAGGCTCCACTGCCCGACTTTGATGCCTGGCTGGAATGCTTGTTGGTGCACGCCGCGTCTCTCTGCCTCTTGGTTTATCATTGTTCCAGCAAATCAGCGCTTCACACCAGGGATGTGACTCCTCATTTAATTGTCCTGGCCCAGCCCGAGCACTCATTTTCATATGACAGTTCAATTTCTCCAACTTCTGGAAGCAACAAGCCCAGAATTCTTGGCAATAGTCTGATTTACGTAATTAGCTCAGCTCACCACCTACAGCTGATTTTTTTTTTTTTTTTTCTTGCTTGGGAGCTGGGATTTGTTTATAGGGGAGTGGAGTCTTTATCAGAAGGAGTTGCTGGGACCATTAGGACTCTTCTGCTTCTTTAGCCACCAGTTCTGTCACAAAATAATGCCTTTTTTACCATTTCTCCTGGAAGGAGGAGGATGTGAACTCCAGTATACTCAGGACATCTCTTTTTCCAGCTTTTTTGGAAAGAAGGTGGAGTATCACTGAGTTAGAGAAGCAAACATTGCTTATCTTGAGTTCACGTATCTGAGAGCACCTGCAGCTCGAGAGAAAGGAAATTAAAGGTCAAGAGGAAAAGGACCAAGACAGGGAGAGATAAGGAGGCAGTCTGAGAGTGTGATCTGTCACTTCAGTTTGGGGATCTCAGTGTCCCATGACCGAGTAGCTTTTGGTGCTGTCCTGTGGCTCCAGAGCTGCCAGGAGCCAGAACCAGGGGAGCTGAGCAGCTGTGGCTGATCCAGAGGGAAACAGGGAATTTTTAAATCCTGGGTCATGAAGAACTAATCTTTGATTGGGAAATTGTGGTGAGAGAGGATGGGGGGGCTCTGGGTAAGGTGGGATTGCTGGGAAAAGTTCTTCGTTCAGGAAGAGAGGGATGGGATTTAGGGTGTCTGGAGAACACATCTTGAGGAAGGGTGTTGAGATTGTTGGAAAGAGAGGGAGAGAGAGAGGAGCTTGTAGGTGAGTGGAAGGGGGTGTTAAGATGGGAAACCCTTGAAAAGGCTGAGGAAATTTTGAGGACGTTGTGGAATATTTGTGGCATTTGGGAAAAATTGGATTTCGGGAAGTGAAGGGGTGGTAGATGTGAGCCTTGGGGGGAAAAACAGATCTGTACCCATAAATCTGCAGCCCGCAGGCTTTTTTTTTTTTTTTGTGGGTAAAATTTGGGAGTCGTGATCCTTTCCTCTCTGGGTTAAAAACAAGCAAGTGCTGAAACATGGCAAAGCTCGGGCTGTGGTCACTGCAAATTCCTGCAGCACCTGGGATTCCTCATAGCCTTGAGTACAACCTGTGGCATGGGCAGTGCTCACCAGAGGGAGATTTTGATGACTTTTTGGTAAATTAAAAGCCAACATTTGGGGTTAAAGAATGGTCCCTTCTGCTAAAGGTGGTGAGGGATGGTTGTGAGATCCCTAAGAAAAGCAGGGTAGAGCTGGCAGGGGGGAAGTGACAGGAAATGCAAATAAAGACTTTACTGTTTTGGCAGAAAGCTGGAAGTTAATAACAAATAAGTGTCTTTTTTAATGCAAAACATGAAAAAAACCCTTTTTTCCCCCCACTTTTTAAAAGTGAAAACAGCACAAGCACAATAAGAAAAGCTAGCATTGATTCCAGTGAAAAACAGCTTTGGTGGAGAATTTTCAGCATTCTCTAGGTTTCATTTTTGGAAGGAAAAATGTCTTGCCTTGTGTAGCTGTGGAAATGGAAATGGTGACTTTGATCCTTTGGAAAAAGGGTTTCAGCTCCCATTCACTGTCAGGCCTTGTCCTGGCTGCAGAGCAGCAATGTTGGAAGGTTGTGTTTTGGAACAGGGAGGGCTTGGCTACTTTTGTGAGGCTTTTCCCTATTATTTCTTTCTTTCTGAGACCTGAATTTGTACTTTTGGACAGCAAGGGCATTCTCTGCAGTATTTATTTAGTGGAATTAATACAATTGATAACGTTCCACTTGTGTCCTACAGAGCACTGCACACATCCGTGTGTGTGTGAATAAATCAGATACAGTTAAAACTTACTCTTCTTGTGTTAATAAACAATGCAAGGGCATCACCTCATTGTTCTTTTTTCTTCTATTGATCCAGAGGATGCTCCTCAGCATCCTGAGCAAAGGTTCTCTGGGTGGCTGGGTTTGTGTGAGCACTGCAGTTTGGGATAAGTGAGAGTGTGTTTAAGGTTGGGCAATTTTTTTTTTCTTGGTGTGGTAAAAAATATTATTAAGGTCAAATACTTTTTCAATAATAGAGAACAAGACCCTCAATTGGAAAAGAACAGCCTTAGAGCATGAATGAAATTTCATTTAAATTTAATGGACTAGGTTGCAAGTTTTATAATTGGGTTTTGCAATAGGTACTTATTAATATTTTAATCATAATATTTAGGATAAGTAATTGCTTTAATGTGTAGAAGCCAAAATTATTCTGTTTTGTAAGAAAATGGGTGATTGATTTTAGTGCATGGGACGGCATTGGGGATCCTGGTTTTATCTCATTTATAAGGTAGTTCTAATTATTGTAATATTCAGTCTGTGTGCAAGCAAGGTCAGCTCCATAGATTTACATATGTTGACATCTAAGCTCAATTAGGCCCTGTGTGTGTATATATATTTATATTTTAAAAGTATATTTTATGTCTTGCCAAGTGAGCTATAAGGGGAAATGTTTTCAAAGACTTTAGTGATCTTGGAGCTCTCTGCTTTATTTCTAAACCCTGTAATTAGTGGCTTCTGGAAACTGGATTTGCTTCTTCCCAAAGCTGAGGGATATGCACAGTAATTTTGAAATCTAACCTCTAAACAAGGTCTGGCTCCTAATTTTCCTAAGTTAAAACTTGTTTAGATGCCTGAGCATCAAGCTGACTTAAAATAGTTTTTTTTTTTTCTTTAGTACTCTCTCTTTTTTATTATTTTCCTTTTTTTTTTTTTATCCCCTCATATTGGAAGAATACAAAGTAATTTCTTTGCCCTGCTAACACAGTGTTAGGGCATGGCAATGTTTGCACTTCACTGTTTGCATCTGGAGGCTCTGGTGGTGTTTGAGACTCTTTGTAGTTCAAGTTGAATTATGTTTGTGATTATCATCAACCCTTCAGAAATTTAAATTAGTATGCAAATAACAGAAAAGATTATCAAGTTTTTAATTAGCACGTAACAACTTTTCCACCCAGATAAACTAGATTGATCTGTTGTGTGTGCTTTAGCTGCATTTTTGAAGTGTTCTCAGCCCAGCCCAAGAAAAAACAAAAAGAGAAATACTACTGCAAATTGTGAGCTGCAAGATACCACTGAGAAATGGAAAACATTCTTGATAAATCAGAGGCTTCACACAGCACCTCTGTGAATATTTTATATATTCACTCAAACTTAAATGTGGTTGTTGCCAAAAAGCCCCTACAAGGCCCAATGGGATCTCAGGGAAGCTCTGTCTGTGCCCTGCCTTGGATCCTGCCTTTCCTGGCCCCAACTCCCACCTGAAAAGGGCTGTGGAAGGACAGCAGGTGTGTTTAGTTTGGGGTGGGAGACAAATAGTTCTTGCTAATGAGGGCAGGTTTTAATTCACCAAAAGCTTTTTGGGTTGATAAATACCTTGGAGTTTTCTGATCTGGTGTGAAATAGCTGGTCCTAAACTGCTAAATATTTACAAACAAGTGATCTGAAATTTTTATTTACCATCACAGTGATGTTTAAAACCTCTGTGTCTTTGAGAAAGTGAGTAGTACAGCATAAGAACTGCAGTACAGAATAAGAACTGCGCTACAGCAAGGCATTTTTAAAAAAAAAAAAAATTTAAAAATCCATCTGCCAGTCCAGACAAGTCATTACCATCTATTCCTGGGCCCTACAAGTGCTTGCAGCTCTAGATATTTTCAGGCATCACCATGTTTTTGGTTTCCCTGGCGTTTTGTTCAGTGGGAACTGAAGCCAGGCTCTCTGGTGGCCTGGTCCTGCTGGGAATTCCTAAGTTAGCTGGCAGTGTGTGACACACACACTCATAAACAGATTTCCTCACTAGACCATGCTGTGTTTGGGGTTTTTAAGCAGCACTGCCTAAGTTTAGGGTATGACAAGAATGGTGGAATATACAAATTCTTTTGTTACAAGTCAATACTGGGTGTAAGCCTACTGTTTCAGTCTTGAGAAGCTCCAGTGATAATTTTGTGTTCTCTAATGTCTGGCACGTTGGTGAAACCTTTAACTGGGGGACAGGTAAAACAGGAAGGAAGGCACCAGCTTTAGCTCAGAGATGCTCTGCCTGGTAGGGCTTTCTTTAATTTTTTATTTATTTTAAGGGAACAGCTAGTTTGGTGTGATTAAAATCTATTTGCAATGCAACTTTATGACTTGAAAGAAAAGTGGAAGAATGCACATCGGGAAGAATGTGTGGTTTGATCTCTTCTGTTCACTGGTGCAGTTGTGAGTACTTAATGCTTTGTAAGAAGTGTGTAAAGTTATGTTTTGTGGTGTCTGACTCACTGAGGGAAGAGTTGTGTTTGCTCTCTGTGGATCTCAGAGGCTCAGCTGTGAGATTGCTGCTTGCAAGGAACTTGAAATGTCATTTTCCTTGTGGTACTTTTCTGGACTTGCTGCGTGCTCAGTCCATTTTAACTGTATTTCCTCATCACACCTGAATGGATTTCAAAGCAAACACCCCATCTCGCTTCAGGGAGAATTCTTATTTTCCTTTTCTCCTGTGAAATCCATTCTAACAGAAATGTGAGAACTGGGGTGGTGAGAGCAGCAGTGTTGCAGTGGAGTGTGCAGAAAAAGAGAAGCCTTTTCCTTCAGGCACATCGCCACCTAGCAACCCTCAACTCCAATGCGCTCCTTTCCGAGGGAAAGAAAAAAGGCAAACCCTGTTTTTAAATGTTCTTGCTTTATTCCTCCACCTCCTCCTCGGTGTGCATTGAGGTTTCAGTAGGTGCCTGTCTGACCTGACGAGCTGCAGCTGATAATTATCCACTCAAAAATGGAATGATACTGAGCAGCACTGTGTGGTCACACAGACATATCAGAGTGTGTCTCACCTCTAGAAAGCCTATTTTTTCCTCTCAGTTGCTGAACTGGTCGCTGTTTCAATAGTAGCTCTCTGTGATGATCTTCATGGGTGGAATTTCAGTTGTCTCCCATCTGCGGGGTTGATTCTTGGCCAGTGTTGCCCATTTTCCCCCTGGAAGATGATGTGGAGTGCAGGCACCAAAGGCATTTTATTTTCTCAGGCTCTTCAGCACTGCCTGAGGCAGCAGCACTTGTGAGAGAGCAGAGGGACAAGAGGGTGGAGGAGGGCAGAGAAAAGGCAAAAAAAGCGCAACTCCCTGTATGTTTGTAATGTTCAAATGCTCTAAAACCCATATAAACTCTCACTGTCAAATCTGACATCATAGGCTTGATATATTGAGACTTGTTTCCCCTACAAAAATTCAGTTAAACAAATAATATCCAGTTGTAAGGATTTATTTTTATATTAAGTCCTGTTATTGACAGTGGTGATTGACCTGCTCTTTTTTGTTTTCCTTATTTTGCTTTTCGTGCCTCAGAACACTTCTGTGGTGAGACACTGTTGTGTGCAGACTGAATTTTTGCTGTCTGTGTTGAAGCGCAGCAGATCCCTGAGAGGCTGAGGTCTGTCCCCTGCTCTGTGGGATAATGAGACTGAAATCCCATGTAAATCCCACCGGAGCCCGCGGCTTTCCCGTTACCTCTAGAGGCTGCTGTTGTGTTAAAGTTCAGTGGGTTCACGGCGGATCCCAGATCTGGGATTCGCTGCCTGCCAGGAGGAGGGAGCGTGCAATCCTAGAGGAAGTACTCCAGACAGTGTGAGGCAGGGATACCACAGCACGGAACTGTGTCTGCAGCTATCGGGATGTAGAAGGAATTGATAAAAAATAGCCTTTTTTCTAACCCACCGATGCTGCATTGATTATTGGTTTCAGTTCGGTGGAAGGACGCTCAGATGGATGAGCAGCAATCCGAACTGAGAATTTGCTGACAGGAAATAAGTACTTTACAGTGACCCTGTCACTATTTGAGGTCAATGCCTGCTGGATTTGGATTTGTTGAGCTGATACATTTTCTTCCAAAGACAGTTTTCCTAAGAATGGATCTTGGGTTTAAAATGTAATATGAGATAGGTTTACATTGATAATTCCCCCCACTCTTTCAGTAGGCATTGCCTTGTTTTCAGCATAGATATTTTAATTTAGAAGTTCAAAAAGCTCCCGGTGTTTGGTACCAGTTTATTATTATTTGTTGTGAAGCTTGCTCGTTATGCAACATTTGACAAGTCTGATCAGAGTGTGCACTGAAATGCTGAAAGCCATTCACTTAACAGGGATCATTATTGCCCAAAAACCTGCACACCAGTGACTGCTGGTCTAATAAAGGAGAATTAACTCCTTTATTAATGTCTGGACAGCACTGAGTAGTCAGTGGTTTGTGGACAACACCCAACCATGCTTTTCCAAACAGCTTGAAGAAATATGTAACTTTAAATATAGAGGAGAATTCAAATTGGACTTGGAATTGTAATGCCCATGTGCACCCCTGTCTAGTAGGGCACTGCTTTAAATCAGTTTAAATAGTGCTTTCTTCTCTTCCTCATCTCCTGCACCTCCCACAAAAATTCAAGTATTTTAAAGTGAAAAGATTAAATACTTCTTGTCCTTCCCAAGCCTCCAATTCAGGTGAATTCAGGGATGCTCTCTATGTTAAAAACTGTACATATAAAAATATTGTTCCCAAAATTGGTGAGGAGCTTGCATTTCATGCTGAAGAAGCGTGCCTCTCTTTTTTTTTAATGTTGTACGTGTGGATTTTTATTGCTGTTTATATCTTAGAGGGCTCAGACTTCTCTTGATGTCTTGAACAGACGGCTATTTTAATTTGATGGATTGGTGTAGAGTATCTCTGTGTATGCACAATATGCAAAACTTCTAGTGCCCTGCCTAAAAATCACCATATTCTACTCTTTATTAAAGGTATTTCTATTTTTAGAAAATAGCATGGGCTGCTTTGGTCTGTGTGGTTGCAACTTTTGCAGAACAACTGCAACTTTTTATTGGATACCATTCAAGAAACGTGCTGTTACCTCAGCACTGTGTATCTGAAGTGAGGAGAAACCTTTCTTATGTTCTAGGCAAACTTCTTTAGAATATTCAGTAGATACTAGCAGTAAATTTAAACCACCTGTTCTCACTGAAATATCCAGAGCATTCAAGCAGTAACTCTCAAAATGTCACCCTGTGGCTTGGCTCTGTCATGTCCTACCTTCCCCTTCTCGAGCAGAGGGGAGAACTTCTCAGGGTGCAAATGAAAGTGTTTTAGTGGTTCTCTCCGTCTGCCCTTGTGTGTACCATGAAGATTCTCTATTCCAGACAGGCAGGGATGAGCCGTGCTCCAAGCTGAAGAGGGCAGAGGGAACATTAGGACTCCAATAGCTTTTTTAGTTTCTCTTGGAGCAAACTTCCCCGGGGTTTATTTCTCTTTTTGTATCAACCCCAGACTTGAGGTGCTGATCAGCCGCAGGAAATGCAAACCGGTGCCCATGAGGTTCGCGCATGCTGCCACCCTCCCAGATGTTCTGCCCTCCCAGATGAGTCGCACACATCTGTCTGAGCAGCCTTTGTGCTCCAGGTTGGGACTGCAGAAGGGCAGCCCACATCCCGGGATGAGAGAGTTGCAGCACCAGTCTCCATCATTTCTGTCACCTCAACTGGAGCTTTGGCAGCTGCTAAAGATCCAGAGCCCGGAACGTTTAACCACTAATAGCCCTTGAAAAATCCGATCTGCCTGTGCCCTGGTGGAATTGTAGCAATGTGCGCGATGCCTGTTTATATGCATGGGGAGAAACATTTTTAAACTGTTTATATACAAACTATATACATGGGGAAATGGCGACTGGCTCACGCCTTTTATTTTAATTGTCTCTCTCATTCCTGTGATTCCATTTATCATTCCTGCGATGCCATCCTGCCATTCCATGGCTGCTGTTCTGTCCTCTTGCTGTAGAACCGCATTACTTCTCGCTGTAAGGCACTGAGGCCGTGCTGGGGGCTGAAACAGGCGTTGGAGAGGCAGCATTAGTTTGAAACAGAGGATCAGCATCCGCCCCCCAAAGCTGCCGCCCGTGCCCGGGGAGGCCCCTCAGCGCCGCGGCCGCCGCTTCCTCCCCTTCCAGCCGCCTCCTCCTCCCGCTGCTGCCGGGCGGTGTTTCCTGTGCGAGCGGCTCTGACGCGGCCGTGCCTTCCCTCCTCCTCTCCTCTCCTCCCTCCCTCTCTGCCGCCCCCCGCTCCGCTCGGGAGCACAAAGCACCCCGGGCACGGCAGCGCCTGCGCGGGGCGGGCCGGGCTCTCGGCGGAGCGGGCTCGGGGCCCGCGGGCAGTGCCGGCCACTGCCGCTGTCAGCGCCGGCGCTCGCAGCGGGCTGCGCCCGCGGACCTGCCCTCCTCCGTCCCTGCCTGCCCTGCTCTGCCCTGCCCTGCCCCGCCGCCTCTGCTTTGCTTTTACACTCTTATTTTTAATTATTATTATTTTTTAATTTTTTTTTTTTTTTTTTGAACTGGGAAGAACTCCGCACGGCCCCCCCCCTCCCCCGGCCCCCCCTCCGCTGCGCAGCGCGTTCCCCTCGGCGGGCTGGCAGCGGAGCGAGAGCGCTCGGAGCCCGCTCCCCCTTCCCGACTCGCTCCAGGCTGGGCCTCTGCTGGAGTTTGGAAGCCGGGAGCGCTTCGGCACCGTCTGCCCGGCCGCCTCCCCCTCCCGGAGCCGCTCCTCTCCGCCAGCCCGATAAATGCTGTTTATGAGGATGGACCTGTTGAACTACCAGTACTTGGACAAGATGAACAACAATATCGGCATCCTGTGCTACGAAGGTAATGGTGCCTCGCCACGGGAAATCAGTGGTGCCCTCGCACGGGGAGGGATGGATGGATCCCTTCGTCGAGCGGTGCTCGCTGTTGTTTGTCAGCGGGGATGTTTTCGGAGATCGCCGGTGCGGGACGCCCCGCGGGCTGTTGTCAGAGCTTTGTTTCAGGGCAGGGATTTCTTTCTTTCCATTTGAGGGGGGTTTTTTTTCTGTTCATTTATTTATTTAATATATATATATATATATATATATATTTTTTTTTTTTTTTTTTTTCACAAGCCGCGTTTTCAGCGCCAGCTTTACTTTCCCTCGCCGGCCGCATTGCTGGGACTAAAGGCCGGGCTGGCGGGTTTGTCCGTCTCTCCCACCGCCGCGGGGCCGGGTCGCGGCCGCACACGTGTGGGCCCGGCCCGGCCGGGGCCGAGTGTCCGGCGTGTCCAGCGTGTCCCCGCGGGGCCGTGGCCATTGTTCGGCCCCCGGAGCCGCCTCCCCCAGCGCCGCCCCGGCCTGGCCCCGCCGGCCTTACACAAGGCCCGCGCTGCTGGAGCGCGGCTCCCGGTGCCCGGCGGGGCCGGCCCGCGCTCCTCGCCCGCTGCCGGCGCTCTCGGCCCTGCTGGGAAGGCGCCTGAGGTTACAGGGCTAAATCAGTTTCTTAATCTTCGCGGAGTTTTCTCTACGTGCGGCTCGGAGAAGTGGTTATGGCTTGGCTCTGCCTGCAGAGAAAGGCACCGCTGAGCTAATTCGGCTTGGCAGCGGGGCTGGTTTTGCTGTAGCCACACACAAGCACGGCGAAAAGCGCTTTTTTTTTTTTTTTTTTTTTTTTTTTTTTTTTTTTTTTCTGATTCAGCAGGAGCGTTTTCCATGTTCGTTTGGAAAATAAACTTGCTGGAGTTGTCAGGAAAGAAACAATGCGGAGCAGGCACAGGGCAAGGAGATTTCTGTTCACACCGCTCAGAAAAAGGCCAGGCCAGAACACAGGCAGCTGAATCTCACTTTGGAAATTACAGTCTTTTCTGTCCCTTAAATCAGCACGGTTTCTTCCCTTCAGGAAGTGGAGGGGCTCCCTGTTGTACTGTTAATATCTTTGTTTCTCCTTTTATTCCTTCTTTTTCTTTCCCGCACAAATATGTATATATTCATTTGAATAAAGCTCTTTTACAGAAGATTGAGCTGAATAATACAGAGCTGGGGTTCAATGGTCCCAACTTCTTTCTTATCCCATACTTTCTTTGTTAGAGCAAGAAAACTAGTTAAAAAAAAAAAAAAGGAAAAGGAAAAACAACCTTCAGGATCCTTTAACTTTCTAATTTCAGGACCGTTTAAATTTTTCACTGCTTGCTCCCTGCAGTAATTAGTGTTTTCTTTGGAAGCAATTGATAACTTCTGGTGAAGACCATGGAATTTTATGCAAAGCTTTATTTACATAATACATCTTTCTGAGTGTTTTGTTGACTAAGTTTTGTTGATCTGTAGTTTTGGCTCATTAGTTCAATTCATTGTAATTATGCTTAACATTTATGGAAGATTCTTTCCAGCCCCCTTTTTTTCCCCACCTCTTCTCCAGTAATTGTTATTTAACCAGATCTTAGCTTTAATGGTTCAAAAGCAAAAGAACAGCTAAAGGAATACACTCTGCTAGAGCAGTTTTTGTTTAGGTTAGACATCTGTTGCTATTTTCCTTATTCTGGAAGTTAACATTTTTAACACTAAAATAAACACACACAAAATCAAGAAAAGAAAAGCAAAACTTCAGTGGTGTTTATAGCGAGGTGTTTATATCCCAATGGTTTAAAAAGTATAAACACTGGCAACATCTGCTCTGAACTCAAAGGGTGTTTTAGAGATGCCTACAGATCTTCCAGGCCTCTGCCATGGTATTTATTTTATAAGTGAGTTGTGTCAGCAGTGATGGATCTTGTCTTTCCAGGAACACTGTTGCAGCAGTTACTATATTGACAACAAAATGCCCTTTCAAACTCAATTAATTAGGATTTACTGAAGGCCACACTTGAACTACTTACAAATTGATGCCTTCCTGAAAAGTACTTTTGAAGATGTAGGATAAGATACAAATACATTATGTGATGGGAAAACAGGTTTGAAATTTCAGAGGAAAGAAGGATGGGCCTGTAGGCCACAGGAAATAGATGTGTTCCTTATTCCTTTAGATTCCCTCTTGAAACACTTGGTTTTGTTTTTTGAGATGGTGGGTATGCTGGTGAGATGGGTCAGTAGTGTTTTATGAAGTTTACTGGTGGTTTTACTCTTTCAGCTCTGGCACTGCGACTATTGGATTTGCAGCTGCAGCCTGTGCAGGAGAGATGCATTGGTACCTAAGCAATAAATAGGGAAAGTTCCTCCACCGTGTGCCTTTGGCAACCCTTTAGTTCAACATGGAGCAGAGCAGTGTAATTTGCATCCCGAGAGGAGTCCTGCTTTTTCTTGCCCAGCAAGAGTCACAGATAGCAATTTGTTATCTGTGAGCTGCAGGCTGCTGAGTTAATGCCAGCCCTGGAGAGCCTTCCCTGGCTGGGAGGGGCTGGAACCTCCCAAGAACCTCATCATCTGCTGTTCCTAAATCGTGCCATTCACGATCAAGCTCCAGCCATGGAGTTTCCAGCACAGAAACAGTGTCCAGGTGCTGTTTGGGTCATTAAACACGTTTCTGATTTTGCCTTCCTCTCTGGGGGAAGAGGAAAAATGGTGATAACATAGATGGGATCTGCCTTGTGGGCAGCAGGGTGTCTGCTGGGGCTGGGCTGGGAGTGGCAGATCTGGAAGTTCTCCCCATTAACTGTTCAGAAGGGAGGCTGTGCTGCAGATTTAGCTCTGCAGGTGGAACCTGACCTGAGGTTGGCTGTTTTCTCAACCATGGGATGATTTCTTTTATTGTTTTGTTGTGAGGTTGGTAAAACACTGGCACAGGTTCTCCAGAATGGCTGTGGAGTCTCCACCTTTGGAGATACTCAAATCCCACCTGGAGCCCTGAGCATCCCAGCCTGGCTGAGACTGGTTTTGAGCAGGAGGTTTCTAGGTGATCTCTAGAGGTCCCTTTTAGCCTCTTGGAAATTTCTGCACACTCATGTAATTAAAACAGCCAGGAAAAGGATTGTAACCAGGGACGAGGGGGAAGAGTTTCTGAGAGGGGGTCCATAACTCTGAAGCCCAGGATAAAGCCATTTCCTTTCCTAAAGGTTGTTTGTTTTACACTGATAATTTGTATCCTTTTGAGGGTTTTCTTAATCTTATTACTAGTTTTGAGCCCCCATGATGTCCCATGATAATCTCAAATCGACCTGATGCTTTTGGAGGAATATCTGAATTTCAATGAGTTGGTGTTTTTTTTGACAAGTTGCGTAAAGAAGACGTTTGAGTTTTGTCTCCCTCCCCAGTGAAAGAAAATGTTTAAATCATTCAAATGGGATTGTTTAATCCTCACCAATGGAAAATGAGTTATATTAGTGATGATTGACCATTTCAGGCAATATATTGTAATATATTTGGTGCAATAGGAAAGAAAAGAAGAAATAATTGGAGAATCGTTGCCTTGGCATCTGGATGCTTATCTTTATGTGAATACATCTGATATTCTTCTACTCAACATTGCTGCCAGTGATCAACAACGGCCAGTTTAATGAGGAGTGCTTTCATATCGTTGTTTTCTTCCTAATGAGCTCAGGGACATCAGAAAGCTCCTGGGAGCCGTCGCTGAGGTGCAGAGGCCAGGGAGCAGCACCATTCTGAGGCAGGCTGGCATTCCCAGTGCTTCCTATCAAATGACAGGCACTTGATCCGGGCAGGTATTCAGAGCTGGAACAGCTGCATCTTGTTTTGTGGTGGAAACTCATTTAACTCCAGCTCGATATTCTTTCTCAGCCCGGTGTGTGAGGTAATGGAGTGCTCAGAGTTAAACAAAACAGAGCACAGGTGATCCTGCTCTTTGACTCCAGGGCTGTCCAGCGAGTTTTGGCTCCTGGTTTCCCACGGAATATGCATGAGGAGGTGCAGTCTCCAGGCAGATTTGTTTCATTCTGTTGTTTATCCGAGGGAGTGTACAGATGGTGGTGTGTTGGAAGGCAGATTTCTGCCTTCCTTCCTCTCTCTCCCAGTTTCAGATGCTCTGGGTTATTGCTGCATTCTCAGGGCTGGAACTGCTGTGCTGGGAGAGGCATAAAGAAATGCAATAAGATGCTAAGAAATCCCCCAGGCGTGTTACGAGACTTGGAGCACTCAAAATAGTTATGCAGAGTTCTCTGGACAGTCTAGAAGACTGGGATTTTTGGTTTTTGGTTTTTTTTTTTGATGAAGAAAATTGGATCCAGACTTCTAGAAAAACACCCCTTTTTGGTTTCAGGACAGCTTTCATTAGTTAGTGGCATATTACATAATTATTTCACTGACTTCCTGTAATGCTGGAGTGTTCCTTGGCTTGCAGAGCTGAGTGTCCTCTCAGGGCACTGCAAGGCATCCTGAATATGTGTCTGTCTTCCCCAAAAGGCCACTTCAGATGTTTGCTATCAGAGGCACAGATTCTGCTAACTTCATTTGCTTTTTAATGAAATGCAACGTGTTTTCTTAAGTTCTAAAGAAGAGTTTCCATCAGCTCTCTCTGCTGACCTTGCATTTTTCTCTGCGTTTGTAACATCAGTTTCTCCTATTAACTCCAAAGTTTGGGTTAGTTTCTAAATATATAAAATGGCTTTAGCACTGTTCTTCTGCTAAGAATGGGATAAGAATCTCCTTCACGGCGAATTAAGTGTTCTTATTTGTAATGCAGTGTAAAATTTCTGTTCAAAGCCGTGTAAATTAAGATGCACCTACAGAATGTTCCCCATTTATAGACCATTCTGTGAGTTTTGCTTTTTCAATCTCTTTCATCTTCAGGAAAAAACAAAGAGCCCCAGCTTCACAGTTGGGCTTTTCTTACTCATTTCCTCCTAGCATGAAGTTGGGAATATCCTCTTCAGTACTGACATCAAAATTCAGTTTATTTTCCTCGTTCATCAAAGGCAGGATAGATTTAGGTCATACTTAACCTTTTTTTTTTTTCCCCCTGGAGTTCTGTTGTTCTCTCCCTGGATGCTAGTTCAGCATTTGTACTGAGAACTCAAACAAGGAAATTAAAAACCCAAATATAATAGAGTGTTATCCCACAGCTTTCAGTAGATAAGATAAGCAGCATATTTTTTTCCTGAGATAAAAGGTAGTGAGGTTTGTAGCAGTAAGTTGAATTCTGTGTTAATGAGCAATTTGCTTAAAGGCTGTAACTTGTTACTCACAAGTCAAATTTGTTACAGTGCCAGGTCTCTTTGGATATAAATCCAGGGATTTTAGGAGACATTGAAAAAGCTTAAATTGCTCCAGAGTTTGAACAATGCACTGTATTGTATGGAGAGCTGTTAGAGAAAAAATAAAGCTTAAACAACAGTCTTCATTGTGTGGCATCTAAAATTATGAATGAAAAAGTTCATCCATATGTATTGGCTTTGCCTTTTTTAAATATCTGCTTTGCATGAAAATAGTTGTCTATTAATTTCTTCTTGAGGTTTAATACAGATGGGCCTTTATATTTGATTTTGGCTGAATAGACTACAGAGTTTGAACATGCTGCATGCAGACAGAGTGCCAAGCAATTTAGCAAAGTTGTTTACACTAACAATAATCCAGCAGGACAGAGCCTATAATTTCTCACTGATAATAGTGTGAGGTAGTGGTGAACACAAGTTCCTGGAGGAGTGTTTACAAAAATGGCTTTATACTTCCTCAGTGTTGAAGAACTGTGAGGGGTTTGGGGTTGAATTCCTTCTTTAAAGCCAGCCAGCTTTTCCTGCAGCCTGTATCATCTCCCTGGAAATTGCTCCCCAGATCAGCACGGATAGCTGCACACACAGGGGCATTGTTTGTCCCTGCCTTTGGGGAGAACTGTGGGATGAGGCTGGGGGACAGGAACAGACTCCCTCTGGATTTCCTGGAGGCAGATTTCCCCTGGTGCTTCATCTCACAGCTTTTTTAGGAGTTCTCACTCCTGTCCTACAAGTGGGCTCAGCGGTGTGTGGAGCTCGGGGAGCACTGGTGTGTGTCCTGGGAGGGATGGGGGGAGACGAATCCTTCAGGGCACTGAACAGGCAGTTGAGCTCTTAATTAGGGTTATCTCTGTCCACTTGTAAACCTCATGTCACAGATGGATGGAGCTGGAAGAGGTTTGGTCTTAATAGCAGGAGTAGTCTGGCACTGGTTGTAGGGTAAGGCGAGCTTGGGGGACTTTAGTTCTCAGAATCACAGAATATCCTGAGCTGGAAGGGACTCACAAGGACCATCAGTCCAGCTCCTGGCCCTGCACAGACACCCCAACAACCCCACCCTGGGCATCCCTGGGAGCTCTGGCAGCCTCGGGGCCGTGCCCATTCCCTGGGGAGCCTGGGCAGTGCCCAGCAGCCTCTGGGGGAAGAGCCTTTCCCTGATCTCCAACCCTGATGCAGCTTCAGGCCTTTTCCTTAGAAAAGGTCATTCCTTGTTAAGAAACATCTCAGTGCAGCTTCTTGTGCAACCTTGGTGCAGTTGAGGTACCCGGCACCACCACAGCACTGGCTCCAGCCAAAGAAAAAGTCACCCAGAAACCTCGGTGAGGTGATGGGATTGCATCAAAGATCTTCAGAGATCTAGTTTTAATAGGAGTGGCAGTCCTTAAATCTCAGAAATATGGCTGGTGGGCACAAAAGCGTGAAACTGAGGTTAGAGTCGTTCCTTATCTAAGTTTCACGGCACTGGTTGGTATCAGGTTTTTTTTAAACAAGAGTTTAGAATGTTTCCTTTCCTAAATTTCATGGCACTGTTTGGTATCAGATTTTTTTTTAAGTAACACTTCTTTTTTTCCTTTCCTTTTAAACTTTGTTGTTGCTTTGTTAAAAGCAAGAACTTGTCAGACATAGTAGCACTTGGTGCACTCCAGCTTTTCCCCCTGAAAATGTTACGTGATGCTTTGTGCCTTGTTTTGGTTTTGGAGGAAAAGCTCATCCACAATGTGGTGTTCATGGATGGAGGCAGGTAATATTTGGGATAAAGAGGAATGTTGCAGCCTTTGTGGCACACAGGGGGAAAGAGAAGTTGCCTTCAGCAGGCTGGTGCCAGCTCAGTTCCCTCACAAACCCCGTGGCTCCTGTTCTTTCCTAATTCCCGTTGTTACCAGAGTCTCTGATTATTTAAAGACATGTTCCTTTTCACTCCTCATCAGTTTGGAGTGTTCCCTGTCAGCTGTGAGAACCAGGCATTGTAGTGTATAACTTTCCTCCTATTCTTCCAAACGTTGCTAGCAGGTTCCAGGAAATATATTTGCTCTCCCAGGAAAAGTTTGGAACCGGTTGTGTTTAAAAAGCAGTAGTTTTTCCTGGAAACCCGTTTGACAGGGCAGCCATGGAAACCTCCCAGCACTGCACTTTCCTGCTTTGTGAGGCTTAATATTTATTTCTCAGCATGCAGAAATAGGGGCTTTTTTTGCTTTTAAATATGGGTTGTAGTTAGATGTGAGAGAGATTTAGTAAATAATCCTACTTCTCTTTTTTTGCCCAGGGTAGGAATGGCACTGCTGTATGGGAATATAAGCCAATTTGGAACATTTTTTATATTTTGTTTTAACTCAAAACCCCAGACCAGCAGATTGGCAATAGCTTTTGTACAACCTACAAAGTGCCCAGACATCTTTTGCATGAGAAGAGTGAAACCCAAAGCTGCCTAATGGATCTTTTTGAGTAGCTGCTGTTCTTTTGGGAATGAGTGGGGATTTACTTCTTTTACAAATGATATCAACACGCTGTGGTTGCACTTTAGAGATGGTATTGAGACTTCCAATTAATGTTATTTAATTGCTAATGTTCAGTAGGTCTCACTTCTGAAAGTAAATTAAGATATTTGTGACAATAGCAGGTTTGGACACTTTCAGAGCAGAAGATTATGGTTTCTTGGCTCCAGATTACAACATTGGGGCTGTTTTCTCTGTGATACTCTGCTAATTGTAATTAAATGGCCCTATAACGAAAATTAATGTTGTCCAGGCAAAAGGAAACTATTTCTATGAATCTAAATGATCTAGGAAGATCAGTAAATGCCGCACAAGAGCTAGCCAAGAAAAATAGGACTGTTTAGTTGTTGTGTTTATATTCTTTGGAAAGCAACATCTTGTAAAGCAGCTCGACAAAAAGTGCTCTTACCATACAGAAAAAGAAGTTGACACAACTGTGGCACCTCCTTTGTGGAGCTTTTATCCAGAACACATGAAATGAAGATGGGGTGAGGGAAGTGCTGTATGATTCATATAGGACAAGTTTGAACTCAGCCAGTTCCTTGGATTTAGTAGAAATATTTATGGCATTGAAGGGGATTGATTTTTTTTTTTTTTAATATTCTTCCTCCTGCTCCGGATCTTTTTTAGATGTCCTCCCCAGACATCTGGTGTGCATTGGTGCTTGTTTAACCCCCACCCTGCAGTTTTCCTGCTGTGGCATCTTGGAGCTCTCACAGCCCCTCTGTGGTTGGCGTGAATTAAATCTTCTCGGGCCGGCTGGGGGAATGCTGACGTGCACACTTTTCCTGCTGCACACTCCAAACCCAGGCTGCAGCTCCAGAGGTGAGCACTCTGCTCTTGTCCCTCTCTAGGCATCACACTGAGCTATTTGCCAAGGGTGGCAAAAGTAGGGCATTCCAGCATTTTGCAAGGATGTTTACAGAGCCTTGGCTGGCTTCTGTATCTTTGAAAATGCTTCTCTCTGTGATGTTACATAATCCATGTATTTAACTCAGCTCATCACAAAAAAAAATTTAAAAATTAAGCTATCTTTCTTTAAAAACCCTCAGAAGTCCAAGTATCTAAGATTTTTACTGCTTTGAGGTACATTATACTTGCCTTAACAGCTGAGTTCTGAGTTTTTCTTTGCAGTACAGTAAATTGAACACTACCCCATTTGAGTTCAAGTGTTTCTCAATTGGTGCATTTAGAAACAAGTACGACAACAAACACTGTAATACTCACATTTGCATATATTTTGAATCCTCTTTGCAGAATCCTTGCTCTCACAGAAGCTCAGTTAATTCAACTTTTAGCCACTCCTGTGAAATAAACAGTGAAAGTTATCCTTATTTACAGTGGGGAATTAAGAGCTGTAAGTGGTTGAATTCACAGAAAGCTGGGATAAAGCTGACAGCAGCATTCCAAGTGCCTCAGTTGGAATATTGTGCCATAGCTGCTAAACCTTATGGTGACCTCTTACTAAAGAAAATTACTTTTACCTGTTTGAGATGTGCAAATAAAATACGCAATTAATCAGCTAAGCAGACCAAACAATGAGACTTGGACTGCTGCTGTATGGACTTGATCCTTGCTTTGTGCTCAGCAGTCATGGAGGGGAAAGAGGAGCTTTTGGACCAAAATATTGTGACTTTGGCCCCTTTGTAGTGGACCCCACCCAAACTGAGGTGATGGAATCTCCTTCAGTGGATGCAGTTGAGTTCGTTTAGCTGATGAAAGGAATGAGCCCTTACAGACAATGCTGGGAAGAATTTGAAGCTCCCCTGTCTGAGCCACAGGACCTCCCCAGGTCTGTTCCTTTAGATCAGAGCCTGTTGAGTTGTAGAAAAGGAATGTGCCCAGGATGCTGGCAGTTAATTTTTATATTCTCTTTGGAGGATGAGTTGGGATCAGAGACTTAATGAAACAGCAATCCAGCTGTGCTTGTGCAGTGCAAGCCAGGCTGAGCCCATTTATGACCTCAAGCAGTGCTTCCAAACCTTTTAATTAATAATGCAGTGTCTCACTGCCCCCAGCACTGCTGTTTGGTTCCATTAAAGGCTTCACAGTTAATACAGCCCCTGCTTAATTATGGGGTGGCACATCTTTAACGTGTGATAAGGGGGTAGAGATGTGCAGAAACGTTTTTCAAGTGAGACAGGGAAGGATTTAACAGGTATTTCACTGGGGAATGGTATCCCAGTAATGCAGTGAGAGGTTTGGCTCCTGTGGGGATCGGGTGATGTGAGTGGTGAGTCACAAACACACAGCTGACATTTTTTTGTTACCTCTGTTTTACCAACCCATCTGCACTTCCCTCTCTTTTCTGGGTTCTGTCAGGAGTGAGTTGCTTCTCTTTCTCTGAAATACATCAAGAAGGAGCCTGGAGTTGTTGTCAAAAGGGAGATTTGGCTAAGGACTGGTAGGTATAGGGCAGGAAGACACAGCCCTAATTACAGGTCTTTGAGCTGCAGAGTGTAACTTTGGCACTGCTCACCCCTTCCAACCCCATGGCTGTCAAGATAACTTCAAAAATAAGAACCTCTGCTTGTTCTTGCTTTTCCAAGAGTTCTGGAAAACCTGTCCTCAGTGCCCAGAAAACTGTGAGAAAGGCTGCTCAGCAGCATGTAATTTCTTGGTAGCAAACACAATCCCTCCCTCTATCTGCCCTGCCCTAGCTTCCCCTTGGAGAGAACACTGATTTGGAGTGACCCTGCAGCTTGGCCCCACAAACCACCCTCGTGCTTATGAAATAAACAGCCAGGCTCTGAGCTGGACAGTGCTGCCATCCATCCCCTGGCACCACGGGACTGGCTCCCTTTTATCCCTGGGACAGCCTCCAGCAATCCCAGCACTGCTGCTGGGCTGGGTGAGGGTGTTTGAATTCACATCCACCACCTTCAGTCCTTCTGGGCAGGAATGAATTTTCTGCTACCAGCTTTTTCACAGCTGAATCTTCTAGTGCAGCAACAGTTTTCAAGCTTTTGTGCTCTCTGGTTCCCTAAATTTTTTCTGTACATCTCTTCATAGCCTTTTTTTTTTTTTTTCCCTAGTAAATTTAATGTAGTTGTGTGTCATGAACCCAAGATTAAAAACTGCTATGTCAGAGGCACAGAATTAACATCTTTTTCTTAGTGGTGGTGTGTGCCTGTTTGTTTTGGAAGACAGTCCTGACAGGAACAAGGGTGATATTTTAGATTTTATGTTTCTTATACCAGCACCCATAACCCTGGAGAAGTTATATGGAATCCTTTCCTCTGTATCTCACGAGCTGCTCTGTTCTCTGCACTCCTCTAGAAGCCTTTGCAAGTTCTTGGTTATTAAAATGCTGCATGAGAGCAGCATCTGAGCGAGTGTTGAGGTGTGTCTCAGAATAACACAAATCCAGAGGGCTGAAGGATCTTTATTATCCACCCGCAGGGCTTGTGCTGAGCTCAATTTGCTCTATTTTACCATCTGAGGCAGAGGCTGGGCCCTCTCTCAGCCTCAGCAAAGCCCTGCACATGAGGAACTGGCACGTCCTGCTCATTTTCCATGGCCAGAGCATGGTCAAAAGACGATCTTGTTTCCCTCTGAATGGCTGCTGTGGTTTGCTGAGGATTCCCAGTGCTCGAGTGCCCTGCACAGTTGTCACTGCTCCCTCGCTTCCCTCTGCAGAAGGGATTTTGGAGCCCGTTCTGAAGGACAAAGGGATTTTGTTCTCCACAATGGATTCTTTGTGGGAGATGGGTTGGAATTGTTCTGCTGCTCAGTGGATTAAAATCTTGGCTGTTCTGTCCAGCGTGGCCAAAGGGGCTCCGTGTCCCTCACACGGGAGCCTGTGAGGCTGCCATCAGGTAGCAAAACCAAATGGAAATCCAACTTTCTCCTGTGTTCATGGGGCCAAATGTGATTTTTTTTTCTCATTTCACTGTGGTTTAGGAAGAGAATTTGGTCACTTGGGTGCAACTCCCAGGGATCCCCTCAGGGAGTGGGCACTGAGGATTTGGAGCCAGCAGAGTGACCCTGCATTATTCCAGATCCATCCCAAAGGCAGCACCCACCTGTGCATGTCTTTTGCTAACATTTTAAATACATCTGCTTTTCTGTTCATATTTTAAAGCATTTCTATCCTCTCTTGAGGGCCATTTTACCTTCCAGGTAGGGAATATGGGGAAAAATAAAATGGGACTAAAAGAAACATTGCTGGAAAAGCGCAATATCAGATTTCACAGCTCTTTTAGAAAGCTCATTTTCTTGGTGTTCCAAATTTTTCCACATGTACCAAAGGCAAATAATGTGAGAAAAGGTGTTCAGAGCATGTTTATTTTAAACTGTAATAAAAGCTTGTAGTATTGCTAAGAATAGGCTCCAGTTGAAGTAAGTGGAATATTCTTTTTACCTTTCTGTTGCACCTTTTGCTTCAAATCCTTACGAAGGAAAGAGTGCATGATTTATTGGATTTACTTTTACTATGACCCCATTGCAAGTGAACATCTCAGAATTAATGTTTGGAGCATGGTTGCTGTAGAGCATCCTGACTATGTTCATATCCACAAGGGACACTGAATACCCAGAATTTGTGTTACAGGATCATATCCATGGAATATCAGCCATCAGAGCAGAGGGGGTTGTTTTAAACCTGAGTATCCACTAATAGAAATAATATCAAAAAACCAAACAAACAGAGGGAGGGTAGTAAATATTTTCTCTTTAGGGGGAATTATTCAAATCTGAGCTTTCACAAATTGAATCTGTCTCTCATGCCATCCCATGAAAATACTGCTCTAAGGTAGGATTTAGTGCACTGAAATACTGCCTTAGCCCCCAATCTAAGAATTCTTTCTGTTGTGACCTTGCTGTGACTTTGATTTACTTTTGAAATAGATGGCAGGTCTGGCTTTGATTGTTTCAGCTAAAAGACAGGCTGGTCTTTGATCAGTTTAGCTTTGTCATCTTTTATGTAACAAAGTCATTTAAGACTCTCAGACTGGGTGACAAAAAAAAGAGCACCTAGCTCTGAAACCACCTTTGGTCTGGGAAACAACATCTTCAACATGTTGCCTTAATTATATTTCATTCACTAAATTTTTTTTATTGATAATGTTTTTACATTTTCAATAATATCACATTATCACACGTGTCTTTTGGTGCCCAGTAGAGAGGAGTGTCCTGTTTGCTAAGCATAAAAGAGTATGGAATTTACTGTTTTCTGCAGGAAATGTAGCTGATTCTTCTCCCTTTGTCTTCCATTCTCCCCTCCTGTGTTTGGGATGCCCAAACTGCTGCCCTTGGCTGAACTCGGTAGCTGGGCTTAGCCCAGAGCTTGGTTCTTCTCTGAGCCAACACAAAATGATAATTGTGCTAATTTTTAGTCCCTCTTAACTGACTTGAGATGGTTGATGCAGGTTTTTCCTGGGAGAACTGGCACAAAGGCTCAAAGGAGTGCTCCTAGGGAGGAACCCAGCTCCTTGAGCACAAACCCATCCTGTGTCTGGAACACGGCGAAATCCTTTTCTGACATTGATGTTAACAAGTATTGTAAACAACCCTGGTGTTATTTATCTGGAGATCAGTGTAGTTTAGCATTGATTACATCCAAATCTTGCCTGCCAGATATTTACAATCTTGTTTTAGCCACAGTTTGCACGAGTACAGGTACTCTAAGCAGAAGAAAAGAGCACTTCTTTCAGAGTTTTGTAAGAGCTACCTAAATGGGACATTATCTTCAAGTGAGAGCTGCAAATTTATGAGGTAATCTCATGCTCTTAAGTTAGACCCAAGCCTGAGTTCATTGCTGGGCTGGCACTGAACACAGCCTCACAGTCACACTGCTGAGGTGTGAAAGCTGCAGTTTGACAGAGGAAATCTTAAGCAGCTCTGCCAGACCACAGCATTAGAATTTATTCCATCCTGCTTTCCCTGTGGCAGATCTGCTGCCCTCCTTCTTCCCATGCCATCAATCCTTGCCTCCTTACCAAGGAGACTCCCTCAGCTGCTACCTGCTTAGCAGAGCAGAGGGAATTTTTCAGCCATTATTGAAGCGTTCAGCAAAGACTTTTTGTTAATCTTATGTACGTGTGAAATAGTTTGTGGAACTGAAGCAGTTCCCCAGCCAAGGCAGTTGATGTAGCAATGGTATTTTGTACAGCTGTGCTTTTACAGCGTGATGAGAGAGAATTTAAGATGAGTAGTCTGTTTTTCACACTACCTTTGAAGGAACAAATAGGGTGATGTTGGCTCGGGGGAGGCCAGTTTGCCATTTTCTGCCTGTTGCACTGTAGTTTTTGGTACACAATACAGCATTTTCAAGACCTATTAAGTAGAAATCATCTCTAATTTTGATTAACAGTATATTTTTGGCAGGATCCTCAAGTGAGCCTGCTGCAGGCTGCCAGTGATGCTGCTGTACCAAATTCTGGCTCCTTTGTGAGGTTGAAGGAAAGATGAGGAAAGTGGGTGGGGTGATTGAATGCAGAGGTCACTATTTTATGTCCCTGCCTGCAGTGTGGAGCATAACGTGTCCCTCCTTGGCAGGCAGGGGCAGCTGGAGGAGCCAGCACAGAGCAGTCACTTTAATCACTGTATTTTGGTTTTGGCCATGGGTTTTCTGGCGTGCAGATCTCTGCACAGTGGTAGCCAGAGCTTGGTTCCAGGAGTAAGTGCTTTTCATGTGTTTTGTAAACGGAGGAGAAGAGGAGGCTTTTGCCAATTTTTCTCCACATGTATATGTGACTTTCTGGTTTCCTAAATTAGTTTTTTGTTATCATAGCAGAAAGCCAGTAAAATATGTGTCAGATGAAGGAATCAGTAAGTTGGCTGCTGAAAGAAATCTATCAATTATAATAGAGAATATTTTCAAGATCTGATTTCATAGCAGCGTTTTTTCATCAGGCTGTTGCCATTAATACTTAATTTTTTGTTGTTCTGCAGTTTGCTGTTTTATTATGCTCTCCAGATAGGCCTGTTTAATGTACTCTAAAGGAAATACAGACTACTGTGACTCTGTTTACAGGGTTTGATACACTGCTTCCCAGAATTAAGTCTTATTTAAGCTCATCTTAAATCAGATCTTCTGTAGAAGCAACCCAGAAATAAAGAAGTGGTGCAGAATGCTGGTTTTTGGGAAAGGGATTTTGTTTGTTTGTCTGAGTGGGGGTTGCAGAAGTGCTCAGCAATGATATAAGTAATATAATTTGTAATTCTTCTTGGGATGCCTTTCATGGTGACCAAAGGTTTCCTCCTGGGGAGAATGAATGGATTAATTCGTTGTCTTTGGTCAAGCAAGTGATGCAAATCTGCCTTGAACTGCACAGTTTTAAGGTTGCCTGCAGCCTGTTTCACACAGCTCTGATTCCTGGGGAATTTCCCAGTGCCAGGGCTGTCAGTCCTCTCCCACCATACAGTGTGAGGTGAAAGAACACCCAGAGCAGGCAGCTGGCAACATCTGCACAGGGACTCTGGTGCTGCATGGCAGTTCTGTGTTGATAACTTGTTTTGATGACTTGTTGAATTGAGTAATTTGTGGTGACTTCCCTGCTTGGTATTTGATATCTCAAATCATGTGATTATTTCTTTTTTTTGGTGCATGAATTGAAATTTTTATGCCATTTATCCCAATTTATCTTGGCACAGACTGGCTTCTGTCTTTGCCATAGTGGAATAAAACATGCAATAGTTTATAAATTCATTCCAATCTATTTGTTATTTAATCTCCTAATGATTTTTAGAATATAGGGATAAAAAATAAAATAAATTTTATTATAAATTATCCTTTTCACATCTATGTTGCTTTTGTGAAGATCTAGGCTCTTCAGCATATGCCATGAAAGTAAATTTTGATCTTGAATCAATAGAAAAAACTGCCCTTGAAGATCTTCATGTACTACTCATTCCTGGGAATTTGGCCTTAAGAACATGAGGCAGCTCCTTTCACTAATGAGAGTTTGTCTGCAGGTATTGGAAAAGGTAATTAAAGGTGTGATGCCCATTAATTAAAGTCTGTTAAATGCTCTTGCCCATGTTTTTAATCAATAGAATGGCCTGAGGTCATTGTAATTCAATCCAAGACCTTAAAGGTGAGGACCCTCATGACAAACACCACAACTGAGGAATTTTAAATGTTTGGGGTTTTTTTCTAAAAGTTAATAAACTTGTCAGGAATTCACTCTTGTGGATAAATCCATGTGTCAGATGCAGAACAGAAAAGTAAAATGGGCGAGGGCAGTGCCGGGATTTTCTTTTGAGGAGTTTTTATTCTAACCTAAGGTCTGCATCGTGTCAATCTTCAGCTGGCAAGACAAAGCCTTTCATTTCTGGGTTGTAATTAATGCTCAGACCTTCTGCATTAAAGGCAGCCAGCGGGGGAGAGGAAATTGGGAGGGGGATAGGATATGGCAGCCCCGGCTCCGTGCAGCCCATACCGAGTCGCTGGGTCACAGGAAGGAAGCTTGCAGCCAGAGTGGTGTATATTTTTTTTTCCAGTCTTTGGTGACTCCTGGAGCTCTCAGACATATCTCAGACTCCTCTGGTGTCTCTCTGTCGAGTGCACACTTGTAAAAACACGCCTTTTGCTGTTGTGGTGTTTGCCTTGTGCGGATGTTCCGGTGGGGCCGCGGCTCCCGCTGACCGGAGAAAGGCAAACAGAGCTGGACATGCCCTTTTTTTTACAGAGAGCTGTCCCGGTGCTGTGCGGGGCTGGGAAGAGCCCTGCTGGCCTGACAGACATTGCGTTTGCATGTGTTGGTTCAGAGCACTTTCAGCTGAGGCTCCGAAGCGGTTAAAGTAAAGCACATTCCTGCTGACTGCATGGGCTGGTGTCAAGCGAGAGCAGAGCTGCTCTATAGGCAGACACTACGTCACGGTGTTATCTTTGTTTAGCTTGTCTGTGCTTTATCATGTTGCCCAACAGTTTTAATAAAAAAAGAGGAGGAGGAGGAGGAGGGGGGAAAAAAAAAAAAAAAGAGGGCTAGTATGAATAGTTGTGAGTAGAAGTATCTGAAAGCAGCAGATCTGGAGTGCCTTCCACCAGCTGCTGACTGAAACAAAGAGGAGCATTATGAGAGGCACAATAAATGTGTTTGCTATCTCTGCTCTCAGTTGCAGGGCAGACACAAGCCGTCACAGTAATGAATTTTGAAGCCTGGAGTTTGGAGTTGGGGAATTTATAAAACACAGTTGTTTTATCAGAGTGTTGTCTTGCCAGCTGTGTGATGCGAGTCTGGTTTCCATGGAGTGTGGTCAGCTGGGGGAGACAAATCTAGTCCCTAAAACAGCATTTGGGGCCACAGTCTCCTCTGTGGTTTCTCTCTCTCTGCTTTAAATTCACGTTTGGTAAGGAGGAGAGTAGTGGGGAAGGAATTCTATTGAAATGAGGAGCAGTTTTAGCCCTAATCAAATGTGCAGGATCCGTGAGAACTCACGGTCCTGTGCAAAACCAGTAGTGGAATATGCATTTTATCCCTCTGAACAACATAAAGAGATTTTTCCTCTCAATTTCCCCTGTTGTCTGGACTCTGGTTTGGCACTGTTCTCCTGCCCGGAGTGGGCAGGATGGGCTCTACAGATTGAACTGTCCTGTCTGCCCTTTAAGAGACTCTCACTGCTCCCACCTGTTCAAAGTTAGGTTAATTTGATTAATTTTGGCCAGCTGGCCCAGTGGTGCTGGTCAGATCCTGGTGTGTTTAGCTGAAGGTCTTGGTGTTCCCTGCATAATCAGCAAAATTCATTACCAAATTGGATAGGCTTTAATTAGAAGCCCTCCCTTTCTTTGCTAAGTTCCTTTAAAACAGGTTTCTTCCAGCATACAATAGCATTTTTATCAGATTTTATACTCAGTCTGGATGTTAATATATAAATGCTGTTGTTACCATACATAGAAGAAATGAATTTTTAAATTTTGAAATAAAAAAGTCCCATTTTGGTAATTGTATAGTATCAGGTTCTGTTTGGGGAAAAAGGGCAAGTTTCTAATTCACTGAATTGAACAATGTCCAGAGATTTTTGGGGTTTTGTAAACACCCAAGTTAGCTTTACATGGGTATTTAAATTGTTCCTGTCAGGAGTTGCTCAGGAGTCAGTAGGAGTCAGGTGCCTACATGGAATTTGTAACTGCTGTTGTGGAATTTTGGGTTGGAGTCCCCAGAAGTGCTGGGAGATACTGCAGGGAGAAGAGTGATGGTGCATGGGTGGGAGGACACAATCTCCAGCCTCAGGTGCTGAAAGCTTTATCTTCTGACACTGGTCTTAAATTATTCCTTTTCAAAGACAGAAGTGAGGGAGATTCCTCACTGAGAGGAACTGGTGTGATGTGGTTTGCATTGAAAATTTAGAATGTGAACACTATGGAGGTGGGGGTTTCTATGGGCAAAATACAAAGGCTGAAGGAAAAATGCACAAATTTACTGATCTGAAGACAATTTCCATGAGAGGTCGTGTTGATAAAAGCTTCTCTCGTGGCACTGGGGTGGTTGTGGGGGCTTCTCAGTTGATGTTTGGTTGGCTGGAACAGGAGAGCTGTGGATGTCTGTCCCAGAGCATTTGCAGCAGGGCACAGTTTTTGCTATTTAGAGCTGAGATGGAAAGTTCCTATTTAGATTTGGTGCCAGAGTCTTTAATAGAAATCATGGCTTGTGGTGTATTATAGGTCAGCGTATATTTGCTAGTTTATATTATGCTGACTAAATTGGCAGAATGTTTATTTTTACTGGTAAACATTCAGGAGGTTTTCTCCTCACTCCTTCTTTTTCCAACAAAATGTTATTTGTCGTGTGTGGAATTAAGGCAGCATTTTATAAATCATCTGCCTTGGTGATGATGTGAAAATGTGTGGTGGCACACAAAGATTTCCATTGTCAGGTACCTCAGGGCTCTAGATGGAGTTAACTTGGGCCTAATTTTAGGTCTGGAAATTATGGCTGTGTAGAAAACAAAATGCTTCTGGCAGTGTAGGAAAAATACAAATTTTAAACTCTAGCAAAAGCAGCTATTTCAGGGATATTACCAGAATAGGTAAGCCTGGTTAATTTAGCTCCTCTCCAAGCCCCTGATGGAGCCCCAAAAGCACTTTTTAAACATCTTTAAATCCCTGTGAGGTCTAAAAATGACCTGTGGCTGTGAGGATGTGAGTTCCAGTAAAGCCTGTCCGTGGTGAAGTGCAGCACTGTGCTTCAGGCTGCAGGAGCAGTGAGACATTTAACTGAAATGGGAAAAGCTGTGGCCACGCTTTAATGCCTGCTTAGCAACGATCTGTCCATATGTTTGAGCACAGCCAACTGTGTCATTGCAGGAATTATTTATACACAGCTCCCATATGCAGGGAATGGCTTTTTCTGGGAAGTGTTAGATTATATAAAAACTTACCATCTACTCGGTCTGCCACCCCGTTGGAAATTAGCATTTCTGCAATTCCTCTGCTGAAGAATTGGGCTCTTTTGTTCGTGGCTCCAAACATAGTTTTAAAGTATAGAGAAAGACATTTAAGGACATACTTAAAACTTGCATCAGCAAGTTCCAATTTCCCCCCTAGTTTTTTTCCTTGCATAGTTATATACCAGACAAGCTTGTTTTGGACAGCCTTTTATAAAGGGAATCATCTGAGAATCTGAGCGTTTATTCAGTTTTAGATCTCGAATATTTGGCATTAACGTGAACTGTAGCCCTGGAATTTATAACCGCGACCATAAGAAGAGGAACAAAGCTGATTTCCCTGTGAATAGTCACGGTTTGCAGAGTGAGGTAATCACAGCCCAGCGCTGGGATTGCAGCCTGCGAGGGGGAATGTGAGTGAAAAAGCTGTCGCAAGGATGGGTTAGTTCAGCCCTTCGGAGCATCCGGGGTGAGCTGCCCCGTCTCCTGCTGCCTCTCCTCACCGCTCGTCCCAGCACGAAGTGCGGGTTGCGATGCCTCGTTCATCCCACAGCCGCCTCACACATGTGCGGTTCGGGACCTTTTCTGGGGGAATTTCGGGGGGTTTTCCTGCGCGCTGCCGAGGCGGGGGTTGTCGCTGTTGTCCCCGTGGTGGTGACTCGCTGTGTGTCTCCCCGGGCAGGTGAAGCGGCGCTGAGAGGCGAGCCCCGAATGCAGCCCCTGCCCGTGTCCCCCGCGCTCAGCAACCACCGCACGGGCCCCCCGCCCATCAGCCCCAGCAAGAGGAAGCTCAGCATGGACCAAGGGGACGAGGAGCTGGACTGTGAAAACGACCACGTCTCGAAAATGAGTCGGATGTTCAACCCGCATCTGTAAGTGTCTGTTCGCGTCTGTGCCCGCACGGAACTGAGCGCCGTGCGCTAAAATCGCGTCCCGGCTCAAACTTTGCGCTCGGCTTTTCCCTTTGTTCCAGCTTGTGTGGGAGATCCGCACAAGAGCCGCCGCGATTAGATGGGTTTTCTTGCTTTCTTTTGTTTTCGTACAGCGTGAAGTAACAGGAATTAGCTCAGCTTAACTATTTATAGCAAACCATACGTATTCACCTTGCGATTTCTGGAGTATTGTTGCCTCGTTCTTTGTAAAGCGCTGCTTTCACTTCCCCCGATCCTGAGGCTCTCTGTGGCTGGGGGTGGGGAGGCAGCAGCAGCAGGAGGAGGAGGAGGAACACAAGTGCTTTGCATTTTTCTGAGGCCAGGAGCTCTGAGCCAGCTGCTCCCTGGGCTGCCTTGACAACTGGGCAAGCGGCAGTTGTTGCTAAACATTCCTGCCGGGATTGCGCGGCTCTGACAGTCAGATGTGGAATGTGCCGGCCAGGTAAGGCGTTGATGAGCGAGGTGCATGTGTTGGGCAATCAGCAAATGCCATTCTTGCCGTGTGCTCATTCCTGGGAATGCGAGCCTGGCTGGCACTGCCGGGAGAATTCCTGTCATTCCTGCCTGGAGGAAGCGATGGAGCAGCGCCGTGCTCCTGTCCCTGCTGCCTCAGCTCCCGCAGCCCCGGCATTCCGCGCATTCCACTCTGCGCTGTGCAGTCATGGGATGTGGACAGAGGGGTTTATCCTTCCATAAATCACCACCGCCTTACTCACAGCCTGGGCCCGCAGTCTGCAGCCTTGGAATTTGTTACAAATCGGGAATCCAGCGCTGAAGTAATGCAAAACAACAAAAGCTCACTTCTCATTTACAACATACCTCCTCCTCTCGCCGAAAAAATTAACTATTTATAGCCTTTCTCTGGGGCCAGGAGTGCGTAGAGCCAGGCACTACGTTTCTGGGGCGCACATGCATGACACAGCCAAGGAGATTTATGGCATTTTTGAAATGTTATGTAATTTTATGGGGGAAAAGTGTGATTTTTATTTTTTTTTCAGGCTCATTTTCTAGTGATGAAATAAAACACAGCTGGCAGTTATGTACATTATAACACTTTATACAGCGGAGGCCATAAAAATAATGAAGTCTGAACCAATAGACTCATGTGCAACCAAGGTTCAAAACTAAAAGATGCAGGCAGTTATTTCATGTGCTCCCTTAGCTATATGTTAGAGCTGTCTAATATTTTCCAGTGTCACACATTTTTATGGTTTTGCTCAATAGATTCTTTCTGTGATTTTGTATATGAAACAGGCATCTTCTTGTAATAAGAAGCACTGGTTTTCTGTCCAGGGTTCATGTGACTTAATCTGTTTCAATCAAACCATCTGCTGAAGATGAATTATAATCTAAATAGCATCCATGAGCCATCTATTTTACTACTTTATTTTGTAAATTTGATCTGGCCATACAAAAATAGGCTTTCAGCAGAATATTACAAAATCTCAAATGTTTGTGATACATCTGAAATAGCTGATTATCTGTATTTCAGATATATCAGGAAAGTTCATAAACATTCTCAGAATTTAACTCTCACTTCCCTGCCACTGCCTCCAATGAAGTTATTTTTTGATTGTTTGTCATATTTTCCCTCTTTTTCAGATTTTGGTGTTCTGGTTTAATAGTAGAAATTGGTTACTTAAACCCTGTGCATCTGTCCTAAGAATTTTGGTTGGGAGATGAGAAGTGTGTTGTGGGAAGCAGTTGTGTATTCATCCACTTAACACCAGCATCTCGTGGTTGGAAAGTGATTAAGTCGGCCTAGAATTGTGTGTTTGGTTCATTATAAATGGTAGAACCTTTCGTTAGCAATTTGATCTTAACTCTGAGGTAGCAGCTCCCCACTGTGCTTCAGTGGGAATGAATCCATTTAAAGGCTTTGGATGTGTTATTAGAAATCCAGTTACGTCAGCCTTTTGTTTGGAAAGGGAGCGCTTTGAGACATTCCCTGCTCAGGTGTAATTCCCTGAAGTATCATTTGTGAGCTGTACTTGAGTATGTTTACTTTTATCGTGGAAAAACACAACTATTGGAGTGCAGTCTCTGGAGCAGAGTGAATCAAATGCCCTGGCAAGCCTAGCAGGATCCCCAAATGTGTAATGGAATTTCTGTGCAAAGAACAATTTGTCAAAGGTGATTTTTCAAAGGAGAGAATTCTCAGCGTTAGGATAATAAAATACACTTTAGAACTTGTGGATTAATTTTTAAAAAAACCAGCATGTGACATTGCCTCCCTTTCTTATATAATATGCTTCTGTATTTTTGTGGTGATAGAAGTTGTGAACACCCATACTCAGTTGGGAAGAACAAGCACTTCCAAATTTAAACCTAGCAACATGGACTATTGGTAATATGGAATTCCCTTATTTGAATTTCACACTTTCTGGTGTGTCCCTCAGGTGCTTTACTTGAAATGCATTCCCTGAAGTTAAATCTTGCTGAAGTAAGAGGTGCTTTTGGCTGCGTGGTGCTCTGTGGAGGAGAAGGGAGCTTGTTTTGAGGCTCGGCTTGAAACATGGCTTTGTTTTCCCGTGAATTCACTACAACCACCGCGATTTACAGCGGAGTGATTGGGAACTAGGATGACATGAAAATTCTGTGTACTGCAGGGGCGGGTGGCTCCGTCTTGAGCCCTCCGGGGAGCGCTGGGGGCAGCGGGGCAGCGCTGCCGGGCACGGGGCCGCCGCTGGCCTCCTTCCCGTTCTGCCTCCTTCCCGTTCTGCCTCCTTCCCGTTCTGCCTCCTTCCCGTTCTGCCTCCTTCCCGTTCTGCCTCCTTCCCGTTCTGCCTCCTTCCCGTTCTGCCTCCTTCCCGTTCTGCCTCCTTCCCGTTCTGCCTCCTTCCCGTTCTGCCTCCTTCCCGTTCTGCCTCCTTCCCGTTCTGCCTCCTTCCCGTTCTGCCTCCTTCCCGTTCTGCCTCCTTCCCGTTCTGCCTCCTTCCCGTTCTGCCTCCTTCCCGTTCTGCCTCCTTCCCGTTCTGCCTCCTTCCCGTTCTGCCTCCTTCCCGTTCTGCCTCCTTCCCGTTCTGCCTCCTTCCCGTTCTGCCTCCTTCCCGTTCTGCCTCCTTCCCGTTCTGCCTCCTTCCCGTTCTGCCTCCTTCCCCGTCTCCCTCCTTCCCCGTCTCCCTCCTTCCCCGTTCCCTCCTTCCCCGGCTGCCTCCTTCCCCGGCTGCCTCCTTCCCCTCTCCCTCCCTCTTTCCTTCCCTGTCTCTCTCCTGCTCTCCTCCCTCCCTTTCGCCTTCCCTGCCTCTCTCCTCCCGGGCTCCCTCCCTCCTTCCCTCTTCCCTGCTCCCTCTCTCCTCCCGGCTTCTTCGCCTCCCTCCTTCCCTCCCGTGTTCTGTCGCTGGTTTCCGCCCTCCCTCCTCCCGTGTTCCCTCCCTCCCTGGCGTCTCTCTCCTCCCTCTCTCCCTCCCCTCTCCGCGTTCCGCGGCCCCGGGCACACAAAGGCCGCCTTGTCCCGGCCGCCCTGAGAGTCCCCAGCCGGGCCAGCGGGCACAGCGCTGCCGCCCGCCCGGCCCTTCCAAAGAAATGTCCTTTGGAATTCATCCGGGGACCATTATTTCTGTTCCCTTGCGTGGAGTACGTCAGCCTGCAAGTTGGCGTTTGGGGTTTGTTGAGCGGGCTTCTGCATGGAGAATTTTCCCCTCGTTCCCATTGGGTTTGGTGGCATGAGGATTGCAGTGGCAATTAATTTCTATGTAAAAATCTTCCTACAGCAAAATGTTCCCAGCTGTTAAGTCTGGGGGATAGTTGTCTCTTGGTTTGTGTGATACATAATTCGGCTTTTTCTTGTAATAAAAGGTCTGCACACAATAAGTTACTTTAACATGTATTGTGCAAAATGATGTGTAGTTTCAGACTCTTCAAATTCTGGGCTGTGTCTTCACTTTTGTTACACTGAAGAATGATGTCAATCCCACCCAAAAACACTCCTGAAGCTGCCCTACACCACAAGTTTTTTACCATGAATATCCAGTGGTGTTTGCTCATTTTAATGACACTGTGATAGAAACTACTGGGGCATCCTTTAAAAAATGTGTGTCCTAAAAGTTACCTGTATTTGAAGACCGTGGAATAATTCAGGTTAGACCATTTCATGCAACCTCCTGCTCTGAGCAGGCTCAACTGCTTCTTCATCAAGCTTAGAGTTGCTCAAAGGGAGAAATTTTGAGTGAGATCTGAAGTATTGAAAGAAAATCATGTCCCAGTTGTGGAGGAACCTGGCTCCAGCAGGGCTTGAAAAGATGCAGAACTGGCTCTCAGAGGTAGCGTGGGAGTTGTCAGAGAAGCTCTGTGCTGCAACTGCTGCTCTTTGGGTTCCAAACTTCATGTGGTGTTGAGAAATATGTTCTCACTGTCATTTTATTGTAACAAATTGGAGATGGGAAAAAACCCCAGCACACAGTTCAGAACACCCAAAGTGTCTCTCATCCGCTGAGTGAAGCGTTTTCACCCAGTCCTTGGCACAGATGTGCCCTTGAAGGATTTTAGGGTTCACCTGGGGCTCTCAAAGCAGTCCTGTTGGAGCTGAACTCCTCAGTGGAACTGAGGCAATGTGGCTCTTGTTGATTAAGTGGATAAAGGGTCACAGAGCAGGTTTCAAACTGCTTTTCCTAATTTATTTTTTTTCTTTTCTTGTATGCATTGCTTGAATGATGGAGTGCATCAGACATATTTTCTTATTTATTAATGTAGATCACACACTGCACAAAATTATTCTTAAATTGTTTTCAAGAAATGTACGTTAAATTGAACCTTCAGAGACAGACTTGAAAGAGCCACCATATCTGAGTTAATATTTAACACAGAGTTTTGCAGTTCTTAGCCAAGGGGGAATTTCAGAAAGCACTCCAGTCCCTTTCAGTTGAAGCACATGTGAAAGGTTTGTTAGGAACAGTTTCAGGGCTAAAAGCAATTTGATTGATAGCTTATCAGTACTTCACAAAAAGACCTATCTGTCAAAATTTGGGTATGTGTTGAGGTACTTGAAAAACCAGGCAATGTTAGCTCAGGTGTCTGCTCCACTTGCAGACAGAAGGGGTTTGTTAGCCAGCTCTAGATCCCTGCTTTGATACCATGTTTTCCACTTTCATTTTCCATCTTTTGTGGAGGAGCATGACCCTTCCATGATGGGGCAAGGCTCCAAGCTGCCTCTTGAGAGGAAAAGCCGTGTAAGTGTTGCACAGAGGGGTTTGATCACCCACTTGGGGAAGGCATCCGGGGTCCTGTGCACTCAGGGATGGAATGGGAACCACAGAATCACAGAATATTCTGAGTTGGAAAGGACCACAAGGATCACTGAGTCCAACTCTTAAATGAATGGGGAATCCCTCGAGCCCTGGTGTTGGATTTTTACCCCAGGGTAAAAGCAAAATTTTACATTGTGTGAATCATCCTATATCAACATGGGGTGAAATTTAGCACCAATCCAAAAGCCTGAGATCTCAGCAAGAGGCAAGAAAGAACCAGTAACCTTTGCAAACATACTCTGGATGTATATCCCACCCCATGGAAACAAAGGTTTAATCTCACTTCTTTCTATTTAACCATTTTCCCAGATGTTTCCTGCAGTTTGACAGATGTGCCTTTTACTAGAAAGTTGTGCTCTTGAGAATGAGACTGTTATGGACACGGTTGCTATAGACAATGACTGTGTGAGGGTAAGGTTTGGAATAAAACCCTACATTAATTTCTGGTTGGATCAGTAGTTTTGTTCCCCAGGCTGGTGGTGCTGGTGTTGTGGGATGGCAGGTGCAGTCTGGCAGGTTTAACTCCTTGCTGCAGCATTGCCAGGTGCTGGCAGACTGATGGAATTCCCAAATAGTGATCTAGGGGAAGAAGCTGAGGAATCCCAGGGAATCCTTGAGGGACAGGGCAGTGGTGCTGGGCTGGGGGTTGTGGGATGTCCTGAGTCTGGGCTGTGCAGGGCTGCGGCTGGGTTGGTTTAAGGTTTATCCCCAAAGAAAGAGGAGGGGAATAAAAGGGCTTTGCTGCCATTGGGGGCTGGAGGGTTTGATCCCAGTGATGGGATTGCCTTCCCCAGAGGGAATGCTGTGGAGATGGATCCCAGTGTGGGTGGATCCCCGTGTGATGGGTGGATCCTGGTGTGGATGAATCCCCAGGTGGATCGGTCCCACTGTGGATGGACCCCGTGTGGATGAGTCCCAGTGTGGGTGGGTCACAGAATATTCCAAGTTGGAAAGGACCCACAAGGATCATCAAGTCCAGCTCTTTAGTGAAAGGCCCATACACGGATTGAACCCACCACTGTGGTGTTATTAGGTGTGGGTGGATCCCATGTGGGTGGGTCCCAGTGAGCTGTGTGGGCGTGAGTGACACTGCTGACATGACTGATGTTCTCCTGCCCAAATGATGCTTCATAAACCTTTGTCACGTTTTTAATCAGTAACTGTCACAATTCACAAACCAATACCTTCAAAAGGCAGTGTAATCCCCAAACACTTTTGCTTGTGATTTGCTTTTTTAATTAAGTCTCCCTTAAACCAGAAGCTGCTGTGAGAGGAGACTGTTGATTGCAGAGTTGGGCGGGGGACGTAACTGGGGTGCCTGAGCTGCAGAAATGCCCTCTAAACACTCAGCTGCTGCTGCTGGGGTCCATTTGGTTACCAGCTTTTCAAGGAAATATTTTACTGTATTGGTCTGAATAGCTGTATAATATATAGTGAAGCTGTTACTGTATTTATAGTGCTTCTAGAGTTTTCAGTAATTTGGATTTTATTAGCAATTACAAACAGTATCAATAAACTTTTAATGAAATGTTTATCCCTTCTTTAAAACAGCCTGTGAAAAAAGTCTAATTTCTTAAAACAGGTTGTTTAAACACTGCTCTTGGTCTAAAGGCCTAAAGAGCCTGGGTTTTTGTGAGAATTTTTGAAATGTCTGGAAGTGAATTATTGTAGTTTCTCAGCTTTTCCTGCTTCACATCAGCTAATGCTACAGTGTGTATCTGATGGATAGAGACCATAATTTGTAAGCTTTAAGGATCCCAGGCCCTTTTCCCTCTTTCTCATTGGACCCACTGAAGCTGGCAGGGAAGGCTGTGTAGTCCCATTTTCTCCTCACAATTTGGCACAGTTAATTCCAGCGCTGTGACCTTATTTTCAGAGGCTGGCTTGAGTTGTTAAAGCTCTTACCAAATCAACTGGCCATGCTCATGTTGTTGATGTGTTTTACTTCCCCTATCATCTATTTGAAGAAAATTATTAATCTGCTCCTCTGCTGTAAAATTCAACCTGATGCAGTCTTTTAGGTGGTGGAACTAAGTAAAATCCCACAGACTTGTGAGAATTTGGGGTTCATGGATTGATTTAAGCTGGTATCCACTTTTACAAAAACAGTTCCATGACAGGCATTGAGTGATGATCAAAAGTATTTTTTCCCAAATAAAAAAAAGTAGAAAATATTGTAAGGACCAACCTAGTGAATCCTCTAAGAGAACATAACTGGCATTTTTTATTTCCTTTAACAGTCCTGCCAGGTTTCACCATTGAGTTTGACACCAGTGAGTTTTCCCAGAGCCTGCAGGACAGACTGAAGTGCCCTGGCAGTGCTGAGTGCACGTGGCTGATCCTGGTGCCCTGGGACATGACCCACTGCTGCATTTGATGTGTAGCCTTTCCCCTGACACTGGTGTTCTCTGGGTGATCATAAATAGTTTTTACGGTATTTTCCAGTGACTGGGTATAAAAGGCTCATTGCACATGCCAAGTTTGACTTCAAAAGGAATTACAAAAGCTGCACATGACCCCTCTGATGGATGGGTAGAATGCAGGAGGAAATGTGTGCCAGAGGCATTTGGATGGGCACTGCAGTGGGTACAAATGAATCCCTTTACAGAATCTGTCCCTCTGAGCCCTCTGACCTTGGAGCTGTTTCCATGGAAGCCTCCTTGCTCTTTCCCTACACTCAGGTTTTCCTTCCTGCTTGTTAGAAATTTGGAGTGTCTCTTTTACCTCATGTTTTTATCATTTGCTCTCCTGGAAGTTCTCCCCTCCAAGTATCCGAAGTGCCTTAAGCACTTGAAGAAGCTCAGACTTGTGCAGGGATAGTTTTAGTTTCCCTTCCAGCAGGGATTTGCTGTTCTAGATCCCATCCTCTTCATCCCAGTGCCTGCAGTATCCTGCCTTGCTCCCCAGGTGTGAGCATGGACAGGCTCCCTCTGCTTCTCCGGCTTTGTTTGACTGCCCCAGGTACCTCAAACCGCCCAGGCAACTGTGGTGGCTTCTGCAGAGTTTACTTTTGAGCTAGAAAGGACACCTTTGTTCTGGGCTGCACTGTAAGCTGTAGGATGGAGTTTCTGGCACACTTTGATATGTCTGAGTTTTGCAGTTTTGCTGAAACTGGCATCCAAAAAAATGCTCTCCAAAGTGCAGTAGCAGCATCTCCCAGAGACAGAGCACATCCTCTGCAGGGCCTTTCTCAGCTCCCGAAACACTCAGGTCTTCTGTCACTTGCTCTTCACAGCTGGCAGAAATAGTTCTTCCATTAAGCATTTTTCTGGTGCGTGGTGCAGGATTTTCCAGAGGCAGCTGGAGCCACTGTTGTTCTTCGAAGGAGTTATGGAGAGGTGGCTGAATCGGATAAATCTCACAGGCTTGGTTCCTTGTCCTGTCTCCTTCCCAAGAACTACTCTGTACCTAGGCAGGAGTTGGGACAAGGAAGCCAGAGATGCCCTGTTGCAGCTTAGATGATCAAAAAGTTTCTCCTCTTGGACTGATGGGATTGTTGGGAGCCTGAAAACTTTTTGCCCTCAATTCTTGAAAAGTAAGTTGGATCTGGTGGGAGCTCAGCTGCTGGTTCCCACCTGGTAAGAGTTAAACACAACTTCGAAGATGTGAAAAGGGGTTGTGTTTATTCTGCAGAAATGACTGTGCGTTTTAGGAAACTTTTTATGATTACTGCAATATTCATTTATACCTAGACACTTCCTGTTGTGGTAACACTGAAATGCTGGAGCTTTCTCTTGTTCTAGCTCCACTTTTTGAGCCATTCATGATCTTTTAAATTTTCTTAACAGGCTAATTTGTATTAAAACTACCTCAGCAGAATTAATGACATCAGTTACCATTTCAGAATTTTCCTGTATATGTATTACAAGTTAAAATTTTGTTGTTTATGTCTCAGGAATGGCCTCACATAAAGGCTCTTCAAAAAATGATGAAAATTTAGAACGAGCCATCAGGTGTGCCAGGCAAAAGAACACCTAAACATACGGGTTGGAGTAGGTTTGGAGTTGGAATATGTTTGGAGCTGAGCAAAGCAGCAGCAGTGCAGAGCAGAGAGATTAGTGAGTCATTTATTCCCCCTTTTTAAAAAAAGTTGAATTGCAGGTAACCTGCAGTCTGCACCTATTGCAGCAAGGTAACTTTGTCATTGTTTCTGCATTGTATCTGCGCACGTGTTCCAGCAGTGACAGAACTTTTAATTTAATAAATCCCTGAGTTTTGCTGTTACAAAGCAACCAGTGCTGTCTTTTAAAACAATCCTGTAAGTGTTGGAGCAAAGATGGCCAAACATTAAAAAAGAATCCTGTGAGAAAAATGAGTAGGATCTGAGATTGTGTTAATTGATTTTACTGTACATTAGATTTAGATTGCAGTTCTGTTGGTTTGGCTCTGGACTGAGGTCTTACATCATGCAGTTCTCTTGCATTCTTTCATACTTGTGAATATTACTGCTTCAGGAAGGGAAATCCATCTGTATCTGAATGTTTGTGCTTGGTGCAGGCTGTAATGGGACACTCCTTTATGCATTTCACAGCTTATTGATTTCTTTTACTGTGAAATCTCTTCTCCTGCTTGATTCCATTTGCAAGTAACTATCTGGTCCAAGGTTTAGCTCTGAAAATCCTGTTTTGGTGAGGATAAATACAGAAAGTCTGACTTGTGTTTGTTTATATGTGAGATTATCCTATTTCTTTTTAGTGTTTTTTCAATGGTTTAGACTTAAAGGTCTTTCCTTTGAGGCTGGGTATTCGTTATCTTTCTCAGGAAAGCATATCTGATGCCCAGGTTCTGTGGCAGGAGTGATTCCTGCAAAAACAAGGATCTCTGCAAGCTGGCTTTTTGGGATGGAGTACTGAGCCAGAAAAGGAAAAGGCTACTCAAAGGAACCGGGAAGCACAAAGCTGATAAAGTGGGATGGGAAGGGGTTATGTATGCAGATGACAGTCATTCAAGAGGGCATTGGGCTGCTGGGAGTATTTTATCATGTTATGAATACTTCAGATCATCGGCCGACAGAGCAAATTGCTGCTACTTTCAGGTTTTGTTAGGGTTTTTGTTTGTTTGTTTGTTTAGTGAATTTGTATTGCTTAAAAAATTCTAAGTAAGGAACTCTTAGGGATTTTTCCCTCTGGAAATACATCATTGTATTTTGAAATACCACCTTAAATTCTAGTTTTCCCACCTCACAGTAACAGAGTTAATGTGTGCACGTAGATCCTTTTGCAGGAGATGATACTCATCGAGTGGAGCAGATACTCTGTATCAGTGGGTTACAAATCCTTAAGTAGCCTTTAACAAAAGCAGCTGCCTTCTTTCAGACTTAGTGAATAAAGACAGTAAAAGATGTTGGAAACCAAGTATTATAAAGATGCTGAAAATACTCAAATCATATTGGAATTAGGTTGCAGAAATGAAAGTTTGCTCTTAAGCAATGCTCTGCATTGTGTTTGTGTGAAGAAAAGGGGGTGCTTGTTCTTTGTGTGGACAACCATTTCAAGCCAGAGCTCCGGTTCTGCGGAAGGGAGTGTGAACCGTCTGTGATTTCTTCCCTTGGAGGTACAGTAATGCTTTTGGCAAGAGTTCCTGAAGGCTCTGCAGGCTGGAAGTGAGTGCAGGCAGAGCTGTCCCCTTTGCTGGGCCCCTTTTTTCCCTTTTCCTGCAGCAGCTGGCAGAGGCCGCCTGTTGCTGTGGGACGGGTGTGAATTCCCCCCTCGCGGTGCCAGCGAGCAGAACAGCCTCGGGTGAAGGTTCTGCAGCACAAAACGCTGGGAACAGAGGGCTTTGGATCCCTCGGAGCTGCTCTGAGCAGGGCTGGGACGCTGGGATGTGCGTGGGTTTGGTGACAGCCACCCCAGCACATAATGCTTGGTAAGCGCTGGATGCGGGCTCTGATTCACTGGGGAGCAGCAGGAAAACCATGGCTGCTTTTTAAGGATTGGAGAAATTCACTGGAGGTTGGGATCGTGTCTGATTTTGCTAAAACACACCTGGAAGTAGCTGGGATGCCTGTGTTGGCAGGGAGGGAGGGTGGTGGGCATGCCTCCCAGTGCCTGGGTCTGCTCTGGGCTCACCCACGGGAATTGCTGGATTTCAAGCACTGGAATTGCACTGGCATCTCCCCCACTGCTCATGGACTCAGGGTTGGTAAAATAATGCTGATTTCTAAGACAAAGTGGAGTCCAGGCATGGCAAAGCTGTTTGGGCAGCTGGATTTGTTTGTAGTATATATTTTTAAGTTCTTTTTCAAGCTTGGTCAGAAATCCTTCTGTGTGATTTTGGGCCCTTATATTTGACTTGAGAGATGCATCTCTGAACTTGTCTGGAGTGTCTGGAATGTTTGAGCTCGTGGACTTCAGTGAAATATGATTATCTTCACACACAGGCAGTTTTGATTGCCCTTCAGACAGTGTCTAACAGCAAAACAAGAATGACTACTAATTATAATAACAACGACAACTGTTCCATAGAAAATTAGTTTTTAAGTGATGTTCTCAACTAAATTTCTTAATAATGTGAAATTGATGAATGCCCTATAAGTAATCTTACAATTGTCTGACAAGAGGAGTCAGGTATCTGTAGGATTTGCTATTTATGTGTGAATAGGAGGGACTCACAAGTGCTGCTGTATTTTCACGAGGGCAGAGCTTTCATGGTGCTGTCCTACACGGTGCTGGGACATTTCCAGCTGGGCTCAGAAGAAATAATATCTGACGTGGAAGTAGAAGCTTCAGGTGTTTTTCATTTTTTCCAGAGACTGTATGAGTTGAAGGTGGATGAATTGAGGAGAGGATTTTTAGGGAGTGGATTGTAAGTAGTTCCCTGCCCGGAAGAGTAGTTCTAATTTAGGAAGAGGGAATTATTTGCCTACAGAAAGGCCTGGGGTGTGGTCTGCTGAGATTGCTGAGATAACTCAATAATTTTAGGTGTCTTGAGGGAAGGTCTGCCTGCTGTGCTTGTTCCTGGAGACAAGTTGATCCCACTGCCCAGTTTTTTGGTCCCTTCTTCCAAAAGCCTTTAGGGAAGATTTTTGTTGGGTTTTTCTGTGTTAATGCTTTTTGTTAGGATTGGGTTTTTGTTTGTTTATGTTGGTGGTGGTGGTGTTTTTTTTGGCAGAAAAACTACCAGTTCAACAATATTTAGGGCTGTGACTCTTCATTTAAAGTGAGGATGAGTGAAATAAGCACTGTTGTGTAAAATGGAAAATTTATTTTGCTTGGGAATTTCAGTAAGTTTGTTCATCAGTGGGCACTTGACAGCCCCACTCCCCCAGTAAATGCAACACTAAGTTGTTGAAAAGGGAGTTCTGAAACAAAAAACCCCAAACCACTGCTGTAGATGAATGTTTTGTTTCATTTCATAAGCATTTTTTGGGGAGTAAACAAAACTTTTCCTTTGAAAATCAGCTTGTGCTTACTAAAACAAAATAGAATAATTTTGAGCAGAGATTATTTTTTTCTTTGAGACGGTGAAAAGTAGGAATCTCCTGGAGCTGTAGGTGGTTTTGCAGCTTCCAAATTGTAATTTTAATTGTGGTAGCCCAGCTAATATTTAGTTGAAAAGTGACAATTTGGCTTGTAGCCACCAAAGGTTCTGCATTGCAGCACCAAGAAGGAGCATTCGCTGAACGGTGATTTTAGCCATGGGTTTCGGTGCTGCTGTTTTCCAGGATATCCCAGGATATTCCCAGGATCCCTTTGTCCAGGCTGTGTGTGAGCTCCCTGCCTGCTTGCTCAGGGCTGGGGTGGGATCATTCCTGTGTCCAGGAGCTGTTTCCATGCTGTAATCCAAGAGCAGCTACTGTACATTAAATACAGAGCCTGTTGTGCTGCCATTAACTCACTTTGCCTCAGTCATTAGCTCAGAGCGCTGCAAGTCCAAACTTTGCGGCTGAGGCTGCTCCTGCAATTGAATTCTCCTGGACCTGAGCTGGGACAGTGCTGGGACAGTGATTCCTGGGGAATTGTGAGCTGCTATTCAAATCCAGCCTGGAAAACAGGCTCGGGGAACACGCAGCACTCAGGACCAGCTGTGAAACCTTCAAGGTTGGATTTTCCGGTGGATTCTGCTAATCTGCAGCTGCTCATTTGTAATTAGTGAAGAGGGCCAAGCCTTAGATGGGGGGCAGAGCAGGGGATGCAAAGGGTTACAATTGTATTGTTATGCTGTTGGCTCTGCCCTCCCCAGCCTGCCAGGGGAATTTGGCACAGAGTCCCTGTGTCCTGAGGTTCCCAAGTCACTGGTTGCCTGGCATCGTGTTAACCCAGCGTCTACCACGAAAAATGAGCTGAGATTTGATTCAGGAGCAATAATTTCTCTACAACCAAGTGATTCTTGAGCAAGCTGAGGAATAGCACAGAAGAATTGTGAGTAGTTCAGCCAAGGTGCTGTTCCTGAATGCAGCAGAGATCTGGATCCTCATGTCCAGAAAGGAGGTCACTTCTAGCTCTTACCTGACAGGTGTGGTGTCACCACAAAGGTGACAAAGGTACAGCAACAGGTTTTATTTGAAAAAAGCATTACTGGAATAAAAGCTTGTTGAAGAGATTAACTTGGAAGTGGCAGGAAGATGATGAGAGGGGAGCGATGGTTTTGTCTCCTAATTCAAGAGTCAGGGCAAGAGCAGTCCAAGCCATTGGATTTTAGGTTGTTAAAAAGAAACAAAAAGAGCCTGTGAAGAAAAGGGACTTTAAAAAGTACTTAGCTTAAAGCCTGGAATCCATGACCATGGGATGTTGTTGAGGCTAAAGGATTTAGGGCTGGGCAGGATCACCAAGGGACATCCCCACACCCCGTGTGGGTGTTTTAGGGGCTCCTTATTTCCCTCTATTGGCAGGACTTTTTCCCCTCAGCCTTGCTTTTGGAGAGATTTTCTCATTGAAATAGACTGTTTGAACTTGTAACTTCAGCATTGAATACCAATTCCTTTTCTGTCTCTGCCTTTCATCACAGCATTTTTAAAGATTTTTCCTGCATATTAATTTGCTACGATAGGCTTTAAAAAGCAGGGGAAAAACCACCTTGACTTTCACACGCAGACAGGACACAGAGGGCATTTCACTGATACTCAGGAATGGTCCAAAGACAGGCTGTTATTTTTATTTTCCATAGAGCCAGTGGTCCCTTCTGGTGCTTTCCTCTGCAGCTGGAGTGTGCGGGTCCCCACTGAGGCCCAGTCAGTGCAGGCACTGTGTGAGCTCTTCCAGCACTGGTGACTCCAGGCTGCTGGGGATGCCCACGTTCACCTGGTGAGGAGGGAAGTGCTCTTCCCTTGAGTCACTGGCTTGCCTTTAATGACAATTCTGTTGCTGTATGGGAACTGAAGTCCCCCATACACAGATACAAACCCAGCTTTCTTCTCATTGCAGTGAATGATGGGCTCATTATGTGAGCACATCTATAGGGATTTACTGTTCAGGAGTAGCTGGAAATTACTCCTTTGAAAGAGCAGTTGTAATTAAGGGATTCTGAGATAAATGCAGTGTCGTTTGCTTTTCCTTCATTTTCTCCTCTGAAAATTTTGCTTCCTGCCTTGGCTCCCTGCATTTATGCTGATATCAGCCATGTCTTTTCAGTAAAATAAACTTTCCTTGGGCTTCAGCAATGCTTAGGGAATATTGCAGTGTTAGATGGAATGGGATTAATAGTATGGTAAATGAGGAGGGGTCTGGTCTTAAAAAAAAGTTGTTTCTTGGTGCATCTAGATGAGTATCTGAAGAAATTCTGGGCTGAAGAGAGATGCTGGTTGGCAGAGCTGGCAGATCTGGGGGGTTGGCTTCTCTTTGGGATGTCCCACTGGGGGATTCCGCCTAGCAAAGTGCACTTCCTCGTGTTCCTGACAGGACTGACGGAACGTTGCACGTCTCAGGACGGCCTGGAACAACACTAAGGCCTCTTCCCTGTTTTGTCCCCTGCCAGAACCAAGACTGCCAACGGGGATTACCGGAAGGAGCACCGGGAGCGGAGCCGCAGCCCCATCGAGCGGGCGGCTGCCCCCACCATGAGCCTCCATGCCAACCACATGTACGCCTCCATCCCGAGCCTGAGCATGGAGCAGCCCCTAGCACTGACCAAAAACAGCATGGATGCAGCCAGGACAGTCGGCATCTCCCCCAGCCTGAGCAGCGTGGAGCGGCAGCAGGTACGGGATTGTCCCGGCTGGGGCACGGGGAGGGCTCCCAGCTGCAACCACAGCCTGGGAGGAGAAGCTGCTCCTCAGGCAGGATGTGGTTTAAAAATGCACACTGAGTGTCACAGCTCGTTGTGACATTCATTGTGACATTCCCAAGCCTGGGAATGCCTGGGTTTTATTTGGGAGTACATGTGTTTGAACTGGGAATTCAGAGTGTGGTTCAGGGACGCCCCAGCACCTGCCAGGCAATGCCTGGGGGCATCACCTGTGCCTCTCCTGGTGATCCCTGTGTGTCCCCTCCCCTCTGTCCCAGTTCTCTCCACCCTGAAGAAGGGGTACAACACATAAGGGAATATTTGACACTGAATGATCTTAGTTTTAGCCAGCCAAAAGCATTTGCTGCGTTGTTCAGAGTAATGTTGCATCACTAATTCACTTTTCCTAAAGCCAAGTCATTATTTTTGATTAATTTATGCCTTATTTCCATATGCCGGAGTGGTTGTTAAGGTTTTTTTGTTGGTTGGTTGTTCTTTGCCATCTTGCACATGGTGTTTGTTTTGCTGCAGAAGTGCTGAAGCTGAGCCATCTCTGTGCAGGTTAGGCAAGAACAGTTTTCTTATGTGTCAGCCTCACTTTTATCCCTCTTACAAGTGGAGAGACAAAGCAAGAGAGTTGAGCTGTGATGAGCTGCAGCTGAGAAATTAAACTGGCCCATGTACCCAAGCTCTTCCTTCCCTGGACCCCTCTCTTTGACATTTTGAACTAGATTACAATCATTTTTCCTGGGAAAATAGGATGCTGAGGCAAGGCCTTGCTAAGAGCACAGAGTAGGAATCATATGTAACAAAAAGTGTACTGAAAAAAAGAAATCCTAGTTTGATGATTCCTTGTTTTGGGGTTGTTTTTCTTTAACCGTAACAGGTTGAATGAGATTTCATCTTACTCTGTTTCTAATGAACAGGTGGGAGAAAAATGCCTTATTTGCAGCAGGACAGGGGTATTCAGCTGCTGTAGTTAGTGATTGTTACTAAATTCTCAGTTTATCTCAACATTTTTGTGTAAGCTTCTGTATTCTGTACACACACAACCATAGCAGAGGATTCTGCACGGTGCCTTATCCTGTCCCTTGGGTCTTTGAGGTGTTGGCACGTGCATTTCTGAGACATTATTACCTGTCTTTGCTCTACTTCCCTCCTCTTGCATGTCCAAAATACTCTTCTGACGAGATTAAAATATAAAATACACCACTTCAGAGAGGCACAAAATCCTGGCCCCTATAGAAAATAAATACTCCCACACGTGAACTGCTTACAGAAAAATTAAATCATTATTTTTTCTTTATTTACTGTTTTTTTACTTTGCTGCCAGTGCAGTAAGATGTAAATAACCTCATTGCTGTTTTGTCCTGGCAAAAATAGTGTTCAACCTCCCTGGAAAGCTCAGCTCTGACTTTACTGGTCTTGCTCTTACTCTGCCTAAAGTACCACCAAAGAAGGAAAATTCCCTCCTTCCTCACTGACCTTGTATGGGGGTAGGTGATTTTTTTGTGGGTAAAATTGTGTAAAATGGCCAAGAAATTAAATTACATCGTGTTAATCTTTTGAACACTACTAATTAATTTGCATTGAGTATAATAGACTCTGCATGATCAAATATATGAAATTTATTCCAATACCTGTGTTATTTCCCTTCAGCCACCTGGAGAAACTGGGGCGTTTCTTTACCCAAGGCTTTGTTTCAGTGTAACATTTCCACAGTAAACAACTATGAAAAGAGCATTTTATGTTTACACTTTGTAGGAAGTATAGATGGTGCAGTTCTGATGCTGTAATGTAGCTGTGAATAGACATTTTGGGGAATTTGCATGTGCTGAGAATGACAGTGATGCTAATTAAGTAGTGCTGGAAAGGCAGGTGAATTACAACAGGAAAGGACTTGTGGTCGAGGCTGGCTCAGAGTTCTTCATATTGTACATCCTATGGGATTAGGATGCACTGTGGAATACAGAGGTAGGGCTAGGATAACTCAACTTCTGATTAAAATTATAACACCAAGACAACAAATACCTGTAAAATGTGCAAAACCCTTCTGAGTCCTGACAAAGATGCGTGGCCATAGAATGAAACAAACATTTAATGTGTTGGCATTTAGTGCTGCATATGGAACTCTGTGAAGTTGACACAATGACTGTAAAACCACTTTTAAGATTTGCTTTCACACTGCCCTTTTTCTGTTCACTGAAATAGCAAGAACTGCCATGGAAATGCAATGTGGATTTTTATTTTGATAAAAGAATATTGGATATTTGGGAGGTTAATATGAATTGAGTAGTTTATGGGTTTAATTGTTGGGGCTGTAAAGTGGCAACAATCACTGTAAAATCACTTTTAAGATTTGCTTGCACGCTGCCCTTTTTCGGTTCGCTTAAGTAACAAGAACCTTTGTGGAAATGCAATGTGGATTTTTATTTTTAACCAAAGAAACAGCTGAATATTTGGGGGGTTAATACAAAGTGGGTTTAATTGCTGCTGCTGCTGGCCTGAGTGTGACACTTGTGTCCCCTCCAGAACCGTCCCTCTGTTATCACCTGTGCTTCTGCCAACAACCGGAACTGCAACCTGTCCCACTGCCCCATCGCCCACAGCGCCTGCTCCGGGGCTGCCTACAGGAGACCCTCCAGCTGTAAGTGCCACACTCCAAACCGGCCCCACTGGGATTCCAGGACAGCAGAATGGGCTCCACTGTGCCCATATTACCAGGGAGAAAAGGAGGTGAAACAATGCACACCCCTTTGCGTCCCCCAGCAGAAAGTACCAATGCAGAATTAGGGGGAGAGGGGTGTTCTTTCTTCTTGTTTTAAAAAGCTTCTTTTTAAAAAAAAAAAAAAACCCCGAGCACCCCACACAGACAAATAAGTCATTATGTTTATTTTAGCCCAGCTGACAAACAGCAGCCAGGGCCAGCAGATCCCCCCACGCTCTTATTTTAGGAGCTGTAGTTTCTGTGCTCTCTCAATGGCCAGGAGACTCTTGTGATTCAGCTGCAGTCGCAGAAATCTTTCCTGCAGCCACAAATACCCTTCCAAAGCCTGTACCCTCCACCCTGCTCTGCACGGAGAACACAAAAAGCTTTGGAGGGCAGTTGCTACAGCAACCCAAGCAGGGAGCTTTAGCTTTCTGCCTTCTGTGCAATTAGTACTGTTCATGAAATCTGGTCAGGCAGTACTTGCTGGGAACCCTGGGCTGTTTCTGTTCACTCTCCCTGCACAGAAAGCACAGGGGAAGCTCAGCCCTTCCCTTGCAAGTCCTTTACCTGCTGAGGCAGAGCTTTAACTTGCAGCATTGCCAAAAGCCCAGGGCAGTGTGGCTCCAGCAGCCAGGATGTGTCCATGGAACAATACCAGGATGATGCAGGCAGCAACCTAAAGTCCATAGTAGGGTAATTGTAAGTATTTTTATTAGGAGTAGTATTTTTTTTATTTTTATGAAGATCAGTGTGCTGTTGATAACTCGGACTGGGAGCTGAAGGAGACCCTTAGACTCTTGGAGAAATCAATCATTGGGGATCTCAGATGTTACAAGTTTTCTCACAAACTGGTGCTACTGCTCCCAGGGGAGCTGCTCCAGTGGGCATGGGAACAGGGGGTAGATGTTTCCAAAAAAGATTTGTCTCCTGGCAGGTGAAGAGGTATCTGTGCATGACACTCATGTTTATTTTAGGATCAATCAAGCCTTGCTGGAGCACGGGGGCAGTGCCATGGATCCCAACAGTTCCAAGGATTTTTGGAAAGATAATTCTCATTGAGACATACAAATACTGGTTCTAAACTGTAAAACTGCAGTGCTCTTATGTTCAGTCTGAGGAATTACTGCAGTTCCTGTTCAAAACCTGTCTTTTAAGGCTCTTGTAATAGTCTTACAGCACTTACTGCAGTGGCCATGATTCATTTAGTTCTGACTGCTCCCAGCACAAGTGCGTGGAGTAAGATGAAACCCTGAGCTCAGCTTTTGGCATACTGCAATTTAGGATGAGGTCTCCTCACACCTGACTGCTATCAGCAGGCTTGGGAGCTGATTTTAAACAACTGTTTACATCATTAATTCCATTTAAGCCTAAATATAGGTTCTATGTGATTGTTTTGGGAGAAGGTTTCCATAGAATTGGAGCTGGAGATGTTGGTTGCCTAAGGGAGAAATACAATTATATATAAATGCTCACCTGTTGCAGGTCACAGAAAAGCAAAAATACTTAACTCCAGTTTTTTTTCTTTCATTTTAACTCCTTCCTCCCCACCTTGTTCCCCACTGCTTTCACTCCCAGGTCTGTAAGGGTGTAAGGAAGGCCATCTTCGTGACTGGGACTTGTAGTGACAGGGCATTATACTACAGGGGGAGATGCTTTGAGGGTTGGAGCCCTTCTGCTCTGGTGACAGGCTAGGAGAGAGGGGGTGGTGTTCAGCCGGGAGAGGAGAAGGCCCTTCCAGTTCCTAAAGGGGCTCCAGGAGAGCTGGAGAGGGACTTTGGACAAGGGCCTGAGGTGATGGGACAAGGGGAATGGCTTCCCACTGTCAGAAGGCAGGGTTAGGTGGGATATTGGGAAGAAATCCCTCCCTGTGAGGGTGTGGGGAGGCCCTGGCACAGGGTGCCCAGAGCAGCTGTGGCTGCCCCTGGATCCCTGGAAGTGCCCAAGGCCAGGCTGGACATTGGGGCTTGGAGCAGCCTGGGACAGTGGGAGGGGGTTGGAATGAATGGGATGAGCTTTAAGGTCCTTCCAACCCAAGCTATTCCCAGAGTCTGTGACAGAGAACAGGATAAAGTGCAGGTTGTGAGTGCAGCACTCAGTGCCAGGCTTTTAACTCCCCCTCTGCCTCCTGTCCCCACAGCCACCACTGCCTGTGACCCGGTGGTGGAGGAGCACTTCCGCAGGAGCCTCGGCAAGAACTACAAGGAGCCTGAGCCAGTGGCAAACTCGGTGTCCATCACAGGGTCAGTGGATGACCACTTTGCCAAAGCACTGGGGGACACGTGGCTGCAGATCAAGGCTGCCAAGGACGGGGTGTCGGGCAGCCCCGAGTCGGCGTCGCGGCGGGGCCAGGCGTCCCCTTCCTCCCACATGGTCAATCACAATCACTCACCCTCCGTGGTCTCCTGAGGACAGGACCCTTCCCGTGGTGAATTTGCATGGTTTGACTGAGCTTGGAACAGTGCTTAAATAGTGGTGGGGGAGGGGAGGTTAGTTTTCGACACATGTTTTTGTGTACTCACTTTCTTGTTTTTTTTGTAAAAGGGTGCCCTTAAAGACGATAGCAGGAACTATTTCATAAAGATTCATACGATGTAGCATCCTTTTTTTCCTGCCTCAATTACCAAAGAAACCTCTGATGCAAATCTGCTGCCCCTTAAAAAGATAATGCACGCTAATCCACAAAAGCCATTACACTTAGTTGGTTGACCCAAGTGCTTTTTTTGCTTTTCTTAGCTTCTCAAGACTAGAATTTGTCTGGTTTGCTTACATTGCCTTTTTTTTTCCCTCTGTGAAGTAATTTTGTATGTATATACTTGAAAAGAACTGTCATGTATGATTTGCACTATTGGAGGAGGACTGAAGTTGCACAGCAACTTTCTGGAAGAGGCTAATATTTTGAGGGCAAACTGCTGAAAAAAGGGTTTAAGGATGACATTTCTATCAGTTTGATTTTTCTTAGAGCAAAACAGCTTTGGAAGGGGAAGTCTCATACAGGTTATAGGTCTTTCTCTCTTTAGATTTCAGGTGCTTAGTGCTTGCAACTGGACTGCATAATTTACAGAACACGGGCATTTTTTCCTAAACACTGCAGTTTGTTAGACTAGAGCTGAGGTTGGAGGGTTCCATAGTGCTTAACGATGCATGTTTTATGAAAAATAGCTGGTATCTATTAATGTATAGACAGTAAGAATCATAATACTTATTAGCTTCTCTTCAGAATTAGTTTATTTTTGTCAGTAACAACCCTAGATATACTTACTGCTGGTACAGTTGTACTCTATGATATTTGTATTTGCTATTCACTTTAGTGGCAGCAGCACCGAGGGCAGCTCAGGACAGGCCTCGTGCAGCACTGCTGCTTCACAGGGATCTGCTTCCCAAACCCCAGTCTGTGTAATCCACCCTGAACTAGCTGCAGGAACTGCTACCCTTACGGATCTTGGCTGGACAACAGATTGTTACAGTTTGTGAAAGATGATCTTTCAGTTTGTTTATTTTTTGGTTTCTTTTTTTAAGCCTATCCATCAGCCTATGCCAAGTCGCAGCATACATTCCTTCAGTAGGGACTTTATACAGGTATTACTGCATTTATTATCATTTGCTATATTAATAGCTACTAACTAGAAATTAGGCAGTAGAGGCAGGCATAAAACCACAGCTGTGCTAGTGCTAAGAGCTTCTCTTCTCCTTGTTAAGTGTAACTACTCTCCCCCGTACATTCCATCTTCCCAGGACAGTTGCAGCTAGGGCTTGGTTTTTATACTGGGTCCCCTGAAAGGATGGGCTCAGTGTAGGAAGTGAGAACTGGTTGGAAGATGAACTCCACGTGATGTATTATGGACTACGTTACAGTATTGGGTCCATTGTGGCTTTTATTTTATGCTTTTTGTTGTTTTGTTTTTTTTTTTTTTTAAAGTTAAGCTATTTAATTTGGAAAAGGTGCAGGGTAGAAAGAGATTGGGAGATTGGCTCTTACTTTTGGTGAGAAGGTGGCTGCTCAGTTTTCTTTAAAAAAATGAAAAAAAACCCACAAAAAAAACCAACCCAACACCTAAGCCCCCCAGTTTTACACATTTCACTACCATCTTACTGGGTAGTCAACGCTTCCTTGCTTTGGCATTCAGTACCCTACTCTCTGTAGGAAGATTGTTAAAAGAACACTTTTTTATATAGGTAACTTTAAGACCATCGTTACGCTGTGCGTAAAGAATGTACAGAGAAATTTGTAGGTATTTTTTGAGGAACAATTAATTTGTTAATGATATGTAGCTATTTAATTTTTCCCTTTCCTTTATTGTAATCATTCTTTTTTTTTTTTTTTTTTTTTTGGAGAAAAAAGTTGATCTTTTTTTTTTTTGTTGTTGTAGATTTGTCTGTAATACAGTAAAAGTGCAGGAACACAGTTATTCTATGAGGACACTGCATTAGCATTAATAGCCACTTGTTTGTTATTGCTACAGGCTACTGAGCAGTATAACAGTCAATACTAATACTGTAGATGGACTCTGTGGAAAATGTGACTCCTCTATTTCTTTGTAAACACAAATAAGATAATGTTTTTAAAGCTAATATTTTCAATAATAGCTGTTTTACAAGGTTCCATTTACTTATCTGAGATAGGTAAATGGATTTGAGGGCAATAAAGATTTAATGTGCTATGTCCAGTAAAACAGATATTGGACACAACAATGTCACGAAAGCCAAAGGGTTGGGGGGAGGTGGAAGGACACTTAACTGAACTCACCATCACGAGACGTGGTGAAGTTTCTTCACAGAGCCAGGTTATCTACAGTTCAGTTTGAAAGATTCTCTCTGTGTTTGTAAATCTGTAATATACCATTCTTTTGTGGCCTTGTTTCACCTGGAAAAAAAAAAAAAAAAAAAAAGGTTTGGCAGGCCATCTTTTTTTTTTGTACTTAAAAGTAGCCTTAAAGAACAATAAAGTGCTCTTAAATCACAGGTGTGTTCCTAAGCCTCTGTATGGCCTGGTGGGAGAGGAATTGGTGTCTGTGCTTTGTGAGCTGGAGGCAGGAACAAACTTCTGGCCACATCCTGCTTTCCTTCCTTTTTTAGGACCATAACCCCACTGATGGGGCTGCCACAGCCTCAGCCTGGGGTTCAAGGGGGGTTTCCCTACAAGAGTTTGTCAACAAACCCTTTACAGGAATAGAAAATGCTGTGGCTGCCCCAGCAGCCATGCTGGGCCTTGAGGAGCTCACCTGGACAGGGACTGGTGTGGAAAACACCAGCTGCTTCTGCATTTCTGGTCATGAAAAGACCAGTTTTCTGGCATTTTGTTTGTCCCCCAGCTTCTTCAAGTGTCACCTAGAGAACGGGAATCCCTGCCTGGAGAACACAGCTGTATTTTGTCCTCTGTTCCGGGTGAGCAGCATTCCAATGGCACTGGAGATGGTTAATCCTTAAAAAAGTAGTTGTAATTACCTGAGTTTGAGAAAGCCCAGTGAACCAGGCAAGAACCTGCAGAGAACTTTCAACACTCAGTGCATTAGAAGGGGCTCCAAAGTGCGAAAAAAGGAGCCTCTAAAAGGAAGGAGACACGAAGTTGCTGCTGGCTCAGCAGGGCATGAAGGGTTTGAAAACACGGCAGGCCTGGCATGGCTGGGCTCGGCGTGAGGGAGATTCCATGAGAACACTTCCAGGAGGATTGGTTTAACACATCTGAAACACATTCCTCTCCAAAACCCATGGAAAGAGGCCCAAATCCATGTTGTGAGGGTGTGTGGGAGGGAGGCCAAGGACAACACACCCCACAGGCCTCACAGGCTGCGCTCTGAGGGGAGCTGCTTTCCCTTCAGGAAAAAGGGAAAACATCCCTTCACCAACGTTTTGGGGGCTCCACAGCACAGGCCAGGAACATCGCTGTCTTCCAGGCCAGTAACTTACAGCAAACTCCATTTTCTGCATGGTAAAAGGGTTTTTCTAACTGGCACAAGCAGTAATCCTGCACAGGGGGGTGGCACCGTGGCCTGGAGAAACCAGCCCAGACACACATTTCATTAAGCCCTCCAGTATTTGTAATGGCATCTTTTTCTGAGACCTAAATTAGAGGCAAACCCAGCTGTGCATTTGTAATCTCATCCCTAGGCACGACCATTAGTTTTAATAATTTCAATCCAACCATTGTTTCAGTTTCAGAAAGCAGACCTGACATCATCAGCACTGAGCTGGGCTCTGGGCAGAGGTCAGGAGTGCCCTCTCCAGAATGCAGTTCTGATCCACTTCAGGCTGGATTGGTTGTGAAAATTACCTTTGCAGACAAATCTATCCAGAGGCCAGAGAGAGCTGGGCAGTGCTGGTGTGACCTAGAGTGGTACAACAGGTCACAGCTGTGTGTGGGCACCTGGGCACGATGGCTGTGTCCTCACGGAGTGCTGGCACTGGACAGTGACCACTGACCTGCCCAGCTGGGCTAAAGGAACCTCAGCAGCCTGGGAGTGGCACTGCTCAGGCTCGGGATGATCCCTGTGAATGGAGACTTCTCCAGTATCCAAACACTGCCACCAGCTCATGTTCTTAACGTGACACCCGGGCAAGACCCATCCAGGAGCATTTCCAGTGTTATTTGTGCACTCCCGAGAGCTGGCACACTTAGGCTTGGCCCAGGGGAATGTTCACACTATCTTTAGATCCTTCTTGAAATTTAAACCCCTCTGCATCCTCCTGATCCGTGTCCTCTGGCATGGACACAGCCCCAGGTATGTTCCCAGGTCTCAGCTCTCTTCCCTTAGCAGACTGATTCCACAGCTGGATTACAAGGTATGATAAAGCACATTCTATCCCTGAAGGGCCCTTGCTAAAAACTATATCAATTTAATAATTTTTTACCCTCTCTTTAAATGGGAACATTCTGCCCCTCTCTGAACAGCTACCTCAAGAGCTTTCTTGGGTGTAAGACAGCCAAAATAATTTAATTGCTTCTTTTTAAGCTGCAGTTACTCACAGTGGGAGCAGTGCCAAACACCAGAGCATTCCCAGTACAGGCTCCTCCATGAGCTGCCCCTTCCTTGTGGACAGTGTCCTGCTGAAGGCTCCATCCCCATCCAACAGCAGCACCCATCCCTGAGGAACATGAAATAGGAAATTCTCCTATTTTCCTTTGTGAAGCTCAGGAGCCCAGTTCAGCAGACGACAATGGGCAGGCTCAGGGGTTTAGAGCTGCTAATTGCTGTGTCACTTGGGCAGCAATAGCCAGGGACATTCCTCTCTGCTGGGAATGGTTGGCATGGGATTAGTTATACATGGATATTCACACTGGCATGCATTTATAATGTGGCAGAACTGGAAAAAACAGAATTTCTTTTTCCACAGGCTAATTTCACATAATGACAAAGCAGTTACTGACTTCCACAAGAGCACATTTCACTGCAGTCACATGAGACCCTTTCAATCTCCTCTTGCTTGCAGCCCAGCCAGTTTCACTGCTCACTGCTGCACTGTTCAGTCTAATTTTACATTTTATTTTGCTAAGCAGCAGCTTTCTTAAATGCCAGGGAGAACATCTGTCTTCTCTCCATCACAAAGAGACACAAAGGCATCTGTCAACACGAAGCTGTGTCAGCCAAATTCCTGCTACATTTAATAGTCAAAAAGCTGCTTATCTTAAAACTGTTTACTCAGTTTGGGGAAATACTGTGCACACAGAGCCCTTCTGAGAGCCTCTGCTATCGTGGGGAATCAAGGATACCTTTTCTAATCCAGGAAAACTCAAAGCTCTGATCTCCTGCTTCCTGAAATAGTAAAATACTGTGGGTCGAGCTGTGTTAATGACATCTGGCTTGTGTGTTAAAACATACACAAGATACCACTGAGGTTATAGTAGTTCTGGGTAGTTAAAAGGAAGTATAAAAAATGCAGGGTTTTTTTATTTTGCTTTCAGAGGAAAAAACTGATTCAGCTAGTTTTAAAAAGAGATTTCTCAGCCTAAGCCTAAACCTTTGCTCTCACTGCCATGTTCCAATATTCACTTACCTTTTTTTTGAGGGGGGAAGCAGAGATGAAAATAGTGGAAAGAACTAACAATACTTACAGATCAAAGCAAGGGCTTTTCCTTTTCCTTTTTCCTTCCAAGGGATGAATTCCTGGGCTCCTGCTAAGGCTACAGAAAATGTCAGCTTATCAACTTCCCCAGAAGAAAGTGTGTGTGTGTTCAAGCAGCACCACAAAGGCTTTTCCCTTGCTTTCCCTGACATACCTGGAGTGAAGTTGATGTAATTTTTCTTCATCACAGGCTGTGGGGAGTTACTGGCACTGTCCTGGCTGCTCCAGCGTGTCCTGTTCCATATCCTGACACAAGCACAAGCACCTGCTCAGGAAACACACCCAAGATCAGAGCTGTTAAAAATAAAGTCACCCTCTGCTGTGAAGGTTTTTACTTCTAACCTTTTGTGACTCGTAAATCTCTTCTTCCCAGTGGCTCTCATACTTCCCTCAGGAATTGGAAAATCATGATTAAAAGAAGTCATTTATTAACCTGCAGTCCAATTACTAAAGTAACAGCAGAGACCAGCAGACATAGTTCTTAAAAAGTAAGCACTATTCTCATTTTTCCCCTAAAACACAGTCACACACAGGTACATAATTCTACTTTTGCTGTGAGAAAGCCCCAAGGATACATCAGGAAAGTGTCCAGAGGAAAATAACATCTAAAACCACTCAAGACATTTTCTATGTTGTAATAAAGATGTGACTGGCTGAATACAGACTCAGAATCATCAACCATATAAAGGTAAAATGCACTTCAGCTTTTAAAGATGTTGCCTAAATTGTCCTATTTCAGAGCTCTCTGTTTTGCTCCCCTCCTCTGACAGCTAATTCAGCCTCCAGCTCCCTGGTCTGGGCAATGTAATTAATGTCATTAACTCAAACAGGGAGTTTTCAGGTGGGGAAATGAAGAAAAAACCAAGAATTGCAAAGCCACCACCCACAGAGTGTGGTGGGATCCCAGGGCTTGTTTTAAGGATTTTCAACAGATTTCCTCACAACAGAAAATAATGCTTTGGTTGCTGCCAGGCTTACAAATGCAGCCTGTGAGTCAAGCTCTGACCTTTCAGGATGATGCAAAATCAGCAGCAGTAAATCAAATCATGACTTTGCTGACATGTCTGTAACTTTGAGTGATTAATCCAACAAATAAACAATTTCTGCCTAGAAATGCAGCAAAGAGGAGTGTGGGACTCTCCTGCTCTGCCCTGTTGCAGCTGAACTCGATGCAGTTTTGCTCCTACCAATTCTCACAGGAAATGTGAAAAATGCCTGGGTGAAGGCTGAGGATTAAAGTCAATACAGATCCACTCATTAGAGATCATTAAAGAGAAACCAGTGAAGGCAGGAAATATCCTCTATTTAGATGAAAAGTTTGTTCCTTTTAACATTGCCCCATTGCAGATCCCATCTTCTCTCCATTCTGTCCTTCTGGGACACATCCCCAAAGCAAATTACATGGATTTTCCCCTCAGAGAAATGTCCATTTTACCAGCACAGCTAAATTAGCTCACACATCACTCTGGACTTTGAGACTTCTTTACACAACTCCCCAGCCATTCAAAAATTGGTTTTCTGCCTTTCTAATGCTAAAGAACAGATACAGACCATTGCTTTTCTATTGCTTGCACAAATCTCCACTGCTGTGTGGCTGTTTGCCCTGCACAGACACCCAGGGACAACAAACAGAACAACATCAAAGTGCTGCAGTGCCTGGAAAGCTTTCTTGCCATCAGTTATTTTGGTTATAACTCACGTGATCAATTGTAACACTGATATCTCACAACTGTGTTATGCAGTCCCAAAACTCAGAAAATATTTCACCCAAATTTTGCAGGAGCAAAATTAAAATCAGGTTATTCTAAATAACGACATTTGGAATTCATTCTGTTCTTGAGCCATTTAGCTTCACATTTTCAAGGCTTTTTTACACAGCCACAAAACAGATGGGTTCGGTTTTAAATTAAAGAAAAAAGGAAACAGATCCTTGGGAATTGGAGGAACAACAAAACAACAAAACCCCGGTGCTGGGAGAGCAGCAACATTTTGAGAGTTGAGAAAGCTGCAATTTACCCAGAGAGGCAGACTGGGGAAAAGCAAAGATTCTCCCCTCAGGAAACCTCCACTGCTTAGCTCTGCATCCCCAAAGTGGGAATCAGCTCCACTACGACCTCAAACCCAAACACTGCAGGAACTCCCACACAGGATGGTGTTCAGGGAGCACAGGGATTGTTCACTGAGGTACAAGATCACACAGTGACACTTCCAGATCTGTATTTATTTATTTAGCCTGTGGGTGAGGAGTCTGCTTAAGCAAATCTATTGCTTTCATTGCTCTGGAGGTACAAATTCAGAACAGTGTTCCTGCCCTTGCTGAGAGCACCAGAGCAGCTGGGTGACAAGAGAGAAATAGCACTTAATTTCTGCCAAAGAGAAGGTGAAAGCTGGCTGGGTGACCTGTACTGCCTGTGACCCTTTGAGGCCTTACAGCCACAGTTACCTGTAGTTCCACAAAAGTGTGGAAACAGTGTGGGAACTCCCCAAAGGAAAAAAACTGGTGCTGAGCTGCAGGAGAACTCCTCAGAGACAAACCCTGGCCAGAAAAAGGGATGTGCCAAGGCCTGTCAGCAGCCAGGGAGATGAACTGGAGCTCTGAGGAGTGGCAGCTCCTCAAACCAGTGACGGTACCTCTGCTGGGAAAGCTCCCAAACTCTGGTCCAGCCAGGCTCCATCCAGCTGTTTTTCCTGGCTCTCCTCCAGGTTCCTCTTCTCCTGCCCCTTCATATCTCCCATCTAGAACAAGAGAGGGAAGGAAAACATTAACATGGTACGACAAAAGAAATGCTGGAGCTTCACTACAACAGAGATTTGGGGCAGTGGGCAAGGCTTTCAAAGGTTTTTTCAGTTCATGTGCTCTTGTCTCATAATGGAAGTTTTGTACTTTTTTTTTTAGTGAAAAGTTTAACTGGGGAAAAGAGCCAATGACAACACTGGGAAAGGTTTGTAAAACACAAAAATATCACTAACACCGCTGGATAGCCCAACAAATTACAGGTCATGGCAACTTATTTACACTTTGTACTTAGTTCATGAACACTGCTCTGTAGTTCACTCAGGAAGTGGACAAAACCCCCTTTTTTTTTCCTCTTCTGGAGTATATTTGTGATTCAAATTCATCAAGAAATGCTTGTTAATTAAGAACATTTTAAAAACCCCCAGCCCAATTCTTACTTGCTTCTTAATTCTGTTCCATTACCAAAGTCAAGGCACACCAAATGAACGCAAAGCTTCGGCTCCTGGGGACAGACAGGAACTGTGTCAGTGCAGGCCTGGGAGGACACAGCCAACATTTCCTGCCACTCTCAGCCTGGGCTGCTGAGCTCTATTAGTCCCAGTTCCAGCTGTGCTGACCCAGGCTGAGCATGGATCTGAACCCCTTTGGGATCACTTACTGTGAGACAAAGTCAAGCTTCTGGCACTCAGATGGGTAACAAACAGCACAAGCCTCAAAACCAGAAACTCCTTTTAAAGGGAGCATTCAAATAACATTTCCTTTTCTGTTGTTTCTTTTCCATCAGAATAACAAAGCTCTTTGGTGATTCCTCTCTATTTCAGCTGATTTGTTACACAAAGCCCAGAACATACCTGCAAGAAAGAGCCAAACTGGAACAGAGAGCAGTTAAAAGTGAAGAACAGATTTATTTAATCCTCTTTTACACAGGTAAGTTTTAAAAATACATGCTTAATGTACGATTGTCTTTACATTTGATATCAGCCTTCTCTCAGAACTTTGAAACCCAGTTTAAGACACCATCAAACCCTGGCTCAAGCATCCCAAGACGGGCATCCAAAAATTGCGGCAAATGAATTCCAGTAACCACTCCTGGACAAGTTGTCCAAATTCAGCTACAAGGCATTAGCAGTGCTAGAGGTGAGGCAGACCTGCATCACCTCCAGAGTCTGCACTGTTTATTCTCTTGCCCAGCTGGCTCCACTGAGACTGGTCTTGCTCTACCAAGCCCTCACTCTGCGAGAGTCTCCTCTGAACTAACTCAGACTCTCGGGGACTTTCCTCAGCCTCACACAGCCCAGGGAATTCTGCCTCGATCCACCTTCCCATGGCTGTGACAGTTACAGAGAGGACAGAGGTGCTTCAAACAAGCAGCGATTTAGAAAGCCCAGTAAATTAATGACATCAAACTCCAAACTGTGAAAGCTGGAATGGAAGACCTTGGCTTAGAAAATTTCTGAAGACACAACCACCTACAACTATAGCAACAGAATAATTTTAAAGCAGTGCTTTGGTCATATTATGAAACATGTTGTGCTGCACGTCCCCATGTCCTGAGTGTCAGCCCCTCCTGACACCCTGGGTGACATTTGAGTCCCATTCTTTTCCCGTATCTCACATCAAGAGGTATTTTGTTAATCACTGCTCCCAGAGGACTTTTAAGAATTGCTATCTTGAAGTTATCTCTCTGAATCTCTTAATGACATTTCCAAATACTACCCACAGGAAAAAAACTTAACAGATACCATCGTGGTTGGGAATGAATCTGTCCAGCCACAGGGCAAGGCTGGCCATGCACCAGTGACCTGTTCCATCCCTCCCTTGCAAATCCAGGCTCAAAGAAGCCTGGCTTGAGTTTAGCAACGCTACAAACTTAACTGAGTCCACAGGGCAGAAGTTACAGCTCACTCATCCCAACTACTGCCAAGGAAAAATCACAAATAGTGGCTAAATGCATGCAAGAAACATGCAACAGCAAATGTTTTAATTAGGGGGAAATTGTCTTCGTGTAACCAAATAATTGTGGTGTTATCACATTCACACCACCTACTGCTCAGTGTCCCCAACTTGGTGCCAATAATGATGAATTACTGGGATGTATCAATAGGATACATCCAATAGCCACTGGGTGGGACCTGAGTGAGAGCTTTTCATTAAAAGCCATTTAAAATGTAATTTAGAAAATAAGGGACCCAAGGGAAACTCAGCAGCAACTTTAGGAAGATAAGATGAATTAAAAAAAAATTATCAGAAAAAGTAGAAAGAGATACAGAAACTTTTTTTAGAACCTTGGTCTAACGTGTCATCTGAAAGGTAACTAAGTTGTAATAGTGCCAGATTTTGACATCACTGGAAGAAAGCCCATTACCTAGAGCAGCCACTGACCCCACTTCCCTCGGAGTTTTCCTTTAAATGCCACCACAGAGGCTCTGCCTGCTCAGTGAGAACCCAGCACAGGCAGAGCCACCCCGAAAGGCTCCGCTGCACGAGTTCCTGCAGAGCTCCAAACCTGCCACTACCAAACAAAAGGCCAAACAAAGGCATCCTTTGCTCTGCCCAGCAACAAACAACCCAACACACCGAGAGCCTGCCCAGGAACACCCTGAGCCCATGACCTAGACAGACACGCAGCTCCTCGCATTCCTCCGATGGCCAGAATTCCTGCCGTGACTCCTCGCTGCATTCCCCAGCCAGCTCCTGCCTGCAGTGACGTGGCCAAGGGCTGCTGGCCAGGCAGGAAACAGCTGCAGCAGCTGCTCGTCCCCCAGGCCTTGCTGCTGCCACCGCTGCCTTGGGGACACCCTGCACAGCCCCAGAGCTGCTCCAGCTCCCCCTGAGCCAGCCGAGCGCTGTCCCTGCCAAGGCAGCTCTGCAATGTGCCCTGCGGCTGCTGTGCTGCAGGTACACGCTGCTGGCAGAGCCACTGCACTGCCCACCAGCGTGCAAAGACACCTTTTGTTTGCGCTGCTTCCCAAATAATAATGGAAAACGATGCTCAAGACCTTCTCCTCCCCTCAGCTGCTCCCCTCTCCACACCAGGAGTGAATTAAGCCTGATTTACAACAGCAGAACTTCTACAAAGGCCTAATTACCGTGATTTCATTCATAAAGAGCTAATGTATAAATATGGCTCTCCCATTTTAAGTAACATTGGCATTTTCAGCAATTCAAAAGGTTAAACCCTGGATCCTCTGAATGGCAGGGCTGCCTTAAGTAATTAAACCCCCTCATCCCTCCCCCCTCACACACAAAAAAAGCGAAGCCAAGAGCCCTATTTAGGAAAGCAGCAATTCCAGGAGGAGCTGCCGGTGATGTCATGGCATTTAAACGTCGCCTGAGTCACAGGTTCCTGAGGAAGTGGCAACACCTACGGAATTACTGGATAAAAGTCAGCCTTGGAAGCACGAAATGAAAATAAAGACGCTCACAGACAAAGCAAAAACCTCAAGGAAAATCGTGCCTGCTTTATAGAGTTCCTCCCCGGTAATTTGTGGGAAGTCTGTCACTGGAAATGAACGTGCGTGTCACTGAGAGCCCTCCCTCGGGGAGGCTGCGGCACTGGGGATGTGGGGAGAAAAGGAAAAAGAAAAAGAGGAGAGAAAGGACTCCAAAAATTGTCAAAACTCAGAGTCCAAATGCTTTCAGTGCAGCAGACATGGAAGCTTCTCTCCTTCCTTCCTTCCTTCTTGCCTGTCTTCCTTGCCACGATGAGGAAACAATTCCAGCAGCTCTGCTCCAGGCAGCTTTAGCCCGCACTGGTTTGATTTGGGAAACAAAAGCATTCCAGCAATGAGACTTCACACGCCTCGAACCTTGCAGTGCAGGATGCACCAACTGCAGCTTCTGAGAGATGAGTGGAGACCACCAGAAGACCATGAAGACCATTAGACCAAAAGAGAAATTAAGGAAAAAACTAGAGAGCTCCAGTTTAATGTCTCCCCTTTCCTACTTCTGTAGTGCAGAGTAGTATTTCACTAACAAATCAAACAATGAATCACTCTGCTGAGATCTTGCAAAAGTCAAACGTCCCAGTGCCAAAGACTGAAGTTACGCACAAGCCTGAATTTTTGCATGCTCAGACTACTGAAGCAGCAACCCACAGCCAAGGAATGTAAGAACAGAAAGTAACTGGATGGGAAAGGAGGGAAATTACAAGGAATAATTTTTGAAAAGCCGTGCTTTTGATTTGGAGCAGCACAGCCCTGTACATATGCTCCTGTCCTTTCCTGTTAGCTCACTAAAATATTTTGTTAAGAAGCGATTTGAACTTTTATCCCATTTAAAATGAAATGCACGTGTGCATGTGACCTTCACTGAGAGACAAAGCCCATTGTGCTTCCTATCAATGTCCTACATAAACATCCATGCAAAGAACAGGAGGAAACAGGCATTTAGAGAGCTCCAGGAGATGGAAGGAGCGTGTGCTCCCTGCCAGCCAGGAAACACAGCACAGACTGTTTTCAGAGCTCCTGATTATGCCTTTTCTCCCTAAACCCAAGGAGCTCCAATGGCAAGGGAGCACTGGCTTGATTAAGCAGAAAGAACTTGTGCTGACAAACAACTGGTGGGTTTTGAAAATCTGTTCAGAGAATGTCCTAAATAATTCCACTGCATTTGAGAAAGTGCCATGGTGAAGTCACAACAGGCAGATAATATAATTAGCGAGGGCTGCAATTACAGCTTGAACTTATATATGGTTGGAGCAGTCATCTGCATCCTCATCCTGAGGTGAGATCATCCGGACTGGGAAATTAGGTGAAAAAACTGCTGCCCAAAGACATGGAATACCTGAAGGTACTCAAAGTACATCATTGCCACTCCGGCTTAGTGCTGTTAATTCTTCTGGGAGGAGCTTCAGCCTGGTTAAAATAATCCTCAAGTGACTCATTCCAGGGACTCCTCCACAACCTGGCCTGGTGGAAGGATGAGGATTGCTGGCCTGAGGAGAGAGGTGGCTACAGATGAGCACGAGCCACAGCCTGGTTCTCAAGGCTTCAAAATGGCAACGGAACAGTTTGACCCAGGATAACTGAAAATAAAGCCCAGAGATATTGCTGATAGGTTATCAAGACAAGTAAAATGAGAGCAAAAAGGTCAATAAACTGTTAGGGGTTTTTAATTCCAAACCTGCCAACTGTTGCACAGGTAAGAAAATGAGCTTTCCAGAAATGATGAAGCTGAAGTGGGAATAGAGAGGGCAAGCCTAGATGAATTTCAAACCTAAAGCATTACCTCTGTGGTGTTTTGAAGCACTGTCAGGCTCTGGAGAAGGCCCAGGCAGCTGCAAGGAAGGAGAGCTGGAAATGGCACAGGTAGGCAAGGTTTTCATAGGTTAGGAATTTACACCCTGGCACAGTCCAAAGTCTTCCTAGTGTAGTATTTCTGCCTTTAAAAACAGTTAATCCAGGTGCTCTGGAAGAGCAAAGGTGCACAACAGCCTCTGGAAGGAAAGGTTCATTCCAGCAGGATATGCACGAGCACATCAGCTGCACTGAAAATGAAATTAAAAAAAAAAGAAAAAAAGGAATTAATGAAGCCAAATGGTAACAGGCTGGAGACATCTTCCAGGCTCTGTTTCTTATGAAGTCAGCTAAATTTCCCATGTTGCAAATATTTCTTTAATGGCTCTCTTTGGAGTATAAATGCTTATTTGTTCCTAAGGAAAGCCTTGCATTCTTATTTTAAAAAGAAATAAAAAATTTAAAAAAGAAATTATTTTAAAAAGAAATTTGGCAGTAAAATCCCAGCACTGAGATGCTCCTGCTCTCTTCTTCCTGTGTGCACTCTGAATGCAAAGTCACAGAGCAGCAATCCCTGAGCCAGGGGCACATGGAATGGCCTGGAGCACGTGCAAGGAGCAGACAGACTGGGTATGTGCCAGCTTGAAATGTATTTACTTCTGCAAGAATGTGAGCAATCCTTCCTATTCCCGTAAGAATGGAGAGCTACGACTCTCCTGGAACTCCTAAAATTTGGTTATACTTTGAAGAGGAACTATATAAAAATATCCTCATGGATTCTGTCCCAGCTCCCAAAGATTCTGTGAGAGGCACAGTGTCCTTCATCACCATCAGCTCAGGGACCTCACCCAGCCCTGGCCTCCATGAGAATCCTGCACAGCCAAGTCTGTTCCCAGAACACATCTCAGAATCACACTGGTTTTATGGGGTGGCTTGAAAAAGGGGAAGAAACTCAACGGGAAGTTGGGAGCTGGGCGAGTCCACCATGGCCCAGCAGGCCCAGAGCAGGGTGAGGATGGAGCAGCAGTGGTGAGCTTGGAGGGGCTGGGGTTACCCTTGGACTTGATGATCTAAAGGGTCTTTTCCAACCAAATGCTTCTCAGATTCCATCAGCAATCCCAGTTATGCAAGTTAACAGATATTTAGGAACAATTTGTTCAGTAGGAGGGAAACGCATGCTGTCATTTGATTCCACAGAGCAAAGCTCAGAAATAAAACCCATTTCAGTGAGGTTGCTAAATAAGAGCACAAGTGCTTATAGATGGCAGAATCACTCCATTTTGCAAATACTTCTGTTGCATCTATTTAAGGTGGGCAGCCAAAATTTATACAAAGAAACAAGATTAGAGTCATAGAATGCTAAGGGGTTGGAAAGGACCTTTGAGATGATCTGGTGCCACCCCCTGCCATGGGCAAGGACCCACACAAAGGGCAATAAGAAGATCAAAGATGACAAAATGGGAATTTTAGTTTACCTCGCTGGGCTTCTCTGAGGACACAGTACCAAAGCCATGCAGAACACAGGCAAGGAAAAGCATTTTTCCAAGCTCAAGCTCAATAATTTTAAGTCCTGGAGCAGTCACTGCAGTTTCCTTTGTTGTGCCAAAATAACTCCAGTGCTGCTGACATCTACTGAAGCAGAATCTCTTTAGTTCTTGGGAGCCATCAGCTTCCTGGGAATAGAACTCCTGTGGTTCCACCCCTGATGACCTTCTCAATCAACCTGCCTGGGCCACCATGAATCTTCCTCCATGGATCTAAGTGTGGTTTCCACATTTGTGCCTTTCTCCCTTCCAGAGCCCAGTGCTGAAGGCTTCAGACTCAAAACACCCACTTTGGGAAGGGTTCTGGCCATGGCTGGGATGGCACCAGGACAGTTCAAGGTGTCCCTGAGGGAAATCCATTCCCCACGGACAGAGCAGGACACAGCAGCAAGGATGAGAGCAACTCAGGGCTCCAAAAAAGAAAACTCTCCTACAGAATCTCAAATTCCTCACTCTGATGGATGTGTTACGTTCATGTAACAAATTCTGAACCTCAGCCAGCAGAACACACTGCAGGGGTGACACTGAAGCAAAATCCCAGCTGGTAGAAGTGTGAAATCACAACAGAAGCTGTCATCCCGTGAGCTTCTTTAATGCTCAAGTACAAAAGTGGTGTCAGAGCTCTCCACTGAGATCTTCTAACAGTATTAAATGTCCCCAGGTGAGGCCTGTGGGTGCCACAGCTGCAGGCTGCCATATAATGCCAGGATATTTCTATTAGATAGTTGAGGAATATGAGCAGGATCCTCTGAGATTGCTCATTCCCTCTTCCCAACAGATTTGGTTCACACCAGAAAAGCCCTGGCTGGGTTCTCCAGTGAAAGTTCAGGTTCTTCACTGGTGCCATGGGGGAAAAGCTCCTGGCAGCACAAATGACATTAAAATCCCACCTTCTCCATGAAAAAGGGAAAGTTTAGCTTGTCCTGTTAAACAGCAACACTGTTTAACAGGACAGTATAAACACCGGAGCTGGGGACTGTGCAGAAATCCTGCATTAAGTGCACACATGGCAGCAAATAAATGTGTTTATCTGCTGTTAGTATTTGAATGTACATTCATTCATTCATGGGAATGGATTCTCGGGATTTGTCATTCAGTAAATGCCCAGAAATTGAGTCAGTGCAAAAGGAGAACAATTCTGGTCCGCAAGGAGAAAGAAAACAACGTTCTAGTGAGACAAGGGAAGTTATTCCAAGCCAGAGTGAAGTGTTTCTGCACATCAGGAACATCTGGGAAGCACATGGACAGGAAACAGCCCAGCCTGGGAGAGCTGGATGGCACTGGAATGAGAGGTAAGGAAACATTGCATTAACCCTGAGCTCTGGACCTTTCTGCCTCCTCTTCTGCACAGACACGTCCCAAGCAAAGCTACAAGGGAGCTTTAGCAGGCCAAGCAGAGTTTCAGGTATTTAAAACAATTATTAATGTTTACCAGGTTCAGGAAGATGTGCAGCTTTCAAGTTGCAGATAACCCCAAACTGCAGAGCCATTCACACTCCACGGTCAGCAACTCCCAAAGATAAAAAAAAGCAGATTATTCCCTTTAAACTGCCCTGGCACCAACCCAAGGCTCCAGCTGGACTATGGCATGGCTACAAACATGGCTCCAAAGTCATCATGTACTTTAAGTGCTTTAAAAATGTACATTGCAGGGTGTCAATCTCAGTGTCCAGTGCCTGGCCACCAAAAGAGGACTTGTTCTGATTACCAGCTCTGATTTCTAAAATATATTGAGTTCATATATATTTTATATTACACTGAAGTTACCTAAGCTAGACATTCCCCTACGTAAGAAATCACATAAATACAATGACTATGACAATAAATAAATAGAAATAATGGCTATTTTAGACAATAATGGCTATTTTAGACACTTGGTGCACACCTCAGCAGGTTTCAATAAATCTTCTTTTCTGATCAGAATATAGGAGTTGCAGATATCCTTGACCTGACTGAACTTCTTCTGAGGTGGCATAAGAGAGAAGATGGGAAATTCTCTACAAAAAAAAAAACAAAACCAAACAAAACTCTGAGCTTATGTTAAGGAAGGAACTAAAATAATTGGATTGACCAACTAATTTTCATAACATATCTGGGAAACAGAGGCTGCTTGGCAGATAAAGTGATTTGCATTTTTTTAAGTGAATTAGCTCATAAACCCCACAATATAAAGCTATGAAAGGGATTTCAAATTTCCTTCTAAAACCTATTCCAAGTTAAGACCAATAGATTCACTTTCAATACTGCTGTAATGTACTTTGATATTTTAAAGCTCCTTTTTCCTCAAGCTATTTTTTAAACTCAAGGATTCTCAAACTCCTGTTTGTGCTCAGCCATAATCTCTGAAAAAACTCAAATGAACCAAAAAGGAAAAGAGATTTGCTCTTTTTGAACTCCTGCAAGGTTCTGCGTGACCACACCCAAACCCAGCAAAGTCAGAGAACAAATTTCTCATTTCAGTGAAGCATTTCCCTACAAGTTTTGACTGAATCAATGACCCACCACCCCCTAAAGCAGTTTTTAACCGTGTAACAGAGCCTTCTCTGAGCTTCAGGGGAGCCTAACCATGATACAAATGTATTTTGGTCTTTCCTGGGCAAAAATCAGTCCAACCACTTTGTTTCCATGGTATGAAAGGATGACATCTTTACAGGGAGTAACAATTCCATGGATACATCCAGAACAACTGCACCCTAAATTCATGTGGTAGAGGCAGCAGGTTTAGGTCCTTACCCACTCCTGCCCACCTTTAAATGTGAAATTTAATTCCCAAGAGCAGAAAATGCTCAACCTTAACAAATTCCAACTAAAGTGCCCCAAATCTGAGAGAGATGAACAAAGACATTCAGAAATGCTGCTTGGACATGGCCACTGACAAGCCAAATAAAACCTGGCACAAACAAACCACCCAAATTGGCTTAAGCAGCATATTTTATATGTAAGCTGTATTCAGAAACTTAAAAAAACCCCAAACAAAACCCAAAAGAAAGAGAGCAGGTTTAAACATAAGCACACTGCTCCAGTTATTTACACAATAAAAATGAAAACATGGCGAGTTGTGTCCATAAGAGACTGCTTTGAAAGTGGAGTTATTCACGGCAAAACGTGGGTTCTGTTTGTTTGTCTTTGCAGCAGCCAGGAGGGGTAAGCAATCATTAACTTGTCCAAGCAGAGATAAAAGGCAGGGCTGCAGTGCAGAGCAGGGCATCCTCCTCCTCCTCAGCCACCTGATTTCAAACTGTTTCATCATCACTCATGTCCCAGATCTGCAACAAATAAAGGAATTTTAGTTTGTGGAGTTGAAATATGCCCTTAATACACTCCTATAAATTCACATTGCTGTTTAAAAGGAATAATAAATAGCATTTTATGAACTGTTGACTAGCACCAATGGAGCTTTACAGAAAATTCAGTGGTTTTCTCCTCTGTTAACAACCTACGCATCAATAATTATTTGTCACCTTGGGGGTACTTTTAACATCTACTTTTCAGCATTTGTCACTTTGGCTATTTGCTATTTATTATCATTTACAGGAAGGCTCAGATGAAACCCCAGACATTCTGGGCTGGTTTGCTAACTCACTGGCACACACTTCATGTGAGTAATAACTTCTAATAAACAGCTTATTTTACTAAACTGCAGAAAAATTATTCTAGACATTCATTCAAGAACTAATTGGTCACTTTACACTCAAATATTGGATGTCATAAACAGCAGCTTAAGGACAAGAAATTATATGGAAATTTGTACTTTTCTAGTGCTTAAAAAAGAAATAAAGCTACACCATTTTTTCCTGCAGTACAACAGAATTGTACTTTTACTTTCTGGCTTGCCCTTGGCCAGTAAGTGGTTACAGAGTGGGGGGAAAAGTGAATATTTTCACAGAATTTCAAGGCGTCCTTGTGAAAACACTGAGGTGGAGTAGCAGAAATTCAGACCAGGGATCTGCAGAGCTGTTTGTGGGGGGAGAGCACATTCTCAATATCCTCCAAGCTTTTTCTTCCAGAGAAACAGGGGTGCTCCTAAAACACTTTTTCTGATATTTTAGAGGTTTAGCTCATGGCAAATACCCTCTTTTCCACCTGGCAGGGCTTAAGCTCAGGACTAACACGGGTACAGCTTTGAGCTGGATTTAAGAACATAGTAACACCAAGTTTATAATACATAAAACCACATCTCTGACTGGGAGCGTTTCTAACTTGCCCAAATTATCAGCAACACTTGTGGAGTGTTGCAGATGACACTTGACAAGTGGTTTGGATGGCAAGCACAAAAATGCCATTTCCAGAGCACATAGCCCCCAGAAATCCCTTGCTGGCCATGGCCTGACCAAAGGAGCTGCAGCACTTCTGTGTCCCTGGGGAAATGAAATTCATTCAGTTCCTCTGTTCCAAAACACAACTCGTGTGTTGGCATGAGGTGGCCAACTGAGTTATTCTCTCATTTTACATCCTGACCACTAAAATCTATCAAACCCCCCTCACAGCAGAGCATGAACAGTTATTTGGGCTGTAAATTCTTCAGGGCACAAAGCAGTGTTTTACATGCACACAGTGCCTGGGACAATGGGGCACTGTTCTCACTGCACTGGGTAGACAAATAAAAAATACAAATAACCCCTTTTCTAGCCAGCCAACAATGCCTATTGACCTATAGCTTTAATAAACCCCTACAGGAAAAAATGGACTATTTCTGGAATTTAAAAACATTCTGAAGAAAGCTCTTCACATCCAGCCTAGGGAAAGACATAAAATCAAACATTTCTCTGCAGTGCTACAAGCTGTGTAAAAGGAAAACTCTGAATGGCAAGATTTGCTCCATTCCTAGAAGCGTCACAAAATGGTGGTGTAAATCCTTATGGAAAATGCTGAAGGAACAGTTTGTTTACAAAAGGAAAAAAGAGTTTTCATCCTGCCCTAGATGAGCAGCTTGGAGCTTGCCAAGGCAAACACAAATGTCCAGCTCGCCAGTCAGGGTCAAGGATGTGGAAAATAAATACAAAAAACAAAATCTTTAAATAGAGTTTATGGTATGATTCAAGCCAGAGAAAAGCAGAAATCCCAAGTTCAGTCAGTCCCCCCAGCCCAGTTTCTGCAAACAAAGCCCACAGACTGCAGGCCTGACAAGGAAATTCTCTCCTATCTAAAGCAGCTCTTTTCTAGGAGCTTGCAATGAAAAGGAGGTTTTTTACAAAAAAATCTTCACAGAAATACTGAAAATGAGGTTGCCAGGTATTTAACCAATACTCAAACATCCTGGACTGAGGAGGATGATTTTTAAATGTTTGAAAAGTATTTTCGCCCCAGGAGAACAGAGAGTTTTGGAAGACAGTTTACACTTCATGCAATCTCAGAGCAGTCAGAACCATTACACCATAGAATGGACTTAAAGCTCATTTTATTCCAAACCCCTTCCATGGGCAGGGGCACCTTCCACCAGTCCAGGTTGCTCCAACCCAAATCCAACCTTGGACACTTCCAAAATTCCAGCACAGGATTTTGAGTCCAATTTACAAAGGTTTATAAAGAACAAAGCAGTGGTATCTTAATAAAGTGCATGCAGAGGGAAGGGGAAAACACAAAACAAAAGGGGAAAATTCAATACAGAAGTTAACAATTGCAAATTACCTCAAAGAAAACAAGCTCCACAGGACTGTGCAAAGGAAGTTGTGTGAAATACTGACAGCTACGTTATCACAGGCTCCCGACTAACAGCAATAGATGTTTTCAAAAAAAGACATTTAAACTTTTAATAGATGATGACTATGGAGATTACTTCAGAAGAGTGAACCTTTTAACAGAGGCAGTAACAAAATACAGAAAGCCTACAAAGACAGTGTGTAAAATCATTGTAAAAGAGTCTGACTTCCAAACCAAGCTGTGAATTTGGATTTTTTCACTTCTCCTCTGTCCTGCAGCACACCTGGGTGAGGCAAACCCAAACACAGCTACAGGCAACGACAGGAGAAGTCATAAAATGGGAAGATAATGAAGCAGCTGTCAACCCCACCCCAGCCTGCACAAATCTGGGCAGATTATCTGAATGCACCTGTTCCTTCAAATACCTGCTTTTATATTCAAACTTCTTTGGAGAGATTCTTAAACTTCACATGCAAATTACGGCTATTCAGCAGAAGAGGAGCATTCTCACACTTGTTTTCTTGCAAGTCCAACTATTATTTTTGTAAATAATAGGAAGAATGGGGGAGTAAGGGGGGGAGCCTACAAATTTGCACTGCTTGATTTTCCACAGCTCCAGACTGCACATTCAATAAATCCAGTGAAAACAGAGAGTTTTGCATTTCCTCTCCACCACAGGAACACCTGGTACCTGCAAACTGAGCTTCCACAACAACAGCTCCAAAATCGGTGCTCACCTACCCAGGCAGTGGCTTTGCATCTTCTGATTAACATCTGTGATTCAAACAGATAACGACTGTTTATCTTATGAATAAACTTGCAAGAATAGAAATGTACCTTGAGGGGATTCTGAGAAGTTTCTTGCCTCCAAACTGCCAAACAAACAAACAACCCCCACATGTTGTTTTCTGCACACAACTGAGATGAATTTACAGACACAGGGCGCAAAACACTCTGCTCAGGAGGACCTGGAGTTGATTTTTTATGCAAACCACAGGATTTACTGTGTTGTAAATGCTTCACATATGGTGAGGAGTAAAGAGTAAAATTCTAAAGGCTGAAAATGAAATGTTCCATCAATCAAACAGCACAGCTGAGGATCACATGAGAACACGGCTTCCCAGAGCAATTGTCAAACCTTAAGTCTATGATTTAGAAACAAGCAGGATTTTTAATGAAAAAAGAACACATTTCAAGCAACCTTTTGCTATTTTACAGCAATGAAATGTGAGTTTTTTGATGAGGTTAATCATGTTCTTGTTCTGTGCTCCAGCACAGAGACAATACACCAGAATTTTGGGCAGCCTAAATCACTTGACAGTGTGGATATCTGGCTAAACATCCCCACGTGTGTGGATATGTGGCTAAACGTGCTGGAAGTGACCAGAGCTGCATGAACACACCTGTGGGACCTGTTCCATCCCTGGCTGCATCTCAGCAACAGCACCAAAAATGAAACTGCACCTTGAAATTCATTAAATACCTGCAAGTTCCAACCTGCAGCTTTTGCAGCCTTTAAGGTACAGACCGAGGGGGATAATTACAAAGTTCAGCACCCTCCTTTCATCTCGGCTCCCTCTGCACAGTGAGCACTTCCCTTCCTCGCCCTCAAAGCAGGCACACTCCAAGCGTTTTCCATGCTCAACAATTCCCTCCCCATCCCCTTTCCCACAGGAAAGAAAGCCCAAGTGAACACCCGACAGGAGCAGTGCTCTGCACTAAGGGGAGATCTTGCTTTGCTCAGAGCATTCCTCGCTGCCCAGGATCCAAGGGAATGCACTCCAGCAAGGATCCACTTGTGCTCCCAGTGCAAGACCTCATCCTACAGTAATTCTCCCAATTTTCTTTTTCAAAACTACCTTCTAACTTCCTCTAATTAGACTGTATCCAAGATCAGCTCTGGCCATAATCTGAATAACTAGCTATCAGATATTTCCTACTTCAGCTGACACACAAATGACAAACTTAAAGCTACAGAAATTAACCTAAAAAAAAAAAAAATCAAATCCAAGGCTTATAAAGCCTGCATTTCTTTCAAGCTGCTTTATTTAAGCAGCAGGTGGAGAAAAGGGTGGATAATTCCTCCAGATCCCTGCACACAGTGCCCTATCCCAGCTAGCTGACCTGGATGACAAATCCCTGGCATCTCTTGTACCTCCACAAATTCTGTTTTTCTGTGTCTGCCCCACAGCGTTCCCTTTACTTTCTTGCAATAAAATCAAATCCATCAAGCTTGTACCTTTTTTATTTTTTTTTCCTCAATGCTGGTGGCCCTGACTGCTGCTTGTTTTGCCCTTACAGCCTTTCCAAAATTCGGTATTTTCAGCCCACAGCCTGAAAGGTCAGGGTGATGGGGCACGCTCATTTTAATCTCACCAAACAGCAACTCTTCTACAAGTTCCTCTTGTATGAAATTTTTTAAATAGATGTACAATACCTAGAAGGACAGAATGGTTTGGGTTGGAAGGCACCTTAAAGTCTAAATATCTTGTGGAACTGGTATCTGAAGGGCTTTGAAAGCTATTTTTAAGACCAAAACAGAGAAAGGCAAGTAAACAGCACAGAAGGTATTTGTTTACAAATAAACTTTTAGCTAGAAAGTCTTTTTAATATCTCCAGCTCCAAGCAGATCTACAAACAGTAGCACCAAGCAGTAATTAGTCCCTTCTGGGCTTATAGCACTTTTCCCAGGTATTCATCAGAAAATGATATGAAAACACTCACAAAAAGGATTTATTTTGGTCACGACTAACCATTAACGAAACAATACAAAAAAAGAAGCAAACCAAAAATGCACACCAGGGTTTTTCTGGTATAAAAATGCCTCAGACAGATTTCCTTCCATTGTTCCTTGTTTTATGGGGGGGAAAAAAAAAGTCCCAAAGCACCGAAGCAGCAAACACAAACCCAATTTCTCTCCTGTCTAGAAGTGCTTGGAGCTGAAAAGAGCATTTTTCAGAGCATAGCACTGGAACTGTTGCAATGATGGCATCTAAGCAGAGACTTTCTACCACTCTGCCTTTTCTTCAGGCTCCTAAAAACTGCAAACAAGTGTGAAAACAAATAAACACATCCCCCAGCATGCTTGATGATTGCCATTATTCTGTTTTGTGTGGGATTTTCAACTTCATTTTGCTACCACCGACAGGCAGCCATCCAAGGAGAGCGTGTGTTTGAAGGAAGCCACAATTAATGTAAATTCTGTCATAGGAATGGTTAGATCTGATATAAAGCCTTTGACTGAAACAAAAATAAAACATTGTAGTATATAAAAATGATTCTTTGAATTCTTCTGTCATCTTCCCCCTTTGATGTGCCCAGGTTTTACATTAAAAATAAAACTAAGTTTATATTCATCACGTTTATAAATCCTGCAAAAAATTGGTAAGACAGATATAAAAGCAAATTTCCTTTCAAGCCTTGTACAGGAAATGTGGATTGGATACATAAATGGATCTCAGAATAATTAAACCATTTCTACACCTGAGTCTGTGCCACTCCAACTGCCCAGATTTTGTTTTGCTGTAAATCCATAATTTGCCATGTCCCACTGCACCTTTTTAACTCCCAGGTGATGCAGAGCTGCTGTCAAAGACCTCTAAATGAGCTTTCAGGTCACGACAATCAAAGTTGGTAGTTCCTGATTAACAGCAAGCAGCAGATTAACTCTACAACTGAACTGCAGGAACAAACAATCCAGGAACGACGAAGAGATTATGGAAGATGGGACTTCAGGGACACTCAGTGCTCTAACATGGGGGCACAGCATCAGTGAGCTCCAGAGATACCTCTGGAAATCATTTTGTCCATCCCTTCACCCAAAGCAGGGCCAGCTCCATCAGGGTGTTGTTCAGGCTCCTGGCTACAGAATCACCACAGAATTACAGAATGGTTTGTCCAGCTGAGTTTTAAAGACTTCTGAGATTTCACAGCCTCTCCAAGAACCCCGCTCCAATGTTTTGACATCCACATATGAGATTAAATCATCCCTTGTAACATCTTTGTTAAATTAGCCCATACCTACCACATATCCATGAATATGTCTTCCATCATCATCATCACCATCACCACCCTCACAATGCTTCTTTACAGCCCCTGACAGAGCAACACCCTCCTGGCAGGACCAGCACACTCATCCAGGCTTCCAACAGCTTAAAGATGCTGAATTCTACAGCTCTGTTCACCTAAAACCCAGATAATCCTCATTTATTCTGAAGAAATTCCAGCTGGCTGGCCAGACAGCACACATTGCTGTGGGAAGGATCAATCTCACCACTCTTCATGGAATCAGAGATTTTGGGTGGGAGAAGGAACTCAGATTGACTTTTGCAAATCGTATCATGAAGGGACACTGCGCCTTGAGAACTGGGAAAATCTTCCCCTTCTTTTCAAAATATTCCCAAATTCTACAAGGGGAAAAAAGATCCATAGAAATCCTTCAGGCTTTACTGACTGATTAAAGAGCACAGATCATCCTCAGAGGAGACAGAGATTCCCATAACAATAAAAAGTGTTATTGGAAGGTCACCTAACCCAGATATGAATCAAGTTTCAATCCTACAGCGTTTGCGTGTTTGATCAGCCACGCTCCATCTTCACAAAGTGCAGCTGGCAAACACGAGCAAAATATGCATTATTCTCAATAATTCCAAACCCAACAACAGGGATCCTTTTCAGCTCAATTCCCATGATCAGAAAATAACATTTGGCAGAAAAAATTAACACATGTCCCACGTGCAGTTATGTCATCTTACATGTGAGTTCTGTGCACATCTTTAGTATAACCAGACTTCCTCTCATGCACTGTCTGTAACACGTAAGTAACAGAAAACTTGAAATGCAATCAAAATATTAATTCATTAAAACTTTGATTTATCCAGTGACCTCACTAATCTCATCATTGCTTCCATGGAGATACGTGTGGTGTATACACAACATTTCTATCTTGTGGAGGAGGCAGCAAGAAGTTAGGGAAAACTTTGTCCTCTCCTCTTTTACTGAAGGAATGCTCTCCATATAGTTAGAAACTAAAATAATTTCTGAAGATATTAATTGAGTGAATAAAAGAACATGTTTTGCAGTGTTAAATGCTCAAAGATATGGGATTATCAGATATATTTCATGATATATAGTTGAGAAACTTAGGGGAGATAAATACATTTGTATTAAAATCTTCCATGCCAGGTTCCCTCACAATTAACCCTGTCACTTTTTCCATCAGGTTTATCAAACAGGAAAAAAAAAAAATATTACCCAGAAAATTGCAAGTGCTGGTATAAAAGCTCAGCTAGGAAAAAAATCAGTTATTAAAGGTAAGGTAATGACAGTGATGTTCTAGAAACAGAGGAGGCAGATTAGGGTTCTGGTTTGGTTTTGTTTCAAAAGGACAGAACAAAAAGAGCAGAAAAAGTGTGAAAAAGCAGAAGGTGCCCAGCAGTAAGAGAGCTCTGCAAGCACCTTGCCTTGCTCTGGGAACATTTGCTAGGCCCATGCAATAAATTCACAATAAGTAACAGAGGCAGCCTCCACTTCCCTCAAAAACTTATGTACTGATTTAAAACCATATGTCCAACCCAGATCCAGCCAAAAACTTGTCCAAATGTCAGATTTATTCCTCTAACACTTCAATTAATACAGGCACGACTGAACAAACAAGAATTTTGATGAGACCATGCCGATATTTTGGGCCTGGAGGGTCTTGCAGGACTCTGGATTCCGCAAGCCCTTTTAAAACTGCTTTTGATTTTCTGACCACAGAATATCAACATCTGCTGGACTAACAGATTGTCTGCAAGTAGCTGTGTCCCAGCTATCAAATCTCCTTATTTAATTCCCAATTTTTATCTGTCCTGCTGGACCTGCTGTAACAAATTGGGCTCCCACTTGCTCTGCTGTTGATTTTTCATTCCCAGGAACAAAGCAATGCTTTCCCAAACTCCTGGTGGTGGGCAAACCTTATTCCAAAGCTTGCTGGATGAAGCCATGACCACACCAACCAACTGGCTTCTCGGAGGGCAGCAAATTGTTCAGCGATCCCAAACCAAACCCACCCTGCTGCACTTCCCTGGCTGTGCCCCAGTGCTTTGAAAAAGCAGAGTGACACAGCCCCTGCAGTCTGATCCAGCTGGCACAATCCAATCCTCCTATTCCAGGTCTATTTAGCCCAGTCAGGCTTAGCAAAGCCCTGCTGCAGCCCTTCCATGGATCCCAGGAACACAAGCACCCCACGGAGCTCTGGGGATGGCACAGATGTGCTCCAGCAGAGGCTTCCAGTTGCTTACAAGCCCAACAGCTTGTTTTGGCTCAGAATTCCCTTCTCCCCCCATCTGGGGTGGCTTTGATCTTTGGGTCTATTCTGTGATTGCAATTCCATGAGTTTATGGGATCACAAAGAACGTGTGAGTCCAGCTGAGAGCGACAGAGTGAGAAACTGCTTTTAAAAGCTGGATTGCAGGCAGCAAATGGGGTGAGTATGGTTTCAAAATGGGACTGCAGACCTAGGCTGTTCAATGGATTTTCCATAAAATTCATCATTATATATATATATATATATATATATATATGTATATATGATCAAAACCAGGTTTACACTCATTTATAAACATTTAAAATCATATTACACTTCTGGAATCACAGAATCCCAGACCAGTTTGGGTTGGGAGGGACCTTAAAGCCCATCCAGTGCCACCCCTGCCATGGCAGGGACACCTCCCACTGTCCCCAGGTGCTCCAAGCCCTGTCCAGCCTGGCCTTGGGCACTGCCAGGGATGAGCTGCATCCCATCTTCAGCTCCACGCGGAATCACCTCATTCTCAGCCTGATTCCACACCAAATTTCATTCCCTTTTTTTGGCTCAATGGAACATTCTTGCAAAATGCCAGTGCTGCATTCAACTATTGTGTAATGCAGAGACTTCAAGAAAACCCCAACCCAAACAACCCCCCAGAAGACATGTAACACAAAGTACCATTTCCCAGGAGCAGTATTCCACCCAAACATCCTCACTGGGAGCTCAGAAAAGTGGATTTTGTATTTTCACACTCCCTCTCCTGCATTAACCTTTCAAGTGCTTTAGCACAAAATTTATCTAAGAGCTGTTAGGTCCTGCTGATATTTCTCTTCTGGTGTGATAAATAAAAGCATCATTATTCTACTGAAGGAGTTCTTTGTCCTCATAACTATATAAAACTTTTATATTGCAACTCAGATCTGAGGTTTTGATTTCCTCCACATCAGGGATGGCTGTTTTACCTCACGTTATTTATTATGGGTAGCAGAAGAGATTTTCTAGTGAGCTAAATCTGAATTAGAGACATTAGAGACATTCTTCTCTGCCCCTCTGCACAACATTTAATATCATTTACTTTCATTGTAGATTAAGCAAAGTTTTCCTTCACCTTTAAAGACATGAGCTGTTTCTTCCACAGATAAAAGTTCATAGTCCCCAAAACCTGGCAAAGGCAACCTTGATAAATTATTCTAGATACACACAGTTATAATGGAGAGAATAAATTCGTTACAGTGGTGATTTTTACAAATCAGAGCTCTATCAGTGCACTTTTTAGATAAGGCAAGCTTTAAGAACCTTCCTGGTCACAAATCATTCACCTAAATGAATAACCTCCTTTTAAAAAGCAATTTCTTCCTTCTCTAAGACAAACTCTCAATTTAATAACTTCAGTTATTAAACAAATTAAGCTGTACTAACATTATGATGTTACTCAGATGAATTAGTCACATTTGTCATGAACAATTGAATCCTCCAATGGGTTTAGCATCTTGACTGAATCTTTTTTATTTTAAGGCTTATTTCTTGGTGGCAGAGGGGGGATTGCTATGGGAAAGAGGGGTGGCATTTGTTTTTCATGTGCTGCTCAGCATGCACTGTAGTGAAGCTCCATTTCCAGCTGAAAAACCTACACAGCAAATTTAAACATTTAACCAAGGACTGCCTAATTATTTTAATAAATAATCTATAATTAGTACAAAACCATGCTTTACAATTCTTGTTTTAAAAGTCAAGGAACTGTTTTCTAGTTCAAAAGGTTCCTAAAAAACTAAATGAAGCTGTCCTGGTGGGATGTACTCATTTCCTGCTGATCTGATAACTGAAACATTGTTCAGAGTGACGTTGGTGATGGAAGGAAGGAATTGCTCACGGAAACTTTTGTATTCTCTGTGCAGCCCCATTAAAGCCTCAACAACAACAACAAAAGTTCCATAACATTAACCAGCAATACTGAGGGGCTAAAAACCATCCAGCCATTACCAATCCTATCTCAGGTTTGGATCTGCACGCTTCATTTTCTGGGATGGTTGCTTTGAAGAGCAGGCAAGACGTCAGACTCACTTCAGAAAACCTCTCCAATTACCAGAGAAAATGAGGGCTATGAGAGCATGAAGTCCTTGTCAAAAACCCCTGTGTGTGTCCAGCCTGGGAGCCTTCCTCAGCAGGTGAATGATTCTCCAACTGCTCCCAGCACAGCAGGGATTGCTCCCAAATTCTTAATTAATATCTAAAAATACATTTAATCAATAGTTTAAACTTACTTTAGACTTCATCCCTTCTGGACAAAAACTCTGTCTAGGCTTCATGTCTTGTTAAACAACTGAGTGGGATTTATTTTTCACAAGCAAACCACACCTTCAGTGGCAGTGGAGTCCTATAACCCACCTAGAACCACCTGTCCCTGGGCCAACAGCCAGGTGATCACTCTATCCAGCATGACAGACCTCATTTATTCCTGTCTGGGCTGTAATTTGTGATTTTCCTGCTCCTTCTCTTATTAACTAGGCAAAAGCTGCCCCTGACAGCAGCAGCAGAGCATCAGGCCTCAATCTGCATCCTGGGGATATCACTGCAGAGCTCTGCACTCGCGCTCAGGAGTCTCCACGATAAAGCAAAGCCTGAGCAGAGGTTCTCAGGGTCCTTCTGTGGTCATGACCAAACATCACTGGATTTTTTGACTTTGTTCTCACATAAAGCAAGGCCTGCTTTTTGGGCTACACAAAGCAATGCTTCCAGGGAACTCAAAAACCCAAAAGACTGGCAGCGAAGACTACGGTGTTGCTTGAAAAGTTACAGTTCTTGAGTGAACCCCAAAGTGAAGAGCCCATGAACAGCTAAAACATTTGTGCACAAACTGAAAAACTCCTCTCCCACCTGGAAACAAGCTGGAACTTGCATGGGGCCCTGGCAAACTCCTTAATTGTTGGGAGCAGACGAAGTCTGTTTAGTCATGTCTGCCCAGGGCAAGGATCTTACAACACATCTGCACTGGCTCTTTCCACACAGGTCAATCAGTTCTCCAAGGCTGTTTTTCCACCCCTTTTTTTCCATCCAAGAATCCCCCCTCCATGGACACCCTCAGCCAGGCTGGTGACACACGACCAGCAGAATATTAAACCAAATGATAAATAATATATAAGTTAGCACACAAATCTTACTGGGTTTGGAGCTCTCTGTCTCACTGAGGGCATGGTACGACCCAAAGGTGGACTGATTCTGTTGGATTTTTTATATTTATATGGAAATATAAACTCTTTCCTTCAGCTTCATTTTGCATTCTGGAGAATTTTCAGCCTTGCATGTGACACAGACACAAATAATTTATAAGTATGTCACCAAATTCTTAATTAATATATAAAAATACATTTAATCAATATTTTAAACTTACTTTAAACTTCATCCCTTCTGAACAAAAAACTCTGTCTCATGAAACAACTACATAGGATTTATTTTTTCACAGGCAGAAAACCCTAAAAGATCAGGTTCAGTAAAAGAAATTATCTATCTCCATCAATGTCTCCAAGTTCTAATCTGGGGCAGTGATAACATCAGTGCCATTAGTTTAGAGACAATTGCTGTTTGCTTTATTTAGAGCAGCCAATCCAAAAGGGATTTATCTCTAGACTAGAACTTTTCCCACACCAAGGAGAAATGAAATTCATATGGAGCCCAAGTACAAAGCTGGGCAGGCACATCCCATTATTTCATTGGGGGGAATTTGCATTTTAAATTGTGGCATTGCTGCTCACAAGAAGAAAGAAGTCAAATGCCAACAAATCATTCAAAAGGCAGAACAAGTTCCAAGTTATTATAATTAGAAAAGTTCATGCAAAGATGGAAAGTGCCATAAAAACTTCTGGAAAATTATGCAGTGAGTCAAGGGTTACTAAAAGACAACAGGGAATGATGTAACTCCTGCATTTCTTCATGTTTGTAACTGGACTCAAAGGACATCAGACCAGCAGGACAATGTGATGCAGTTGTGTTCTGTGACTTATAGAGTATGGCACAATTACATTAATAAAGGGAATTTTTGTTACTTGGAGAAAGTGGTGGTGTCACTTTGATTTACAATCCAGAAAAAAAGGAAATTAGAAGCATCTTCAGGAAGGGCAGCACCTAAACTGGTGAAATCATGCAGCAGTGAGACTGAAGGATAAACATATTTAGGTTGTCTGATTATTGGTGACAGCTCTCTGAAAAATGAGTTAAAGGAGATTTATTAGAAATGTTTCATAGAAACTGAGATGAAAAACCTTGTAATTGGGTTCTCAAATCACTGCAGGCTGGAAGCATCCTGCAGAAGGAAGGTGTCAGAACACTGACAGCACTGGGGATGAGAGCTCAAAAGGAGACTGAAATAAAATAAAATCATTTTTAAGACAAGCTGAGAGTTTGGTCACAAGATGCACAGATCAGAACATGGAGAAGCTCATGGTGGCTGACAACAAAGGACACAGAGGTGGTAGAATTATAAAAATTCCTTTGTGTGAAACATGGGTAAAACACTGGAGACAAAAACTGTAGGGACAGTGCCATAGGGGGCTTAACAAAAGGGAGAATCCTGGAGATGAAAAAATATCAGTGCCACACAAAGATCCCCTGCATCAGTAAAGTCACCTTCAGTACTGGTGGCACATCTGCCTGAAGAAGTAACTTTTCCACTGGAAGGGTCAAAGCAATGATCTGGACCAGCATCTTTGAGAAATATTGCGATATATGGGAATATTATGATTACTGAAGTTTAAGAACCAGATTAAACAAAACAAGTGAATCTGAAATATTGCGATATATGGGAATATTATGAGTTTTGGAGTTTAAGAACCAGATTAAACGACGTGGGTGAATCCTGACAGCTCTAACAAACCAGATCACAACAAACCATTGCTGTGTCCAAGGACTGGTGGCCACGAGCTCGTCCCCACCCCAGTGGAGCTCAGCTGCCCGAGCAGGGCAGAGCAACACTTGTGACTCTGATTAAAAAACTGCTCCACAGTCCTACTCCCAAAGGGCTGCACAATGGGAATTCCAGCCTCCTGCTGAACCTCATCCTTCCAAATTGCTTTGTCTGTTTTGGCCTGAGGCTGCATATTAGAAATGATAAAAGTGCTTCTTTCAAACTCAAAGCAAGACAGTTGCAGTGCCAGTGTCAACATGACAGAGTGCTCGTGGCTACAGGGGGGGGAGGAAGGAAAAGAGGGGCAGGAGAGAGCTCTGCACTTCATGCTGGGCAAGTAGGAACAGAGTTTTTCTCTCTGGCTGAAGCCCAGGCTTATCCCACCGTATTTTTAACCTTCTCTAAGTTGACTAGACTGGAAGAGTTGCCCTGGCAGCAGTTACAAATCAAACTCGTTATAATTATTCTTACAACATAAAAATGAAGAAACGTCCCTGGAAACAGCTCTGCACCTTTGATATGCATTCAGTGCTCATTTAGTCAGGGTTTGCCTCGTTCAGAAACACAACCAATGAGGAAATAAAGAGGATTTCTTGAGAGGAAGCCAAAATGCAATGTTTTATGCTGACCTACACATGTAAGGCAAGGAGGGGTATTTTTTTCCCCCCCTCAATGAGTGAGCAAAAGTTCAGTTTCAGAAGGAGAATACCTCTTTGACAGCACATAAATTAGAATTAAGGACAGACAGATACAACCCCAACAGACTGTAGTGGCTTATCACAGTACTCGAGAATCACAGAATATTCTGAGTGGGAAGGGACCCACAGGAATGTCCAAATTACACCCAAATAAGACTTTTCAAATACAGTAATTACAATAATGACTAAGATCACAGAATCATAAAATGGCCTGGGTTGGATGCACACAGGTGTTCACCAAGAGCCAGAACAGAAAGTCTGAACAGTCACTTATTCAGTCCTGAAGAATTATTCCCCTACCTAAGAAGAAATATTTATAATTGCAGACATTTTAAGGCCCACAGAGAACGTGTCTGAGGAATTTGCACAATTCAAAGGGAGTTCATAACTCTGCAATGCCAATTTGAATTTCTGAATGCTTTGACTCGCGCTGCCATTAATTTTTATGAACAGAAAACCCTCTAAACAAACACGGTCAAAACATCCTGCAGACAAATGCAGGTGAAGTTGCAATCTAAAATAATACACTTTTTATTTACATGATGTGCATGTCCCTGTGGAACATGGCAAAAATTTCCACAGAGCACAAAGCCCAAACCAAGCTTGTGAATGCAATCCCAGTAAGTTACCTGGGTTATCCCTTTAAGACACTCCACAGCATGCAGGATTCTGAACTTGGACTTTTGTTTATGTACAGTAAGCTTTCACAGATTTTATTTATAAACTCTTGCTTGGAATTTTCAATTATTTTATTCCCCAGTGCTTCTCCTTTTATGGCCATCTGTTTCTTCCCATATTTTGCCCCAAGGCACCTCAGCTGTCTCCACAGCTGAATGAAATTCCCATCTCTGGCTCAAAGGAAAACTTTTTATTTTTTGTTTATTTGTTGAACTAGAAAGAAGCCACTCATCAAAAGGAGAAGCCTTTACCTCTGAGTTGGGTCTTGGGATGCTGCACACATTCTCCCCACAAATATCTGTATATTCTGACTTTGAGATGCAAGAAAAGAAGCAGGTTATTGAGTGTGGGAGACTTAACTACTGTTACTAATATCAGGGCTGCTCCTAAATGTTTTATAATAGAGATAATTAGTGAAAATTTTCTCTTCAATTCATGATTCTTAAATAGATCATTTCTTACAGAAGCCATGTATTAACTGAGTAGTGAGCAGTAATATACAGAAAATAATGATCTTCTCAATCAGTGCTTAAAAACTTAACAATCCTGGTGCCTGGCTTGGTACAATGCAAGAAAACTGTGTTTAAATTGGAGAATTATAAATGAGCATAGCTGCCATCATTGACTCAGAAGAGAAAGTGAGACACAGGAAGGGGGAGGAGATGTGGAGAATTTGGAAGGAGGAAGTTAACAAGGAGCTATATTTAAGCTTTTTATCTACAATTTTCCAGAAAATGTTTTACAGCCAAGAGTCTCAAGATAAATGAAAAGCTGCCTGGAATAGGAGAAGCATCCAGCTGTCAACAGCAAAAGAGTTTCCATCAAATCATCCAGCAATGCCCACCACATCAGCCATCTCTGAGCTCACACCCCTCATTCAGGCCTCCCTCAAAACCCTCTCCAGTCACCTGCTGAACTCAGGCCCCAAACCCTCCCTGGAGGGATGGCCACAGCTGGGGAACGGAGTGGGAAAGTGACCTGGGAGGAACAAAACCCAAACCCAACCCAAACCCAACCCAACACCAGTCCTAACAGGAAAAACGGGAAACGGGGATGGCCGAGGCCGGGGGCCGAGGACGGGGCCGTGCTGTAATCAATCAGTCTCACAGCAAACAACTGAACTCCAGCCACCCCAAATTTTTCAGCTTCCCCTTGACACATAAATATTCTACATCAAAGGTTATTCTACTTCTCCAGCTACTCTGTCCCCCTAATCCAAGGTCCTTCCTTCTCTGCCAGCCTTGCTGTGCTCATCCCTCAGCCTGCCACTGCTGTATGACATTAATTGTTCCACGTCACCAACTCCAGCTGGAGAATCAGATTAAAAAAAGATTGAAGCAAGCAATAATTTGGACAATTGGATCACTGAAGGAGGTTTCTTGCTAAGTGCAAGCTGTTACATCCTGACTGCTTAACAACACATCCAGTGAGAGACAGCATCTTTAAAACCAGGCTCAGCCAGGCTGCCACGTGCCTCCAGTGGTGACCGAACACCGAGGCCTCGCTCACGCAACTGCCACCTCCCTCCAGGTCCTGATTCCTGCCTGTCAAACAAACCCTCCCATGTGATCCTCCTGCTCAGGAGATAAAAATCAGACTGTGTCTTTTGGGGACTCAGATCTTAACTCTGCTCCCTTTGAAGTCAATCAGAATTTTGGCATTTATCTCAATGATGAAGGATCGGATCCCAAAGTGTTTGTTCAGCAGTTCTGGAAAGATGCCAGCCTTAATAAAATCAATCGAAACACATTTTAAAGACATGGCCAACCCAAATATTTATTTGCAGACTCCCAGACTCATCCCAGGATCTGGCATTTCTTTTCCAGCTGACGTGCACAGTGATGCTGCTTGGCAGAGGCACTAACATGTTCCCCACATTTCATTAGCCAACATTCCTGTTCCTGCAAGCATTCAAATCAGAAGCTTGTAAAGACTTAGCAGGGCTGAAACACTGCTCAGTTTCTCATCTTCACTAATGGAATAACGTCTTTGATAAATCTGGCCCAGCAAGATCTTAATCCTATGGTTGGAAGAAGTTCATGAACTTAGCAAGGTTTTCCCCTTGAGGAAGAATCCTGCTCAAGATAAGCTAGGATATTTACTTTTCAAAAATTAATTCTATTGCTCCAATGAAAAACAAGAATAAAAAAAAAACGTTGAGGGTATTGTTACCACTACTTTCTAAAAGTACCAAGTAATAATTAGAGTGGAAACTATAACTTTTTTCCATGGTGGCTGGTTACCACCACGTCCTTATATTTTCAGGGCACCACATAGTAGAACAATTTGCTGTTTTCCAGGTTTTTTTAGAATCACAGATAGGATTAGAAGCTGAGCAGTGAGGACAGCTGAAGGCTTCTGGGGGAAAGAGAAAAAGCATCAAGCATTTCTCATATCTGCATAGTTTGATGCATTTGCAGAGTGCACAAGTGAAAAGATAAATGAAAGCAAATCCTCAGCACAACCACTCCAGAGCTCTGAGAGATCCTGCATGAACACATTTTTAAAAGATTATTAGACATAACAGCATTTCTTGTAATCTTGCTTTTTCTCTTGCTGGATTATTTACATGCACGAATTCTCCAGAATTTCAATTTCTCCACTCTGTTGAAAGCTCCAAGATTTCTATAAATATCAGTTTCCCCATCATGCTGTCTCTGTTACAGGCACAAAGACCAGCACATAGTCTCCACCCTCATACTTAACCCATCTTAAAATCTCCTTTCCATTATGTCAAGGGTTTTTGAGAACTAACCCAGCCCAATTTTTTACTTAAAATGCAAAATTTAAAACCAGTTGCCAGAGCTGTGAACTGATCTGAAAAAAAAAACAAAACAAAAACCAACCAAAACAAAAATGAAGCATCTGTAAATTGAGGGTTAGTAAGAAATCAGGGAATAATATTCTAATACTCTGTTCATAAGGAATTATGATGTTAAAACAACAACTCTTTATCCTGTCTAAGAACACTTAGTGGTAACAGCCAATAATGTGGCAAGAACCACCAAATATTCTACAGTGAGCCATCAATATAGATAATATAATAATACAGATGTGATAAAATTCCAATGTAATTCTGAAATCTCTGTGTCTACTTCTAACCATGCTAACCATGTGACTATTTTAATTGGTTTTAAGATTTGCATACATATTACAAGAAAAAAATACAGTGCTTTTGTGGGGAGCAAAAGAACTTCTGGTTTGAATGACTGTATCCCAATTAAATCACCTAACGCACATCAGATCTGCAAACAATAGTGGGTGGTGTTTCCTGGAGTAGGGAGATGTGGCTGCTGCCTGGGAAGGAACTCACAGCACCTCATTTTCATGGGGAGTCACCCAGCTCACCCTCACAAGAACTGAGAGCAGGAAACGGGGGCTTCTTGTCAGGGTACCCATGCAGAGAATGGCAAAGTTGATTTGGCAGCCTGAGGCAAAGAGGGAAAAGGAGCTGAAGTCGATTCTGTTGGAGTCTCCAAATCTGTTCCCAGGTTAAGCAAACCCACAGAAAACAGGAAGCATTTGAACACTGCTTTTGAGAGTTACGGATTTCAACGGTGCAAGACACAATACTGCAACACGTGCTGAAAATTAGCTCAGAAATGATGGATCTTTCACCATTTCACTGGGTTATAAAAAAGTTCCAGGACCTGAATCAATATATGGATATGTATTGGATTTAGATACAGGCTCTGAGTGTCAAATACAAGTCTGCCAAGGAAACTGAGAGCCTTTTCCCCAAAAAACTTAAGGGCTAGGACACATTATCCGTGTTTTTCACTGTTTTGTGGGTGGCTTAAACTAGAGTTTAAACAAGCCCTGCATTATTTACACCCAGGGGTACTTTTAAAAGCTGCATTCCCAGTTAATCTAGAAAAGCAATTTAGTTTATAACCTATTTCCAGCAGGAATAGCCAGAACCGATTTTCAATTATTCATGTAGTGAAAGGGAAACTCAAAAATATTCCTGTTCAACATCACATAACATCATGCTAAACTTTCAAATAAAGCTGTACATCTCCATCTGCCCTCCACGTGATTAATGGGCACATTTTTAACCAGTGCGTTAATTAGTGCCATTAATTCCTAAGTGCACAGCTTGGAATTTCCTCTGGAATACCCTGTGCTAGAACTCTCCACTTCCACACCGTCAAGCCTGAAGTGTGTATTCTAAATTGCTGAAGCTTTTTCTGTAGCTGTAAACACAAACTGATGAATCTTTTATCAGCTTCTCAACACACCTGAATATTTATTTCTTTCGAAGGACACGAGTTCCCTTGCATGTGATTTGCATGGAAAACAGGTTATGGAGATCACAGTGAAAATTATGGAAGGTTATGCAGCTCCCAAGTTCACCAAAATTGCTGCCGTTGTCATGCTATTCCCTTAGATTATCTCCAAAATCACACGAGCTGAGCCAGTTTCCAAAGAGATGAAGAAGGGCTTGAACCTGGGTGAAACTCAATAGCAAAACTTCCTCTGGCTCCCTTATAAAATTTTCAACATGTTCCAAACTGGTTTTGTGTGTTTGTTCCTATGTGGTTTCAACGCAGTTTGGACTTGCTCAGCACAGTTTGAAGCTGCTTTTGTCCATGCACAGAAAGCAGTAAAACATGGGCTGAGCCCCAAAAGAACGTGGTGAGCTCTGCACTCAGAGATCTGGGCACTGGGCAGTCCTGCCATGCCCACACCAACCTCGTCTGCTGCACAGTATATTCCATTAATGAGGAAAATGCAAGGGTTATAGAATTGTCAGTCTGCTCCCAGCAGCAGAAAGCACCAGAACTGTGAGCATAAATTACTGCTCCAAAAAGGAAGCCAGAGAAGGGAACAACGCTGTCCACTAGGACTTCTTTCTTTTTTCTTCTTTTTTTTTTTTTCCAATTTAGAACAGCAATTATTTTCTAAAACTTCTCATCCTGACAAAGCAGAAACAGGGCAAGACTGGAGGGCTTTCAAACCAGAGATAGCTCCAATAATTATAAAGCTGAAGTTTAGCAAAAAAAAAGTAGGATTTTGGGGGTTTTTGCATGTGTCAACACAGCTCCCAATTTCAGAATAGGATATTCACAAATAGTTGATATGGACAATAACATTTGTTTTCTAGTACCACATCCTGTATTACAAACAACCCTGTTAGAATGTGTCTGAATGTCCAACCGTCCACAAAATCAGCTCATTCCTACTGCAGAAAAAAACCATTCACCCTCCAAGCCATCAGCTCCAAATCTATGAATTAAAAAGTTTTCAAATGATTCTTAGGGAAGTGCTATTAAAAACTTAATTAAGCAATACCATCAAGGTGAACTCTTATTTGTGCTCACTCAAAATCATGGCTGAACACTTAAGCTCAAGGTGAGACTTCAGTGTAGCTCAAATGTTGGAAATGATGAAAGCTTTCACAAGTGCAGGCTTAGTGAAATACAAGAACTGAATACAGTGACAGATCTATGTGTGAATTATTCGAGTTTTGCTTAGAATTATAGAAGAAATTCAGTTAGGGACACCTGGAGGTCATTTACTCTACGGGAAACTCATCCCATTTAAACCTTCTCCTCCTGGGATAACATCACTGCCTTCACCCTTTTGCTTCCCCACCTTTGACAGAGTTTTCTGCTTAGAAAGACAGAAATGTTGTGTTCCAAGTGCAGCACCTTAACTGTGGGATTATTTAGAAAAAAAAATTAAATTAGATACGAGTGTGAAAGTGTGGAATGAAACCACTTTTAAAACCAAACCCACCTCAGCATCCTATGAAAAGTTCCCTCAGAATGAAGACCCCTCTGCTTGCATTGGAAATTTAAAATCAAAATCTCAACACTCACCACACTCCTGTGAACAAAACCCACGACTTTTGCTTTGTAAAATCACAAATATTTATGACTGAAGTTTTTTTATTCACAACAGCAGAATGATATTTGTTCAGCCTCACACAAACGAAGCCTGTCCTTTGAAGTGCCCCTTTTCTTTAAGTTTAACCCCAATCAGAAACCAGGTTTCAGTACTCATTCAAGGGTGTGACTTCCCTCTAAACAATAGCATAACAAACCCTATAAAGGCAACAGCGGACAGGTGGAACTGTACTATGAGGAAAAACACAGTCAAAACAAAGAGGTAAGAGGTTGTTTTATTTAGTTAAGACCAACAAGTCCAAACAAGCAAAGACACCTCTCAATTTAAGATTACTTTCCTTCTGGCAGAAAATGAAAAAGAGTATTTTTACAGTCAAATGACAGCTCCTTTTTTTCTTTTGCTTTAAGTATCAAAATATCCCACACTCCTAATTATGAAAATTCCCCAAAAGACAACTTGGATATAACACAGAACAACTCCCTGATTGCTATATATTTCTCTATTTAAGACAACTAAAACAAAGACAGCATGACAGCACAAATACTCCCAAAATCAGCACTGACTGAGCCTTTTCAGAGAAGGTTTTCCCTGTTAATTTTCAAACCACCACATACAATAGAAGCCTGAGTTTCTACGTGCAAATACATTCTAACATGCTCGATTTTGGTCAGCATCTTACATAACCCAGCTCCAGAGAAGTCTCCGTACAAAACAAAACCAAGCCCTCCAACAAAGAATTCCATCTGTCTCCCACATTCCCGAGGCCCACAGTGCCACAAGCTCCAGCTCTGATTCACAGGTAGTTGGCCAATGAACTAAAAAGCCAAAACAGAGCAGAATAAGAATAAAATCATGTCCTGTTAGCCTGGAATTGCACCAGGAGCCTCCAACCACGCTGGGATGAGCAGGGAAGGAGCAGGAGGAGGACAAAGGGGGGAAGGATGAGCTCCACGTTTGCTCCTCAGGGAACACCAGGCAGATGCATCTGCAGCAAGTTTTCATGAGTGAACTGCAAGCCTTGCTTGGAGTTTATTTTGCAGTCGTGTGTCCTTGCTGGGTTGATTTTGACAAACTGCTTTCCTGTGGCTCTGCCTGGAAATGACAAGTGAGGGCTCCTGTTGTGTGGAGGAGCTGGGAGCCACCAGCCAAACCCCTCCTCCTGTGCTCTCACTCAAATATTTGCTGAATAACAAAGATCAGAGCTCCCAAAATGCTGAGTCCCCACGCAGAGGGTGAGACAACGTCCTGCTTTCAGGTTTGGGTTGTTTGCCTGACGTTTCTACCCTGGCACTGCTCTGTTTAAATCGTGATACGAGGCTTTACAGATGTGAAACTCCAGCAGTTTGGCTGAAGAATTAACAACAAAACCTCCCTTCAAACAGCAGCAGGAATGTCACTGGCAGCAGCACGTGGTAGCACAGTTCAGGAGCTAAGTGCATACAAGAGGCACTGTCCAAATCTGCACTTAGTGCTATTTTTACCCCACAAAAAAACCCCAAAATAGCTGAAGATGAATATTTTAATACATCGGAATTTTAATACATTTGACTGTTGAATGGAGAAAAATAGATTTCAGCCACTTCCAACAGAGTTTTTATGCTTGGATTTTTCAAATCCTTTCCTTAGCAACAAAACATAACAAAGATAAATACCAAAGTGAATTTGTCACCTACATCTTCACTGCTAAAGTGTCTTTTCTCTGCTAGGCAGCAAAATGTGACAGATTTCCCTAAAGAACAGCATTTCTCAGTGAACTGAAGGAGAAGTGACAATATTGGGGTCCCAGCTGCTGAAAGTACAATTTCTTTGTATTTCTTCCATTTCTTCCTCCTGGGAGAGGGGAATGTGAGAATGGTGTGAAACCACTGACACTTGAGACACGGTGACTGAGCTGAAGTGTAGGACGACGCAATTAGGAATTAAATCTTGTAATACCTGCAGCACTCTTGCTTATTAAGTTTGAATTTCTGTGATTTTCCCAAGAGAAGTTATAGAGGACAGGTGGGAAAAGTCTGCTGCACAAGCAAGAGCTCTCAAGACTTCATGAATTTCTGTCAAAATTCCATTATGTTAATTAGGAACTAATTTATAACCTGAAGATATTGACTGGCATTGAGTAACTTCAAGGAGCTCAAGATGCCTGCGTGTGAAAATTCTGATAGATATTGAGAAATCCCCCCCAGAGGCTTCACTTCTCAAATTAATCCTTCAAAAAGACACAATTGTACTGCAAGCATCACATAAATGCTTCAGATGTTATCTCCTCTAATTCCCTTCCGCAGAACAAATCAAGCAGAGCTGTATTTTGTAAAGTTACCTGGAAAGATGGAAATTGTTTGAAATGATTCAAGAGAAACACAGCCCTTGGAATGGGACAGTGGCTGCAAAGGAACTGCACCTTATGACATTAGAGAGAAATACCATAATATCTTTAAATTCTAATTTTTCAGCAATTGGTTGTTACAGATGCCTACATTAAATACGGGTAACAGGATCTGCCTGCACTTTGGAAAGTACTGCAGGAATAAATTAATTTTAGACTTGCAGTCATGAAAAGACCTTGCCTTAAATCCTGACTTTATTATCAATAACCACAACAGGAAAGCTCAAATGAGCCTTTTTGAGAGAGCCACAGCCCTCAGCAACTCTTTGATTTGGATTTTTGAAAGCAAACCCTTGGCTTGTGGTAGCAGGTTTTATACAAAGAACCTCCAAAACCTCACAATATTTGCATAGGAGTGACCTCAACATATCTGATTAGCACCAAGATCCTGCATGTTCCTGTAAAAACATTCTTCTATTTGCTACAATTATAGGTCGACATATACATTTCAGAACTAAAAGGAACCAAAACATCATTTAATTTGCCATGAATTTTTGTTGTGGTGTTGTCAGACTGTAACTGCCCATGTCAAATCAAGTACAGCTGCACTTCCAACCAAGCACAGCAAACACAGCAATGCTGAAATAGATGGTAAAGAAGTTTTTTGGAAAAATATCTCTCTTTTGCTGGATTATAGAAATAAATGGTAAAAGAATGCATGGCCAGCTCAGAATATGCAGTTTCAATGTCATTTGTTTTCTGCTTTGGTACTACAACTATCACACAGCAAATAAAGACCAGCACTTGGGTTTGTTTTGACATCTTTTTTTGTAAATTTTAAACTAGGTTTTGCTTGCTTTCTAGCTTCCCTTCTCCCTTGAAATTATCATGTTATCTGGTAGGATTAGGCATCTAAATCAACTTAATAAATCTCAGTTATTCTGCGAAAGCAGACAAGGAGATATGTGATTAAAATATCTTAAGTGTATCTTTAGTTATGATAATATAAGTCCAACTCTTGAGGGAATGGCCCACACAGGGACCAAACCCACAACTTTGCTGTTTTTAGCACCTTGCTCTGACCAGCTGAGCCAATGATAAAACAAATCACCTCAGAATATCTCTGGGGGTCAGATAAACACTCTGGGGACACTCCTGATTTGCTTCAGTTCACATTCAATATAACAGGAAAACATTCATGAACTGTCAGATGTGGGTCAAATTCTTAGAGAGGTCCAAAATCCTGAAAACTCAGCATGTTTGTATTTTAACTGCTGCCTTAATGAGTCCCTCAGTCAGCCCAGAAAACTGTGAAGAGGAAAGGAGGGCTTGGCTAAATCCCAAAGGCGCTGTAATTCCCAAAGGATCAGAGGCTTTGCAGGGCCCACAGTGCAGCACAGCCATGCCCAGTATTTCCTGACCCAGGAATAGCTCGGGATAGATTTTCTCACAGTTTCCAGGGAGCCACAGGGGCATCTTTCCTTCCTCGACCATAAATGCTCTGTGGGCCACGCACAAGTGCCCAGTCCCCCTGGACAAATGCCCACCGTGGAGAACCACTCAGCAAACCTGGAATAAAAACCTCCCTGCTCCCTTCCAGAAGAGAGAACTGATAAACATCTGGGCTCTGGAAATGTCTTTGTGATGTTTGGATCTTGTACCAGCAAACTGCTCTCACACACTGTGGTACCTCATCACATGATACTGCACTTTTCCAAGAAAAACCCAGTCAAGTGAAAAGACTTCATTACCATCAACTCTCCTTTCTTAAAAGTTACATAATTGCTGTGCAATCTCTTATAAGATCTTATTTATTTTAGCTTTAATTATTCACTTCAATGGAAGGCTTATTTCATAAAGTGTATCTTTTCACTTTAAATAAAAAGCACAAGTCTCTTTCTCTTCACTGTATATATTTTGTTTACCACTTGCCAAAACGTTGTTTCACATATGTGAAAAGAAAACTGGACTGAATACATGTGAAATAAACTATTGGCAAAGACACTGCAAGGGCTTGCCATTGAGAAGATGAGATTCACAAGGAAAGCCTTCTACTTTTTCCAAAATCAACAAAGGTATTAAAAAAAAACAAAAACAAAAACAAAACCCTCATAAAAAGGAACAGAAAGGATTTTTCAGGTAACTCTGAATTTCCAAGCTATTAAAATTTTCCTCAGAAGACTTCCACATCTCAGTTGTGCGTCCACCACAATGTCAGGGCTCCCCTGCTGAGGAACGGCAGAATTATAAAGTCCTGGTTTTATTCCAGTCTGTGTTCCTCACTTGTTTAGCAAGACTGAAAACTCCTGATTAAATCATCAACAACTCTGATTAGAACTGGTTTTGTTGATTGCAATTGTTGTTAGAATTCTGATTAGAATTGTGGGAGAGAGCACTTAAATTCTGCAGGTTTCCTCGATTTTTGCACAGTCTTGCTTAGTCCACAACCTACATTATTCATCTATTTTAGTCCATCAGGAATGTTTTAATTACTAATTTGAGAGCTCCAATTTGAGATCAAATTGAGAGATGTTAAAAAGCAAACTCCTGACCTCCTGTGTGCACAGTTCCTGCAGACCAGTGGTTCATGGCAAGACAAGAATTTGTTGCACTCACAGCATTTGCATCTCTCGAGTTCTCAGCTGGGGCAGAAAATTGTTTTCAGCCAAACAGATGCTTGTAAAATCAAAAATGAAATGATTTCATTTAGCAGCTTCATCTCACCAAACATCCACCAGCTCAGCTCCCACTAAAGTTTTCCAGGTGCAGGTTTTTTAGAAGGCATCTCAAAGATGGAATTTTAGGAGAAAGGGCAGACACAAGTTCAGGAAAAAAAACTATAGAAAGCTGCTGCATAACTTCAATGTTATAAGGAAATATTTTCTAATGTTTATGAAATTATCATGTATCTACTTTAGGTTATCCATAACATACTGCTAAAATCAGATTAAATGACGACATCAGCTATGCCACACTCGTCCATAACAGTTCAACTGTGCAGCTTGGTCAAACTGACACTTCTTTCCATTTCCCAACAGCCAAAATATAAAAGTAAATGGCACAAACACCTACAAAACTCCCTTTTAAAATAATTTCAAAGCTAGCAATTTTCTCACAATTTTTCAAACTTTACAGGTGAAAAAACCAGTAAGAGTGAGATTGAGCTCCCTGATAAAAGCCACACAAGAGCAGAAACAAAACTGGGAGAGGATTCGAGGATCCCCAATTGCTCCTTCTCTGCAAGAAACGCACGCTCCTTTCTAAACCCCAAACAGAAATAAAAGATGGGAGAAGATTTATGGCAAATAAAACAGCCCTTTTATCCCTGTCTCAAACCACAGATTTTGGTTCAAACCCAGTGATTATGGGGAAAAAAAAAAAAAAAAAAAAAAAAATCACACTTCCACAGCACAGCACAAAACACTGGTAGATCCAAGCCCTTAAATGTCTTATTAGCAGAAATTGTTGCCTTTCAACTCTGTTTTCTCCTCACCCTCAGCAGCTCTCAGGAGATGCTGGCAGGTATAAACACGCTTTCTTTTAATTACAGAACTGCATTACTGCTGTAACTGATTCCCAGCTCCAGCAAATTATGATCAAGTGCCCATTGTGCATAACAATCATTTAATGGCCGACAAACCATAATAAAGAAAGCTTTAATAAAGAAAGCTGGAAACGCGCCCGAATTTTATGGCAGCGCACTCCAAAAGAAAGAGTTACAATCTGTATTTAAGATTAAGTGAGCCTTTTAATCCAGATGGCCAGAATTAAACAAGGCAGTGCAGGGAAATTTTGATCAAAAGCTAGTGCAACATGAAAGTCCCAAAATTCCCCCAGCAAACCACGGCTAATTATTTCAAACAGAGGCTGCACATTCACTTTGGATTGGGAAGAACTCCGAGGGAAATACAACAGGAGCATGTTGCTTTCTCTGTGATAACCCACTCATGCACTAGCTTTTCTATCGTAAAAGAAAGCAGCAAGAAATCTCCCTGCTGGCAGAACTGTTTGGAGAGTTAAATAATAAAATTTTCAAGGAGTTTGCAAAATAAATGAAATTATTTCAGATCAGCGTGCATGTAGCTTTAAGATAGAGCTGAGTAAAACTGAAGACACTGCAACTGGAATTTGGAAAGGTCCTTAGTTTCAGTATTGTGTTATTAACAGATGACACCCAAGTTTCATCCCAAGTTTGCTCCCCTCTGCTTTAACTCCCTTGGAAGGGCTGACACACTGCTCAGCACCAGTGGCTCTCCCCAAGTCATGTCCCAGTCAGCAGAGAGGCTGGGAGATTTCCCACTCAGCATCAGCGTTCTGGGCTTGTCCTCGGATGTGTGGGAACAGGCCCGTGGCTGCTGGCAGCATCCCACCCACTCCACGAGTTGGGACAGTCATAGCCCTAAACTGCTGAGTGCTTCTAAAGCCCTCCAATGATTCTTTAGTGACTAAAAAGCACAAATACCCATTTTTAGTAGAGCAATAAAGCAGCAAGAGGCTCTGCTTTTCAATGACTCTTTCTGCTGCTGGGGGTTTTGCAGAAACCCCAGCGTGGAGAGGTACACAAAGAAGTTGATTGCTCAGCTCCTCTACGATAAAAACATTTATCTTTTGCTAAGAGCTTTTATGTTGATGAAATAAAACCTCTGTAAAATTCATCAATTAATTAGAAATCATAGGGTCCTGCCAAGTTTGAACTTACACAAACCCAGCTTCACTTCACCTTCTAAAAACACCCAACGAGACCCCATTTTGGACACCTACTTTATTCTTGCTCTGATGTTTACACCCATTTCTTTGATCTTTTTGCTGAGGCCAAGCCAGTGCTGAACTGTGACATAAATCACTTTGTCACAGTCAGAAATACTGATGCAGACAGAAAAATAAGGAACCCTTGTGAGCATGTTTGTAACAGAGAGTGGGCAAGTCCCAGGGAATAATGTTGCTCCACAGCATCCTGCTCCCTCCCTGAGCCCCTGAACATCAGAGCAGCCCTGTCAGCTCTGCTTTCTGATGCTGTCCCTGTGCTGCTCTGGAAAATTGAGAAGTGATCTGGTTTCTTACACAGTGACTTTATGCTCTTGCAGAGTTGGAAGGAGATCACGGAATCTTTGATTTGTATTTTTTTTGTTTCATCATTTTCTGACAGCAGCAACCTTTGAAAGTCTGCCAGGCTCCCTTGAATGAGAAAGGACTGACAAAATCTGATCAGCCTCTGCACTGATGTCAGTACTGCCCATATTTATATTGCCTTATTTACGTGCACACACAGAAGGAACGTTCGCTCTCTCTGCTCAGCCACCTCCTGCTCCCAAACACACACCAAGAACTGCTGCAAGCACAAAAGCTGCCAGTTAATCTGCTTTTTTCTGTAAAAAACTGCAACATTTCCACCTCATGGATTAAAGGAGCTGAGGAAAAACTTGCTGAGAACATAAGTGACACACACAGAGGTTTGACAGAGAGGAAATTAACCCCAAACATCTGAAACGCCGAGCACCAGGTTCATCCTGGCTGCACAACATCTTTCAGTTTCTAAATGTTAGCATTTTCCCTCTGAGCTCTCCTCTGGGTGAACAAAACATTATTGATGTGACTCCAAATCAGCAAAAACACTGCAGCAACTGAGCGTGAGCTGAATCACAAACTGTACTTGTGGTGATAACAGCATCTGCTGGATTATTTGCAGATTGAGCAGCAGAAAGCAAATCCTGTGCAAAAGCAACAATGGGCAGGCAACTGCTGCTCTCTCTGGGACAAGGAGCAATCCAGAGATGTTCAGTCCCCCTTATCCCAATTTTACAATCAAGCATCTTGTGCAATGTCAGGGTTTCTGCTGCTGTGTGCATGAACGGGGCACTGCATCATTGTGCCAGGAAAATCAGAACTGTCACTCCCAAGGGTTTGGGACAGGGGAGAAGCCAAATCCAATGGAACTGTGACTACAGTCAACTATTCAGCAAAAACAGCCCTGAAAGGAGAAAAGTAAAACAAAGGAAAAATCACACGTGAAATTTATTAATGAAAGACACAGGAGGAAAATCTAACTGAGGAAAAGAGATCAGAATTGCCAAAACAAGATGCAAAAAGAAGGAGAAAGCAGCTGGCCTGAACTATTCCAGCTCTTCTTCCAGGACTGGTGGAAATCAATGGAATATCAGTCAGTCCTGTGTCTGCACTTGGGAACTGGCTCCTGCTCCAAAGCTCTGCTGTCTCCGCTGTACAAGAGAATTCTTAGGATAACTAAGTTAAAAATTACAACATACCACACTGAAATAAACACTGGAGAACAAATAATTATAAAACAGTCATTAAAATGCCCCCCCAAATCAATGCATTATTTATTTGTGGAATGCCTGCAATTGTTTTTTAAGGGAGTCATAAAAATTCCTCACTCACCAGGAGTCTGTTCATGAGGGCAATGAATTTCCAGAAAACCCGATTTTTTTTATACAACTCAAGAGAAATATTTTTGGATACAAACTTTAAAAAAAATAGTGCTTTAACACTACTAGCTTTATTCCTTAAAATGAACAAAGACTTGCCTGCAATGTAAACAATGAAAATAAAATTAAAAAAAGGAAGACCACAAGTCTTGTAACCTAAACACAATACCCATTGTCTGGGCTTCCCTGTTTCCATGAAGCACATCTGATTTTCATTCTGGATTAGAACACTCTGCTAAAATTACTAATACACTGGGATAAAACTTAATTTAAAATTTCCAGATGAACAACTTCAGCTCTGATCTGTGTTCTGTAAGTGAGAATTCCCATTTTAACTCCGGAACAATGATTAAAATCCAATATCGAATCCTAGTTCCAATAAGTTTTGATGACCTCAGAGAGAACAAACAGTAGTTTCTCAACAGAAAAAAACACCACATAAAACTCAGATCCACTGGCAGCTTTTGTCACTGCCTAGCCAGGGAAAGCTTGGCTCGTGGCCTGATATGTTTGCAATTCCAAGAACTTCCAGTATTTTCCTGTGAAGAGATACTCAATTGCCAGAGATAAAAACTCGACTTTAAATGTGCTGGAGTCGATGGTGAGAACAAGGATGACAAACTCCTCTCTGCTATTTCACTTCCTTGGCTCTTCTGCTCAATAAAAAACCATGGAGAGACCTGAGCTGGACAAAAAATGGGAATAGAAGGGGCTCCTTCTCCTTTTTGTTTCTGTGAGGGGGGTGCAAACAGATTTGGGAATGGTCAGTGATGCCAACATGCTCTGGTTTGTAATAAAAACACACAAGGAGCCCAACAGCAGCTTTAGCACAAAAGCTTCGGCACAAGAGATTCAGCCCAGCTTTTCCCTGTGCTCCACTCTTTCCTTGGAACTGGGGTGAAATAACAGCAAAACCTCCAGTGAAAAGTCCAGAAAGGCCTGTACAAAATCCTGACAGAAAAACCAGGGGCAGAAACTGATGGACTCACTAGTCTGAATGAGGGCACACATCTAATTCTGACAATGCAAATACAATATTTCTAAAAAAGGTATCTCAGGCCATCAGTATTCTGTGGACAGCCTTGAACTCCCAAGAAATTACATTATGAAGAAGATAAAGAAAAAACAAGATTAAAAAAGGCTTTTTAAAAAAAAAAATATAAATGTTAGTGTTTAAAGTGTAACTTTTGATGTTCAATTGTCAAATCTGGAGGTAACAGGCCTTGGCAAGAGCTGTGGATTAGAATAACTCCCCAGGCACACAGGGTTGAGGGAGGCTGCTGACAAGGGGCAATGGGCTGAAGGAATATTGCCCAAAAATGACTCTTAAATTACACCTGATACTCCACAGTCAGGAAAAACAGGTACTGACAACTTCTTATTGCTCAGTGGGGATGCAAGTATTGGGAGCTGCATGTTTGTACAAGAAGAATGGAAAATCAACCAGAATAGTAAATTGACTTTATAGGGAGAAGAGGACAAATGCTGGGCAAGGCAATGGTGCTGTGAGGCCAGCAAGTCACTAAAGGAACAAATGGAATAAAACACAGGACCTGATCCTAACCCTAAGTCCAGTCTTTGTAAAGACCAAATTTAAATATTTAAATACAATCCAAATACTTTTAAATATAACAGCACCACGGTATTACTGGTGCAATTCATTTGTCTAGCAGCTGTTTAAAATGGAAGTGTTTGCAAGCATAAATAGAATAAATGCTGCATTACTCAACCAGATTATTGTGAAAGAACAAAAAGACTGGAGAAAAATTATGGTGTTTTTTTTTAACATGACAATGTGCTCAGGGGAAAAGGGCCAGTAATGAACAGCGTTTTTTTAGAACATTCTGGTAGAAAACCAAGTCCATTATTGAGAAGTAAATTGTTTAGAAGCATTCCTATATCAACTCACAACTACCATTAGGACAAAAGAATACAAAAATAACAGGAAGCTTCAACTGTTGGTTCTGAGCGTTTACTGTGAAATAACTTGAAGTAAGTTTGCAAATCTGGAAGATGAAAAGATTAATGTTTTTATTTCAAGCCATGCAGATGCCCCCTTAAAATCCAACATCCAGAGGATGCAAAGGAGACATTCAAAGCGAGCAGGCGTGAACCAAACAGAAATTATGGATCACAGAGGACATGAGAGGAGAAGTGTTGGGATGCAGGGAAATACAAAGGAAGCAAGAGATGGGATTGAAGTAAGTGAATGAGACAGGAGGATTTCATCACTAAATTCACAGAAATGATCCATCTTGGAGAACTAAAGCAAAACTGAGAAAATGTTAAAAATAACAGGAACAGAGGAAGGTTTAAACCAAACTCTATTGGATGGGGCTGGAGCACTTTATAGTAAACTGGAAAAGCACAATAGGAGGATGGGAGGTTTTGAATGCTTAACAGAAAACATTTGTGGCCCATGAATGAAATAGTTCCAGCTCCCAGCAACAATGACAAAATTGTCACAGCAAAAGGGAAACCAGGAAAGTACTTAGGAGAAAAAATAATAGCAGTGGTTTGCATAGCAGTGACATCTGTGACTGTGTCAATCCAGGCACAATGAGAGACAGAGAGCTGTCTTCATCCAGCTTTAAAAATACCTCTGGGTGGGATACAGAGAGAAAAATGAGCTGAGGGCTTGCAGGGCAGGGGAAATCCCAACTCTTGGGCTTTGTGGACCAACAGATTTTTCCTAATTGTCACTAACATATAATCTAGGCAAGAGATTATTGCCATTCCTCCCTTCTGCCCTCCAACTCTCTGACATCCAGAACAAACAGATTTTTGCACGTTAAAGTTTCGATTCTGTGATGTCCCTCACAGCATGGAACGAGAAATCCTAAATTAAAATATTCCAGTGCCACTTGGACAAGGGGTTTTGAGAGCCAACACTTCAAACCAGGCCACCCTTCCCACACGGGTGGCTCTGCAGATGCTGCTTTACCTCCAAATGGTGACAACACCACACATTCCAAGCCTAATTTGGGTTGGTTTCGTTTCTAACCTGCGCTCCTGCAGGATCAGGAATGATCCTCTGGGCTTCCCCACCTCCGTTTCCTGGGATTTGGAGTGCCCTGGTGAGTCCCACAGGGATCACACCACACAGTGTGTGAGGCTCCTGAAAAACCCCTCATTTGGTTTTTCACCTGGCTCCTCATTCTGTAACCCCCATAACCCCAGTGTGCTCCCAGGAGTTCACACAGCTCCTGCAAATCCTCTGGAATGTGCCCAGCTTGTCACCCCACCAAACTACAACATGCACCTGGGTCCCTTGTACTCTCTCTCTCTCTGCTGTACCTACCCAGGGAGTCTCTCCACAGCCCCACGAGCAGTATTTCAAAAGGTACAAAGGACAACAGGTATGAAAAATTACAGGTTTGACTCTGCAGGGGAATGATTTATTGATGCTGAGAGCTTAATTTAGTAATCAGGCACTATCTGAAGAGGAAAAAAAAAAAAACAAACCCACTCGGCCCCAGAATAGTTAGATGAGGAAGCTATTCCATCTTTTGATGTAGTTTTGTCCCAAATTCAAAGTTAAAAAGACTGGGAAAGAAGTTATCCAATTCACTGAAATCCAATCTCATTCTGGATTTCACCCAGGTCTGTACCTCAAAGGCAGAAGGGACTTAGTCATATTTTTTACCTAACTAAATTCCTGAGTCACATTGCAGAGGGGAGAGTCAAAGGGAACACAAGAACGATTTCTGCCATTCCATGTTTTCTCTTTATGGTATTGCTTGTGAGGAATTAATGTTGTAAGACTATTTCAAAACTTGAAACCCTTTCATCATTGATTATGGCTCATTTCTCATTCAGACTCACATTAGTACCCACAGCACTAATTCTGCATCGTGGCATCAAGAGCAAATGATGACTGCTGAGCTAATCTTAAGAAAGCAATAAATAATTTGCAATTAATCATCTGTTAAAACAATAATCCTTTTGAAACATCTCTGCAGTGCTACGGACTTCATGCAATGGGATGAACGCAGCTGCCTAGAAAGTGTTTCTGGATGTCACAGCACTCTCTGAGCTGGGTTTAGGGAAACAATGTCAAAACGCTGCCAGTTTTACACAGCTGAGATTAATGAAATGATCAAATGGATGTGAGATGCACTGAACTCCTAATTCACGTAGAAAAGAGACCTTGCAGCAGCCCAGCACACCACAGAGCTGTTACACACCTGCATTTCCTCTCTAATTACACTGCCCGTGACTAAGTTTGGCGGGGAAAAAAGCCAATTCCAGTCCTTTGTTTCTAAAACCACAATTCCCCACTTGCCCTTGCCTTGCTCAGACCCACATGAAAATTGCTGTCACTCCTCCTGTGCCTCCTCCTCCCACCTCTGCAGATCCCACGGCCCCCAGAAAGTTTCATCCCAGAGATCCAGACCATCCCCAGCAGCTCAGGCCGTTTTCTCCACCACAACCTCAGGAATTACAAGTCATTTCAGAAATAAGATCTTGATCACATCAACTCTGATGCACCCCACTGCACTCATTAAGCTTCATTTCTCTGTGCAAAAGCTGGATTTATTACTTTCTGTACATTATCCAGCAATTTGGAGACCTAAGGAATGCTCCCACAAAATTCATCAGTTGCTCAGCGTCAGTTCAAAGCTGTCAAACCTGCTGATTCATTTCATCAGCATTTACTGTGCTTCATTAATTCTAGATCTAAATGTTTTCAACAAAATAATGAAGTTATATATAACTCAAAGCAGCAGCACCAATAAATCCTTCAAGCCTTTGGCAACTCCTTTAATCCAGAGTAATCATGTTTCCTTGTATAACAAGTCTTGTGATGTCTGTAATAGCATCTCACTATAGTAACAGCAGCCTTCATGTTAGAGTTCTCTTGCATGCCTCGAGTATTAATCAGATCCCAGATTTAAATATGAAATTAGAGAACTCTTGATACTCTTCCTGAAACAGATATGCCAATCAGAGCCTCCCCACCCCCCCAAATTTAAAACAAAGTCCAATAAAGATCAGGCCTGCGGAGTTGTTGATGCTGGAGTCAGACACTGCAGTTTGTTGGTTATTGCTGTTCTTTATTACCTCATCCCTTCACATTACAATAACAACTCTACATAGTCTCTTCTATAGGCACTTCTCTCTGCCACAAGCTCTTTTCTTCCGCTTTTAACCAGAAGAGAGTAAAGAAAAAAACTCACCAGAATGAAGGATTGCAGACTTCATGCTAGAGCTGAGAGTATCATTCGCCTTTGAATGAAAAGGACTCAATGATCAAAACATTTATTCTTCAATTTAGAAATTTCTTAATGAAAACAACATTCTTCTATTTCGTAAGTGACCTTAAATCCTAGCAATTTTCCAAATACACAGACTTTCTTTCTAGTACTGTCCTGAAAACTCCTGCAGCATCCTCCAGCAGCTCTTACTCACAGGGATGTTACTACTGACCAACCTTGCTTGAATTTATCTCACTTTGCAGAAAACTTTGTGACCTTTACACCCCAACTTAACTAAATGATATTTAACAGCATTACTTCCTTTTCCCAAATCTCCCATAACCATCCCTAATGTCCACCACATAAAAAGAAAAGTCACAGTCAGCTCCTTGAACTTTATCGACATGTTTGGCTATAATCAAGATTTTACTTTGTTGAGCAATCCAAATATAATCTGCAGGCACAAATCTATGAATTAAACAATATTAAATTGCATCTTACATGCATTCAACAATTGGATCCAATACTAAAGTCTGGATTAAATCCAGAAAGCAGAAGTATCAAATAAGTAGCCCCAGCCAAGGCTGAAGCTGTAATTCCAAGACAGGCAGGCTTTGAGGTATTTCATTACCCACCTAAAAATGTGAGCTTGTGTTTTACAGTTTGGACTCGCTCCAAAGGCTGTCCCCAGTTAATCCAGGCCTGCCTTTGGGGAGCCCAGGACAGCTGGAGAGGATGCTGCCCGTATCAATATCCGTGTGATGGATGTGTGCTGGCAGGCTCGGGCAGCAGGCAGAATTCAGGAGAGAATTCTCTCACAGGAGCCTGCCTGTTCCACTGGGGCAGCAGAGAAAATCTGCAGCGCTGGGAAAGCAGCCCCAGACCGGTCTTTAGAGCACTGCCAGGGCTGCCCACAGTGGGACAGCTAAAATAGCACACCCAGCACTCCCTCACACACAAAAGCTTCAACAGAGGCTCTTTAATTCTTCCTCTGAATGAACCTCAGTCATTTACTTCCATATTTCTTGCAGTGAACCAAACTCATGCAAAGAAGTTTCTTTTAGAGGCTGGAAATAACATCTTACTTTGCATTTGCATCTTCTCTGCCTGTTACCCTTTTCAGATCTAGTAAGAATTAAAATCCAGCCTCAGGTTCATGACTGCCTGTCCCTGAAAAGAAGCCCAAGGTATCAGAATTTATTAGATACGAGCCTATTGCCTGTGGAGGAAGAGATTAAATGAGTTTTAGTGCTTGAATTACTCTTGCAGAAAGGTGAGCACAGCACTCCCAGGTACAGCACCACCAGTGTTTTCACAGGCACCATGTGTGGCAAAGGCAGATCCAGAGATTAGCACACATAAATCACTCACCCAGGGAGGAAAAAAAAAAGCCTCCCCAGTTGCCAGCTAAGACAACCAACACAAAAATGCATGTTTTTACAGGGGCTATTCAAAGAAATAGCTTTAGTGGGAAGAATGAGTCATGGGCCAGCAAGCTTCACACACTGCAGCTACTCAGAGGGAGAAGACAAAGGGAATTAGGACTTAGATGATTATTTTTTTTTTAAATAACCAAGAAGCATTACCAAAACCAGCTGCTGCACTGTAATACTTCTAAATAGCTTTGCTATGCCTTCATATTCTCTTCCAGTAGTAGTTTTCTCTTTCTCTCTCTAACTTGCATTTGGGTTTGCTGTTGTTGGCACACTGTCTCAGTAGACATTAGACAAATAAACTTTTCAACAACATAAAGGCTTTTAAAACTGTATCTCTTAACCCCTATCCCCTTGAGAGGGTGGAAAGTGATTGCTTAATTCTTTACAGGTTTACTTGTGCCTCCCTTCTCCCTTTCTGTGACTGACTTTCTTTAGTTACCAAAAAATAAATAAGCCTCTTAGCCGTTATCTCCACCTAAATCACAGTTTGTATCTTTTCCCTAACCATGTATTTTTTTGGTTATTTATTGATTAGCCTATTGGATTTCACACTTGACTTGCAGGGGATTAAATGCACTGTCTGGTGGGCTTGAGTCAGTACTTTACAACTACAGGAATTTATTTTGTGTATAATAAGTACTTCAACAGAGCCCTTATTTTCAGATGACAAAGTACTGATGTACTTGCACACACAGAGTTTTTCTCCAAATTTATTTCCAGAATCTCACAGCCTTAATGTCATTCCAACTAGACCAGTTTTATGATGTTTACTTTTGTGTTTTAACTGGAATAGAGTCCATTCGCCTCTTGTATTAGAGAGGCCTGTGCCATTAAAGAGCCACTTTGCAATATTTTACACTGCAAGAACCAGACAACATCTGCACATACACCTTCCTACACAGAGATGGCAGCAGAACTGCTACACACAGACTCCAGATCAGCTCTGGGAGCTGATCCTTATCACATCTTAGCCACAAATTTCCTTCCTACCAGGGCTTGCAGCTCAACCCAACTTTTAAAAAGTTCTGTTGTTACATTTCCAGGTCTGGCATTTTCCCCTTTACCAAAACCACTCCTATTTATCCAGTAAAACTGCATTATTTTAAGGTTGCTGTGTAACAACTAAACAACTAAAAATCATCACCACACCTGTAGAATAACAAAAAGCTTTCCTGTATGTGAAAATAACAACAAACTCAGTAACTCATAAACAGCTTTGGCTTTGTGAAATATCACATGTAGGAACAGCTTTGGTGTCCCAGACTCAACACTACAAAATGCAACAACTCATCACTAATTTGAAGCACATTATTTAATCCCTAGAGTGGGGTTTTTAAAGGTTGAGAGACCAAGAAAACAGAAACTCATCCTAAAACTTTTTTTTTTTAATGCTATGCTCTCCAAACTTAAAAGTGAGACACTTTCCTCTTGGCTAGTTTTTTATTTTATGTATAACAACGCAGACTTTTTTGATGTCTCTTCATGAGGTCAGGAACAACTTCCATTTACAATTTACAAGATGTAACTTTCCAACTAACTGGACCTTAAATCAACTAAAAGAAGTCACTGCTAAGGAAAAATTAGCACTGAAGCGATAAGAGAGAACCAATCCTTATCTTCTCAGGCACAAAGTGGCTCATCTTGGAACCACATCTGGGTTTTAACTACAGCATTGGTCATTAATTTTTATCACTCCTAAGCTATCAGGTGGTTTCTCCAGGAATCCAGCCAATTCTACAAAAACAACTATGTTGCATGGCAGATTTCAGCTGGAAGCCAAGTCTTAATGTGTTCCAAAAAAGCGTTGGGAAAAGGAAACTTCAGGAGAACCTGAACTACAGTAAGGGAAAGGAAACACCAGCACTCTGCAGAGATGTTCATTAAAGTGCAAATACCAGGAAAATATTCAAATGGAAAGAGAGCTCAGGCCAGTAAGAGCTAGGTTAGTATTAATTTTAAAGGCTACTCAAATCTGCCTGTTTTATAAATTAGTGCCAACCAAAATTCAGCCAACAATATCTGCATTACAGCAGCAACGTGGATGAGAATCTTTAAACACTCACGCTGGTAAAATTATTCCATAGTTCACAAAGGAAGAAACCCTAAGAGACAGTGAAAATTTCAGCTGAGGAGTAGTTCACAAACCGTTTTCCAAATGAGATTTCCACAGAGGAGCATGTCTTAAAATTGATGTTCTGTTCTTAAAAGTTGTGGTGCTTAATTTCCTGTGTGAATTAGCAACTACTGGCATTAAAGAGAGGCTGTGCTAAATCCCCAGGATTTTTCAGCAACTCTTCACATTGCAATCCACTTCATTTATGACCATTTCCTAGTTCCACCTATATTTACAGGAAAATCAGCTCCAAAGTGGAAAAGAAGCCACTGCTGTTTGTGCAGAAAGGTTTTGTGGTCTGAATCAGATGCTGCCAATAACAAACCACCCATGCACTTGGGGGATGTGATAATTGACTGCATGGCTTCAGCCTGACAGGAATGCCCTCAGAGAAGGCCGGGAGATGCTTCCAGAGGAAATCTGGATTGTCGGGAGGAGGCAAACACGGGTAACAATGAAATACTCTGGTGGGCTCCAAGATGACCAGAGCACATTAATCCCTAATAAAGTAACTCAATTAACACTTGATGGAAGGCTGAGCCAGCCCTGCCCCAAGACATTCACAGCACCTCTGGGTAAGGCTGCAACAATTGGTGTTTATTGAAATCTGGCACTGATTTGTCCAGCAGCAATTTTCTTTTTTTAATTTGAATGATCTACAAGGGCTCATATACTCTTGGACTGAGAAGCACATTGTAGAATTTATGTTCTTAATTAGAAGGAAAAAGTTCATCAGCATGCTTGTCTGTGTTGTGTAATTTCTTATTCTTCACATGAGAATAATAGAATGCATCTTGAACAGTCTATTCATTCTTCTTTGTGACAAAGAATATTGGAATGGAAGAGATTTGATCCCTAAATTATTTTACTTCTCCTTTACTGGAGATTTTTCCTTCAAAAGAAAAGGAGTCAACAGAGTTTGAAAATCTTTCTAGAAGAGAATTGCTTCCCCAAAATAAAGATTTTGCAGCTTCAGCATAGCAGTTCCCTTCAAAATTTTGGGATGCTGTGTTCATCATTAGCAAAAATTACTCTAAAACCTTAAATAAAGTACAATTTAATATCATTTACTACCACGGCACAAATCAAAACATTACTTCATCAGTTCAAATACTCCCTGTTTAGGTACTGATCTAATGAGGGCAATTAAAATGAGTCATAAAGAAAAGTAGTGCACCTTTGCAATGCTACTGGAGGTGGAGTTCTTATGAAAAGAGGAAAGCCCAGAGTCCCCTTGGGAGAGAACAGCTGATATTGATCACCTGCACTGATCAGTTCTGATCAGAATGAGGAAAACCTGTAGGAGCCCAGAGTGCCAAGAATATTTCTCTGCCTGTTTTTAAGGGTTCTTACCCCCCTGAACAACACTGGTTTAGCTTCAAACCTTGGAAAAAATTACCAACGGTCAGACAAGAACTAGAAAATACAGTGGTGTGAATTAGCTGATAGACTACTATGTAAGACTGTCACAGGGTGAAAAATTTAGAGGTTTTAGGCTTCTCTTTTTAGTACATAGATAAGAGTAAAAAATATCAAAATGGAGGATTGTTGTTCTCTAAACCTTCTTCTCCTCCTTCTACTACTCCATATTTTGCAGTAAAAGTAGTTTGGAATGATTGGATAGAGAATTCCACAGTTCCTGCCCGTGTTACTGAATAATTGGTAGGAAAGTGAAAATAATGTACATTTTTAGTAACTACTGGTTAAAATATCTTTAAAAGGCTGTGTAAATCTTGATAGAGAGTCTTCACTCCTGCTTTTCTGTGCTCTGTGCTGTACCTGGGTCACGCTGGTGGCTCTGTTCCTCTGATAAGACTTAATAAACAACTATCTGGAAGCATTGAAACTCAAGGAAAAATCTCGGTTTATCTCTCAAACTCCCTGCAAGGACTTTTCAGCAAATTCTCTCCCATCAGGAGGGATTTGATTTATGGCACGGTTCAGTGTCAAAAACCAACCAGGAATTACTGTCTGCAGAAGCTTCATGAGGAACACAGAATGCACATGAAGGCTGCTGCAGTTTCACTGCAGCTGAAGGTACTGAGGGCTTGCCCAGGTTTTTGCTGCAAAGCTTCTTCCCCTCACATAAAAAGTGATGAGATAATAAATTTATTCCTAATAGCACTTTCCATTTTATAGTTGCACGATATTTACTGTGAAATTTTACACAGAGATTTAAACTCTATCAGTGTTTTGACACTATGACAGCAATTCAGTTAAATACATGAAAAAAACCCCATATTAAATAACAGAATCTGTTGCTAACCCAAATGCCATTATTCCATTTCTTTCAGTGGGTTTCTTTTCCATAGAGTTGACATTTCACACAAAAATGATAACTGGCTACCAGCCAACTGTCCTTCCCTTGGCTCCAACAAAATAAAGGACTGCACAAGCCCCTCCCAGCCCTGAAGGGACAAACACACATTTACTCAGATACATCATGAACCAGGAGTATTTGTGCACATCACTCACTGATGTAAGGCCCAGGAAGAGCATTTCAATATAATGACTGATAATAATTGAAGTTATCAGTGAAGGTATCAGGGGAAAGACAAGGAGCTCATGTTTTGCCAGCAAACAGAGGCACCACTTCACAGGTATTTCTAAACCCTTCCCAAAGCAGCAGAAGGTATCTGCTAAAGCCCAGTGTGGGGCTTGTCCAAAGGCTGGAAAACTCAGTTTGCAGTGTTGTGTGTTGATGTAACAATTACCCCTCCTTGGCCAAGTGTCAGCAGTGAAATCCCACGTTCAGCAGAGCCCTGTGTGAGGGATACATTGATTAAATCTATTTTAGGCATGGAATCACCCAGCACAGTCACCCCAATGCAATGCAGATTTACTTATATTGAAAATCTCCTTTCTCACTTGGATTGTGCTCAGCACAGAAAAAATTTACCATTATTCAAAGATCTGGGGAACACTGCTTGGTGAATGAAGAGAAATGATGACACTAATTGACATCATGAGAAAACTCAAAAACAAAAAACCAACCCACCTCCTGAAAGAAAACAAATTAATCTCTTAATCTCTTAAGAAAGAAATTCCAGGGCAGGCCTGAATCTGTCAAAATGAATTTCTCCTGAAATGCACCAGATTAAAAACATGAAGGAAAACAAAAGCTCACGCAGAGAAAAGTCTCAAATATTAATTTTGGGCTACCCATCAGTAATGATTTCTTTAGGAAGTTTTCATAACACCAAATAAAATTAAATTCTGAATAATACTTGGCTAACAGATAAAAATTGTCAAGTTACAGAAGTTACTGTTACAATATTGTTGTAGCTGGGTTTTTCTGTTTTGCTTGGGGTTTGGTTTTTTTTTTTTTGGCTATTCAAATGTTATTGTTTCAGCATCAAATACACTGCATAATACAATGCAGAATCAGAAACAAGCAGGATATTTTTAATAGCAAAGCACACTGGAAATTCTGAATTTTCTTCCAAATTTGGACAAGCACAAAGTTCCTTTTTAATACCAGCTGCTTATTCTACAGCCTTGCTCCTCAAGAAATGACTGAAAAATGGTCAGGCACAAACCTCATATAAATGCAGAAACATGATAAAATAGGGTTGTCTGTATTTTCTCTGAGTATCTGACTAGATTAAAAAAAAATCCTTTTTTTTTTTTTTTTCATTAATAAGGATAAGAAGGATTGTTTGGGATACAGTAAACCAGCACAGAAAAGGCATTTTGGAAATACCAAACAGGCCTCATTCAGAGACCACAAGAACTTGTCACAGAAACTACAGACACCACACTTTTTGTGAGAGACAGAAACTTGAAGTTCAACATCACTGAAGTAAAAGAGCACAGACACAGGACCTACCAGCACCCAAATCTGACCTTTACAATCACATTCAAAAACAGGAACTGTGCTCCAGATTTGATCTTTTTTTTCCCAAAGCTCTTTATGACCCTCTTAGATTGCAAGACTTCTACCCCTTCTTGTTTTTCAATCAGTCAGAAAACCAAGTGAAAATTTTATTTCTGGTGTGTGTTTTAGAATCTTCTTTCATCCTGATGGAAGCAGGAAGGGCAGTAAAGTATCCAAGTAATTCAGGAATTGAAATCCAGAGTAAGAAAAGTGTATTTACATTTGTGTCTTATTACAGAGAGAAATGAGTTGAGTGCATATCAGGAAAGCTGTGATTTAGGGTTAGGAAACTTTAGATTGAATTAGAAATTTTAGAGGAAAAGCATCTTCACAGCAGCAAACCCAACACCCTTTGGAGGGTTAATCTGGAGCACGAGGGGAGCACACAGCTGGGTTTAGGGATGCACTGAGCTGGAACAGTCCTGGGTAGCCCAGCCAAGCTCGGACCTGGAAATTATTCACTTTTCTGCTTCCAATTCCACACCTCCAGCCCCTGATTAACAACCCAAGGATGCTCAGGCTGTCTCTATTTTAAGCCCAGCCATTAAACTCCACTACACAGCGAGCAAGGGTCAAGTTTAAAAGTTGAGGTTCGCAGAAAGGAAACAAAGTGATGTGGAAAACAGAAATTCAGTGCTTCCATGAGCTTGGGCAGCTCCCCAGATGAACTGCATCCAGTGGAAACAGGGCCTGAGTGCTGACATGGGAGTTTCCCACAGCTTCCATTGGCCTTCAAAGCCAGGCGTGTCACCAGAGGCTCCTGCCCAAGCTGCACAGAAATATCTAACTGGGATTAAAAAAAAAACAAACCCCAAAATGTTCCAGAGACCCTAAATTAAAGCCAGATGTAGAAAGAGCAGATGCCTGAAATGTACTGTCAATCCAAGACAGGATAGAAAAGCTTGCCGACATTATTATTTATTAATTGTAATGCTAAGGAAGTCATGGAGAACATTTCTGATTTCCTGATGCAGCTCATGTTGAAGAAATAGGTGCTCTATTGACAAAAACCCTGCAACTACTATCAAATTTAAACCACACTAAATCTGTGTTAAAATATTTTGGTCAACAACACAGCCCTGGAATAGGAATTAAACAGTGCAAATAAAAAAAGATTTTCACTAAGTGAAAAGTCTCCCATATCTTACTGCAAATTGTATTCCTTAAATCTGGGCAACCAAACTCTGAGCTAATAATGTGGGGGGAGTTTTCATGGAAATTCAGGCCATCCAAAAATGGTGTGTTTAACAGTCACTCCTACGGAACGTGCACAACTTATCCAGGTTCTCTTTCAGGCAAACTCAAAACTTAGAAGCAAGTTCTCATTAAAGCACTTTTACACACACATCATGAAAGCTGCTAAGCATTTAGGTGAATTAAAAATAAAAACTAATAATAAAAGAGGTTCAGTGTGTGATTGCACTGAAGAGCAGCATGACAGTCTTTCTGACCACAACAAAACACTCTTAGTGAAATGTTCAATGAAATGCTCACGTTTTAACAGTGAACCTTTTAAAAATCAGCACAAGATTGAGCAGTTCCCCTATCAGATGCAGGTTTATTAATCAAATATCAGGGATTTTATATATGGAATTACAAGCCAATTATGATGTTACTGGGTAAATATAAGGTTGGATGACATCTAACTTTACAAGTCTATTTTCTTTATAGTTCTGGAATAGCACTGGACACATTTTACTAGACAGGAGGAAAGGAAAATCTGCAATTACCAGAAGCCATTTTTATGGTCTCCAAACACACCAATAATCCACAAAATCTCTCTGAAGAGTTTGAGTGGAGAAAGGCAGATAACTTCCTACCAGAAAAATGAAATATTCCCATCACAAACCAGGCCATACACACCTGATGAAACCTCTCACTGCTTTTGCTGCAGCCTTTAGAATGTCACAAGAATATCTCAAATCAAAGGAGCACCAATCTTAGCAAATCTATCTAATGGCTCCATTTTAGGGAATACATTCTGCCAAGAGCAGCTTCAAAGCAGCCAGAAACCCAAAAAACCATTTTTGCAGACCTCACACTCCCCAGCTGCAGCGTGAGAAAAAGGAGCTCGAAATACAAGAGAAAAGGAGCTCCAGATACGAGAGTAATTCCACAGAAAAGATATTAAAAGCACTCTCTTGTGCACCTAAAAAATATAAAAATTGTCCCAGCTGATGAACAGAGACTTGTGGAAGACCACAAAACAACCTCTTTGTTTTTCAGAGCCAGCAGTGGCAAAATGTAACAAAAAACTGGCTTTTAATCCAAAGCAAGCAGGAGTAATCCAGGATCTACAAATAATCTGTCAGCCCTTGCCATTCATAAACACAGATTCATCAATAGATTGGTTAACCCTGCTAAAAGAGATGGATTTTCCCAAAAATACAGCAATCCTATAGGGAAGAATCAAGAAAGCTCCCTGGTTTTATGGTAGTTAACCTAATTTGAAAGCATTAGCTCTGCAAATACTTTGTATGTCAGATTTTCCACCCCGAGCAGTGATTTCACTGCATAAACCTCACTAAAGAACCCCAGGATTTTTGAAAGGATGCTAATTCTGGGTTTTAAGCTAAACTTTGACATCAGTAAGTCGCACTAAACTCACACCAGACTCTAGATTTTGTAGAGAGTATCTAAAATTTCATTAACAAACACCTGTACACATTCTGAAGCTGAAAAAGGGATTAATACCTGCAAAATAATACATTACTAACTAATTGTAATTGGTTTTACATTTTCCATTAGCAGCCTAGACACTAAAAGCCAGGGCCTGGCAATCAGACTTTAATTATTCTCACTATTAATGAGTGGCACACATTAAAGGGTGCTTGTTTTCCCTTCTTGGATCCCTCTCACATACATATATATATATTTAAATTTTTCCTAGGTATGACCATGCTGATTTAAGAATGCATTAGGTATTTTACCGTTCACATTTCCAGCATCTGCTTCCATTATTTTCAAAGGCTAAAACATGAAACAGAGAGCCAAGTCATCGTTATCCCCCCAAAACCTTATTAAGCAACACTGTGGAGCCCTTTCCAGCTGAAAAAACAGCTCCAGCACTTGCACAGGCTGCAGGGACTGAACAACCACTTCTCAGAGCCAGCTTCAGAAACATCCCTGGGATACAGCCACGCCAAGATTCAGTTATGATGTAGAAGGGGAGAGATATTGGCAGAGGGGGGAAGGAATACAAATCATTGTTAAAATGCAGTATTAGGGCAGAGATCTGTTTCATTTTTTAAGGAACACGCTCAGTATCACAACTCAGTATTGAGTTATCAGCAGTGCTGCTGCCCATGAGGTCAAACACACCCCAGTTTCTTCCCACATTCCATTTTCTGTCACTGGGCAAGCAAACAGCATTGTTTGCCCCATATTACAATCCATCAAGCAGCATAATTACATTTTACTTGACCTAAAATTGCAGTTGATTTCCTCACACCACATAACACAAGCCACTTGCTTCCTTTAAAAGTAATATTTAAGGACTCAGATCCAGAAAGTGACAATGAATTAAAGAGAATGTCTAAACCATCGTGTCAATCATTCTGTAAATCAAATACCACAGCTTGATTCTATCAGCGATTCATTTGACCACATGGTTAATTCTTAAGATCCAAATTTTATTTCCTTACCTCAGCAGCCTGTGTCTCCTGGTGTAATAAAGTTAGACCTGTCAGGTCTTCCAAGAAGGAATGTGAAGAATTAAAAACTTTAGCTAGGAAATTGAACCCTTCTCGTTCATACTGGTCAAGGACCTGCCAAATAAACAAACAGAAAAGTACTTCAAATACAATACCCCAAATCTGATTCATCCTCATAGTTGGCTCACAGAATAAAGGCACAATCTTTCTGGACACTCAGAAAATGACTGGATATTGCAAACAGGTAAAAATGACAGAGAACAGAACAATCATTTTCCCCAACTCAATTTCTAAAGCGAGGAAAGGTGGAAGTAAGAGGGAAGAGAAGTGGGGTTTAAGATCTCCTGGTTTAAATATATTTTTAAGCCTAAAAAGAGACAGATGATACAGCAAGAAGGAAAATTTGGCTGCAAAGCCATGAAAGGAGCATTTGAGTTCCACAGAACACAGTAAAAGCCTGTTCCAGGGTATCAGTTCAGGGAAAGAACCATGCTGGGACAGCCTGGAAAATTCCCCGAGTAGGTGTCCAAGCCCAACATCCTCCCAGTCTCCAGAGATCCGTGGTTCTGTGCTTGCTGTATCTTAAAGTAGGCTCTATTTTTCTGCTTTTATTTTCCCAGTTTATCTTTCATTTGGACAATCTTAGAGGCTCCTACAAGAACTGTGAGGTTTTAGCTTATGCCCCTCTCAACCCCTGAGCATGAAGAGCTTTATTTGAGCTTCAGATGAGGATTTGCCAGGCTGATTTCAACCCAGGGGGATGGAGATTGAGGGAAGAGAAGATAAATGTCAAACATGAACACAACTCTACACGTTTTGTGACAGCAGGTAGTCAGAAAATATAAGGAACTTATGTCTGAGCAATCCCAGTATCCATTGTTTCCTTATTTTTGTTCCAAGTTCTGGTCATTTAATGCCTCGCTCTCAGAGATGAAGCAGCTGAGCTTGATGCATTCCAAACAACTTTTCCTACAGAACTTCAGGCAGCAGAGCAGGATGTATGCAGGGACCTCAAAGCCACACAATATTTAAATAGAAAGGAGCAGAATGTTTGACAATGGAGACAGAGAGGCAGAGGAAGGATCACCAGGATCACCCTGGATCCAGAAGAGGCAGGATTTTCACAAGAGTGGAAATAGTTCCTTTAGAATTCATCAAATCACAACTTACTCTCAACAATCTCACTCTTTCCTAGTTTGACAAATCCTAATGGTCTCAAATACACATTTCATTGATAAAACTGTGGGAACTTGCACAGCCCAACAACATTCTTCAGCAAAACACATCCAGTGAGCTTTTCCACTGAGTCCTACAGGAATTCAAGCTCATTAAAAAACATATTTATATTTAGATGAGAGAATTCTAAGTTTATCGTTAAAAATAGACTGGGATCCTCACTCAGACCGTCATGCAAAGCTATCTGGTGCATACTTGGATATCAAAAAACACAAACAGAAACAACTGAAACACAACTGTGGAAAGGAAGATGTGGGAACTCGTGCCTTCTGATCAATGCATCAGTATGACTTTGCAGAAGCTTTTTATTGTTTAAAATACACTCCACTCCCACATCTCACAACTTGACATCATACCCTACTTACACACTTTGCTTAATTATACATTCTACCTACTTATCTTATATTACTTATACATATCACTCTACTTACACATTTCCTTACTTACACTTTTTACAACTTCTACATAACACAGTACTTATGTATTTTACCCACTTATACATGTTACTTTACTTACACATCTTACAACCTTTACATGATACTCTACTTATACATTTTACCACTTATCCATAACACAGTAGGTATACATTTTGCAACTCCTGTGTATGAGCTCCCACATTGCTGGATTGGTTTCTCTATTCCGTCCATGAGCTCCACACACACTTTTCTGATAATATGATTGGTTTTAATCTAGTGCAGCACAGTCCTTTTTTACCTATTCCTTGCTGTCTTGGTATTTAGTTTTTCAGCTTCTTCTTTCTCAATTCTTTCCCAATTTAGCACAGTTTACCTTTCAGTCCTCGATGAATTCCTGAGGGCTCTAACAGGTGGGGCTCCTGATCCAGGCAAGCAGCACCAAGATGATGATGGCAACAAAACCCATCCAGTGCTCAGCAGCCAAGTTAGTCCAGGAAATCCAAACAACAAGCCAGCAAAGGACAGGGAGCAGATAAAAACCTGTCCCTCTTCTCCCCTCAACCCTTCGGACTGGAGCTTAAAAACCCTCCTGGGGCTGATGAGCTGCAGCTGAAGGTGGAAAGGCCAGGTGAAGCTCGTGAGGGTAATTCCAGCCTGGTCCCACTCTGAGGGCTCTAAGAATAGCTAAAGATGGTTTGGCTGGGGCACACTATCAAGTTTCAAATACCTTACAACAGAGAGACAGATGTAGGTGATTATCAAACACTTGGAGCCTTCTTGACCACACTTACTCTTCTAAAACAAACAAAACCAGCACTTCATGTTCTCTTATTGAATCTACAGAAATTGTTCTTCATACTTTAAAGATTTATTTAGGGGTTTGGTGGATTTGTACAATGACTGATAAACATAAGCATAAATTAAAAAAGAAAACAGGATTTAAAAAAAAAACATTGGGAGCATTTCTTTGTATTTTCCTTGGTGTTTTTTTATTCCTGAGATAAACGAAGCAATGTGAATGTTCACAAGGCAATACAGAGAACTGGACAACTTCAGCATTCCATTTGGGATGCGTCCTCTCAATATTATCCACTAAATACAGTGGGATTGCACTGGGGATTGATACATTTAATGACTATTCTGGGTTTCAGAATTCTACTAGAACAACCCAAGTGCAGCAGTCTCTTGCATGTGGCTCTTTGTGGAGAACAGACACCAATTTCTAACCCTGGAGTGCGTTCACAGCCCTGCCAGTGGGAATTCCTCACACCAGCAGGGTTATCCGACGTGCTCCCGTTGCTGGAGTCTGGGGGAAGCACAACCCAGATTTTTGGGGATGCAGGACAGATCAGAGTTCATGGCCCCCTGAAACCATCCCCAGCCTGCACACAACGAAGCTCAGCCTTAGTTTAAGATATTACAGCACCTCAGAGAAATGCAGGGACAACAGCAGCGAGATATTTTGGTCCCTTCCAGGGGTAGAAGATGTAAACCACCTTAGGCTACGCAAATATTATGAGCAGAGCAGGGAATTGAGTGCAACCTTTCTATACACAGCTCGTCTATCAAGCAGCCCTTAAACCTGGCTGGGTTTGTTACTCAGAGAGCTCTGCTTTGATCCTCGCTCCCAAAAACCACGATCGAGCCTGGAGTGAGAATTTCCAGGTGCTGCTTCCTCAGTAAGTGCACGAGTCTGGAGTGCCAGGGTGCTGAGCATGAGGTGCCCTGGTTTATCTCAGAGATGTGCCCAGTCCCTGCCAAGGCCAGGCAGGAATTCCTGAGCTAACCCAGAGGCACCCTGACACCCCCAAGGTCCTGCACTGCCTGGGGATGGAGCACCTGGAACAGCTTTCATTAAATCCAGGAGCCCTTTGTGTCATCAGCAGCACGGACAATGCCAGGAAGTCTCCCATTAAGTGCCTTTTAAAGTATTAATATTAATAAAATATTAATAAGCTCACAGATGCAGGAGTTGCAGGTACATTATTTTTAGACTTTTTTGTTGGGTAGAACTGGGATACATTAATGTGACCAAATCTATTGCTATGGAAAGATTTCCACATTTATTTTCCCCCTGTAGCAACTCTGCTGTGTGGCAGAGACCCTCCATAGTGCCACAATGGCAAACTCAGGTTTGGGTAACAAATCTCACCACACACCCCGTATCTTAAAAACCTAAAGCACAACAATAAAGAACATTTTTTTCTTCTAGCAGCAACCACAGAAGCCTGAAAAGCTGTATTAAAAAGTGTACTTGCTGATTATAATGACTTGCTTTTTCGAATGGGGACAGCCTGCTGAATGGAAGTATTTGTTAACTAGTTTTAAATCCAGAATTCCAGCCAACAAACATCAGATCAGGGAGCCACAGAATCACCTGCAGCACCACATTTGCTGCCTGAGCAGGTACCATTAAAGAAGATATCCACTATAATGAAATCCTTTCAACACAGGCAGTGACTGGGAGAACATTTTGGCGCCCTCAGGGACTTTATTTCCCAGCTCAGATGATTAAAACTTTCCAGTGCCACAAAAGGGAGGAACTCCATTAAGCTGCCCACATCCAACCCTTCCTACCCAAATTCAGTAGCAGCTTTTCTCTGATAAATGGAACAGGGCACAGATTTGTTCAGCAGCCATTGAGCAGACCTCAGAAAGGAAAAAGAATGAGGCAAAATAATCTCAGATTCCTGTGCCAGGAGACCACCCAGGGAATAATCACACAGGAATAAAGCCAGTCTGGACAACAAATAGACACGAAAGAACTCGAAAAAATGTTTCCAGATTTAATAAGTGACTGATTTGTTGTTGCATGGAAAGGAAATTTTCTCCTATTTAATCATGTCCAGCAGAGCCCAAAGGCCCATGGCTGGCATGAATTTGCCTCTGCACTTCTGAACAATTCCCTTTGCTGCTGACACCATCCTTGGTCCCACTGTGATCCTCCTGAGGAATAGCTTTACAGGAGGAATGTTCTTGAGAGATGCTATAATTTTTATGATTATTGATCTCAAACCAGTTACTGTCTGACCACAGATGTAAAAAATCCCACCTGAACTCTTCCAGGGAATAAATATATCCCTCCCCAGTCATTCAGGGATGTGTCACTATGCAGCAATTCATTTTCCAAGCAGAAAAAAACCCAAAACTATAAAAGCACAACAAAATACATAATTCTTGCACCCAGCCTGGCAAGCTGGAGCAGGAAGGATTTATTAAGGAACTCATCCCCCCCTCACCTGCAGGTCGCTTGTCAGAGCTTAGGAGGAGAGCTGGAAAGCACCAATTCCTTCTGGATTTCATGGCTGCTACAAACACTGCCAGGAGAACCCACATTTTCACACCACCCTCTCCTGCCACATGCAAATCTCTCAGGTTGATGCCACAACCTTGCCTTCAGTCTCCATTTCACAGAGCTCTATAGTTGCTTTTCAACATGATGGCATTTTAACAGAACAAATCAAGCTGTGGATGCACATCATCACAACAGGACCAAATTCATGTACTGCCAAAACTTTCTGAGTAAATGATACCCAGTAACCCATCCTATGAGCAATCTTTTTATTCTGGCCTGTTTACTGAAGTTAAAAAACCCCCAAATCTCATGGCAGAAGGAAAAAAATACAGGCTTGGAGTAAAAGAACTTGCTTGGAAATGAGAAACAGATGTGCAGCCCTGGTGTTATATTCTTTTAAACAGCATTCTGCACAAAGAAGTCTCAATTGCTGGGTACAAAGACATTCAGAAAGAGAATCTGGCTCCAGGATTGCTTTATAGCAGAAAAGTTAATATCTGGGTAAGCAAAAACACAAAAAACAAGCTCCTAACCCAAAGAAACTGGCTACTGATGCAAAATTGGCTCTTGTTTTACTTCTGTCACATCAATTTAAAACTTTTTAACCAGTATTTTACATTTGGTTTGGCTTTTTTTTTTTTCTTTTCAAAGTCATTTGCATCTGTGGAGCTTGAAACGGTGCTGTTTACTTCCCAGGAAAAATAAAATAAGGACTGAATGCTACCAGATGGATTATTTACACTAAATAAGATTTCTACCCCCAAAACAAGAGGGTGCTGCACTTTACACTCTGCTTGGATTTAAACATTTCCCTCCCACAAATGGGGCAGATACTTCACTAAACATTTCAGAGTCCCAAAAAATCCCAATATTCAAGGTTCTGTTTACATCCAGGCCCATCAAATTTCTATTTTTGCACACTGTTCACTCCCTGGTTATCACAGGCTATGCAGAAAGGAGAGAAAACTACTGTTCACTCGCTGAAAAGAGACATTTGGAAAATAAGACAGACATGAAAAAGTCTTGCCAGTTCCACTCTTCAAAATTCAAGGTATCTGCTGTTAAAACAGCAAATTTAATGAAAGACAACAGTGCTGTGAAGAATCCTGAATGAGAAGAGAATAAGCTGAGCCACTGGGACCTTGGGCACTGCTGATATTCAAAATTTGACCACACAGCCATAATTCTGATTTCCTTAAAAAACCCCTCATTCCCAGACTCTTGCCTTTTCACAAAGCTCTCAATTTTTATTGCCATTTGATCCTAAGAAGTCATAAAGCAAAGCCAAATAAGCTGATGCTGTAATACAGCTGTGAAAAAGAAGGCAGTAAAATTGCACTTTTCTGAGGATCATGGAATGATTTTTCAGGGCCTCTGTTCACGGGGTTGGAGCAGGCAAGTCTGACAATATTGCATGAAAAAAAGATAATACTCCAGGAATTGCCCCAAATGTGTGTGTGAATGGTCACACACACTTGTGCACTCACACATGATTAAGTTTTGAGAACAAAGTTGTGCAGAAAGCTGTGCTCCAGGTGTGCACCCGTCAAGGCCATGCTGGAAATACTGGAAACTTAGAAACCACAAGGCAAAAATGGCATAATTTTGGGCTCATGTCCAAATCATTAAATCACCCTATGCATATACACAAGTCTCTCCTTTCCTTCCCATAATCAGTACTAAAAATGAAAGCAAATCAGTATAAAACCTTAATTAATCCAAGTACAATGTGCTGGAAAATCATTTAAGGAAGAGATTGCTGTTTTAATTTAGAGTAGGAAAGGGGTGATACAAATGAGCTTTTCCTGTTGCTACTTCCTACCCTGACTTTGAATTGCAATGGATGGAAAATGGAGAATTAACTTACTGAAGAATCAGCTCTGAAGGATTTTTTTAGCTTGGGATTTTTCAGTTTCTTTTGAATGGTGAAAAGGAGGAAAGTAGAGATCTTAGAAATTTAAGAAATAACAGTCTAAGCATGGTCTTGTCAACATTTAGTTCTTGGGAGCTGCACACATTCTTTTCTGGAATGATCTCGATGTGCTTCATCAAGTAACCATTTTTTCTGATATGAACTGACAGATAAAACTGCAGGATTTTCATTTTAGCCACTCTTCCCTTTCTCAAACACTTCACACAAATTATTTCAAATGTAACAGCATCCCCAGATTCCAGCCAGCCTAAGGAAGTTTCACTGCACGGCACACAAGCTGAAGGCATTCCCTGCCTGAAAACAGGAGTACAGAGAAGCGAGAGGAAAGAAAGGGCTGAAGAGAGAGCACAAGAAAATCAACATCTCCGTTTTAGAGACTGAGAAAGAGGAACAAAAGGGCTTTCTGGTAGCCAGCACCATTAGATCATGTGCCCTGACCTCCCTGAACACGTGGGTACATCCTTCAGCCCCCTCCCAGCCACCCCCTGCTCGCTCCACGTTTTCCACTGGATGGATATTTACAACTCCATTGATCCCCACTCTGCTTCCTGTCCAAAAGTGATGCTGATGAGCTCATCAGCAGTTGCAGCATGCTTGGCTCCAGCTCGTTCTGGCATCAGTCACCCTCTGTTGTACAGGGAGGCAGAAAGCCCTGCTCCCTCCCAGCCCCAGCCCAGGGGAAGGACAATTCGGGGCAGGATCCTGTGTTATCCGTGCACAGGGACAGGCACCTAACCCTCAATTTTGCCTTGAGGGAACAGTCCAGGAGCAGCCCCCATTGTCTGCAGAGAACCCCTAACCCTGGCAGGGAAGCACGGGCACTTCCCCAACACCCAAGGGAATGTTCTCCTCCCAGCAAAGCAACTGCCTGATGCTGAAAGATGCTTTGGCTGCCTGCACAAATGGGTGCCCCAGAGGCCCCAGCTCTGCAGGGCTGGTTGGAGCCAGCCAGAAGCTGGGAATGACTGGGTACTGCCCAGGAAAAGTCATTTATTCCATCCAGCCCTCCCCTGCCAGCAGCACTTCAACAACGAGGCTGATCTGTCCCACACTGAGCACCCAAAGCTGTCGCTGCCTCAGGCAGAAACTGCAGCTGCTCAGTGCTTCCCAAACCCACAGCTCCAGCTTCAAAATCCATGTTTTGCAGACCATTCCAGAGCACAGGGTTTTATGATCTGGATGTGCTGCAATACCTATGCACACAGCACTGGAGGAGCATCAGTGTTTTCTTCAAAACCACATTTACTGCATTTCATCAGTTTCTGCTATTTTACCATCTTTTACAATTCAATTCCCTCCACTCTTCCTATTTCAAACGAAACAAACAATTCTGCAAGCACAGATATAGCAGCACTTTAAAAATGTGGACAAATTGAATAAAAGTCAAACTTTAAGTTAAACTCTTCAAAAATATTTGCAAACAAAGATCAGTTTTCCAAAAAGCAAGGCTGATGATCAGTTAAGTTTAAAAAAAATAGGCATCGGGGTAGACAGACACCTGTCAAAGACTGCAATGAGGGTGCAGAAAAACATATGAGAAACAACAACAATAATAATTAAAATAGAGAAGCATATTGTGTCTCCATGAATATGCACTGATTCCTTGGAATAACTGAACAATAAACTTGGGAACAGAAAGCACTAGGCTGCAAATATGCAAAAATCTCATGGAAGTGAAAAAGAATGACTACAAACTTCTCATACCCAGCCAAACAAAAAACTGAGGTTTTGAGTTCCAGATGGAATCCTACAGAATGAGGGCTGGAATTGTTCCTACACTCAGCAGCGGTGGGATGAACACCATCATCATCATCATCATCATCATCATCATCCCAGCAACCCCACATTGAATATTCCCAAGTTTGAATCCAGCTTAGTGTTCTCCAAGTTTGTTTTTGCAGTTCTTGTAGGCAGATACTTCAAGGCAAAGTTTTTTAGTTCAGTTTTGTTTTAACTGACAGAAAAGGAATTGTGTAACAGCTTCACAGAGAGACAACAGGAGAGCACATGGTTGCCATTAATATAAATAATTAAAAATTATATTCTAGGCACAGGTAGATAATTGAACATGTCAATACTAGAAAACTGCAGTGATGCTGTCTTTTTCCTCATTGATAATCCTTTACTTTGTACTAACTGTAGTTAGAATTTAATTGAATTGGAAGAAGAAATATTGGGGAAAAAAACCCAAACAAACCCCCCTTTTAGATACACAAAATTTCATTTAAATGTAACAGAAATACAACCTGTCCGAAATATGACTCCACTGTTTTAAACAATGGCAGGTTTCTTCTTTCCCTTAAACCCCACTATTTTTAAAGTTAAATGCAACAACGGGAAAATTCATTTCTATGCCACCTTAAGAGTAAGAGAAGTCCTAGGTTTAACTCAGAATGCTGCAAATATGCCCAGGTGTATTAATGATGCATTCTTCAAGTCTCCATGAAATCTAGCCAGTACTAAGACAGAGGCTGCACTGTGCAGACTTGTCAAATGTTCACATATGTAAATTAGGGAAATAAGGAAAGTTCTAAATGGACTCAGTTTCACTGACTTCACGTTACAGCACAGCTACAGACAGAACTCTTAAAACATCCTCTTAATTTTTGAAATGTTCATTCCTGAAGGACAAACATTTCTCCCCATTTCCTTCATCCTTTCTGCAAGCTCTGCAGGAGGATTTTCTTTTTTTTTAGCACAGGAAAGACCACGGCTTTTTCCCCCCCCCCATGACTTCTACATCCACACAATGCTTGAAATGAGAAATGTATAATATAAAAAGATTCAAAGGAGTGTCCCTGACAGATCATCCATTGCTCCTGGGAGAAAGCAAATAGGAATGTCTTAGTGCAGTTAGGACAAATCCGAAGGGCCTGGAATCGAAATAAAAAATTATCTCAACTGAAAAACATCAGTAAGTGACAGAACCTTGCAGGTTGCTGTCATAAGTGATCAGAATGATTTCACATAAAAATGCACGCACAGCAGTCAGCAGAGGAGAACAATGAGAGCATTGTTGAGGCTACACGATGATGGATTTCAAAACTGAAACACTCATAAATAACTTACGCAACCCAAGCACTCAGTAAATGTCACAGCAGAAGTGTTTAATGTATTCCTGGGATGGCAGAAAGGGAAAACATCTGCAAGGGCAAGGGAACATCCTGACTGAAAACAGAAATTGTAACGTAATGCCAACAGTACCATCCCTGATCCCAGCGTCTGCCCCTTCGTCACACGCAATGAACTGAGAAACATTGGACATTCACTCCGTGGTTAAAAAGCCACTTCAGCAGCTCAAGTTCCCAACACACTGAGCAGAAAGTAGGGAAAGAACTTGGAAATTAGCAGAGATGCTCATGCTGGTTTTTATCAATTTCATAGTGGGGATAATGACAGGTGAGAATGACTGCTGTAGGGGAAGGAGAGAAATCTCTTTGAGGAGAACAAATCAGCTTTCCAGCACATGGATGCTAAATCCTGACTCTGGAGGGAATGTGAGCTATGTGTAAAAACAGAGGAGGCATCTCTATACCCAGGCTGGTTGGTGGCAATTATCTTTTGTAACATTGAACTCTGGAGCTGTGGAGCCTCCTCGTTCATACCACGATGCACAGGAAATAAAGCGGAGCAATAAAAGGAAATTTTCACTGCCCTCATTAAAATACAAACACTGGCAGTTTTGCATTAAAATCCATCCATATTTTAACACTCATGATCCAAGGATTGAACCAGTTTTCTGCAAGGATCAGATCTACCCACTTTTCCAAGGAATTGCAATGCTTCTCACCATAATGTAATGAGAAAACAGCCTCATTTTGCTCTCCACAGGGTAAACAGGTTAGTTAGCACAGCCAGTAATAAGCTAAACATTTTCCCCTGTAAGTAAAGCAGTTGTTACAAATAAATATCCATACTAAAGAACTCTGGAGTCTCCCTTGTCAATGCCAGAACAAGTCTGGCACCAGAGGAGCTCTCCCTGCTCTCTGTGCCCTGAGCTCTTACAGGGATATTTGACATTCCAGCACAGCTTCTGCACAACCAGAATAAGACAGAGGGGGAATCATAAAGGAAAATTTGGCCCAGAATAAAAATAGATTGGTTTCCTGCTGCGACCACCCCAAAATTCCTGAACAATTGCCTGCGGGAAGCTTCTCTGGCACACGGCCTGGGCAGGACAATTCTGGGTAAAGAAAAGTTGGCTGCTTGCAAGCCTGGCCTCTCCAGCTTCAACAGCAGAGAAATGAAGGAATGACTGAGTCAAAATGAAAAGGACTCAAATCTCCAAACATGCAGATCATTAGCAGCTTCTCCTGAGTCCTCCAGCTGGACTGGATGGCTTCAGGATGTACTGGAATTCTTCTAAAATTCCTAATTCATTAGTTTTATGCTTTAAGAGTTACAGAGTGACAAGAGCTCAAGAAGGAGAACGCTGACAAAAGGAAAACACAATGAATACAACGCCAGCAAATTCAATTCTATCAGCAGAGCCACTTGTGTGCTGAAAGTCTGAATCTACAGCAAATCTGACATAGAGCAGGATGAAATGATGCTAAATTACGTTATTAAAAACCAAACAAACCCTCACACAACAAACCAACAGACAGAGTACAATTAAATTGTAATTGGATTTATCATTTCAAAGTATCAGCATCAGATTTCCACATAATGCAGGGTGACATATTCTTATGCTAATAAATAGAAAGTTAGCAAAGTAAACAGAGGCTGTGTTTCTACTGTAAGGAAATCTGTGAGCCAATGAAGCAACCTTTTCGGCACACAAGTAATTCAATACCCAAACCACATGAAAAGTGATCTCTCTGGGAATAGCACAGCTGCTAAAATCCAAGTCAGTTTTTATTAAATCATCGAGTCTGTTTATGTAAAACGGGGCTCTCTTAAAATGACCTCCAAGAGGAAATGATTTGCTAATGAAAAATTGATACTTGCATTGAATTTATCTGCGTGGATGTACATTTTTATTGTTTTTACATATCAGTGTTTCCTGAAGTGGAGATAAGAAGAAGAAAAGAGAAAAAGAAAAAGAAAGAAAACCTTATTCTAACACTTTAAATAACCCACCATCAAGGTTTTAGCTACTGCTGAGCTTTCAGCTCTTCGAGAGGGCAGATAAAACTGCTGCTATTTTTAGAAACATCCAAGTTTAGTGCTTCAGCTTTTGAAGAGCAAATGCACATTAAGAATCCTTCAAAACTTGTCAAATGTACCCAGACAGCCCAGAGGAAAAAAAGGAATACTGCAGGAGAAGATACTGTGTGAGATCTCCAGAAGATGCCAGTGCCCCATTATTTTTTGATGGCTGTTTGAAAGGAGGACGAGCGCAGTGGAAGGAACAGAAAGAACTTCTGGCAGTCAGTCTCGAGGTACAGGAGAGTGAACTAAATTAATGGCACTCCCAAGCAGTTCAAACCATGAGTCAAACCCTCTGCATCTCCCTACTGAGATATCCCAGGGAAAACTTCTGGAAGTTGCACTCCACGGCCAGAAAAAACTTGCCAGAGGGAACTTTTCAAGGCCACAGGAGAGGGAAACAATGCAAGAGCTGCCCCAGAGAGCCAAGAAACAGCTGGGAACTCTGAGGTGACTCAGGACTGGCAGCACCAGCAGCAAAATGAACAATCTGGTCAATAAAGAACCGGTAAGAAGCAATGTTTTCCCCCTCAATTGTTCATTATTTGTCTGTTTTGTATCACAAATCATAAATTTAGACAATTTTGCCTATTTGTAAAGACATTAAGCCCCAGAAATAAAGAGATATTTATTCAGCAGGCATCAGAAAGGATTTCTTAAACAATACCAATCTCATTCCTTTCTCCAAAGCTGAAAGATATGGACAGTATTTCTGTGATAAACTTTTCAGAAATGTCTTGGTAAATCTCTGCTTGGATTCTTCAGCTGAGGACAGCATTTGTGTGAAGATAAACAGTGCAGCATGCTGAGAGGTGATGCCAAAGGAATTTGGAAAACACGTAAAAAAGAAGGGTATGAAGGCAAAAGAACGTTAGCTGAAGTGAGAACAGATCCCAAGCCCTAAGGAAGTCAGAGAAAATGCCAAAAAGCACCCCAGAACTGACCTAGAAATATAAAAATAATAGAAAGCACAGACAAACTCAGCCTTACCTTGGCTGAACAGGCTGTGCACTTATCAAATGCTAGGCTGACTGGAAGAACATTATCAAATCTGGATAAAAATCCTCGGATCTAGAAGATGAAAGAAAAAAATTACATTGCTATTTTAAACATTTCCAAAACTCAACATGAACTGGACACATACATTCAACAAAAGGAATATCTATAATGTTCTAACAGTCACCCCCAGTAAAACCTGCAGTAAATTTCTACAAAGCACAACATTACTGCTTTTCTATACACAAATAATGGCACAACTACCTAAATGCAGCACTATTTCACCACAAATAGAGGCACAGCACCATCTGCAGTTAGCCTTCTCTGAGTGCAAAGGGCCATGAGAAACAAAAAGCCATAGTGTGACCACTTAAACACATTTTTTCCCTGTCTCTATAACCCAGAATCTGAAAATTTAGCTGTTGTGCATTCCTCAGTTATGATGTTAATATGATATTATTGATAGGTGATTTTAGAATTCCAGACCACTATTTCTGCTAAGAGAGGGAGCACTGGGAGCACTTTGCAGCAGGGTTTGATCATTTCAATTATGAACTCTTTGTACTGACCATCCTTTTTATTCTGTTTATTACAATGAAGAGATGCCACCAGGAATAGAACTTAAGTAACTCTGCTATACAAATAACAATAATACCTTAATTTTGAAGTTTTTAAACTGAATTTTTGAAAAACTGTATCATCAACATTGTAACTAGAGTTTGGGTTGAGTAGAAGAAAAAAGTGCTGCAATGTACCAAAATTACAGGAATATTTTGGAGAAATATAATAATTGTGAGTTGGCTTATTTGAATTGTTTTCAAACTCTGAAGAGATTTAAAAAGTGAACTTTAAGATGCTCATACTGTCAGCTCTGATGGAGAACAGAGAAGTCAGAAATTGCTTTATTCACATCATTCCTGCTCCAAACAAATTCCTCCTTAGCAGGTAGCAGGAATTGTGTGTCCATGAGTAACACAAACACAATGCCAGGAACACACTGCCTGGGCCTGTGTGATGTGTCAATATCATTTATATTTATTTTTTAACAAGCATGGAGAGTCAGTCCTCTGGGGAATGGAATCTGATTTTTGTTAAGGAGACAACATCTGCGATGAGCAGTTCCCAGCTCTTAAACAAAAGCATTTATCACAAATAAGGTACCTGGTGAGGAACAAGTCCAAGAGAAGTGGGTGGTTCATTCATTCTGTCATCACTGCTGCTGGCCACAGCATAACCACTGCCAAAAACCCAACAGGGAAAATTAGAGCAAGACAACACACTCAGAATTTCCAGTCAGCTTCCAGGAATTTTGCTACAGCTTGGAATGTAGTAAGGAATCCATGTGGAAAGTCTGTTTCACAGGAAGCAAGATTCAGCATGATAAATATATATGAATCAGTCTGAGACTCATCTTCGACTCCTAAGTCACTTTTTCTCTCACGGGTTTTAAAGAGAGAAAACAAGCCTCACTTCCAAGGTGCAGAATTTCAGAGTAATTTCTGTATCACACACGCTGAACTTTAAATAAGCTTTGCTCATCTGGAAGCCCTTCATGTGCCACACGTTACAACAGCTCCTCATCTCACCCAAACACCGTTCAGCAAAGGAAAGCCAAGATCCACTAACAGCAACATTTTCTTCTTTTGAGATATTCTCAATACTTTTCTATGGTTAAATTCAGAGAGAGAAGAAAAACTCAAGACTTGATGAATCAGTTCCCTCAAGCACTGCACACTACATTATTTTACAGACAATGTTACAGAACTGTCCTGCTTGAGGTGTAATTCCTTCTCCTCTCTAAAGACTGTATTGAATCTGTCTTATTTCTCAGAGAACACCTCAGAACAGCAGCAATGGCTCACCCTTCTGGATGTTGGAGGACAGAAACCATTAACTCCACTGCCAGGGCTCCAGCCACCATGGCCAATCCAGGCCGACTGACCGTGCACTGCTGGTCCAGTGTCCGATCCCTGGTGGACTACAAACACAGACAGTTCTGAAGGGAAGAAAAAATAACTCCAAAATAACCAGCTGCCCTGTACAAAACACCTCTAGTGCTGTGCAATTCATATCTGCCATCTTCCAAATAAAAATGAGCTATTTCTTCACCCCTGTGTATGTCAACATAAAGCAGATCCCTCCCTGAAACACCATTAAAATCAAATAAAAATCCAAGTCACAACAAAAGAGAGATATAATCACCATCTGCATAAGGTTCTACTCACATCCCCTGGTGCCACAACATCATTGCAGAAGTAGCAGCCCAGTTTATAGCCAGGGATATTTGAGAAGAGTGAGGATCCCAGAAGATCAGAAGAAGCAGAGGCATTGCTGAAACGTGAATCACCAGATTCTTGCTGTTTTGGTTTCTTTAGGCCGTGTCTCATAACAACAAAAGTGTCAAATCCCAAGGCAGCATTGATGACCAACTGTGAACAATAAAGAGAGAACAACAGATATTAAGTGAGCCAAAAAGGGAGGGGGAAAAACAAAAAAAAGCCTCGAGGCTTTTCGCTATAAATGCCAAAAACCCACACACTGTAGATGGATGAACAACCCATTAACTGCATATTTACCATCTTAGCCATAAACAGAGTGTCTGCAAGGTGCAGAATTCCAGTTGTCAAGCACTTAGAAAAAAACAAAAGCAAAATAAAAGTCTGTTTCAGAAAGTCACAACCCCTTGCTTTTTTCTGTGCCTTTCAGGCAAATCTGATCGAAATGAACGACTCCCTCTAGTTGTTACACTGACAAAAAAGTAACAACTTCAAGCACTGAAATGCCATCTGTTATCCAAAACAATTTCTACTCAGTAAGGAAAGCAATTAATGATTACTTATGGGCTTCATCTGCATCTGCTTAGTCACATGGGGAGCAGGAGCAGCTGTGCTACACAATTACTACACAATTACTCTGTCCTCATTTTCCCCTTGCTCTCCACTTTGCGGCAAGTGCACAGAGTAATCTGAAGCACAATATCAATACAATAATGGCTGCAGCCAGTAAAATATAAAGGAAGATGCACTGCTTCATCTGCAGATACTTTAGATAGAAATTCTGGTGCAGCAGTTTCTCGTTTTCCATTCTTACAGCCAGGAATTGTTTAAAAGAACAACTCTGAGGGAAGCTCTCTCAAGAATTAGTCATCTTCATTAGCAAGCTTGTGAGTCTCATCATCATTCTCAGTATTCCCAATAATTTCTGCATATTCTCTTTCAGCCTTGTAGCAGTTTATTTTTCCTCAGTCCTGAAGTGGAACCCTGCTGCTGAATCTGCACAGGGCTACAGCAATTAAAAGACTGCATCTTCTCACTGCCTCTACCTGTAAAACCTGAATGTGGTGCTCCACTTCCAAAATATGAGTAACAGCTGGTACTAGCAGAAATTAATAATATTGCTAAACAATTCCCACTGCAATCAACTGTTTCTCTCTTCTCAGTTTACTGGCTGGTAACTATTTCATTCTAGCTGATTGACCCTTAATTAAAAAAATCATCGGGTTTTGATAAAGACACAATGGAAAAGTATCTTCTGGCATGAATTAACAAAAAGAAAAAACAAGTAAATTTTTACAAATTCCAGTGCTCAGCAGGAACAGAGATTTAATATGTGACATGAGGATTTAACATGTGAGGGGTTTGTTTGTCTGAGATGCTTGTTTGGGGGGAAGGAATGGCAAAGATCATCAAGGCAACTCGATGATGAAGTGGGGAGACCGACTCTTACTGCTACCTGTAGGACCTGGCTTTGTGCATCTCACACAAACCATCACTCAGCATGTTCTTTATTTTCTTTTTAGACTTTGGGAAGCAAACTGTGCAGTGCTTGAGATCTGCAGGTGCCACACAAAACCACATTTGAGCAGAGCTCTCACTGAGTGATTACCAACATAAGATACTGAGCATTTGTTTGGACATCTTGAGATTTCCCTGCTGTGCTTTTCCAGTGACAGAGAATTCCATCTCCTCCTATCAAAGTGATGTTATCAAATCAACCAGCTGTGATGCAGACACACTGCACCACTGAGCAACAGAGAAATGTCTCCAAAAATGTCAAAATTTATCCTCAAAATGATTTGAATGCTGCAAGAAAAATGTAGAGGGGCATTGCTGGCTAAGCAAACATGAGAGGGAAGTTTTGGAGATCATAAAACCACTCTATCCTGATTGAACCAGACAGGATTCATATAAAATATGCAAATAAAACTGCATATATTGCTAAAAATTACCAACCATCATACACAGGAAGAGTAGGCTGGCACTGGCACTTCCCAGGTCAATATCCAGCTTTGCAAACTTACTCTTTTTGACATTTCTGTGCTGTTTTTAAACAGCTGAAAGGTTGCTGGAAGAGCACAGGTGCAAGCTGCAGAAAGGACAGGACGATTAAGGAGGAGCTGGTGAAGTTATCAAGTTCCACACCCTTACACCTGAAGTTATAATTCAGTGAAGCCCTCGCTAAAGGAACACGCTGCTCGCTCCACTGGCAAAGGAAAGTTCATAACGAAATAAAAGCCCATTGTTCAGGGCCAGAAATGTATTTAAAATAAGGGAAGAATGAAAGGAAAGGAAATAAATGGAATAATACAGTACCTTCCTCTTGCTGGCTGCAATGACAGCAGGCAGCCACCGACTCTCCCGAGTGTCCATCAGCAGGAAAACAACATCGTGGGCATCAATGAGCTCCTCAAGCTTCGCCACGTCCTTCTGAGCCTGGGCCATTGTCACCTCAGAAAAGTTCACTGGGTGGCCTGGCATGGGGATGCTCATGTTATAACCTTCTGAGCTCTGGAGGGAGGCAGGCAGAAAATCATGCACTCAAACGGTAACCTTGTGACTGAATTGGTATAAAATTCAACACCAATCACAGTACAAACTCAATTCCTCTTTGTCAGAATGGCAGCTCTGCCCTTTCCCTCTCTCTGTGTGGCAGGGCTGGGCACTAAAGCACTGTGCTGAAGTTTCTGAGTCTGTATTTACGCAGAACAGACTCAGAAAGTTTTGCCAGGCTTCGCAAATCACTACAAGAACACAGTGGAACTGCTCCCAATCCCAGGGGTTACAAACATCACCACAAAGCCAAGCAGCCACATTTACATATGATTATGATCTGTTAAACTTATCTAAAACCTGTGTCCTGGAGTCTCTTTCCAGCCCCTTCCCAGAGGATTTTAACAGGCTGCAGTCTGCATTTCTGCTGCTGAACATTGACTCAGTCACAGTCAGACACGTGTGCAGTATCACACACTCTGCTCCTTAGTTTCAGTTCCCGAGGAGAATAACAACAGCCTCAGATGATTCCCCTGTAATTCCCCCAGCCATGTGTGAACTTTAGACAGCAGAAAAGCACTTCTGAGACTTGTCACTGCAGAGCTGGAGGCTGGCACTGTGCAGATGCTGGAGGAGTTTGTTCCTGTGGCAGAAACATTTCCTTCTTCCAGCCCCTTATTTGGGCAAGACATACTGAGAGCAAATATTGAGCCAAATAAGCATATACACAATGCAGATACAATGCAAACAATTAATTCACTCCTTTGGAAATGTGTGAGCACAATCTGCCAGCCATCTGCTGGAAGGGAAGGATGGATCCCTCATTTATGTTACAGAGGCACAAGCCTTGCCAAAGCCTCCCTGCTTGTCACTGCACTCTAAGCAGCTAACAAACTAAAAGCCAAAATGTAAAAGCTGGATGAACCAAGCATAAAATTCCATGGGAAGAGAGGGAAGGAAGGTTGGTGGAATGTGCTTTTACATGGACCAGTTACCAGCACAACTCATAAATCCAGGTGACTCAACTAACCAGAAGGGTGACTATAATTCTGAATATGATAAATATCCCTGAGGATAAAAAGAACCAGGCCCATTTAGCAGCCTGGAGAAATGAGCATGGGTAATACCTGCATTAACAATTCCAAAGGATACACCTTTACTCCCCTCTGTACCATCACCACAGACATCAGGAAATCACTGGAGCAGGCTTTACTTTCAGTGTCATTATCTCCTCCAAAAGGTTGTGGCAGGAACACAAAACTTTAATCCATGCTGGACCTGAGTCATGTGTCCATAGATAACTCATCAAGCCTGTGCTGCACAGGTGCTGATTGATTAGATAAGCACAGCTGACACTGCTGGTGACTCAGGAGGGCAATTTTTGTTCAATAAATTACAATAAATAAGTTGGATGCTAGCTGCACAAAAACATGGTCAATGAGGCTTGTAAAATACTAAAATCCTACTGGAATTCAGAAGAAAAGCTCAATCCAGGGACTGTAGCTGTAGGAATACAGACAAGTCTGGCAGCTTCAACAATTTTATTTGAATGACCATCCCCAAAAAAAAGACAGCAGTCACCAGCCAGAGTGGCTGAGGTGCACCTTGGCAGCCAAACACTGGCAAAAAAAGCTCAAAGGGCACACTGGTATTATTTTAAGGAGGAGTAAATGTCCATATATTTCCCCAAAGGAAGGTCTTGCTCATTCCACAGAATTCCAAAATCTCAGGAATCTAAGAAAAGTTTTAAAATGCCTCCAAATTATCCAAGACAAAATACTTAGTTGCCATCTCATAAAATATAAGGATGACATTAAAAAGAGGGGACTATATGTTGTTCCCTTGGCTGGAGGTTAAATACTAAGCTATTATCTTCTAATGTAGAAAATCAATTTTGCAATAGGATTGCAAATTTTGGGTCTAAAAGATAACAGGAAACCTGAATAATACATTTATTACTTCCCTCAAGACCTCCTCCCACAGTAGACAATTAGTATGTCTGACCTGGCATTACTCAAAGTTCCTTAGACAGGAAAAAATTTTCCTTCACTATCAATAAGCTACCAGATGATTTAGATGATCCTTAATTATATTTCATTACTCCAAATATTTGCCTCAATAAAGTTACCAGGTACAGAGATTTGAAGTGAAAGATTTCAGTAACCAATGTAACACCTGCGTCGTGTTTTTCCCCACTAATGTTTAATTACCAGAATTTGGAATAGCAATTTAAAATCACTTTTTTTTTATTTCCCCAGTGATAGTAACATAGAAATAATGATCTTACCACTCCTGGGAAGATTTTCTGCAGCCTGTCTGCTGCTGCCAGAGCCTTGGGCTTGCCCCCACTCAGGCAGTCCTCGAACTCGTAGAGCGGCTGCCGCACGGGGTTCGAGTAAGAGATCTTTGCATTGTCCACAAAAGTGATTTTCCTCACCCCCCAGCCCTAGAGGAGAAGATAATTTAATAATGAGAAGTGAGTTTTGTCCACTTTTTCAAGCTACAAAAGCTTTTGCAATTATTCAAAGCAGAAATCAGGGAACAGAAAATTTGTTTGGTCCAAATATAGCATTTAACAGAAATCCCTCAAACCCTGCTGAATTCAGTGGAATATGGTGAACATCCCTGAAAGGAATTATCAGCACACTTACTTCAAGGGCTTCACTGTGAATTTGGTCTTTACAGCTTGTTAATTTGTTCCAGAATTTCTTTTTTAATATAACTTCAAAATAAAGTACCACTCTAACAAGGTTCCCTTACTATCTCATATTCACAGAACTTCAGTTATTTCCAACAGCTACAGCTCCTACCTCTTCCCTGCAATTCATAACACCAACTAGTGTGCATTATATGTACTTTGATGCAGAGAATGCAATTTTTCTCTGATGTGTCACGGCAGCTGGACAAAAAAAGGGAAGAAATATAGAATTTATGAGAAACAGGAGATTGATTGTAAGATTAAGGATTTACCATCAAGGTCCTTGCAACGCTACAGCCCAGTGTCCCAGCTCCCAGCAGCAGACACTTGGCAGACACAATCTTTTCCAAATCCAGAGTAGGCACCAGCCTCCAGCACATCAACTTCAAATTCAGATCCACAGATGATTCTGCTAACCTGTGCCATGCAATAAACAACAACAACTTCTGAACCCTCCTGTGCTTCTGCAACAAAGCAATTACTGGCAGTCCAGCTGAAGGAGTTAATTTTTATATTTTTTTTAAAGGAGAGAAAGAATTCAGCAGTTTAACCCACAGGCAATATGAAAAACAAACATACAAGGGCTTCTGAAAAAGTAACAATCCAAAACTAAAATTTTAGTAACAAAATTAATGCAAGCATGAAAATAAAAATGGTGTCTCAGCCAAGATTCCTGTTAAGCTGAGTGCCAAGACAGGTAATTTGTCCATAAATTTTTGTTTCTTTTTTAAACTAACTGGTCTCCTGTACCCAGTTACACCTGCCCTTAACATGAAAAGTTCCACTTGTGCCCTAAAGCATGTAGGCAGTTCTTTGTGGAAGCTTGAGAAAGAAAATGAGGAAGGAAATCTGTGTTCAAGCAAGGGGCAGATTTTTGTATTCATCAGAACACAGGGTGTTAAAACTCCCATCAAGCCAGGCCACCACAGCTCTCAGATTCCTGCAAGTTTCATTCCCTTACACATGATAAACAAAACTTTTTCAGCATCCAGTAAATTATTTGTCCAACAGGGGTTGAAATAGCAGTTGTCAGGGCTGGCCTTTTACCAACACCTCTGTGGGAAGCACTTATATCATTTATACAAGTAAAGAAGGTCAAGTTACCTAAAGAATTAAGAACCCTGAGGTAAACTTTATTGAATGTCTAGGAAGACATTGAGAATTTCCACAAATGCTTGACAAAAATGGCTTTGCTTGATGGGCAAAATGTGAACCTGAACCATGAGACCAACAAGTTTTTCCAAGGCAAGGACACAGATGCAGTCACTCTGTAACCCCACTCTTTTCAATCCATGGCCCAAACATTATGTGCAGAATGATAACAATTACTAAGGTCACATTTCCATTAAGGTCACATTTCCTGAGCCCTTTCCTGTCACAATCTGACAAACCCCAAAGGCTGAACTTTCCCCCCTGCTGATTTTCATTACCAACCTGCAGGTTACAGAATTCAATGAAATGACCACAGGCCTGTAACACTCTGACCTACGTTTCACTCAGTTTTAAATGAAATGCATTCAGAGTTTGAAGCTGGAGTCCAAAATTGCCAAGATTTCTGCTGCAGGCAGTGCACTGCTCTGTAAAGGTCCTCACCTCCAAAAGGAATGTCCAAACAACAGGCAGAGTATGTATTACTGTCTGTTCTTACCTATTTCACATTTCAGCTTGGTATGGATTAAACCCAAGTAATGAAAAGTATGGGAATTTAAAAGGTAAGGAGCAAACCTTTTTGGATCCATGCATTCACTGAGATTCACCATCCTTGGCCCCATGCCTCCCTTTTGGTTTTTCTCCCATCCCACAGCTTTTGGACAATCTGTTTGAAATATTTGAAACAAAAACAAACAAACAAACAAACAAACAAACAAAAAAAACCCCAAAAAAACAAAAAAACAAAACAAAAAAAAAAAAAGCAAGAAAAAAGGAAAGAAAGAATGAAAACCTTAATATCACAGGACAGAAGAAAGAAATTTTATTGGATTTAACCCTGTAGGAAAAACCCCCTTATTTTAAACCTGCCAGTAAATAACCTGTATTTGAACAACCTGCTATAACCTGCTACACAAATGGTGCTGTTTACATCAGCTGAAAGCTCCTGGAGAATTTCCTTGCTCCCAGGTGTCCCCTGTGCTGCTTTTGCCTGTTCAGCTTCACACCCAGCACAGAGATGGCATCATTCCCCATCAGATCGTTAATGTCAAGCTCAGCAAATTCTTAATTCAGAATTCAGTAAATTTTGCCAAGTTCAGTCATCATTTCACGTTCCCTAGACCCCATCTGTAGATTCAGTGGAGAATTATATATCTTAATTATATGTAATTAAACAATCTGCAACAATGACATGTGAAGCATTCAGAACTTTTTGCATGAGGTAGAGAAATTTTGTGATACTGTCCTGTACCCAAACATTAATTCTGAGATTATGTTCTAACATTTCAAGTCCATTGCTTTAAAATACACCTGGATGTGTCACTATGGGATTGAAGGAACAGTTCCACTGGGGCAGGTTTTTAACCTTTTTAGAAATTATCCAGAAATGTTGCATCACATAAATTCACTATCACCTTTTTCCTACCTAAGGGACTGTATGCAAATTTAACAAGAAAAAATGAGACTGATTGCTGTTTTATTGTATTTTATATGACACCAGCAGGACTTGTTTTTAAATTAGAAGCACAATTACAGGAGGAAAAAATTAAGAGAGAATATTCCCTCTTCTTTCTTTCTTGAAGAAGGAACAATCATTTCCTTTAAAGACATTTAACAGAAATTCAAACAACTTAAAATCCATTTGAAATAACTCAGCATAAGCAAAGATCTTGTAGTAGTAATTCATTTTTCCATGTCTGCAGTGATTAAGGAGGGAGATAAAAAAAGGGAAATAATGTTTTTAATGGCTTACCTGGGCCCAGGGGTCTCTCTGGCAGTTTGATTTCAAAGATGATGCTGTGTGTGATGTCTCTCACCCCTTGCATGGTCCTGTCTCTGAAGCAGAGCACTTCAATCCTCTGGAGAACATTGCCCCTGCCATAAAAAAAAAAAAAAAGATAAATAGAGACAGACATGCAACTTCTTTAACAGAAAAGGGATTTCTTTTAAACACCATTTCACATGGGTTAGTCCTTTGCAGGTTCTGAATGAGGCTTTTTGTCTTGGTACTGAACACTGTTGTCTGTACCAGGCACAGAAAGAGAAACAATTCCTTGAGTATAAGAAAATGACTGGTTTGGTGTGAAACAGCTCCTAAGCAATGCCCCTGCCAGCCTGTCCTTGCATTTATCCAGCAGTGGACAAACTGCAGGTTTAGAGGAACAAAAGGCAGAAAAGCACCACAGCACACATCAGCTGGACTTTGCTGTGGCACCAACATCCTCTGAGCTCTCAATAAATATAATTTTACTCCCTATGATTCAAACCCCCCAAAAATGAGAAGTTTAGTGCCTAAACCCCTCTGAATGCCAGGACTCTCTGGGCCTTTACAGCTCCTTGTACAGCCCAACCAGCTCACCCAACCCAGCACTTCCCCTTCCTGAGGGCTCTGGAATAAAATGTAACACTCAAAACTATGCAAGTGCAACTTAATTACAGTTTTGTTACATCAGCCCCAATTTCTTTGTTACTTTTAATATTTTTTTTCCAAAAACCAGAGTGTAAAACTGTGTCCTGTCTTCCCATCCTCTACCCCACGAAAAAATTCTAGATGGTACCAGGAGAAAACCGAAGAAAATCTGATTTTTAAAATGTAACTGTGCTATTACCTGACACTAATTAATTATATAAGTTCACAGAATATTTTAAACAAGATTTGAAACATCTGGAGGGTATTGGCAGGGGGTGAAGCAGGCATTTCCAGGTACATGCATCCATGTGAGGATTAGGATTAATAGGAATTTGTGACTGACAGAAGTGAAAAAACAGAATAATGCACAAAATGAGAATCGCTCAAAGTGGGTAATGCCAAGGCAAAAAGCAAAATCTTAGGAGTATGATATGAGTGAAATGCCATGAGGAGAAAAATATCTCATTTGACACCAACCAGTAAACCATTTTTGTGGGAAAGAATTAAACAGATACCATTTCTGGGCTGCCAGGATCAGGAAATTTCTCAGTGGCCATCCTGGGTACTGGGATAAATTACATGGATCATAAACTCCAACTGTCACCTGCAAATAAAATTGTTCCACATGAGAAGCCATCCATCCACTGTTCAGTTCACAGCAAATGTTATCTGGCATTTTTAAATAAAAATTCGGGACAGGGAAGGCCTACACACACATTGTGCATATTTATAAATATTTATATGGTCACACCAGATTTTACTGTTCTTGCCACAGCCCTGAGATTTATTCAGTTTGGCTTCTTTAGGGACACTGGTTGTTCACTGCAGTAAATGCACCCTCATTACCTTAAAAACACAATTATGAGGGAAGCCCATCAGCTGAAGCCTTTCTCCCAAACCAAAACTCTGTATTGATTTTGAGATGATCAAGAAGTGAAAGGGTACAGGCCAGTATTAAAATGCCCTAGGGTACATCACCGTGTCCCGCAGCCATAGGGAGGAGGAGGAGAGAAGATCCAGCAGGCAGGAATTGTGCAGCAAGATTGATTGATTTAATTATTTTACAAACTCTTTATAGACTTTTTTCTTCACAGTCTAATTGGACAAAGGATCAGCCACCCCTTGGGGGTGATTGGCTAAAATCCTAAAACATCCATTGTCAAAATATTTTTCTACTGTACTATAAACAAAACTTTTCAAGGTTGCAGGTGGCTTGGTTGTTTACAGAACTCTGCTGCCTCTTCTGTGAGAGAGAAAAGTCTCTCACAGGCTTAGAAAATAGCAAGAAAATCCTTGCTAGCAGCATTTTTGTATCCACAGCCCAGCAAGCCAAGAAAGCAAAGGGAAAACAGCATAAAAATCACTTTACAGCCAACCTCAAGACACGACTGCTGTGCCCAGCTCAGTATTAGAGCTTCAAACCATTTGCAAATTAAACCTGTAATTAAATAAAGTTGTATAAAATTCTCATTACCTTTCCTCCTTGGTCTTGAAAGAAGCCATCCCACTTTTTTAGCAGGGATATCACGACAGAATTGTCATGGTACTTGATTAAGAAATAAGGCAGGGCTGTCACCCCCTCCTGCTGGCAGAGGTCATCGTATGCTTTCTGCAGGGCTTGAATCTGAAAGTGGAAAGAAGCTGAACCAACAGTTGGAACAATTCTGCAGTGTAATATGAAAGAAACTAAAAACTGTTTAACTTTTCTCCTAAAAAAAAAAATTAACTTCTTTTTCTTGTCCAATCATGCATTTTATCAATAATTTTGTAATTTTAATGAGCAGGTTCACTCAGGGGCTGCTCCTTCATAAAGGTTTCTTTTAAATGAGCTTCAAAACCATACCTATATATTCACCCATTTTAATTTTTATGTATAGCTTAATACATATCAAAAATAAAGATACAATATATAGCTTAACATAACCACCTCTTCGAGAATTGTTTGCCATATCTGCATTTAACTGAGACAATTTAAACAATCATGGAACAAAAGGTAAACAAAAAACCCACATGGAAACGAAAAAAAGTGAAGATTTCGTAAGAAATTAAGAGTCTCAAGTTAATTCAGTGTGTGGTAACACAAAATATTGAGTTTTACAGCTCACAAAAGTTGTTAGCATTACAGACTTCACAATATTTAGTGTTTTGGATACCTGATTTAGTGAGAACCTATCCCCAAGACACACAGGTTTCTCAGTTATATGAATTCCATCAGGGAAGCAGAGGGCAGGGTAGCAAAACCAGTAATAGAAATGATACTTTTTTAAATCCTAGGAAAAAAAAAAGTTGTAAAATTAGAAAATAAAGAGATATATCAAAGTAAATGATATAATGCTGATTAGAATTAATGGTTTATGATCCTAACCATAGGAACCACAGGAATCTTTACCTCACAATGATTTTAGAAGATCATAAAAATACTAAAAGACTTCCCTTCTCTGTATATGTCTTGATTTAAGATTTAAACAGACAGTGTGTGTACAATCCTTCAGTTTTCGTTAGCTGGAACATTTAGTAAAACTTTCAATTTGTTAAACATGAAACAGCTGCTCTGCTTTTACTGATACCTGTAAGGCCATCAGGCAATCTTATACATGGGTAGAAAATAACACCAAAATATATTAATACGGCATTTCTCCTAAAAAGAAAGCACTTCTTCACCATTCCACTACAAAGCTCGAAGCAGGAGACACAAATTCTCTCTACTCACTGCAAATGTCAGCAGCAGGAACCTGTTCAAGAGCATTGGGTTCTCCAGAGCAGCTCCAGATTTGATTGATTCCCAGATCTGCCAGGGATTGTGGGGACAAGAAGGAAGAGAAAGGGCAGAGAAACACCAAGAGAACATCAGAACAGCTGCAAAAATCTTTAATTCTTCTAGCTACCTTTAGAGCATGGAAAAAAACATTCACTGCCATCTTTTCTAACTGAATTTATCCAGACTACTGCCTGCATTAAAAGAATTGTAAAGGTCAGACACAGGGAATCACGAGGCCACAGGAATGCCAAAAGTTCCCAGTTTTGAGTGAAGATATACATCAAAACTTTGTTACCCAAGGCAATCAATTAAAGCAATCAAGGCCTGGTCAAAGTAAAGCATCTTAAATTTGACTTTCACCTCTCCCCAGGCCATGACATTAAATTACCTGGTTACAGAGCAGGCAGACAGCCCCTCTGACCCACCTTTGTCTTGCTTCATCTCAGCCTTCTTGCTGCTGTGGAGCTTCCCCATCTCTCTGTCACACAGATATACTGCAGTAATCTGAAGCTTAAACCAGGCCCTGCTGGTTTCTGGGTGTCAAGACAAATTCTAAAGATGCACTCTACAGAATTCAAGTCCCTGGCAGCTCCAAGAGCATTGTTTAGCTTAAAATGTGATGGAGCTCTCCAAGTATAATTAGTTATTATTGGTTATATTAGGTACTACTCTTGTAGGGAACAGCAACAAGCAAACACCAAACTCTTCTTTCCAAAATAAGCTGAATTCTGAGGTTACTCAGGACTGGAGTATCTCCAATATTTGGGGCAGAGTAAAGCACTTCAACTGGTAGAAAGGATTTAGGAAACACTCTGTGATTTGATTTTAAATCTTACCTCATTTGCTTCTTTGTCCAGAAGTGATTTCTTATCACAAGATTTGAAAGTCTCAAAAGTGTTGGTGTTATACAACGTTCCAAAAGCAGGACAGCAGCGTGCTGGTATTGAAGCATTCCTGAAAAAAAAGAAGGAAAACTCTTGAGAATTGGATACCAACACCTTTAACAGAATCATCATCAGCAGTATCTACCTTGTGGTGTAACCTTGCCCTGGAATTATCAAATGATGAGGCACAGCAACAAAATTAACAAAATTCATCTCTAATGAAAACATCTTTATGAACAGGGATTGATAGAATAATAACCAGTGCCAACACACATCTCCATCACTACTTCAAAAACAGATCAGGTATTTTCTCTAAGCAAGGTGACACTAAATCACTGACTGAAGATTTTAAATGCTGTTCAAATATAAGCTACCCATGACAAATGGGATTTTCCCTGAGAAAAACTAACTTAGGCTGAACTTAGATGTCAGTGTTGTACTCACATAAAGATTTAGTTAAAATTCAATGTTTAGAACACATCCCAAAGAAAACCTAAACCAGACAGAAGATTGAGCAGCTTCTATAGTTTGTAACATCATCAGCTGGAGAAGCTGCTGTTAGCAAACAGTGTTTTATTTTTGAGATAAATTAGGTAGAAACCCTACAATATTCCTTTAATTTACAGACCTGATTGATTTCATTGCCCCCTGTAACACTGTTCTCAAAAAATGGTATTTTTCCAGTCATAACAGTTAAATACTTGGGTAGAGATTACAGTGTACAAACCAGGAACTGCAAAAACTATTTGAAATCCTAATTAAAGCTATAAGGGAAGGAGTCAGATGACTAAAAAAGCCTCCCTAATGTAAAAAGCTACGGAAATAGGAAAAAATTGTGTTTTATATAAACATACGTGCAGCTAGTGAGTGAATTTAAGAATTAAGAATATTTCAAATTCAGCCCTCAGATGAATACACTACTTCAGATGCAAGGAGTTCATGTTGGGGACTCAAAGGATCCTCTCCACTGTTATAAAGTTCATGAAAATGTGTCTTTATTTTCATGCAGAGTTTGTCTAACTAATACATCAATCTTATGCAAAGGAAGGTAAACCACGGCATGTACTCACATATCAAAGGCACTAAACTCCAGTGTCAAGCGAGCTGGCAAACCCAAAGGATCACCTGGACAAAAAGCAGCAACAAAGCTCCTTTGAAACTGACATGTGCAGGTTATTTCCCCTCGTTTTTGTTGACCTAAGTTACCCAGTGAAACATTCAAAATTCACAGTCACGTTTTCTAATGTCTCAGCAAACCATGAGAAACGTTGCATATTTAGAGGAGCATCAGGAGAACCCTGAACTACCAAGACCTGCTCAGCCTCTACCCACCATTGTAGTAGTAGCCCTTGATAACCTTGGGGGTCTCATCCAGTCGGTACTCATTGAGTTTCTTCTGGGTCAGTTCGTGCCAGAACCCCGCATCCAAGGCACTGCTGAAGGGAGCAAACTGCAGCTTGGAGAGCCCGGGATCCCCGGGATCCCCGCTGGCAGCGGCCATGGTTCCAGCTGCTGATCACTGCTGAACAGAACCCTGCAACAGCAGATAAACGCGGTAAGGCTACAGCGTGGGCACGGCACCGGGACCGACACGGCACCGACACAGGACCGGACCCGAACACGGACACGGCACCGGGACCGCGCAGCGACACCGGCACCGGGACGGACACGGCACCGGGACCGACACGGCACCGACACAGGACCGGACCCGAACCCGAACACGGACACGGCACCGGGACCGCGCAGCGACACCGGCACCGGGACGGACACGGCACCGGGACCGACACGGCACCGACACAGGACCGGACCCGAACACGGACATAGCACCGGTCCCGCACACTGACACGGGACGGGCCCCGCGCAGCGACACCGGCACCGGGACGGACACGGCACCGGGACCGACACCGGCACCGGGACCGACACAGCCCCGCACAGCGACACCGGCACCGGGACGGACACGGCACCGGGACCGACACCGGCACCGACACAGCCCCGCACAGCGATACCGGCACCGGGACCGACACGGCACCGACACAGGACCGGACCCGAACACGGACACGGCACCGGGACCGCGTAGCGACACCGGCACCGGGACGGACACGGCACCGGGACCGACACGGCCCCGCACAGCGACACCGGCCCCGCACAGCGACACGGCACCGACACGGCACCGGGACCGACACGGCCTCGCACAGCGACACGGACACGGACACGGACACGGCCCCGAGACCGACACGGCACCAACACGGCCCCGGCCGCTGGGCACGGAGCAGCCACCGCCGGCCTGTGCGTGACTGCAGCCCCCGCTGCCGCCCGGAGAACCGGCTGAGGCCCGGACACACCGACCGCGGGAGCCTGCAAGGGGCAGCGCGGGGACGGCGCCGGTGCTGTGCCGGTGCCGGGACCCCGCGGGAGCAGTGCCGGTGGCCATGGCCGTGGCAGCGCCGGTGCCCCGCGGCCGGCAGGACCCGCAGCGCTCCGTCCCCGCTCCCCCATCACCGCTGCGCCGCTCGCTCCGCACTTCCCGCATCGCCGGCCGGCTCCCACCTGCGACGGCACCCACAGCGCGCATGTGGCGGAGGCGGCCGGCGCCGCGTGATGACGCCGCGAGCCGCGGTGGGTGGGCAGGCCTGAGGCGGCCGCGGTCCCGATTCTAATCCTGATCCTGATCCTGATCCTGATCCTGATCCTGATCCTGATCCTGATCCTGGTCCCGGTCCCGGTGGGGTGCGGCGGTGCCCGCACGCTCTCGGTAGCATCCCTCTGCTCGCCTCTGGCCAGCCCAGCGCAGCCACAGCCGCCGGCTCAGGTGGGACCGTGGCCCGCAGCACCTGGAGCCCTGTGCCGTGTCCCGACCTCAGGCTGCCGCAGGCCGCCTCTAAACCGCCCCGGGGCTGAGGGTAAAGCATTAGAGCGTGCCAGGGAAAACAGAGCTCCAGGGGGTTTGGTGGGGGTCTGACCTAGGGGAGGAAAGGGAGGCAAATTCTGAGAGGTGCACAACAAAAAGTGGGGAGGAAAAGAGCACTTGTCGAACCAAGGAAAATTCCGAATTATTAGAGAGAAAAAATTGGCTGGTGTGGCTGGAATAGGTCTCCAGGGAGACTTGACTGCACAAGCTCTGAGCACCAGGATCTAGCTTTGATCTTAGCTCTGCTTCGAGCCTGAGGTGGGACTAGATGGCATCCAGAGATGCCTTCCAGCCTGAAGCTTTTAATGAGTTTTATTGAGATATTTCTCTCTTTTTTTGTCTTTTTTTTTTTTTTTTCCCAGCTCTAGAATACGAAACAAAAATACGTCTTCTGAAAAACAGGCATCACTTCTGCAGGTCCTTTATGCCTTTGTATCAGGAATATAAATTTGCCAGAGCTGCCTTATATTTTAGATTTACAGTCACACCCATATGGCAGAAACTGACCCCAAAATGGGGAGGAAGCCTGGGAGGAAAAGCCACCAGCTAAGTGTGGGCACAGCCACGTAATGACAATTGGTCAGGGAAATTTTCGGAGCTGAAATTCAGCAAATTCTAAGTTTCAGCTGTAGAGACGATGTTTGGATAGAGGACCTTGCTATGGAGCATGGGCTGGATGGACCTGCCAGGAATTTCCCAAATAAAATAGATTGGAATAAATGTGGGAGTTTGCTACAGATGGTTGCATCCTTGTGTCCACCTATGTTACATCAGTGAAATCCTGCAATTCCTCCTTTTGCATTTCACTCACTTCATTAGTATTGGTAATGCCTTTATTCTCTTGGAATAAAGAACTTAAAACTCAGTTCTGCATTTTTTTTCCCCCAGGCTTGAAAAGGTTTTATTTTATGCCTTTTTGGTCCTTGTATCCTCTTTTTACATCTTCCTATAGGCAAATAAAAGGAAGTAATAAACATAAGAATAATAAGCAACTAGAAAACAGGTTCTTTAAAAACAAAGACAAAAATCTGTTGAGTGTTTCTGGCACCTATTTCCATAGGTAGGAGTTTGGATTTCCCCGAGCAAAATCTTGCAGCAAGGGAGAACCATCCTGGGACTGAAAGTGGGAATTAAAAGGAAGCAGATTCAAACCCTGGGAATTAAAAAGAAGAGATTCAAGCTCATCAATTCTTGGGAATTATAGGCTCAGCATGTTTTTGGAGAGCTTCTCAGAACAAGAACTCGGATTCTTTTCCAAAACTCAGATTGAATTGTCTTACAGATTTTAATAAAAATAATATTTAGTTAGGTTCACATAATGTTTTCCATTTTGGGACTTAAATCAATTTTTTACAGCATTCTCAGTGAGCAAGACCACAAAATACAAACAGAACCTGGCAGAACTATCAGTTCATTTACAAAAAAAGCACAATTTAGTGCTGTACCCCTGTTACTGCTGCAAGAGTGGGACACTGCAAAGGTAAAAATCTGTTGGAGCACTGAATGTTGGAGTCAGTAGAGGAAAAAAAGCAGGAATATGCTCCAAAAGAACACCCTGATATGATCAGAGAAGCAGCTTTTACCCCTCAAAGGACTGAGTTCAGGATTTATTTTGTTGTCAGACATGCACCATGTTTTTAAAATAATTTTTCAACTCAATATCAGGAGTGTAAACTATTTTCAGGAGCCGTTTCCACAATGCATCAACATTAATTGTTCTCTTTATGTTCTAATCCTTCAGTAGACACATAATTTGATGAAAATTAATCATTTTGTCATTGTATTTGATATCTCAGTGAATGCAAATATGTTTGTACAGTATTTAAATTTAGCTTGGCACTTCCAAGTGAATTGGCATTCTGGCTGAAGGAAAGGATGCACTGAAACATTTCAGTTTTAACTTCTAAATTTTAAATTTTTAACACCTCCTCTGCAGGAGCTTAAGTGAGGAGAGTAGTCCTCAGCACCCCTGCTAGCAGTGGAAAATCTGCAGAGCTCAGGGCCTCCTAGAAATGTTCAGATACATGTTAATGCAGTGCTTCTGCATTAACACCTGAGGATTAGAAATGTGTTTTTACAGAGAATCTTTCAATCGGTTTCATTTCTTTTGCTTTCACAAAGCGGTCTCGCAGGAAATTTAACGGACCCATTCTTTCAGAGGATGGAGAGAGGCCAAAATGTGCACCTGCACTCACCTTTCCTTCCCGATCATCCGAGGAGTTCCCCGCAGCATCCCGGGGCTCGCTCCTTTCCCACCAGATGTCCCCACTGGCGCAGGCAACGCTGCGAGAGCGGAGTTTTGTGCCTCTGGTCCCTCCCACCACACCTTAATCCCAGCACAACTGCAGTCCAAGAAATCCCCAGACTCTCGTCGTGTCCTCTGGAAGCTCCGTGTCCTCCGACCTTGTTTGTTAACTGGAAAGCACTGAAAATGTTTTACAGGAAACCACGCCTGGAATATGCTCTTGAGCCTTGGCCCTACGTGGTGGGAGGCATCTCCAATCCTGACCCTAATTTGCTTTGCTTTTCTTACATCCAGAGCCTCTGGAATTGCCTGTTCAGTGAAATAAACTGAGAAATCCTCTTAGGTACCTTGCTATTTAAAATAAGTACTATCCCTTTTTTTTTTATTATTATTATTTTTTTTTTTATTATTATTATTTTTTCTTCTTTTAGATCTGTTAATAAACTTCTTTATATTCTTTCAAGGTTGGTGCCTGCTTTGCATTTCTCCTAATTCTCTGCTCACAGAAGGTAAACAGTAATGAGTATTTTGGACCAAACCACTACAATTATCTAATGGCTATAAAATGTGGCTATCACCAGTCCTGTCTTTGTTATTAACACAGTGACACTAAGATCATGGGTAAAATGAAGTGAGATTAAAAAATATTCAGGAAGCTTTACTTTCCTGGGTTTAGCTCTTTGAATGTTCTTTATTTTTTGTCATTACAGTCACCATCATTTTTAGACCAATTTTTGATGACCTTGCTTAGGTTTTGTTGTGTATTGGTACATTGTAAAGTCAGAAAAGGCTTTTCATGATCAACAGGACAGATTTCTTGATGACTCTCAGCAGCCCTTGGGTAAATGTGTTTTTCAGCACTAATAACTGTGGCTGACTTTTATTTCCTCAGGGATCATCTAAATTACCATCCATTTTGGCCAGAATTGCTGTTGCAAATCACAGTAGAAAAAAACAATGTAATGGCTGTGAATCTCAGTGATTGTTTGTGAAAGGCCAGGGATTAGAGCATGTGTTTCAAAAGGTTCTGCTCTGTACCCCAAAAAGGTGTCTTTTAGCACTGGGGCAGGTGTTCCTCCTGCAGTGAAAAAGTTGCCTGAATTCTGCAATGAATTTTGTTTAGTTTATATTCTCTCTCTGCATTTTGCCTTTATTTCTCCCAGATTTAAGTTTCCTAATTGCAGTTTTTCCTGCATGCAACTTGAAACCAAAGTCAATTAATCTCTGAACCTTGTGGGATACACTGAAATAGACTGAATTGGAGTTTGTTCCTTTAGCACATTTTCCCAATTTATTAAAATGCAGATGTATTAGGGCTCTGTTTAATATTGAATACTTTAAATACAATTAAACACTCGGGTGTCTAATTCAGAGAAATGACATGGACAGAGGAATAACACTTTGCATTTAGAGTATTCTATCCAAAATTTATGAGCAGTCTTTCCCACATTCCCCTTAGTGTTGCATTGTTGCTGTGATCTTGTCTTACTCACTTTATGAACTAGGCACATGTGGCACAGAGGGACTCTGAGCAGCTCGAGATCCCGAAGAGAAGAGAATCCAGAATTTCTCCTCTTACCATTAAACCACTCCTTTTTGCTTCTGATGTAATAAAGATATTGCACAGGACACCCCTACAACTCATCCCCCCCCAAACTTTTGGCAGTTCTCAGCTGAAGGAGTTACAGGTCAGAACTTTGTTGTTAACGCAGCAATTTCAGAAGCGAGAAAGTGTTCAGGATGTGGGAAATGCATCAGCACTACAAAGTGAATCAGAGCACATCCTTTTTCTTTGTAATATCAAATCCAGCCCAGCTTTCAGCTGTAGGGTGTACTTCAACATCTTCTTGGTCTCTTTTCCAACTTAGAGTATTCCATTATTGTGTGTTTCTCCTGAAATGTTTGACAGCAAGGTTTACAAAATGCAATTAAATATGAAGGGTAGAAAAGGGAAACATACTTCATGTATAAGCAACTGTATTCTGCAATTCTAGAACAGCAGCACACCCTTCTGGAGAAGATGGTGACAGTATGTTGAGCATGGAAACCCTTTTAGGACATAAAAATACTACTTTTTTTCAGCAAAGTTAACGTACAGTTAATGTAAGTGTGATATCAAAGAGATACAGTAGGGTACACTTAAACTTGATGTTTGATGAAAGGTTTGTGATTTGGAGGAAGCTATAAATAAATAAGGGAGTTTTTTTAAACAGTTGAAAGTTTGTTATTTGACTGTGCAAAGTACCTCCACTTGCAAATCTCACTGCACAAGCAATGTGTTCCTGCGTGTAATGGAGTAAGTTGAAAGAGAAAAATGGTTTTGGCCAATCACAGAAATGTGGTTTCTTCCTTTTCTGGGGCTGAATAATTTATAATCACTGAAGATGCCTATGTGTATCTCCATTTCTGTGATGAAAGAGGTGATCTCAAATGGTAAAGGTTGACAGCAGTGTAACAGTTCACAGATTGACCCTGAGTTTTTCAGATTCTTGACCTGAAGTAGCTCTTCAAATGTGTTAAAACTATTAAATGCACATTTCCCACTTTTACTAACACTTTATAAAATACAGTTTGCCAAAGTCTTTTACTTTACCCGTCCTTCGAAACTGGACTGTTTTGTTTGGTTGAACTCCTGAGCTGCATTTGAGCTCCAAAAACCCAGCCCAGTATCAGTGAATGTGAAGGATCTTTTTGAAAGTCTTCTTGAAATTGTGGTTACAAAGAGGATACAGGAATGGATTTAGGGTGGAGTTCACGTAGCCGAGCCATATGGTGATCATGTGCAGTTCTGAGAGCCGTTCATGGTCGTGGAATGTTATCACCATAAATAACACAAAGTAGGGGATCCAGCAGAGCATGAAGACTGCCATGATCACCCCCAGCTGCTTCGCTGCCTTCCGCTCCCTGTTCCCGTGCCGGTGGGCGCTCCTGGGATGGCCGTGCAGGGTGTGCCAGGTCTTCCTCAGGAATGTCAGCCCTCTGGAATCCCTGCACTCAGTCTTTCCCTGAGGACAGCAGGCTCCTTTAGGGTTGGAACTGGAGTGCTGTGCACAGGGTGCCACCTCAGTGAAGGTGTGGTTGTCGGATGCCGCACTGGAGTCACTGTCCTGGCAGCCAGGCTGCTCCTTATTCCCAGGCTTTTTTGTGGCACACACACCCTTCTTCCCTGTTTTATCCAAGCCACGCCCAGGCTTGGCCGTGGTGATAGAGAAACAGCTCCACTTCAGGACTTTCCCATTACTCAGTGCCTTTGAAGATTTGTCAGGATTCCTGAAATAAAGCTCTGCCTCCACTCTTTGGGGCTCTGGGGAGCTTTGCTTCTCTGTGCCAGGGGTGTTCTCGCATAAGATTTGCTTCTGGAGGCAGATATTTTTCTCGTCCTTTATCTTAGTCTGATGCACGGTGGTTTTTTCCAAGGAAGACCAATAAGCTCTGTTGGTGAGCTCTCGGTGCTGGCAGTGTCTCCGAACAGTTCTGAAGATTTTACAGTAGAACCACAGCATCAGGAGGGAGGGCAGGTAGAAGTTGAAAATGGCCGTCAGCACTTTAAACCAGGTGACTTCGGAGAACTCTGTCTCACACTTGTTCTCCTTCACCTTCCTTTGCCCGTTGTTGGCAAAAACGTGCCAGCCCAGGATGGGGATGACCCAGGTGAAGGAGAGCAGCCAGGCCCCCAGGATGAGCAGCGAGGCTCTCATTTTGGTGCGGTACTTGAGGTATTTCAGCGGCTGCTGCACCGAGCGGTACCGGTCCATGCACAGGATGAAGAGGTTGAAAATAGAGGCAGTGCTGGCCACGTAATCCATGGACAGCCAGAACAAGCAGGCTGCCAGCCCCAGGGGCCACACGGGGCTCAGCATGTACACGATGTTGAGGGGCATCACAGCCACCCCCACAATCAGGTCTGCGATGGACAGGCTCACGATGTACAAATTGCCCACTGTCTGCAGCTTCTTCTCCATTTTCACAGCACACAGCACTAAAATGTTCATGACAATGGTGATCAGGGAAATGCTCCCAAGGAACAGGCCTAGAAGAGCTGAGGGAGCATTGCTTGAGTTCTCTGTTGTGTTCTTGGACATCTTCTTCACGGGCGCACAGAGTGAGAATCGGAGCGGACGTCCAGGCCTTGGAAGTTCAGTCGTGGTCTGCACTCCTGGATGAAAATGTGTTGGGTTGCTTGGGGATTTTTATTTCCAGAGCTACAGAAAAGAAAAAAAAAAACATGCTCAATCACTGTAGTAATAAGATAATAAAGCTAATTTGTGCCTCAGCTTAGCACTGTCCCTTTTAGGGCTTTCCTACAGAACAAATTTTTACAACATCTTACACAGAGGTAATTTGTGTTTTATGAAACCCAAATAACCAATCCCAAACAGTTTTCATAGGGCTTCATATATTTCTGACCCCAGAATCTGAAGAAGAAATTTAATTCCTCACAGCTTTAATCCATTACATCTCATTAAACAGCTGATCATGAACCAGAACATAAACTCCATATTGGCAAACTGATTTAAAATGTGTTAGTAAAAAGCATATTAACGTATTTTGCACTAAATAGTTTAAACAAGCCAGTGCTTATTTACAACCTACATCTAGCAGTTGGAGAATCCAGCAATTGGCAGTCAGTAGGCAGTCATTCAATTATAGGTAATGAGTAATCTCTTCCTACACAGTTTAGGCTCACACAGATTTCAAACATTTAAAGATGCCAGGCCTATTTTAGATCCAATACAAAATGATAGGAATTTTCAGGATTAATAAGCATCTTCTGCTTCCCAGCTGCTAACTTCATGTATTGATGCACAGTCCAGAATTGATTAATAATATTTTACATCTTGGAGCATATGATCCATTGACCAAATTCTGCCTCCAGTACAATGAAGAAAAATGTGAAGGTGACACACATTTTTGTGCCATGTCACAGCTTTTCTGAGTTTATGTCCTGGTAAATCTCTTAAAGCAATAAGGAAGGAAATTGAGACTGTAAATATATTTGCTCAAAGTATTTACACAACTGACACTGAGATATGCATGGGATTTCTCACCCTCGTAACTCTAAACATGGCCAGAGCAATACAATGCAAGAGATTGTTCAATAATCAGTATTTTCTATTGAAATCCGGTGATGCAATACTTCATGTAACTTTATCTTTCTTATTCCAGTAATCAGGGTTTAAGCTGAAATGATTTGTGCTTCCTTATGAGAGGTCAAATTCCTTCTTGCCTGGGCTTTACTTACGGGTGGGTGTTGTTGGGAGAAGAGCTGTGTCCTTGGTGGCAGCAGCATCCACAGGCAGAGGGAACAGGAGCACCCTGGGGAGTGCTGTGATCCCGGATTCCTTCAGGCTCTGCCAGGACAATTCCTCTGTGGCAGCTGCTCACAGATGACAGAGGCCTCGAGCATCTCCTGAGAATGAGGGCAGAAATTACTCCATGGATTTTAAACCAGCCTGTCCAGAAAATGGTTATATCCCAGTATTTCTTCCACCTCTTCAAGTGTGTTTAAGTGTACATGGCCAAGGCAAGGAGCTGTTGCAAGAACCTGGAATGACTCATCTTCACCCCCAGGTATTTCCATGTAAATGTGTGGTAAAATAAAGGGAGAAAAGGCAACTTTGATTGAGTCTTCAACTGAAAAAGAAAAATAACAGCAAAGAAAGCTGCCTGGTTAGACAGCTCCCCTTGGCTGTTCGTGAGCTGCAAATGGAATGCATGAACTGCATTTGGGCTTGGGCTGGATGATCTCCAGAGGTCCCTCCAACCCTAACAGTTCTGTGATTCTGGGAATAAAACAGAGCAGAACACAGTCAATGGTGTTGACTGCTCCCCAAACTTTCTCCTCAGCACTGCTGTAGTTGGATAGGGCAGGATTTAGGAAGCAACTTGCAGATCTTGAGCTGGAGTAGTCCTGCTCCAAAGAAGGATAGGTGCCTTTTTTTCAGGAGCTATTGTAATTCCTTATCTGTAACTCAGTTGCCAGTAGAGGAGAGCAATAATAATGAATACATGGGGTTCAGTGTTTGCACAGTTTAATTGCACCAAAACAAAGTTCACTAAGAACAGATTTTAAAGAAAGCAGCCCAAGACCTTGGATTGCTTTTTGGAAATTCTAAACCATGACCTCACCATGGAATGTTTCTTTAATTTTTGCTGTCTGTGAAGAGCTTTTTCTACGAGGAGGCTCAGCAATCATCATTTGTTATTGTATTACAGTTCCAAGGAACAAGGCTCTACTGGGAGATGCTGAGTGGGTGCCTCAGTGCCTCATTAGTGCAGGTGCAATCTATTAAGCCCTAAGTGGGAGTAAGTTTCTAGAGGCAGCTGCTGGCGCATCTTTTACTGAGAGATTTTTAAGAGGCTGCAGGTCCAAAGAGCAAAATTCTTGTTCCTCAGACTAAATTCAAGGCAGAAATTAAGATTTTTATTCAGATGGCCTTTACTCACTCTGTTGTACTGAAGAAACCCATTTATTTCTAGTGATTTTTAAAAAAAGTATTCTTTAGGTGTTGAAAGTATTAGCATGTTAGAAGTTTGATTGATTTCCCTCTCAAAAACTCATTTATTTCTCTGTAAGGGAACAACCCCTATTCAATGCCTGCCAATATTCAAGGAATATTTTGGATAAAAAGTAAATGAAAAAACATGGTAAACCTCCCTGTTATTCCCACTCAGATGACTCAATGTCTGAGTCCAGCAAGGACCAGGCTTTGGTTTTTTATTCCAGAAAAGTGTCTCGCACTGTCAAAGGACAGACTGAATTCTGTCTGCCCTCGAGCTGTCTCCCCTAGGCAGCCTGAAATGAAAAGATTCATAATCTGAAGATGCAGTGTCTGACCAGCCAAATTCTGCCAGTCTGCTGGATTGTCCTTTTCCCCTCACATACCTCTTTTAAGAGAGTTATAAATAAATCTTTTGCTGTGTGAACAAGCAATGCTGCCTGACTTATAAATATTATAAAATTTAATTCCTTGTCCTGTTATGACTCTTCCTTGGGGTGGAGGAGCTCCTTAATGACAGCTCTGGACATCTGGCTGTCCAGTTTTGCATTAATTGCTTTGCATTCCTTCGGTGGCAGGGAATTTTCAGTGGCTTTTGTAGGAAATGCTGTGCTGGGGGGAAAATGAGGCCAAGACTAATGTAGCAGATGTGCTGAAATCTACTCTACAGAGCAGACTGCGGAGCAAATTGCTGTCTGAGTTGTTGGGTTGGGGATCTGCAGGCCGATTTGGGAACTGGATGCCCCAGGAATGACGCTGTGCCCCGGTGGGATTGGGAAAGGTGCTGTTCCTGGGGAAAGAAAGGGCAAGAGGCTGTTTCTGAAGCCTTCTCCACACTTCACTTCCAAACTTGAGGGCCCAGTGCCATAACTGCTGCATTTCTATACCCTCTCCTGGTCCTGTCACTTGTCTAAAGAAGGTGAACAGGCTGTGTGGTTATTCAGTTATGTCTGGGAACACACATCACAGGTAATTTTAAAATACTTCAGATGGACTGTTTTTTAAATGAATTTATCCAGTTGCTCTGGACTGTGAAAGGTCCCCTCACACTCAGAGCAGTGACCCCTTCATGCAGGTGGCCAAGGGGCCAGGGCAAGGTCAACCCCTCTGCCCCTTTGTACAGCAGCTGTATTGCTTGGCTGTGGGCTGGGCTGGGCCATTAAATTTGTCCTTACTCCTCCAGCTTGGATGGTGATGTGCTAAGGAGAGCAAGCAGACCTTATGAACAACAAGCAGAGGGAATGCAGAGCCTGTTGTGAAGGAGGATGGAAACTTTTAAGTAACTTCGTGAAGTGTTTCAAGGAGAAAAAAGTCTTTATTATTATAACTGTGTGATATACTGAATTTGTAACTTGCTGATATAGGGATATTTTCTTTTCAGTCCACTGATTCTGCTGTGCTCCCACTATTTCTTTTAATTGGTATATCTGGATATTAGGGTACAGCCTGTCAGGATTGCAGATAAATATTTCTGCTTTTATTTGATAAATAAATCTGCTTTTATTATTAAATACTACATCTGTATTTACTGCCTTTTTTTTTTTTCTAAATAAATATATTATTTTTAAGTTTGAGCCTTAACCTGAAATCATCAGGAGATAGAAATAGACTTTTGTGACTCTGGCTGGCATTTTTTAACAACTCTCTTTAACCCTTGGCCTATATGCCATGAATATTAGAAAGAGCTGAAGATGGACACATTCCAAAGAATGTTTTGGCCTTCAAAATGTAATCTCAGACTTCCAGAAACTCTTCTTCCAGCAGCTCAATCTTCTAGTTTCAGTTGTTCTAAATGTCAGTTTTTCCATGACAAAATCCAGTCTTGTCCTTGTGATAGTATTTCCCAAATATGGTTTATTTTTGCCAAGAGACTGGGGGGACAACCTCATATCTTGACTAGAATCCTGAAGCTTCCAGATATGGTATTAATTTTCCCTGCTAGTCTAAACACTATCAGTATCAACTAACTGCTCATCCATGTGATCTCTCAGCAAAACAGTGTTTAAGTGTTACTTTCTTTAAGTCCTGCTGTGCTGGAGAAATCATAGTCTTTACTCCATTACTTGTGTGTAAAAAGAGCATTTGCTGTGGGTGCTAGAGCTGTGCAGTAACTGTTGTAATAGAAGAAATTTGTGCTGTGATGCACCAAACAAACCCATTAGCTGTAAAATCCCTTATAAACCAGGGGAGTTTCCCAGGAATGTGGTTCCTTTAAAGCTGAGCAGCTGCAGTGGTGCCTTTCTGTTCTGGGTTTGGAACCCATTATCCCAACTCACTGTAACAGGACATCTTTGCTACGGGAATGGCAAAAAAACCTTGATTTTTTTGGACTCCACCTTGTGCTACTATTGACTCCAACCCTTGGCAACAGTAAAACTCAGTGGGTTTAATCACTCTGAATCATTTAACACTAATTAACATAATTGTAACATTGATTACAATTGATTGATTTCCCTCTCAAAAACTCATTTATTTCTCTGTAAGGGAACAAACCCTATTCAATGCCTGCCAATATTCAAGGAATATTTTGGATAAAAAGTAAATGAAAAAACATGGTAAACCTGCCTGCTATTCTCACTCAGATGACTCATATACAATTAACTTTTTAAAAAGTAAATATACTTTTTAAAAGGTAACTCACCCTGTCATTCAGACATCAAGATCTGGTTCTTTCCAAGTGACTTGGTAAGCCACTACTCACAAAAGTAAAAGCCAATGTGTGTGAATAAGAGTTGGTAGTTCTTTCAGTGCTGAGGTTGACCACTATGAAAACTCTTTGGGGATTTATTTGAATTCAGCTCGAGTGAACTTCTGGTGCTTTGAAGCTGTATGAAAACCTTCATCACAAAAATGCACAGATTTAAAAATCCTAGTGGGTTTGAGGAGTCACTGTCTCCTTGTACTGGCAATAAAAGGAAACCCTGTTACTGAAAGATTTATTTTGGGTCATTTAAAAAAAAAATCGCCTTTAATTTGAAGCACATATTATCAATCTCTTCAAACAGCAGGTGAACTTACTGTATTACTTACTGTATTACTATATTACTGTAGTAATATGATGAGTTCCTTCATATTTTAGCAATAACTTATTGAAAATACAAAGCTTTTCCTTTATAGAGATACAGATATGAGTTAAACAAGCTCTTTTTTCTTCTTTTTGCAGGCAGCTTTAATGTTTTTTGTTGAATTAAGCAGATGGCAAAGGGGCACTGCTGGACCACAGGGTTTCTTACAGTGAGAGAGCCTGGTGCCTTGCAAATAAACAGTTTAAAAGCAGCTGATCCAAGAATTCTGACTCCTCTCCATCATTCCTGACTGTAAAGGAAAGCCTGGGGAGGCTACATCAAGAATGGTATAAGGTTTAGGGCAGGTTATGTCCCTGCTCTAGTGTCAACCCCCTCAGGATGTGCTGGACTTGTATTTGAGAAAAGATCTGTATGAAAAGAATGCATTCACCTCGCGAGAGCACAATTGTCTCCAGAGGGGGTGAGGGTTAAGTTCTCTATCTTCCTCTTTCTTCAGCCAAGCCACTGTTCTCCCTCAAAACAAGGAACCCACCCCTCCCTGCCTGTTTTTCCCAGCCGTGTCCCCATCCCTTCCCTCACCGTTAGTCACCAGAAAGATGCTTAAAACAAGAGCGTAAATATTTTGCAGACAGACAGGAACTCCCCTTTAATTGCTTAAACCATCTTAATTCAAGTGTGCCCATTAAGTACAATGGAGAATCCGGACTTTATCTATCTGTTTCCCTTCCCCTCCTTTCCATTTCCATCTGAACATCCCCTCCGTGCTCTGGCCCTTGCTGGCCTGACCCCCAGCGACTCCTCTCTGCTCCGGGGGCAGGAGGCAAACCTGGGAGCCTTTGGAGCTGCTGGATCTGCAGCTGGGACAAGTGTCCTCCGGGGAGGAAAGCTGCCTGAGCTTCCTCCGGTGTATTGGCGCACTTTGGGGATTTCTCTTCAGATTTGTTTGCCCCGACGGGAGACCCTTTGCTCCCCGCACCCCTCTGCTGCTCTGGGCTGGGATGCGCCGGGTAAGGAGCAGAAAACTTCTGCCAAGGGCTCCCAGTTAATGCTGGGGGGGAGTTATCAAAAGCGGGGTGTGTTGCTGAGTTGTGCTGCTCTGGCTTTCCTGCCCCGCTCCTCTCGCTGCGCTCAGGTACCGCCGCAGCCTCAGCCGGGACGAGCGATCTCCGAGGAGCCGCCAGCGCTCCCCCAGCCTCAAATCCCTCAAATCTCTCCCGCTTCCTCTCGGCCCCGCTCCCTCCCCGCTTTCCCCGCCGCTGTTCACTCACCAAAGCGAGGAGGAGAGCGCGGAGCAGCTCCGGCAGCTCGGGCAGCGGGGCCGGGCGGAGCCGCTCCTCCTGCCGCGGGGCTGGGCAGGGCCGGCCGGGACGCGGAGGGGGCGTGGGACGCGATGGGAAGTGATGGATGCGATGGGATGGATGCGGTCGAGGCGGTGGGAGGCAGTGGATGCGGTGGGAGGCAGTGGATGCGGTGGGAGGCGGCGGGAAGCGATGGGCTGCTATGGGAGGCGGTGGGATGCGATGGGAGGCGGTGGGATGCGATGGGATGCGATAGGAGGCGGTGGATGCGATGGGAGGCGGTGGATGCGATGGGATGCCCGGCCCCGTGCCACCCCGGGGCTCCGGGACGCTGCAGAGTGATGCTCCCCTCTCTCCGGGGCTGCGCTGCCGGGAAGATCCCGGCTCTGCCCGCCCGCTGCCCGCAGCTCCGCTCTCCCCGCCCGCCGGAGAGCCCCGGGTGTGGCTGGAAAGCTGTGGCGATCTGAGCTGGCTGCAGCCGGGAGGTGACGCCGGGGTTCACCTGAGGTAACCCAGGAGTCTGCGGAGGATCAGACACCACATCCTGCTTTGGGATCATCCCAGCCCTCAGCAGCCACAGGACTGTCACTCTTCTCTGATAACCAGCACTGGGTCTGAAGTAGAGACGGAGTTTCTTTTAGTGGAGCTGCCTTACACAACTACTTTAAGAGCTGGAAAACCCCAAGTGTGTAACACATTTCTGGATATCTCAGCTAAACTGACGGTTTTGTGATTCATGTAGTTCCAGTACATCTGCTCCGTGTTAAACATGCACACAGGGTTTGGGGGATGTTTTTGCAACTAACTTACCCATTTTCGTTCCTTTCTTCAAGATCATGCTTATTTCCCCCTCACTTTTAAAAATATTTAGAAATATGTTGCACAAAACTCTCCGTGGATTCAAAGGGGTAATTTTCTTATGTAAGTCACGAAGAATTTGTGCAATGGTGTTTTTGCAAACAGCATTGTTGGGCACTTGGTAACTTCATTGTCTGTTAAACTGGTGAAGAGGAATAGTAAATTTTGCACAATTCCTCCCCACCATGAGCAAACAGGAAAATACAGGATATCCCCATGTTCCTTCCCTCAGTCTAAGAGGATAATATCCTTTGCCAAAAAGTGCAGCTCTATCAGCAAAGAAGTGTTACAGCCACTAACTACTTTTTTTTTGGTGTTACTAAGGCAATTTTTCTGCCCTTGAATTGTTCCCTATCCCATTGCAATTATGATAAACCCAATTTCTAAACAGATGTTTGCTTGGGTCTTGTCTCTGGGTGTCAGAGCAGGGACCAGGCTCTGCTCAGTGGTGCTGAGAAATAGGAAAAGAGGCAACAGGCAGGAGGTGATCCCAGCAACTTCCACCTGGACAGGAGGCAGAACTTCTTCCCTGGGCAGTGACCAAGCACCAAACAGATTGTCCAGAGAGTGTGTGGAGTGTCCCTCACTGGGGATGTTCCAGAGCTGTGTGGACAAATCCTGTGCCCTGGGATGGCCCTGCTGGAGCAGGGAGATGACACCAACTGAGCCACTGTGGTCTCTCCAGCCTGATCTGGGATTCTGTGCTGAGAGGCTTTGCACTGGAAAATTCTGCAAGAGATGAAAGTCCTTTCTTGCTCCTGCCTCTCACACAGTGATTTGAAGAACAACTTCTGTGCTCGCAGGTCATGCTGCCCACTGCCCACTCCACGATGTTTCGCTTCACTTCTGCACCAGTTTCCTGCTCAGTCTCCTTCGCTGTTGTTTGACCTTTTTACAAACAGGTTTTAGGTGGGCTCCTTTGGAAGAACATTGTAAATCAGGAATGTTTATAACTTTTCATATAACATTAATTTGCAGCTGCTCCCTGTGTTTATCCTCCTTTGGACCTCTTCCATCCAGGGAATGTTTTCTGCAGGGACTATCAGAGATGGACTGGAGGCCTTAAACCCATGCTGAGGGGTTGCTGTGAGCTGTTCCTGTCTCCCAGCAAACACGTTTGTTCCCAACTGGATTTAACCTCCTTTAGAATGGCAGGGGCTTTGTGCTGCTGAAGGCAGAAGTGGAAATTCCATTTATGTAGAAAGGACCAAAGTAACTCATGGAATCCCAGGATGGGTCAGGTTGGAAGTGACCACAGAGGGTCACTGGTGCCACGTCCCTGCTCCAGCAGGGCCATCCCAGAGCACAGGGCACAGCACTGTGCCCACACAGCTCTGGAACAACCCCAGGGAGGAGACCCCAGAGGCTCTCTGGACAATCTGCTCAGGGCTGGCGCTGCCCAGGGCAGCAGTTCTGCCTCCTGGGCAGGGCAATTCCTGGGCTCAGGCCCTGCCCGTGGCTCTGGGGCCGCTGCTGGGCCCCGGAGCAGAGCCCGGGCCCTGCCCTGAGCCCTCCCTGCAGCCAGGGACAGCCAGGGCTGAGGGCCCCCTCTCAGCTGGGGCTCCTCTCGAGGCTGAGCAGCCCCGGCTCCCTCAGCCTGTGCTGGGCACGGAGCTGCTCCAGGCCCTTCCTCAGCTGCGCAGCCTCCGCCGGCCCCGCTCCAGGAGCTCCCTGGCCCTGCTGGGCTGAGGAGCCAGAGCTGGGCACGGCACCCCAGAGGTGCCCCCAGGGCTGGGCAGAGGGACAGGGTCACTCCAGAGGTGCCCCCAGCACTGGGCAGAGGGACAGGGTCACTCCAGAGGTGCCCCCAGAGTTGGGCAGAGGGGCAGGGTCACTCCAGAGGTGTCCCCAGAGCTGGGCAGAGGGACAGGGTCACTCCAGAGGTGCCCCAGAGCTGGGCAGAGGGGCAGGGTCACTCCAGAGGTGTCCCCAGAGCTGGGCAGAGGGGCAGGGTCACTCCAGAAGTGCCCCCAGCACTGGGCAGAGGGACAGGGTCACTCCAGAGGTGCCCCCAGGGCTGGTTCCTGCTGCCCCCAGGATCCCATTGGCCTTCTTGTCCCCAGGACACTCTGCTGGTCACCACGCCTGAAGGAGCTACACTTGTCACTAGAAGGAGCTTGGGGGATTGTCTCATGTGCAGAGCTCTGTATTTATTGTGAAATTGTAATTTTTCTTGCCAGGCAAAGCTGCAAAAGTTGTCCTAACTTGTGCCTGCCAACAGGTTCACAGAGGCATATAAATAAGAATTTCACAGAATTACAAATATAGCAGGCCTTTCAAACTTCCTCTTAAAAACTTCCAACCCAGACTACTTTTGCTGGAGAGTTATTAAGAGGTTCAAACAAGCTCTGGTGGAATTTCAAACAAAGCAAATGGATTATGGTTTGTGACATGGAGCCCTCTTTATTTACGCTGCCATTACTCTTTATCTGGGAAAACTCTGCAACAGGCTAATAATAGTACAAGTGTTGAAGTGTTTGTCAGTGTTTTTTAAGGTTTGTTTAAATGTTCATTGAGTATCTGCATGCCCCCTCTCCTTGTTTTTAATTCTGTGTATTAAACTTCAGAGTGCTGCAAGCAATTGTTAAAGTAGGTTTTTGATTTAATTTGAAGATTCATCTTTATAATAAGTAATAAACTAATCCACCCATGCAGATGAGTAAATCTTTGGAAGTTCTTTTTGATTGCCTTGTATGTCAAGAGTAGTGGTATGTGGTAGACAAATAAAATTTGTGCTGGTGTTGTTTTTCTGTATTTTCTTACCAGTTCTCTTCCATGATTCTTTTGGATGCAAGCAATCTTCTGTTGGCAGCAGGGATTTGAAATAACTGTAAGCTTTATGCCTTTAGTGATATCCATGGCTTGCTGCTCCCAAAGCACATAAACTATTCAGTTATTGTTATACCTTAGACCACTTACTGTCATTAAACTCACTCAGCAATTTTTGTTTTCTGATTGAAAAGCTGCCTGTTGAATTGACTTTATCCCCCTCTCTTTCTCTCTCTCTCTCTTTTCATAATTATTCTAAGATTTACTTTATTTCAATTATGAAGCTGTTCTTCTCTCAGCCCTCACGTTTTACCTTTTTCCAGTTCTCCCCATCCCACTGGGGTGGGGTTGAGTGGGTGGCTCATGGTCCTTGGTGGACTGAAATCCATTGGTCAGGCAGAACTCAGTTTTACTCTGTGTGTTTTAGGGTTTTATCCTGGAACAGAGCAAAGAACATTGGAGCTGTAGCTGAGAGATGTTGCTCGTTCTCTATATCAGTGTGGACGTTTAGGTGTAGAACAAAGCATAACCTTGGCTTCAAAGGAATCCATGAATCCAAACTGGCTGTTCCTGATGGAGCACAATAAATGGGGAGAAATAGGGGAAGCTGTGCACCTCTAAAGATCCCAAGTTGCCATTCTGGGACTGGAAAATTAAGCCCTGAGTCCTTAGTCTCAAATTAAACATCTGCAAAGCGAAAGCTGAGGTGCAAAATGTCATCCTAAGAGCATCCTAAGCATTCAGGTAGCTGAAGGAGGAGACAGGTGGGTCCCAGCCACATTTGTGCATTTATAAATGCTTTTATAAATGAATTTCTAAATGAATTTATAAATGCTTTTCCTTGGACACTGCTGGGTCCATCCATATCCCCCTTCCCTCAGGTCAGGGCTGCAGGAAAATGGGTCAGGTGGGTTAAGTTTGATACTCCACAACCAGGAGTTCTGCACTGAGGTTTGGGCTCCGACTCTACATTTGTCTTTGACTTTGGACAACCTCTGTGCTGTAGGTTCTCCACCTGTTGGGTGTTATTTTTGTCCTTAGGGGGCTGCTTTGTTACCAGTGTTATCAGTGGATCCATGGCATTTTTATATAAACATGAAGTATTTAATACAGCCAATTTTTCTGTCACTGCCTTTAATGTAAGTCAATTAACAGAGGTATAATGGATGTTATGGTACCTTTGCTAATCAGTCTCCAATGATTTTTTTTGTTTGGTTGGCTTTTTCTTTGGACAGTCTGGTGGGTTTTGGACAGTGCTGGGTTCTGAGATCAGAGCTCTGGGATGGACATTTAAAATTCCCATTGTGCTTTCAACGTGCCAGATACATTGGGAAGTCTTTTAAGTGTAGGTGAATCTCCTACCTGTCCATTTGAATGGTCAGCTTTTCAGCCATAGGTCAAGCACATTCACATGGAAAAGCTGACTCCAAGTTCCTGGGAATATTAACAGAAATTACACTCTTCGAGGTGTGTGATGTAAGATTTCCCTAGAAATCTCAAAATAGTAGTATTCAGAAAACATTTGAGAACTTGGCTTCTGTGACTGAATTTGCCTGATTTTTGTCTTGCAGATTGTGACAGGCCCTTCTCCTGATAAACAGGGAGATTTATTCTATTGTATAAATATGTTTCTTTATGCTTGCAGCTGGTGATTTATTCTGGAATGGGATAAAACACTGCTGTCAGTGAAACTGCCTAGTAAAGATAAACCAGTGGAGATAAGAAACAGCTTTCTAGTCCTTCAAAGGGCTCTATCGTGTCATGAGGGCTGAATACACATTAACCATAAGCGGGGGGGTGGAAAAAAAGGAGTGTTGCAGTTTCAAAGCTCCTTGGTTCTGGAATAGGGGAGGAAGCAGCGTGCTGAGGGGCAAAGGCTCTGTGTAACCGTTCAGCTGCACATTCCCAGACATCCAGCACCTGCTGGAGGCAGAAAAGCCTGCTCATTCACTGTGCTCCACCTCCCAGTGGATTGTAGATGCTGTTTGAACTGGGGTGTTACACCCTCATCTCCCAGTTCCAGCTTTTCCAGGCAGAAACGGGAGGGTGGCATCTGCTTTGCTTTCTGTGCTGTCCACAGTGCAAAAGGAAACTCGTGGAGAGGTTGGTTGGGAGGAAGCTCTGGAGGTCACCTAATCCAGACTCTGTCCCAGTGGGATTCGTGCCCCTCCTGGAGCTGGCCAGTCCTGGCTCTGTTTAGCTTTAGGAAGCTTCCAGGGATGGGAATTCCACCTCCTCTCTGTGTAGGTGACTCTGGTATTGCACTGCTCCCCTGACGTGAAGTTCAGGCACTGAATGAATGAGGTTATGGGGTAAAACCCTAAAAAGGGTTGTGATCATCCTTTAGGGGTCTCACTGGGATGGAAGTGGAGGAAGGAATGAGGTAGGCATTTTTTAACACCATAGAATATTTATTATGGTTGTGTATACATTTAATAAACCTCTCACATTTTAACCAAGGGAACAAGGCTACGAAAGTGTCATTACAGATGCCTTTTAAAAATCCTATTTTACTTATTAAGTTTAAATATGGAAAGATGATTTTAGGTGTGGGAAATCACACTTTCATGCTGAGACCACTCTTTTCACCCATGGTTTAAATCTCTTTGCACAGAGCCAGGGGACACTGTCATCTTGCAAATCATGATGGTCATGGACATGGGATGGAGTCACAGAACAAGCCAGTTTGGGAAAGTTGGACAAAATTTCATTGTCATTAACTTCTTTGGTGTCTTTCAATTCAACCTGAGCTTTCCCACATGGAACACTCAGGGATACAAAGGGTAGAGATTGAATCTCTGGTGAAAAAACCAAATAATGCTCCTTCCAGACCCTCCAAATTTTCTGCAATGAACAGAACATAATCCAAAACCTAAAAGGCCACATCTGTGATTAATGACAACTAAATGAACCAGATTCAATTTTCTAATGCAATCAAAGTCAATATTTCCTAGTGAAAATATTTCCATCTTTCCATCCATGCACGGATGTTGCCATGCTGAGTTTTCTCCAATGGAGATGAGTTTAGTTGTTCTTCAGACTGAGACAAGAGACAAGAAAAATCAGTTTCCAAAACATGGAAGCATTGTGGAAGCTGCTGAAAGGAAGAGACTAAAATAACCTTGTCTTATTTTTAAATCTCTGACTATGCAATTTTTTCTTTTTATAGTTTTTGTAAAGAATGGAAACACCTTGGAGGGGAACTTTTTGGGGGTTTCTTTGGTTTGTTTGTGCTTTCTAGTGTTCAGCCACCATATAAATAGATTATTCTTATTAATCCTCCTGCTAAGGACTCTTGTGGCAGGAGGAGATTTGCATCTCTGCTTTTGAGCATCTAAGAGTTGGCTCTGATGGAGATTTCCAGAAATGTTGTGCTGGACTTTGATTGCTGTTTCCCACTGTCTTTCTTTATTTCTGATGCTTGTCGAGTGAATATTGGCTTTACATTGATGCAATTTCCACCATAAATGTTATTTATATTCTTACCTCCACACTGGAGCTGTTAAGGTGAGTAATTGCCCACGAACTTTAAACAACACTGGCTGATTGTCTCTGTGGATGAACATAAACTGGCCGGGAAGAGGAGTCTGTTCTTTTTTAATTCCATCTGTCTGCAGGAGATGGATCTGGTTTTAGCTGGAGCTGAAAGGTGAGCCTCGTTCCACACCAGGGACTGATACATGAATGCTTTTTTAAAACACACAAGTGCTTTTTTAGTGAACCACAGAGCTCTTTTTAGCCATTTAACCATCCATAAACCACATGAAAGTGCTCGTAGGCACTGTCTGGTGCTTACACTTTTAAAATAATAATTTTAGTCTGTTTCTTACTGATACTAGAAAATACTTCACGTCCTGAAAAGCAGCCTGGGGGAATGTGTAATCTTGAGAAACTTCACTTTTCCTTTTCAAAAGCCCTAAGTTTTAGATATTTAGGCAAGTTATTAATGTTTGGTAACTCTGTTTTGCGAAGGAAGAAGAAAGATTTTTATCTTCAAGATAAGGGAAACAATGTTTTGGCTCTCCATGTTGAAGGAAGGTGGTGGAAATGAGAACATTCAATTGGTTTTCACTGGCAGGGGGCCAGTGGCAAGAGGAAAGGTAATTATTTTAGATCCTGAAGAGACTTGGAGGAGCTGAAACTTGAATATGGCCTTGACTGAATTCAGCAAAGAGAAACTGAGTTGTTTTCACAAACATGTTTGAGTTTTTAGGGATGAAAACTTGCTTCTTCCCCCTCCCTGCTTTCCTTCATTACGAAGTTTTTGAAAAACTTTTCATCCTGAAAATTGGCCGATAGTCCTTGCCTTGGGAAGTTCAGCATATCCCAGATATGGATGTGTGCAATATATGAGAGATATCTATAAACAAACACTTCATTTCTGGATGATATATTCAGAATTAGTCGTGTAGGGAATGGCATGGAGCTGACAGGAGAGCTCACTTATTTATGGCGTGTTTCAGACTGTCCTGACATGGTTTTAGTAGGAAGCAACAGTGGCTGATTGCATTTCCTGGGCAGCATTCCATGCAAATCCCGAGTTCTGCTTTCCTTTTCATTTCTCTGTTTGGGATTTTTTCCCGCCTGTGATGCTGGGTAATGTTTGTGTGCTTCTCACTCTTCTGAACCCTGGTAGCAACCTGTACAACCCACCCTTACTCTGCCCAGGTGAGAGCCCACCTGCAGAGCTGCCCCAGCCCTGGGGCCAGCTCAGGAAGGACCTGGAGCTGCTGGAAAAAGTCCAGAGGAGGCTCCAGGATGAGCAGAGGGATGGAGCAGCTCTGCTGGGAGGAAAGGCTGCGAGAGCTGGGATTGTTCAACCTGGAGAGGAGAAGCTTTGGGTGATTGAATTGTGGCCTTGCAGAGCCTGAAGGAGCTGCAGGAAAGATGGAGAGAGATGATTTACAAGTGGCAGGACAAGGGGGAAGGGCTTCAAACTGACAGGGAGCAGGTTTAGATGGGATGTTGGGAGGGAAATGCTCCCTGTGAGGGTGGGCAGGCCCTGGCACAGGGTGCCCAGAGCAGCTGTGGCTGCCCCTGGATCCCTGGCAGTGCCCAAGGCCAGGTTGGGCATTGGGGCTGGGAGCAGCCTGGGATAGAGGAAGGTGTCCCTGCCACGGCAGGGGTGGAATGGGATGAGCTCTAGTGTCCCTTCCTACCCAAACCAGTCAGTATCTTGCAAAACAAGTTTTCTCTGAAGTTAGAAGATGCTGCAGAAAGAAACTGCTGTGGGAATGTGGCACACATCAGATATCTTAATGAGCTTCAAAGGCACTAATTGCTATCCAGATCTACATTGTTGTCTGAGAGGCAAATCAGTTTAAAGTAGCAAATGCACTGAAATTGCCTCACTTACAAGAAGTGGAGCCTTAGCTGGTTCTAATTTGTCTGAAAAGTGGATAGAATATTATTCTAAAAATATTATTGTGAGTCTGAGTGCAGTTTCCTTTGCTGGTGGATGAGTGGTGTTGTGGCAGGTTCGTAGTGCTGGGAATTTTTTTTTCTCATTAGACATCTATGTTCCATAAACCAAGTCTTTAAGATGTGATCAGCTAAAATCAGGCTGCCTTTCTTATAAATGACTCCACGTGCTTCCAGTTCTTATATCTGACAGAGGAAAGAGCAGGAGATCCTTGTCCTTGTAACACAGAATATATTGGATTTGTTTGCAAATTGGTGGGTGTTTTAATATTTGTAAAATGTAACTTGATTCAATCTAATATCTGTGAAAATACTCAAATTTAACTGGAATTACCAGAACAACTTAAAATTTTATTTTATTTTATACTGGATTTGGTTCCAAAAACTGGCAGATATTTTCAGTGAGAAAGTGAAATCTGTCCACACTAAGAATTAAGGTTAAAGCCAAGATGCCTTCCTAACCAAGCCAACAATTTCTGTGAGGAAAATTATTTTATACAATCTCTGAATATGATCACTTGTGGAGAAAGGTGCTGTAGCTGCACCAGGGTTGATGAAATGGAAGCACCCTGGGTCATGTCAGATCTCTGCAGTGTCATAAATGTAGGGTCTAAACCTTGAACTACTTAAACTGGGATTATTTCCTCCCCTTAAAATCCTTTTTGTCCCCTAATTATTGCTTGGCTCTGAAGAAGCAATAGGAGGAAATCTGGCAGTCAGAACAAAATACTTATCTTTTAATTTTCCATTATGCTCTTTGTGACAGAGGAATAAATGTATTTGTGCCATTTAAGAGGCAGCTACAGGTGGCACTCAGGGACATCATTTAGTGGTGGACTTGGCCATTTTGGGTGTGACTGATGATCTTAGAGGCCTTTCCCAGCCTAAATGATTCTCTGATCACACACTTGAGTCTGCTTTGAGGGCAGAGGAAAATCAACCAAGGGGTGCTCCTCTGGATGTGGAGTTTGGAATGTTTCATTAATGCTTCTTGAGGATGGGGATGGCACAAAAAGCATCTGAGGAACCTCAGTGTGGGTTGGCAGAAACTGTGTCAGCCCTTTGGGGCACGTGGAGTTGGCAAATACTTTTATTTGCAGCTTACATATCCTTTCCAGAAAATGTTTTATGGAATACTGAAGGAAAAGCTGATAAAAATTCCAAATCCCTTTTCAGCAGGATTAAACTTCAAAGGAAGGCATGGGTTTCAGCTGTTCTCACAATTAAGGTTATGTTGGAGCTTTTGAGGGGAGAGATTGTTTCCCCCTTTGTTTTATTCAACAGTCTTAGAAGGAATCTGAGTCACTTTCAGGCTTGGTTTTGGCAGCATTTTGCATATTTCTTTTGCAAGCATTGGCTTTGGGAGCTGTCTCTTCCCAACAATGGAATTCTCCTCGTGGCTGCTCCTCACAAGCTTTTCAGGGCTGAAAGCTGATAAATGCTGAAACACTTCAAGGAGGTTTGAATCCAAATTATCTGGGTTCAGTTGTGTTCCATATGACCAAAAATGGCACTAAAAATCTGGTGGCAGGTTTCATTTAACATCCCTGCTGGTTCTTACAGAGCTTCTTGACATGTAGGAATGTAGAAAATGCAGAAAATGGGTAGAAAATTTCTCACTGATCCTTGTGATACAGTCACATAAATTCACTTTTCTAGGTGATTCAGGGCTCTTTCCAGTAAAATACATATGTTAACTTCAGGATAATATAAGAATATAGAATAATATAAGGTCGCATCCTCATGTCTTGACTAATCTGGGAATTGTTCTCCTCATGAATCAGAGTGGTTTTCTTTTTCTGTGCTGTGAGGAAGAGCAATCAGGCCACCCAGGAGAATCTGTGGTAAACAAAGTGAATTGTACTCGTGAGGGGAAAAAAAGGTGCGCTGACAACTGCCTTGTATTCTCAAAAAACCCAATGAATAGCACCAGAAACTGTTGTGGTGTTTTGGTGCTGTGTTGTGTGGTGTTTGTGGAATTCATTGCACTGCCCTGGATCTAAGAGTCCACTTAGAAGCCATGCTGCCCTGGGTATAAAACCTGTGTAAAAAATAAATATTTATGAGTGATAAAAAGGGTCCTTAATAATTGCAAGATGGATTCAAGGAGACAGAAAGGCTTTCAGTGGAAGATTAAGTGCCTTTTCAGGCACTTTATCCATTTGTTTTCATCTTCTACTGCATGTATTGTTTATTATTTTGCTTCCAAAATAGTTGGTCTCATCTGTGCACTTTTTCTTGCATCTCTGGGGTGGAACTGGGAGGGGGTTCAAGGTGCAAACTTTTCTAGAGCAGCTTTAGCTGAGCTCAGAAAGGGATTGCTGGAACTCAAAATTCCTTTCCTCTCCTTTCTTTACACATCTCTGTGTATTTCTCTGAAGTTATTTTGCTATCTCTCTGTTCATACAAGTAACATTAATGTTATTGTCCTCACAGAAATTTGTTTTGAGGCAAAGTTTGGCAGAATTTTAATAATAGAAGGCATTCTGAAAATAGACTGCTCTGAAGTATTCTGAAGTTAACAAACCTAAGCTTAGCCTAGGAACAAGTTTATAATATATATATTTATAACATATATAATATTTACTGTATTTATTATATTCAGTTATGCTAAACTGAAACAAAGTAGAAAATGATCCCAGGGGAAGAAAGCTGCTAAATAAACTTTGTCCATTGCTCACAGGTATGCACTTGAACATTTAATGTACACCATGGGGTATGGGGAGCAAAATATAATATTCTTCAGCTCTTCTGCCTCCATGTGAAGCCTGATCCCACTGTTTTCTGCCTGCAGCACCAGTTTTGTGTACGTGTTTTGTGCCATAAAGGGGTGTTTGAATTGAAGGGGTGATACAATGTTAGCACCCCTGTAAAAGAGAGAAACAAAGGCCTTTTGTTTATGCCCAAACAAACTGTCTCACTGTGGACTCCACTCCAGAGCAGGAACCTTTGTGCTGTTGCAGGTGAGCTGAGAGCTGCAGTGGCTGGAGTGACACTGGAAATTTATATCCAATTATTTTGTGCCCTGAGAGTTTAGGAAGTGCTCAGTAATGGTGATATGTCCCCAAAGTGCTTTTCTCCACATAAAATCATAAAAAATTAGAAGAGACTTCAAGGTCAGCGAGTCCAAACTGTGCCCAGTCCTCACCCTGTCCCCAGCCCAGAGCCCTGAGTGCCACCTCCAGGAATTCCTTGGGCACCTCCAGGGATGGGCACTCCAAACCTCCCTGGGCAGTTCCAAGGCCTGAGCACCTTTTCCATGGGGAAATTCCTGCTGGTGTCCACCCTGAGCCTCCCCTGGCCCAGCCTGAGGCCGTTCCCTCTCCTCCTGTCCCTGTTCCCTGCGAGCAGAGCCCGACCCTCCCGGCTGCCCCCTCCTGTCAGGGACTTGTGCAGAGCCACAAGGTCCCCCCTGAGCCTCCTTTGCTCCAGGCTGAGCCCCTTTCCCAGCTCCCTCAGCCCCTCCTGGGACTTGTGTCATCATTCCACTTTGTAGCCATTGCTCTAAATCCAGAATATTTACAAACTAAGGATTTTTTTTTTTATAAACGTTGTCCTTTCTTTCCCCCAGTAAATGAGCAGGGATAAATCCCCTCACTTTTCCAGCCACAGAGCTTTAGGATCCCAAATTAGCGCAGCTGTTTCCTTCCTGAGAGCCCTCCAGACCCCTGCTCTTCCTGGGGATCAGAACAGGAGCAGAAAACAAGCAAACCCTGAGCCTGCCCCCAGGGAAATCATCGTGGTCCTTTGATAAGGAGTGATCTCTTCATTCCAGTGGGTCACACAGTGCAGCTCACAGGAAAGGTGGCAATATACTTCTCCGCATAAATTTAGCTAGCTCATTATAGAATCCTCTAATTTATCTAGAAGCACACTGGAAGTGGCTTTGAACAACAGTCACTGATTCCATCAGGCCTTTCTGAAGTACAGTTACAGAGCAGAAGCTGCCCCACAGGATGCTGCTCTCCTTTCTGCTTTAAAACCTTGTTATTTCCTGGGTAATACAGGCACCACCAGCAAATACTGAGAATTTTTAATTTTAGCCAAGGATACTTCAGGCGAATCTCATACAATAGAACTAAGTCAGGTATATAATTTCCTTTTTGGCTGTTTTCTTGGAAATGAGGAAACATCTTTGATTTACAGGAGGAGGATTTTTTTCTTTTTCCATGGTGGAATTCTTTGGTAATGCTCTGTCCAGATGGAGGTGATGCAAAATTTACAGAAGCAAATTACTCATTGGAAAGATTTCCACAATAAATATATAGAACATTTCTGTGCACACAGATAGGTTTGAATGTACACCATGGAAATAATCAGAAAAAACTTAAATAAAGTCATAATCCTGGTCAGAACTGCATGGAAGCAGTTTCCACTTTTAATGGGAGCCATGCCCAGTGCAACACAAACCCTGTCCCAGGGTTACCTCAGGATTGCTGCAGATCCAGAATTGATGACCATGGCTTACCTGAAGTCCTGTTTGTGTCCTTAAAATTGGTCATTCTTGGCTACTTTTGAATGCAAAGAAGGAACTTTCTGCTTTGGTTTTTTTTTTTTTCATGAACCTAATTTCTTCCTTTTCCATTTGCTTTGTCATAAAGATGATGAAGACATCAGAGGAAGGAAGAATTCTGGGAAAACAGAGGGAATGGAAAGAAAGAAAACTACAGGAAGAATCTAGAAATAGAATAATTATAATTATTATTATTAGTCTGTATAACAACCAGCTTCAATGAGGAGACAAATCCAAAAGGAAGAGTGGCTGAAGACTTTATTTCAAGTTTAGAAAAAGAAGCAGCCCAGGTCTGTTTGGTTTTTAAAGCAAATAAACCAAAGTGTTGGTAGCAGAAGGGAATAATGGGCCGTCAGCAATATCAACAAACCCAGAAGTGTTGTTTGCCACTGCTGCTTCGAGTCAAACAAAGAATATCTCTGAAACCTGCAGAACTGGAAGGCATTTAATGCTGTAACCTCAAAGTGTGCTTGGTCTTGGGCAAGGCTGCAGTTAGGAACATGTGTGTGAATGACTGTCCTTGTTTTTGGGAGCTCTGTTTGGTGCAGACTGGCATCAGTGAAGGGCCAGCCCATGTGCACAGAGTTGCATTTGCCCTGAATTCTTTTTTCCCCACAGAATTTGTTCCTCCAATAAGCTGGTGATGAAAACCTGAGTATAGGAAGTGTCTGGGTTGGAGCAGCAAGCAGGTATGGGCAAGCCAGTGAAGGCAAGTCTGGCATGGTGTCCAGAGACTGCACGGATTTCATCCTGGAAATGACAGGTGTTCACAGGTTTTAGCCCATTCCCTCCAAGTTTGCCCAGAAATTCAGCCCTGGAGGAAAACTTTTGAAGAAATAACTTTAAAGGCTTCCCTGCTAATGTTCACAAGAAAGAAGACAGACAAAAGCACAAAAGCATGTGCAGGGCTTCTCTTAAATGAAAACCTGGCTGATATTTAACTTTTTACACCGAGGAGTATTTTCTCAGTGACGTTTCATTGAAAAGAAAAGGAAAAAAGATACAGAAGTACCTTCTAAACACTCACTTTCCCCTCTGTCCCTGTTGATCTACCATTTAGCACAGAGTCTCTGAAAGTTTCACCTCTCACTGCCTCTTCAAAGAGCTGCCAGTCCTGTGAGGGAGCATCCTGCTGTCCCCTGGCAGTGGGACAATTTATAGGGGTGAAGAGAAGAAGGAGGAAATCGAACTCCAGGCACTGCCTTTTGGATCAGTGAGCGTCAGGAAAGGCCCACGAGGAGCCTGGGATGTTAATAAAAGCTCATCCCCTTGGCACTGAGGGAGCATCAATCTCTTGGTGTGTGTCAGGGCCACGCTGTCCCTTGGATCCTCCTCGCAGCTGTGTCCTCACAGGCAGGGCATGAACTGCCCAGAAAAAGAGGTCTGGGCTCCTCTGGGGTTGATTTTCAGCTGACTTGGATTCCAAACCAGAACCACTGGGGATACCCACAGGAAGAGGGGATGGAGGGTAGTTGGATTATCTGTGCTTTATTACATTGCATTTCTGTGCAACCTTTGCCAGTGAGGGGTTAAAAAAGCTTTAAGGAGTCCCAGCTGGGATTTAATGGTAGGATTGAATTGTGGGGAGAAGTGCTGCATGCAGAGGTGAAGGAGCCTTGGCACAGTGACCTTTGGGAAAGCCTTCAGGACAATGGCCCTGGAACAAAAAAGGAATTCTAGGGAGAGGGAAGTGGACACCTGTAGAGAGGGGAGGTAAGGAAAAGCAACAGAGTCAAGAAAACTGGCATTATTGGCTTTTCACTTTGCTGCTGAGATGGGAGACTGGGAATGTTCATCTTTCAGTGCTTTTGTCACCTCCAGCTCTAATCAGTAATTCGATATCTACAAAATGTCCCTGGAAAGATCCATGAGGAAGCTTGAACTGGATGTGTCTGTCCAAATGATCAGCTGACAGTGCAAACAATGTTCTCATCGATTTTTACAGGCTCCCAAAGAAGCTGTGTGTGCAGAAAGTGTCCTGGTGACAGATCTACATCAGCCAGTCACGGTGTTTGCAGATAAAAAGTGAAATGCTTGATGCTTGTGCTGATTGCAGGCAGCACAAGAGAAGAGAACAGAATGCTGAATTTATGGGGAAGTTGCAAAGGATGGGATTTGACCTCACACTTTACAAGTTCGAGCCTCATAATGAGGTTTCTAGAGGAAATCCTGACTTTGTAAATCCAGGCAGAAGCACTGCAGGCAGGGAGAAGGGTTCTCTCTTTCACCATATCCTGTCTGTTTCAAAGCAGAGTCATGCTGGAGATATATCTGCACGTGCAGGAGTATCTAAAGGTGAAAATACACGTGTCAAAGATAAGTGTGTGAGGAAAAAGATGGGGCTTTAAAAATCCTTCAGGATTTAGATGAGGAATTACATCTTTGTTCCTTATTGTTGGGGAGTTAAAGGGAATAAAAACCATAAATACAGGGATACGATTTCACCTTGCTGTGTTTGCTTCCCCACCTCCTTTGCCTCCTAAGCTGCTGCAGAATGGGCGTTTTCCTGGTGTCCCTTGCTGGGGGACAGAGCTCCCCTGGTGCTGGGCTACAAATAGGAAATCTGAACAGCCCCTGCTGGACCAAGAGCAAGGGAAATAGAAGTAATAAAATTTATCACCTCTGACACTCCTTGCAGCACGTGGAACGACAAATGCAGGTCCTGCTGCTGTGGGTTTTTTTGCGTGGATGCTTCATCTGGGAGTGTTTACAGTTAAAAATAATCTGTTCATGGTGATACTCAGCAGCAATAATAATGGAAGGATCTGGAAAATCACTAAGAACTGGATCTAAGTGCTAAAAGTGAGGAGTTCTAGTTACCTTCTGGTTTTTCCCAGGAAAAGTTCTGGGGGAAAATAGAATTGAGATCATGACCTTTGCTTTATGCAGCTACTTAATTTCTTTTTCTTGTTTGACTGCATCTTCCTGTGTCCGTGGTTACTGACAATGAACCTCTGTTGTTCTGAAGAAGCACCAGCACACTTCTGAAGGATTTCTTGAAGTGCTCAAAAAAACCCTCTTCTTCAGATGGTTTTAAATATCATGTTTTATTTCAAATAATAGTAAGACATTGTGAAATAATAATTCAGAATTAATTCCGACAGCTCTGGGAGGAAAGCTTTTCCAGACTTTGAAAGACAATTGAGAAATTGATAAGAAATTGTTTTGAAATCTCTGCTGGCTTCAGAACTGCTCTGGCTACTGCCTGTTCCTGCAGACAGCAGGGCTGTGAATTGTAAGTTGCTTCCCCTCTTGCTGGACTGACACATAAATTTCTGCTGTAAACTCCTCCCAGCCTCTGAAAAAAGACAGGTAAATAATCCCAGAGGAAGGTTTTGTAGGTGAAAGTCTTAAGCGATTTTGAAAATCCTGTCAATTCAGTATTTCCTGAGACCTGGAGTGTTTCCCTTCCAGCAGCTCAGTCCATTGCTATCTGCTCTTTGTCGTGGGTGGTGTGAGGAAGTTCTGCCTCCCTGCACCCAGATTCTGCAGCTGCTTCCTCACGAAACAATCCATTTCTTCTCTCTTTCTATTTCTGAGACACACAAATGCTTTTATTTTTCTCCTCTGGACTGTCCAACTGACTTGAATCTTTCCAGGACTATTTAAGACAAACACAGGCTCCTGCCACTTACAGAAAACCAGGGCCATTTGAATTGCCTGAAACCCTCTAAGTTTTTCCAGGAATTTGGCTTGTTGGAGAAAAAATAAGGACATTTATTATCTGTATGCATATTACACATAATTGTAAAAATTGTAAGAATAAAAGGAACTGGGGTTTTTTGTTGTTTTTTTTGGGGGAGGCTTTTTTTTCCTTCTCTTCTCTTCTCTTCTCTTCTCTTCTCTTCTCTTCTCTTCTCTTCTCTTCTCTTCTCTTCTCTTCTCTTCTCTTCTCTTCTCTTCTCTTCCCTTCTCTCTCATGCTCTGCCCAGCTCTTTAATACCCTCTTGTGAAAGATCAAGCAGAAGATATGATTCTTCTATCTACTTTAGAAAAGAAATTAATTTTCCTTTAATAGCAATAAAATGTTACTATTTAAAATCCCATTTTCCCATCCCCAAACCCCATGTTTCCAACCCTGAGACGTTGTTTGAAAGGTGCATTGATAATTATCCTGCCACCTAACTTCCTGTGTTGCTTCTAATGATTCTGCCATAAACATTTAGTTGGACATTTATTCCCTAATCTTTCAGCTTCCTTCTCGTGTGCCAGAAGCCTGGACAGGGCCTCCCAAATTCCCTGGTTTCTTCCTGACAGCTTCTGATTTGCCTCTTGGTTTTACACAAAGGTTGTGCAGCTCACTAATCTCCCCAAATGTGATTCATTAAGGGTAATACGATATTAAATCACTCTGACAAAGAAGCCATTTCCTTTTCCTTCTGACAGGATGCAAAAAGCCCTCTGGTTTGGATTTCTCCCGGGACTGCCCAGGATTTTTCAGTGGTTTGGCACCCACAGCTCTGCTGGAGGAGGGGCACTCCCAGCCTTGAGTTCCCAGAGGGAGTGGGAAAGGTAAATATTGTACATTTACATAATAATGAAGGGTGAAGGGGATCGTGCCTGGCCATTTTTTGGTCCAATCCCTTACTCCAGATGGAAAATTTGGATCTGATCTTCAAGTTGGATTGGATTCTTAACCAGTGAGATTTGGGTGTCTCAAATGACACAATTCCACTGCATCTCTGGCACTGTTTGAACGCTCCCAGTGGGAAGAATATTATTTCTCATGTGCAGTTGAAATTTCCTTGCCCGCACCCTGTTCTTGTTGCCTCTTACCCTTTTTGGAAAGGTCCCTGAGATGGGTCTGACCCTTATTTTATCTTTAACGTGTTCTTCAATAAATATTGCAGGAATAGGAAGTGGCCAGTTGAAGCCGTAAGATTTTTGGCTGTTTGTTTTTAATTTTTAGGAAAGCTCTACGTGCATCGTGCATCCGAGCACGGTGGGGGCTTTGCCTGGTTATTTTAGTTCACACACACAAAAAAAGGAGTTGTTACAAATGGAACTGGGATTCCACCTGTAGCAGAAAATTAATTGCAGAAATTAATATATTTGCAGAAATCAATATATTTGCTGAATGAAGTTGCAGCTTTTAAATCCTTTGACCTGAATGAAATAAACAGACATTATTAAACTTTCACTGAGAAGCATTGGAGGATAAATGAGTGGGGCAGGATTTAGAGTAAACTATGTTTGTTTTCTTAACGTTCCAGTGTTCCTGACTTCATTAGAACGAGCAATTTCCACAAGACTTGGTTCCCTGGATTTTTGTGCTTATGGGACTGGTGTGTGTTTTCTGAACTAAAACGAAAGAGCAGCCTCTGCTGGCAAAAACCCCAGATCAAAGCAACAAAAACGAATAAAAACCTACCCAACCTTCTAGAAAAAGGTACTTTTAAGCTGCCTACACCAGCCTGTGTGCCTGAGATGGTGAATAAAACAAATGAAATGTGCAATTCACTGCGTGATTTGGCCTTGGCTCTTAGGTCACCTAAATAAAGCTGCCCTACAGCCTCCCAAATTTCTGAGCAGCCTTTTCCAAAGCTGGACCCATGCCATGCACATCCTGCACCCTGTTCAGCATCAGAGGAACCGAGGAACTCAGGGAAACTCGTGGAGACCTCAAGATTTTGAGGCTGCAGTAAAAGAAATGGAGATTTTTAGCAGCACTCAGTAAGGTGCAGTTCAACTGTTTCCCTTTCCTCCCTCCCTCCCTCCCCCAAGGAAAGTTATATTCTGTATTTTTTGTGTGTGTCTGTGTTAAATCTTTTGCTTACTCGAGGTTCTGCACCGTGTGAGAGCTTTACCAGCTCTGCCAGCGCTGGGCTGAGGAAAAACTTTCCATTTTAAGGTGTAAACTCACTTTTCACTGTGTTTGGTCCTTGAGTGTGTATTTTAAATCTTGTTATCCGGAGGAAGTCTTCATGTATTTTGATAAATTGCTGGCAAGCAAGGGTTCCATGCTGTGCCTGAAGCCTGCTGATAATCCCGAATTTGTGCTACAGGTGGAATCCCAGTTCCATTTGTAACAACTCCTTTTTTGTGTGTGTGTGAACTAAAATAACCAGGCAAAGCCCCCACCGTGCTCGGATGCACGATGCACGTAGAGCTTTCCTAAAAATTAAAAACAAACAGCCAAAAATCTTATGGCTTCGACTGGCCACTTCCTGTCCTTTCTCTTGGCTAAAAGATTCCTTCTGAGGAAAGCCAACCACCTCTTCTTTCAGCAGCAAAATGCCCAAAGAAGGAATTTCATTCTTATCCTACTTAAAAAAACCCATCAGCCCTGCATCTGCAGCTGCTCAGATGGGAATAACGAATGGGAATTTGGAATATGGGAATAATGGATTATATGGGAAAAGTGAATTATATGGGAATAATGAATAACATTACTGAATACGTAGTGAACAATTTTAAGGATTCCAAGCCACATTCAGGCTGTTAGGCAAGGAAAGATGAGGTGCAGCTTAAATTATTGGGCTGAAACAGTGGGTTTTGCTGCCTCTGAAGCTGTTCTGTAAAAATCCAAGCCAAAATGAGAGATTTGATGCCTTTCCAGCCAAGCTGGGAACTCAGAACGTGTCTGAGAATGTTCCTGAGCACGACGCAGTGGTCGGGGCCCTGTTGTGAGATTTAGATGCAAATTCAGTCCCTGTGAGCTTTTCTTAACAATGATAATGAGCATAATTAGAGGATCCTGCTAAAAGGTTAACAACTTGCAGAACTTCTGGGAATTTTAAAGCATATGGATTTTTTTTTTCTCCCCCAGTTTCTAACTAAAAGTCTCATCTCCAGAAATTTTTCCCTGAAAATGTCCCACCAGGACACAACTCTCTATGCTAAAGAGAATGTATCTCCTTGCTTAGCTTTTTTCCCCTATTTTTTTTTTTTTTTCCTTTAAAGGAGATGTTTAATTTAGAGCAGCCCTTTAATTAGTGGCTGGTTAAATGTCCCAAGGGAAGGCTTTCTGCAGGGGGAAAAGCTGAACTAGGCTTGCTGCTGACCACAGTAAAGTGCAGGGTGGGCTGGGAAGGAGCTGGAGCCTAGAACCTGATGGAATCTGATGGAATCTGATAGAATCTGGTGGAATCTGATGCAGAAGAAAGAAATGAAGTGTTCAGTTTGTGTTTCCAGCCTCGAGTGGGAGCTGGGACAGACTCTGAGCTACCTCAAGTGTCAGGGCTGGTACAAGAAAAGTCCCAGCTGAGCTTGAACACCAAGGAAAATTTAAAAAGTGCTTTTCAACTCTCAGCATTTGCTCTGATGAGCTTCTAGCAAGGAGCTTTTATACCTGCACAATCCTTCTGCTGTCTGATGTGAAATTAGAGCTGAATGTGGCAGCAGGAAATAAAATTAACTGCTTGATTTGCCTGTGCCTTGTTGAGACCAGGTGGTGCTGGAAAAAGAGAGAGGATTTGTTAGTTGGCAGTGCCAGCACTGTTCTTCCTGCCACTGGATGGCAATGTTTGACTGAAAAAATTAAGTATTTATGAGGAAATGAAACTGATTCCCCCTTTTCTTGATGCGTCTTCCTCTGGGTTTACGGCTCTCGGAAATCTGGAGAGAAGGGAAATATTATGTTGCATTAAACTGCAACTCAGTTTCTTTGCTCTGCCTGTTACCGTCCCAACAGTGCTTAGAAACCCCCTGGGCTCTGAACCTCCGTGGGTTGGATGTTGGAAGAAATGTTGGATGCTGCAGGAAATTCCCATTTTACATCAGGGCTGGTTGCAGACAGCTCTCTGTGAGCTCAGCACCGTGGCAAGCACAAACCTCAGTGCCCCCTTTGCCATCCTGCCTCTTGCTCTGAGAAGCAGGTTGATAATTAGGGCCTATTAATTTTGCCACAATGAATATTTATGCCTCAAATTGCACAGGTGCTTTAAATCCTGAAACACTCTGGTGTGTCAGGTGAGGTTACAAGTGGTGTTTGTCAGACAGGATTAATTTGAGGGAAATGAATATAGGTTAATAGAGCTGTTTATTCCTGCTTAAATGTTGAATGTATAATTTATGGTAGAAGTTAGAACGTATTTAATTTGATTGGGTGGGTCAAAGGGAATATTTAACTTAGCACTGTATCTTCAACAGGGAATAATGTAAGAGTTAGGTGAAAAACACCCAGAGGTCTCCTCTCTTGAAAGGCTTCTTCCACAAATTTGTTGGAGTTTTTTATGTTGTTTGATTTTTTAAACTGAATCTCTTCAGAGGAGTTCCACAGCTCTGTTACATTTTGTGCAAACACCTCGTTTCCTGGAGGTTTTGGACTTATTTTGTTGTATAAAAAGCATGTCAGAACCTTAGCAAAACCTCGTTCTTCGTAGCTCTGCTCTGCCACCAGCCAGCATTTGTGTGGATTATTCAGCTTTGGGCCAAGCCAGCAGTTGCTTGGGGCCTCATTTTGTTTAATTTATTTGCAAATGGTCAACGAGGAAGAAAAAAGTGGGTTGCAGTGGAGACAGAATGAAATTCTGTGATTGTGTCTGGACCAGGGCTTGTTTGCAGGATAAACTTGAGCAGTCTGGACATGAGGGAAGAGATGGGTGTGAGGAGGGCAGGTGCCCACCTGGCTGAGTAGACTTAGACTTAATTCACAGTTACTTCAACAGGCCATTTCTGATGAAAGGATCCTTTTTTACCATGGCTCTGAGTAAAACCTGCTAATTCAAACCAGTAACTCGATATATTTGGGTTATTTCCAGGGATGAGATGGGAGCCCTCCAGTCTGGCTCCCAAAGATGGAATTCCTGGTTGGAATCCTGCCCTGGGCAGCCCCACTCTGGTGTGCAGGAGCAGGCAGGGGCAGGACCTGGCCTGGCATCACAGGACACTGAGAGAGGCACAGCAGCTTCCAGTCATGGAGCTGGTGCTGCTTCCAGGGAAAGCACGCTCCCGTTGAGGGAAACACATCATTTTTGTCTACACATAACAATTTGCACTCTTCTCACAGAGAATAATACCTGATGAACTCATAGCTCCTTGAGAACTCTGCCTTCATGCCAGGGCCTTTTCCTTGCAATAATTAAATATAGAAGTTGCAGGGAGGTTTGGATGCATAAATCATCTTTAAACTGCACCGGGGCTGGACATGATCCACTGTAAATGTGTCTTCTTCCATTTGCCTCTCCAGCTGTTGCACAGCTCCTGACACACGGAGCAGGGAACTGGAAATAAAACAAGAGCAAGTGTTAAAATTTTTATTTTCTATCAGCTATGGCAGCATGGAAACATTTGTGTTTGAAACCAGAGGTGTTGGGAGCACCAAAAGGACAGAAAAAGCTGGCAAAGCATGAAGGATAATGACACAATTTGTGGTTTGTGTTTGATTTAAGAAGTGTTTAAGTGATTGACAGATATTATTCTCAAAAACTTTCTCACATTAATCCACACACACCTGGGTCCTTTGCACTTGGTAAAACATCATGGATTTATGGGGCTCTCCTTGTTTATTTGGGGGGAGATCAGCTCCCTTTGCATTTCCATTTAAAGTTTCCTTGGGTTCACACTGCAAAGAGAAAGCTCTGAAGGTGTTTCAAGAGGATGCTCCAAAGCTCCTGTAATTGTGGAGCAAGGAAGAGAAGATCCTTCTGCAGTTCTAAGTAGTTTCTAACGGAGATAAGAGGAATGTTATCCCTTTGGATTCACTCTGATGTGCTTCTTTTTGTGCCTGTCCAGATCAAAGTGTTCACAGGATTTTGTTCTGCTTTGATGCTGCTCCAGTGCTGTGAAGTGCCATCTTCAAGGTCAGGTTGCCACAGCCTGCTTGGGTCCCCTCCTTGGGGTACACGTAGCACAAAACCACTTTCATCCCCTTTTTTCTTGGTTCTGTATCTAAGCTCTAATTGGATTTTGGCTACAGGTTTGGGAAGCATGAGGTGTGGGAAGAGAACATTAGCAAATATGTTTGATATGGGGAAATAGAAGGAGCAGGATCCCACAACCTTCCCCACACTGAGCTGCTGCTCGTGATAATTCCATTTTCCTATTAATATCTATTTATTCTGTGATGATTTTGATAAGCTTTTCTGCCAGCTGCATCTTTTGCCAGAGGATTTGCCTCCTCCCTTCCCATCTTGAGCTTTCCAGTATCCTGACCTGGGGGGGGGATGCTGTTTTGGGGGTGATGAGGGTACCAGGCTTCACTCTCAGCCAGAAAGGGAAGCTCTGCCCCATCCATCCCATGCTCAGCAATGCTGGGTTTCCTGCTCCAGATCAATAAAACAAGTGGAGGTCACTTTCCTAAAACTTTCTGAAGGCCATTTATCATTAAAAACTACTGCAGGTGTACCATGGGTTTGGTCCAACTTCCACTTCCCAACTTGGATTAATTAAAAAGACTTGGTGATTAGGGGAAAATTGATGCTTCCCTTTGGTTGGGGGGTTTGGTGGGGTTTTTTTTTGTTTTTAATTGGCTTGTTTTAATTGAGGGGTTGTTTTGGTAAGGGACAGAATTTATTTGTCTGAACTCTGTCCCCAAAGAGAGAAAAAACCGGAGTAATTTTTAAAGGAAATTTTTAAGGAAAAGCACAATTTGCTTCATTTTGGTCAAGAAGAACAGACTGAAGAACTCCCTAAAGAGCTGACTGAATCCTTAGAATGGCACCATTTAACTGGGACCCTTCTGTAGGTGTTGTCACTCGCCATTCCCACAGGATTTCCATCACAGCTGCATCCCGAGGAGTTACTAACATTCAAAATAATCTGGAGCTGGTGATCTGTAAATACCAAATGCAGGCTCTGTGACAGGGCACGTGGAAAAACGTGATGGGAGGGTTCTGAGAGGATCTGAACTTTCCATGACCTGCGACCTGTTGATCACCAGCTTGGCTAAGTCTGGCTCTGCTCCCGATTGGTGGCGTGGGAGCAGAATTTTCTCTCTTTTATATGTCAAATAAGAAACCTGGACTAATAGTTGGAATCCTGGTGCGAAAGCAAGTCTACTGCAAAACCACTCAGTGTTAAGCGTGCTATGAACACAATAAAAGTTCTTTGACAGGTGAAATTACAGCAGTGTAAAAAAAGTTTTGCCACCCTCAAAATAAATTCTTTACCTGCAAAAGTGGTTGTAACTTATCCCATTTTGGTTGTTCATGATCACATATAATTTGTTATGTTGTTCATACCGCACCGAGTGTTTATTTCTGATATCGATTATTGTTGTATACTCGTTCTACTCATTCTGGGGAGATGGGAGAACTCATCTTGGGAAGAGCTAAATGGAGTAAAAATTCCCCAGAGCAGCCCAGGCATTGTGTGTGATAATGAGGCTGCCACAGAGGAGTGCAGGCAGTGTAATTTCTCTATCAATCACTGTCATCTCTGAGCGTGTGGGGCTGGTGGCAGCTGCAGGAACAGCTGTACCCCGGGTCCATTGTCCTTGTGACCACCCCGTGTATTTCGGCAGCCTATTCATGGCACTCTCAGGGCTTGAAAACTGGGTGGCAGGAATAAAAATCTGAATGTTCTAAATGCCACTGGCTCATTAGGCAGCGCTTCCCACAATAACATCTAATTTTTGAGAGTTCGCTTGGCAAAAGAAAAGACGTTTGCAATGGGACAAGTGTTTCACAGCTTTACAAATGCGAGCAGCGTTTTCCCAGCGAGCACAAAGGGGGAAGAAAACGCTCCCCAGATGGATCTAATTGCTCCTTCCACTCCCCGTGCTTGATTTCTTCCCAATGCCCGAGGGAAGACTTGGCCTTTGTGGCACAGACAGTATTGCCTGGCATGGAGATCCAGGTTCAGGTGGACCAGGGGATTCCTCAGGAAGATGGGGAAGATGGAGGATATGGAGAATTTCCTGTCATGTACCTGATCCCTCACAGCGTGAAATGACCCACGAGATCTCGGTTGTATTTGTTATCCTGCACTCCTGGAATTTTGGGATTTAAGCTCCACGTTCCCCCTAGCTGAATTTTTCTGTTTGCTGATTCCTTAACAGTTTTGTGCCTTGCAGATGTTGAAGTTTTCAGAAAAAGAGTTGGACTCTTCCAAGGCACATGGGAACCGGGCTAATGGCTGTGTTGCAGATGGGATTTTTATTTAATTAGAAGAGGAAAAGAAGGTGTTGGAGACCTTTGAAAATAAAGAACTTTTGAAGGGGAAGGAAGAATGATTTTAGCTCCTGGGTTAGGAGCTGTTCCAATATAAATTTTGTAGTCTCAGGAGGCTGAGCCCTCCTTGCACTTGCTGCAGTGAATCGAAGATATTAATATATTTCAGCATTTTTTTCTTCAGGTATAAGCGCCTGCTAAACTTTCTGTAGGGTTTTATTTCTGCCCTGCATATCAAACAAAACTCTGTAGGCACTCTTCCTTTTCCAGAGTTCATCACTTTGCTGCAGTATTTTGGCTGCAGAGCTCTTGTGGGTTTGATGAGTATATTTTGCTTGGCAGTTGTAGGAGCCATATGGAGCCCTGCTGAAAGCTGAGACAGGCTCGAGCCTTGTAGAGATATTGAAAAAAAATTAAAATCTGAACACAGCTGCTGTTTCTACTTGGGAATTGGAGGGAGTCCTCTAGTTTTACATGGCACTGAACCTCAAATCTGCGTGGTGGTAGTGGAGAATTAACTGAAATTGAATAAAATTTCTATTTCAATATATGGTGGAGCACTGCATTTCCAGTTCCTCTGGTCAAAGGTTGCCCCAGCTCTTTCTGTGGCTCTCACTTCATTTATTACAACTTCATGGCAACCTCCATTATTTTACTTCAAGCAATGACAGAATTAGCATTTGCTTTGTATAATTACACAATGTGGAGAGCGTTGGTTAACAGTGCTTTTTACTTATTTATAGTAAATTTATTTCCTCTTCCCTTTTTTTTTTTATTTTTTTAAATGTTTCTGGCTCAGGAAAAAAAAATGAGAAGCTGCTGAATCTCAAAGTCTCTTTACTAACACACAGCTCCTGTTATGTTTATCTGTTCCACCTCTCTATTCCCTGGAAACAAACCTCTCTGTTCAACAATAAGGTCCAGTCTGGGCTGAGAGCAAAATTTTGCTGGTGTTAGAAACATTGAAGAAGTTTAGAAAGGAGGTGTGTGGATCTGAGGGACAGGAAAAGAAAGTGGTGGTGCTTTGGGATTTCCTGGCGTTGCTCCTTGGTGTCTCCTGCCCTCTCATTTTTCCTTGAATCCTTCTGAAAATGGAGCAGACATGAATGGTATATCTGAATAATGTATAGAATCAAAATAAATGGAGGGGATTATGGTTGTACAGCATTTGCAGCTGCTGAAAGACACTAAAAAAACCCAGTTGTGTTTGGGTAAACTCACCCACATTTGTAGCATTTCACACCTCCCACCAGTGTGGGACTGCTTCTGTTGTGTGTTTGTGCTGTTATTTTACATATAGATCAAAACAACAATTGCCATGTGTCCTCCAGTGTTATGGCTAATAAAATGCAGCAGAATATTTTTGGTCTTCTGTGGTGATCTAGTGTATGGAATAACTACAGAGGATTCAGAGTTACAGGTTAGGACTTAATCTTCTAGATTTAGCCTTTCATTTTGAGCAGGTAAATGAATTCTAAGGGGCCCAGCTTTCAAAAACGGGATACTGGACTTGTGAGAGCAAGGAAGCAACTCCAGTAAAGCTCAAATAACTTCTGAAAATAAATATATATGTGTGTTATATCTAACAGAAGCGGAGTATCTGTGATCCAGCTTAGCTGAGAGCCAAAGGTAATCATAGGGATGGTTGATTCTGGCGCTTCAGAGAGTGGTTCTTCCTCTGAGGAAGGGGATGTGGGGCATGGATGTATGAGATATTAGGAAAGATACTTGAGGGAACTCATAAAGAGGAGCTGCTTTTAACAGATGAGTGTGTTTTTAATGTTTGGACGTGTCGGGGCTTAAGAAAGAGGGAACTGTAAATGTTGCCTGTGGAAGACCTGGGGAAGGGAGGGGATAAATGGGAATATCGATATGCACATGCCAGGGAAAAATCCTGCTGGTGCAGGAATGTCTGTGACGTGTGCATTAATGGGCTTCTATTTTAAATAACACTCCAAATGGCTGGGCTGGAGGGAGCTGGTTCCTGGTTTTCTCTCTGTTGGAATGCTTGTTTTCCCATTTACAAACAAAAGGAATGATGGCTGGCCCTTGTGGACAGCTGGAACATGACACCTGGAGAATACAATAGAGAAGATAAGAGATTGCCCCTCACTTATCTTGTGTCATAAATGGATTTCGTCTCCTCCCTGGAGTCCTCCTTCTCCCTCCTTCTTCCTCATCACTAAAAGCTCACAGTCTTTTTTTTCTTCCTTTTTTTTTCTCTTCTTTTTATTCCTTCAAATGGAAAGCATGGAGCAAATTCCAAATGGTCTGCAGTGCATAACACCATAAAGTTTTCTTTTCCTATTTCACTGTAATTTGTGAAACAGTTTTCCTTCACATTCAATACTTTAACAATGAGCACTTTGAGAGGCACCTGGATGAACTTGCCAGCCCTCTCCATGTACAGCTGTAGGTATTGACCAGAACATTTGGATGACGTATTTTGGCACATTCCAAAGGCTCCCCAGAGCCCTGACCCTGGAATTTTTGTGTTTCCTGAAACCAGGATGGCCAAGGAAGGTGTCATCCTTTGGCTCCAGTTGTTGCAAACAGATGAAAAGTTCACCTTGGCTTGTTCTGAATCCTTCCTGCTAAAGCCTCTGCTCTGAGTGTGAGTGTGAAGTAGAAAATTATCAACAAAAGTACAATGCCAAGTGCATGCTTTTTTTCCCATTAGAACAGCCTTTTCTTGTCCCAAGGAGATGAACTATCCCATCGTGGTGTGTCCATGGTGTATTCTGGCAGTGGTTTTTAGTCCAGTGCATTCTCTCATCTCATTTCAGTTTAACTTCACCCTGATCTTGAGGATAATAAAGACGACACATATTAATTATGCACATTAAAAAGTAATGTGTCTTACTTTAATTAGTTAAGTGATCATAAGCAGAAATATGAAAATACACAGTCTATATTTACCAAGCTGCTTTACTTAGAAAAAAGCCTAAAAAACCCCCACAAGCTGCTGCTGAAAGACACCCAACACAAATTAATTTATTTTCATGTCATAATTTTACTTGTAAATCCACTGCTATTGCTTAATTTTCAGATTTATTTCCTGGCTACTTATTTCTCCTTGATTAAAATGTATCCTGATTAATGCTGAGCTGAAAGGCTTTGACTGTTCAAGAACTGACATCGCAATGAGTTTCCCAGCTTGCAAAATTGCCTGGGGGAGATCTGCTCCTTCAGATTTGTGTTTTCCCCCCCACGGTAGCCTGATTATCATAGCCAAACTCCCACATCTTTCCTCATGCACAAACTCTCCTGCTCACTTTAAGAAAATAAATAAAATTAGAATGATTATTCACCAAGGTGCACAAAACAGAAATATTTACGCGTCGTGCGAGAGCACGGGATGTGTGTTCTGCTTCTCCCACTGAAGAATTCCGTGGCTCTGGCCCTGCCAAAATCCATGTACCTCATTTTCCAAGCCCAGCTTTGCCTGGTGAAGCAGACAGGATCACCTGCAGTGCATCAGCTTGGAGCATGCGAGGGGATTAAAAGCCCCAAAGCCTCTGGACTTCAGAGATGGAATTTACTGGCATAGAAAATGCTATTCAGAGGGGAATTTATTTACAGTGGTGTCAAGGAGACAATATTAAAGCTCTTTACTGAAGAAATGTGTAAGTAAATAAATAGAAATTCAATCCAGAACATAAATTAGGGTTCAATTATAGAATTTATTGGGTGCTACACGGAATAAACTCGGTGCATTTAAGTCTCTGCTGCACTGGAGGTCAGGCAGGTCCCAAACAGAGGATAAATGAATAAATGATGTCTATGTACCAAACACTGTGGTTGTGGGCAAGGTGTGAAAGGAGCTCCTGCTCAGGAGGCTGAGCTGGATGGTCTCAAACCCGACTGGGGCCTGGGAGCTCAGCACCCTGCTCAGGACCATGCAGGATAGTCGAGAATCCCCTCTGGGGTTTGGGAGCTCAGCACCCTGCTCAGGACCGCGCAGGATAGTCGGGAACCCCCTGCAGGTACCTAGAACCTCAGCACCCTGCTCAGGACCACACAGGATAGTCGAGAATCCCCTCTGGGGTCTGGGAGCTCAGCACCCTGCTCAGGACCACACGGGATAGTCGAGAATCCCCTCTGGGGTTTGGGAGCTCAGCACCCTGCTCAGGACCACGCTCAGGACCACGCCCCTCTGGGATCCAGGAGCCCAGGACCTTGCTGCATGGAGATCCATGCTTCTGCTGCTTGGGAGGATCTTGCTGTCCTGTATATGTTCTTTTCACATGTTTTCTATTGTCAGTCTGAAGTGTCCTTTGACCATCAGAAAGCTGTTTGAACCCACCTGGGCAGTGAACGTTTGGTTCAGAGCTGAATTTGTTCCAGCAGACTCTGCACTGGGCCCACAATATCATCCGGAAGTCACTGTTTGTTTTTTATTTTATTTAAGCTCAGGACCCTGCTCAGGACCATGCAGGATAGTCTAGAACCCTACTGGGAACTGGAACCTCAAGTTGTGCTCCCCAGGGACTTAGGCTGAGGACCTCTGTGATGTTTTGGGCTGGACATGGACGAAATCCATCCGGGCTTTGCCTTCCTTCTTTTCCCTGTGCTGCTCCTGTTTGCCTCATACCTGGGTGGGTGTTGGGGCTGAATTCTGGAGTATTCCCAAGGCCGGGCCTTCACTCTTGTTTCCTCTGGAATTCCTTGATTATCAGAGCCCAGAATACAGAGAATATTTCTCTTCCTCTTTTGAGGGGTTCTACCCCCCTGGACAACACAATTTTTGACCTTCATCCATGGAGGAAACTGCCTAGCCTCTGGGAAAAGTTAGAATCTACAGCAGTGTGACAGGTGATAGAATATTATGTAGATTGTCACTGGGTGAAAAATTTAGAATTTTGGGGTTTATTAGTATACTAAGTAGATAAAGTAGAAAATAATCAAAATGGAGGGTTGTTGCTGGCCTCCAGACCTTCTTCTTCACCTACTCCATATTCTGCAGCAGTGGTGTTATGGGATGATTGGATAGAGAATTCCACAGTTCCTGCCTGCGTGTCTAGAAGATTTATTTGACATTGGTAGAAAAGTGAAAATATCATACGTCTTGATTGTTGGTTGGTTAGTTTACCTTTAAAAAGGTTGTGAAATCTTGATAATTTGGCTTTTGCTGCATTCTCTGTCTCATGCTATGTCTAGGTCACGTCAGTGGCTTGTACTTTGCTGATAAGACTTAATAAACTATCAGAAGACCGAGAAAGCCAAAGGTCCCGTTCGTCTCTTATTCCTGGCAAGGACTTATTCTCCCCCATCCAGGGAGGACTTTGGGGGTCAAGAACCCTTACCCTTGATGGCAACAATCAGCCTGTGTTGGCACTTGGAACGTTCATTTTTCCTTTAATTACGGCTCTGTGGGGATGCTGGGTCGGGGAGCACTTGGCATTCCCAGGATGGGGAAAGCTCCGGCCGTGCTGGGCCCCTCCAGTGCTGCCTTTCCCTGGCTGCTCTTCCCTTCTCCTCCTGTCACCTTCCATGCTTGGCAGGAGCTGCTTGGGGCTGGGCTGGAGCCATCTCTGTCCCCGTTGGAATGGACGGGATAATTCCCTCCAGGGGACAGGTCTGAGGGCCAGGACAGGGCTGGAATCCTCGCTTGGAGAGCCCGAGAACTCAAACCCCTGCAATGCCTCATGTCCCAAGCCCAGCACTTCCCACTGCAAAGCTGGGCCATTGCGCTATGTCAGAAAAAACCCCCAGTGAGCAGCAAATCTCAGTAAGAATCTCTCTTCCCTGCCCCTTTCCCAGAATCAACTGCTACAACAGAACAAGGCAGGACTTCTGTAGCTTTAAACACTTGAGGCTCTCCTTTTACTGCTCCTTTAGGTAAGGGAGAGATGGGCAGTGCTCCTCTCCACTGGTGTAAAATGTCGCAGGAGCTACAACAGTGTGAAAAGCAGGAGATTGAACATGCAACCTGGAAATAATTGGGGCCCTCAGTTATTTCAGCTATACACTGAAATCAAGCGGCTGCAAGCTGCACTTGGTTATTTTTAGATTGCTTTGATGGTTTGATGATTTAAAGTCCCATCACTGCCTCCAGTATTTATCCCAGCAATCTATTTTAAATTTGATCAGAGACTGTACAATCCTCCAGAGTTTGTTCTTGTGTTATTTAGGAGCTGGCTGGCGAGGCAGGAGGCTGCCCATATTCCAGTGTTCAGCAGCAGTGTGTGCAATGCAAATGGGAACTTTGGATAAATTCCTCCCTGATTCCTCAATTTTTGTGATATTCAGGGGATACTTGTGAGAGCAGGAAACCTGTCAGTGATGTGAGAGTAAAAGCAGTAAGGCTGCTTTGGCTACAGGCAGAATCTAAGGCTGAAAGAAGATGGAGTGAATGGGGAAAGGAAGGGAAGGAAAACCCATCCGAGGTTGGGAGAACTCATGAAGTTATAAAAAGGTGTGCCAGACCTCCATGGTAATGTTGGGCTTCCTCTCTGTGATGTTCTGAGTAGGACAGCAGTGATAAATAAACCCTTATATTCAGATGAACAGTATATAAAAAAACAGTTTCCAGCTCTCAGCATCAGTGACTTGAGAATCAACCCTTAGACTCTTCCTAAAATTATGATTTACCAAGTTAAAGTAGAGGACTTTTGCACAGCCCTTGCTTGGCTCTCCTGGAGGGAAGAGGCACATGGAATTCTTTGTCCTGAGTGGATGAGCAGTTGCAGACCCAGGCAGGCATTCATTGCAGCTCGCTGTAAATCACTTCAGAATCACTTGGTTTGTTTTTCTCAAGTTCTCTGCATCTCAATCCATGCAGTATAATCTAAAAACATCCTGGGGAGTGACTGAGTTTCAGGGCTGACTTTGATTTAGTAAACTTAATTTTATAAAGGAGAAAACAGGGAAATCTTGCTGTTGGTAGGAGCTTTGGGTTCCTGCTTGACCCCTCCTAGGATTTTTTATTATTTATTATTGCTGGGGAATCAATGCACAGAACTTGTTTTTACGTGGGCCAATGTGAAATAGTTTTTTCAATTCAAAATTCAGGATTTTTTATTAAATTTTCCTGTACATGTATGAAACCCAACAGGGCTAAAATAATTGCAAAGTCCACCAACAGATTTTCTTTGGTTTGTTTGTCGTTGTTTTTTCGTTGGGGGTTTGGAACTCGATGACCTTTGAGGTCCCTTCTGAGCCATTCTGTGATCCCATGAAAATCCCATAAGTTCACTGTACTCCCATAGTTATTCTGCCAGAAATAACCATCAAATTTCTGACATTTTTCCTGTTGCAAGACCATCACAGACAGCTTCTTTTTTTCCAGAGCTGCCATCCTGAGGTCAGCTTTTCCAATGTGGCAGAGTCAACCCACCACTGCTCCAAAATTGCCATTTTTTGTCGTTAATACCTGCTGAAGCCTGTGTTCCAGCCAGGGAGCAGCTGCTGCAATTTTTCCTTTCTATATTTCATGCCCACTCGATAGTTGACTTCTGCCACGTGCTTGATTGGAGGCAGATTTGTATTTGACTGCTTTGGAACAGCTGAAAATTGTACAAGGGAAGATTTGTGCTGGGCCAGTGATAAAATGCAGGAAATAAATATTTAAGGAAGCATTTATCAGATGAGTTTATTGCTGAATTTTACACAGGCTGGAAAACCAGGAAAATACCCAAGACCGGGAGGGATTGTTTAGGTTCCAAGTAGAAGTTCAGGTATGCTAATGTCTGTATGAGCAGTAGGATTAGCTAAAAAATGGATGGAAGACCATTTTTTATTTTGCTTTAAGCCTTTTGGCTGCAGCAGTTTAGGATTAGAGAGGGCCAATGGCTCTGGCTTAATTTTTAGTGTTCAGGGAACTGTGAATTGGGTTTTTTTTAATTATGACCAGGAGCAGGTTGGTGGGAAGAGGACAGATTTTCAGGTTTTAATACACTGAAGGATATGGAGGAGCAAGTTGGGGGTTTGACTGAGAAAGCCCAGAGGTGGGGAACATTTTCTATTCATGAATCTTCCATTCCTTGTGATGTTAAATCTGCTCAGCAGCATCCAGGGATTTCTTGAGCCTAAGGACAAGAACACTCTTTTTGGGTGGGTGCCTCGAGCAGAATTTGTTTCCAGCTTCATCAAGTGCTTTCCACACTCAGAGGTCTGCAATAAAGGATGAAACGTGGCCTTCTGTTTTCTTTATCACACTGCATAAGAAGTTGATGTCGAATGAAATAAGTTCTATCCAGTTAAAGAGAGAAAAGTCAAAATTTCCTGTAATTTATTTGTTTAATTGAAACATATATTTGATGAAAAATATTGAAGCTTTTTTGTCTCATGAAGCAACTTAGTTTGGATTTTATATCTGAAAGGTTTTTGAGTTTTGCTGTTTAATGAAGGAAATGGACTATGACATCTTTGGGAAAGAAAAGAAGAAATGCTTGCACTCTGCAACTTAATACATTCATAAATATAAAGGGTAAAAATACAGAATATGAAAAGGCAAAAATACAGAATGTGAGAGCTGAGTGTTGCATGAGGAACAGCAAAGAATGGCTGTGCTCCCTCAGCGAACAGCTCATTGCCCACCTTGCCCCGTCCCCTCCCAGCAGGGCTCTGATATCTGCCCTGCAAACCTGATTGAGTCACGGCCTCGTTGTCTCCCTCCCACCTCCCTTCCTGTCTGTGAGGTCAGAATTCCATAATTTAAGCAGATTATTGCTTTAATTAGCAGGCACATTCTCAGAGTTTATCAGGAGGCAAACGCGCTCCTTGCCCACGGTGCCGTCGGAGCCGGCGTGAAATGGGGACGTGGGGTTTTGTTTGCTGCCAGATCAGATGATCCCTGTGCAGATCTCTGGTGCTGAGGTCATGATTTGGGCGACATCAGGGGAGTGTTGCTAAGCAACAGGCAGCAGCTTGCATCCCACATTTTGTTCCTCTGGTTTCGTGGCTCGGATCTGTCCTGCCGAGTCCATGTTCCAGACCTGGGAATGGGGTTTGTTCTGGCGTGGGTTTCTCACGTGCAGGAATTCTCCAACTCATCGGGTCCAGCCTTTTGGAAGGAGGTGGACTTGAGCAAAGCTTTGTGGGCTGAGCTGCTAGCCCAGACTGTGAGGAAAAGAAACAAAATAAAGCATTATGGAAAGAGAAGGTGGAGAAATAAAGTGATAACGAAGGAATAGAGAAACCCACTGTATCCTCTCCTGGATAAAATCCCAGCTGGTCCCACAGACACCTCTTTTAAAAACACGTATTTATTTAAAGCTGCATAGTATTTGTCCTCCTCCACACAGAGCAGGCTAAAAATGTCCTTTAAATTGTGCCACGCACAAGTGGAAAATGAGATTCATGACTACATGCCCTACATTTTGCATTCAGCTTTGTTTTGAATTGTATATTCTCTCCATTATTAGTTCTTTCTGTTTAATTCCACATGAACATTCAGCAGTAGTTCAGAAATGTTAATTAAACTTTACTATTCACCAGGGGGAAATTACTCTTGTTTGATAGACAGGGAGCACGAAGTGGAAATGGATTTGTATAACCTGTGTAGGTGGGGGACCAATATACAGAATGCACTTTTCCTGGTGTTTTTTTGGGGTTTGAATTAGCACTGGCAAGCCCAGGAGAATGTCAGGGGAGCTGCTTCCCGCAGTGTCTGAGGTCTGCGTGATCAGGGTCACATGGAGTTGATCTCTGCAGAACAACAGCTGAGGTCAACCTGCCTTTCCCAGCTGAAGCCCCAAATTGCTCATTAATTTTCCCTGCCTTGATGTGCTGATTTCAAGCACGTGGAGTGGGGGTTGTCTAGCCCTGATCAACATGACAGGCAGCAATTTCTTCCCCCCAGATATCAGTCTAATAAGGCAGGAGGGGACTGTTAGCTCTGGAGGGTGCACTGAGAGGGGAAGCACCGGCGTGATCAGGTGTTTGTTATGTCCCCACAGCGCCAGGACTGGTGAGCAGCCACCCCTGTAAGCCTCCAAATCCCACCTGCCTCATCCAGCTAAGCCCCTGGAGCCTGCAGACCCCTCTTGTTTCCCCCCACAGGAGCAGTGCCAGTTGAACTTTTCATCTGTAAACACCACAAAATGCAGTTTGCGAGAAGTGTCCCTGAGAAACGCTGCTGGTTTGGATTTTCTTGGCACTGCCTTGAGGCAGGTGCTTCCCCCTTCATAAAGGTGAATCTTCTTTGCACAGCAGCACTCTGCAGGAATTTCTGGTGGCAATAAATGTTCCTTTCAGGTGGGAATTTCCTTTTTGCTCCCACTTGGAGCCAAGCAAAATGCATCCATGTGTGTTATACTCACAGTGGTTTCCTTCCCTTTACCCCACCAAGGGCACTGAACCAGTGCTGCTGCATCACTCCACAGCTCACTTAGCTACAGAAAATTAAAACTGGCTCTTTGGGTATCAATTTCACTTTTTCCCCCCCAAGAAACATGCTGCAGACACACGTCTTCCTTATCAAAGCCAGCCAGGGTTCATCAGCCAGCCAGAATGCAATATTTGGTTCTTAGGTTACAACAAATCCTTCTGGGGTGGTGTTGAAATCTAGCAGGGCAATATAATCCTCTTTTTTAGCCTTCTGATTATCCCTCTTTCTCAGAAGGTTTCTCATTGTTCCAGTCCATCTTTGTTTCAAGCAGATGGCTTGGTCTTTTCACATATTCTGCATCCTTAGTTAAAGTCTAATTATTGTCTCTCTTCCCAAGTGCCTCATACTTTGTGCTGACAAGCACACATTTCTGTTATCCCAGGAGTGATTTTAATTCTCTTTCTTCTTAGCCAGTGTTAAGTTCAGCCTGTTCAATTAATGGTATAAAAGAGGTTGTGCATAGAATAAAAGTGTGTCTGGGCTTCTTCAAGTCACTGTGTGTATTTGCAGAAACATCTGAAAAATCATGGCACCTCTGTTGCCCAGTGGCATCAGGATTTTGCTACTAAAATAAGGTTTAGAATAAAAAAAAATTATAAATCCTAAGGCTTTGGTAGCTGCCAGTGTGAGGCTGATGGGTAGAGTTTCAGAAGGTCAGTGCTCAAATGTTGATGGATTTTGTGAAATTCCGGCTCCTCGCATCACGTGCCTAATTAGGAGATTGGAGGCTCTTGGAAAATGAAGGCCACAAAGCTCAGTCTCCTCCAGAAGCAGCAAAAGGAGCTGAATTAGGATGCTGGGAAGAGACCTACAGACTTCAATTAAACAGATCTGAAAAGCTATGTGTGTCTTGAAGGGCTGCCACGGAGGGAGCGAGGTCAGGCTGGAGCACCAGGGGAGAAAAACTTCTGCATCCCACTGAGAGGGAGCCTGGGGCTTCAGGAAGTGCTCCCCAAGGGTTGGAAAATAATACAGGACTAAAAGGAGGTTGCCAGATAAAATGAGGGAATCTCAGGGCATGATTTGCAGCAAGTGGGTGAGGAACAGACTAACCCCATGCTGGTAACTGGAGTTGTTCACAATGCTGTCCTGAAATCCATCTGGCTGGATTTCCCAGCAGAAAAGGCAGCAAAGGGGCTAAAAGGAAAAGCCAATTCTCACAGATTAAATCAAATCTAAATTTTCTTAAGTATTCTCCGTCATTTTCCAAGAAAGAGGTGAAACAGTGAAGAAACAAGTTACTTTCTTCTCATGCTGGAGTGCTGGACATGCAACCCTCAGTGGAACTGAGCACCAGAGGAAAGGATAATTCAAGGGACCCAGTAGTTCTGGGACCCTAAAAGCTGCATGTGGTGGTTATTTGTCCATGCAAAGCATTTGGTCATCATCCTACTGGAGACCTGGAAAGCTAAAAATTGTAATGTGTGCCTTGGTTTCAGAGCAAGAGCACAGAGAAATGTAAACATCCAATATTGTCAGCCATCACCACCTGCTGCTCGGTGACACTGATGCTCAAACTGACTCTGTGTCCTTGTAGAGGAGCCAAATCCCACTCCTGAGATTCCCTTGGAGTGGGAGAACCTCAGGGCTTTGTCTGCATGCTCTGCTTTTGTTTATTTATTTATTTGTTCTTATTTTATCTGCAGTTTAAAAGCTCTTCTTGAATTAATTTTACGTTTATTTGAAAATAGTGTACATAAAACAGGTATTGAGCAAGGCTTCCTCTGGAATATATATCCAGATAAGGATGGAAGGTGATTCATTTCCAGGTGAAGATAAATGATAAATTAATAATTTAATTGATGAAATGAAATGAAATGAAATTAAATTAAATTAAATTCCCCCCATTGGGGAAGGGGAATTTGATGCAGTGAGGCAGCTGTAAAATAATCATTGCATAGTGCTCATTTGATCTCACAAATCATTGTGAATCAATTTAATTCTTTGGATACCTCTGGAAAGTAATCTAAAATACCTACTATAATATATAATATATAATATATAATGTAAAAAATCTACTGGCTTTAGCTTAATGGCTAATTATGACCAGGTGATATTTTGTGGTCTCTTGCTGTTTTCACTTGTGAAAACACGGGGATTTATGCCAAGAAAAATGGCAGAAGCTGGGAGCTGGTGGCAGATGACGTGGAAACCTTTGCCTGGGAAGAAAAGGGTCAGTGAGGTGACACTGAGGGAGCCAAACAGCCTGGGGGTCAGCCCAGAGTGTTTGCAGAGCATGTTTTTCCCTTTCTGTCTTTGTGAGAAGCATTCCCTTTGGAATGGCGGGGGAGCCTGGCCGCGGTCTCTGCGGACATTGAGGAGCTCTGACAATACCTGCTGCCCTTAATCCCGGGATGTTTTGATGAGCACGGGCCTGACAAGGAACTTGTTTCCCATCAGGGAGGGATGAGAAGCTCTCCCAGGTAACTCAGACCTCGGGCTGGGTTTGTCACCACAGGCACAGGTGCTTTCCCTCACCTTTGGCACTGACTTTGGCTTCACGTGAGGATGATGGAGGGGAATAAATTCCGTATTTGCGTGGCTCAGCTGAGGATTGATGGGAGGCAGATTTTTAGGACAAGCTAAAACAATACACAGTGAGCAGCAATATTATTTCATGCTCGAAAAATCATAATTCAAACCATTTGTGCGGAGAAAAACATCATTTCAGAGCTCCAAAGACTCACCTGTAGCAGCACTTTACAAGGTAAAGCAGCACAGGGGGACAATCAGTCATCAGAACCAATTAACTGGGCAATAAAGTGTGGAATTAGCTGAGTCTGGTCATTGAGAATCTGCAGTGTAAGGGCAGGCTGAACTTTGCTGTTCCTGACAGCAGCTCACGTGGATTTCCACCTTAATAAAGCCAGAATTCACCCCGGATACAGGCAGACATCGAAATGCCTTTGAAAGCAATTGCTCCAGGAAAATTTCCAGTATTACAGGAAATAAATGTATTTTATATGCCAGGACTTGACAGAGTCCAAAGCTATCCAGAAAAGAGATGGGAATAGCCTGAGACATGTCTCAGATGATGTGGAAGTTGGGAGAGCATGGCAAAGGAGCTGATTGAAAGAATCTGTCCATTAAACAGCACTGATGGAGGAAAAACCCGTTGGGTTTGGAGGGCATGGCTGGGACTGGACCGCAGAACCTTCAGCCCTGGAGGAATTCCCAAAGGAATTAACTTAAATGAGGGGACTTTAAAAATCTTTTTCTGTCTCTATAAGCATTTTTAGAGGAGAGATTATCTTGGCTAGTTCCTGAGGAACCACCTGGAGTTTAATTTTCATTTGGAGACCAAAGAGACACCAGTGAATAACCCCGACCCTCGCTGAGAAGCTGCACCTCAAGCACTTCCCCTTCTGCATTTCAGTAGGAAAATAAGGGGGTTGTTTTATGAGAAGTGAGTTAATTGTTTTGGCTCTTATGAGGTTCATCCTTAACTGTAAGAACTTATTTTATTCCAGTCTTAAAGAAGGCCTTACATGTACAAAACGAGCATTTTTCTTCAACCTGACCCTGTTGGGCTAAACCTGAACAAAACCACGTTTTCTTCTCCCTAAAATCCTTGCTTCCCTTAAATCAACATCGATGAAACAGCTTTATTGTGTCAGCTTTATGAGCTTTGCACAGAAGGGGCTCACACGTTAACAGCCTGATTTTTGAGAAGTTGCTATGGATAAACCCAAACCAATCGTTATTTCTGTAACTACAGGTGAGCTTTGCACTTTGGTTTTCCAGCACCAAGGAAAACTTACTGACTGAGAACGAATTTGAGTTCTTTAAATTCACCTAAACTGCCAACTCTGGCAGCAGCTAATAATTCAAAGCTGCTGTAAATCAGTTATTTTAGGCTTTATTGGTTTGTACCTGTAAGCAAGCATTCAGCTATTCATGTTATTTCCCTGAATTGACTTCCAGGCTTTTCAATATATTTTGCTTGTTTATTTGGTCAGTTCAATCCCTTAAAACTCTGGAATGAGTGTGTCTATACCTACCTGGGAGCAGGCTTTAGTTTTATGCGTGTGCCTCTCTGTATGTGGAGAGGAAAAGAGAGAGAAACTAATTCAAACATAATTAGGGAAATCTGCTTGACTGGTAACCAGGACAGAATGGATCCAATTTTGCTTTCAACCACTTCATTAGAATTTCTTTCCCCTGTGGTTCAGCGGTGGTTTCCCACTTTCCCTTCTCAGTGTTCACACCAAGAGGTGATAACAGGGTGACAAGCAAGGTGTGTGATGGAAAGAGAGGTCACTTGGGCAAGTGAATCAAACATGGGCTGCCAAAATCCTAATGTAGGCATTAAGGAGAGATTAGGTTAATGAAGTCATTAATGGCTTCATCGTTCAGAGGAGATCTAGAGGAAGAGCAGCTCTGATGCTGCAATTACCTTCCACAGTGGGAGTCAGTGCTGCTGAGGGTAAATGATGATGATCAGGGCTGTGGGGCTGTAGAGGCCCCGTGTGTAAGGCTGAGGATGGGTACAAAGCTGGTGATGCTCCAGTGCAGGAATAGAAGTCACTGAGCCAAGGCTCAAGTGGCCTCTCCAGGAGCACGAGAAGCAATGGAAGTGTGGAGGGCAGGTCCTTGGTACAAACTGGGACCATTCCAGCAGCCCTAAAAGGACCCTGCCTGTTTTCCCATAGACCTGCTGCCAGGAAAAGCCCTGCTACAAGCAGCTGCCTGTGCCAGACCCCAAACATTTACATATCGTGGGATATTTATCAACCAGAGTTGTTCAGAGCAGTCTGGCCTGTGAGAGCAAAATTCCCTGTGGCATTGGAGGGAAAATGCAGCATCCTGGTCAGTGTGTGCAGGGAGGAATCAGGGGCAGTAATGCCCAAATCCTTGTACACACATGGAATGGATTTAATTATTAAAGTTATTACAACTGTTAAATTCTCTCTCTCCTGAGACCAAGGAGATCCAGTCTTGCAGCGCTGCATCTGTCACAGAGCTGATTCTTGCACCCGAGGGCTGCCAGCTGGGAAATTCTGCTGGCTGCAAAGGGAGCTGCTCTGACCCTGTGAGGAGATTCAAAATCCATCTCTGTTAAGTCCTGCAAAGGGAACTGAGCTGAGAGTTGTCTGGAGAAATGAACTTTTTGGAGATTCCTGATTGATGCTCCTTTTTCAGCATAGCTCAAATTGCTTTTTCAGGATCGGACCTGGAGGGTGCTCCCTTAGAAACCTGAATTGTCTACAGGGAGTTGCTTGGTACTCTCTGTAGAACAGTGACATAAATCCTGTCCTCCCTTCCCCAGTTCAGCAAAAGCATAAAAAGTGGTGCCCAATTTATTATTTGCACATCATTGGTGCAGCCCGTGTTCTCTCAGCACACACTCGGGGGCTTGCTGGAGTGCAGGAGGAGTTGGCTGATGTAAATCTGCCAGCAGGACTTTCCCCTGCTCCCACAGCTTTAGGATCAGTGCAGGAAAGAGCTGGATGTCCTCTTTGGGCACTGCCATGCAGTCCCAGCCCCACCTGCTTTGGGAAGCAACTTAGAGAATGAAATAAAGCCTAAACATCTGATCTGGCACAACCCTGTGATAGAAATTTATCCCCAGGATGGTTTTTATTCACTGTCTCAGACAGAAATCCACTGGCAAAATCACTTTTAAGTTTTTATCCTTTTTTTTTTGAGAGGAACTGCCCAGTTAGCAGCATTCACCAGCACTGCTGTCTTTGTAGCTGGACCAGGCACTCACAGCAGTGCTGTGTAGCTTCAGGTTGTTTTCTGGGGCCACGGAAGAAGGACATGGATCTATTTGAAGAAAGGGACTTAACACTTTCCCAGCTCCTCTGGAAGAATTAAAATAGCCCTCAGAAGAGGCAGGTTGGGATTGTATTTTAGTGTGTGTTAACCATCAGTGAATGTAATGCTCTGACATGCAAAGGCTGCTCTTACACAGAGGAAGTTTAGGAAAGTGAAGTGATTTATGAGGAATAACGTTTGCATTAGCAGTTTGATGTTGTAACTCAAGCAATCCATCAGATTTTACTTTGGTCCATTTATTTTGTACTTGCCTTGCCCAAGGCCTTGTTTCTCATTGCAATAAAAGGTCAACTCCCAGCACTGAGCTAAGCAAGAGCAGGGCAGAAGAGAGTTCAAAGACAAGGTAACACACGGAGCAGAAGGATCCAGGTGGGAGTTGATATTTAAAATACATTTATTTGAAATATAAACACATACTTAGGAATAAATCTGTCTTGGCTTTTAAAATCATCCACCTACAGCTTGCATTTGGTGTGTCATTTTGGGGACAGCAGCTGCTTTGAAAGCCACATGTACCCATCAGTGTCACACTGAGGCAGGTGCCACAGATTCTCCTGAAACCTGAGAGGCTGCAAGAACCCTCAGTGAGCCCAAAAATCCTTCCTGGTGACAGTGGTGGCATCAGCCTTTCACAGTGCTCGGTACCCAGGGTCACAGCAATGGTCTGCACATGAGCACTGCTTGAAACAAAACCACTGGGACTGTAAAAAGCAGAGTTTGTGGTGCCAGGAAGATCGTGCAGCAATCCCAGCTTTTGCAGGGAAGATGCTGGTCAGGATTATTGTTGCTACCAGCTAAGACTGAGCCCAAATGGAACTGAAATTCGGATGAGGCTCAAGAGGAAGCGGTGGAGAAGGTGTTTTATTTTTCACTAGTGTGCACTGGAGTCACATGTGGCAAGCAGAACAGCTGTGGCTGTGCTTGCTGGACATGGCCAAACACAAGGGAGAGTGGCTGTGTCACATTTGCTTGATTTTCAAGTGATTTTGTGCTAAATTCAATCAGAGCTTTACCGCAGCAGCGAGAGCTCCTTTTCACTGGTTGGTGCAGCTGCCATCTTCCCAATAAATGTCTTTCCACAGCATCACAGGCACTTTTTGTTTGCTTGTGGGGTTTTTTTTTCCCTTCCAGTGGCTGGCTAAGTGTTGGTGCCACAGCAGGGCAGAACAAACAGGTCACAAGGAATGAAGTGCTGTCAAGTCTCCCTTTGCTGCGGCTGCCACGCTGCTCCTCGCTGTTTGCTGAGCACCCAGCCCTTGTCCCAGAGTGTCCCCTCAAAGTGGCACATGCCACTTTCTTCACGTCTCGTTGGGCTGGTGTGAAGCTGCAGAGCCCTTCTCTGGCAGCCTTGAAGGGTTCAAACCAGGCCATATTTAGACACCAAAAAAAAAAAGGCTGCCTCCGGATTTTAGCCGCCTGGAGAACGGCTCTCCTCAGCACCCTGCCTCACTTCCACAGTGCCACTGTGACTTTAGATTTGCTTTCTCTACTCTAAAGGCATCAAACACTTGAACCTGGCAATGTATGGTGCACATTTAACAACAGAAATCAATGAATTAAATTGCAAATTAGTGCATATCAATACTTGAGTTCTTTATTTTGCCTTAGCCAATTCTTGGTTTTCCAGTTGCTCTCTAAATATTAAATATATATTTATCTAAATATAAACCCCACAACTTCTTGGCTTTATTATTTAACCCATTATACAAACAAAACCCTCATCTGAGAGGATCAGAGAGAGGAACTGAAATTAGCTGGTCAATGAACAGGGATATGGCGAGAAAAAGCTGCTGTGGAGCCCACAGAAGAACATGGGAAGTGTCAAAAGAGGCATTCGTGGTATTTACTGACAAATGAAATAATTAACAATAAAAAACGTGGTGGATATTTCTGTGCATGAAAGGGTTGGGCTGGATTTCCGTCCTACAGTTCTCTGATTTGCATATTAAGGCATAATTGCTGCTCATGATCAGTTATGTTTTGTCGAATTCAGGATGAATAATGGTGCTGAAAAACTACCGATTTCAACCACTTTTGGGCAGTTCAAGTTGCTGTTTGAAAAGCAACATCCCACCAAGAGAACAAGATCTGTGCAGAGGGGTTTTAATTGACCAGCTGAACAGCACATAGTAAATGAGGAGATGAAAATACCCAATAGTTAATCTGGGAATTATTCATCTAAATACTTCTCAGATCAATACCAAACAAAATCAGGAGGAAATACAATGCTTTAGATGAGAAGAGACTTTTATAGGTGGCAGTCCTAGAGAGCAGTTTGCCTCACCTGGGAACATGAACTCTGGGAATAGGGGATATACTGTTGTTGCAAATGTTTATTTACAGAAAAAGCCACTAAAGAAGGAAGAAAATGCTGGAATAGGCTCCTGTGGGACTCATTCCTGGTGCCTGGGAGCTCCTGTGGTGCCAAACCCACCAGGTGGGTGCATCAATTGAGCTGTACTTGGATAAATAGCAGAATATCAGTGTTGTTAAGGGCTGAACATAGAAGTTGCAGCAGTGGAATGTGACCTCCTCGTGGCACCATTGCTGGGAAATGCCATCCTGTATCAATAGCCCTTACCCAAAATGGCATCAGGGGATGGAAGGACAGCTCCAGCCCCAGCCCCCAGCCCTGGCTGGGCTCCCACAGCTCTCCCTGGGACACTGGAAGCTCGAATTTAAAATGCTGTCCAGAGAGGAAAACACTTTAATGCTTGGAGCTTGTCTTGATTGTGAGCAGGTTTTGTTCCAGGAGGTTTTCCCCTCGTGCTGTCTGGCCAAGGGACACAGCCCATGCTGCAAAGCTGCTCAGCAGCCTCACAACATCTTCATTTCCCTTGCACTGGAATGGGCACCCAGGGAAGGTGAGAGCTGAGAGCTGAGAGAGGGGCTTAGAAACCACAGGCCACTCTGCCAGGGGCCAGGGAGTGTTTTGGCTGCTAATTGTCTTGGCCAACATTTCAAGCTTTAATTAATTTTAGCCCGTTTTCACCTCCCCTGTTATTTCTGGGCATTCACCTGTAGGCAGCATTTATTGGGAGTCCTTTTTTTTGTCTGCATTCATTGCTGGACTGTCCCCAGGAGATGAGAGAGGACTTTTCAATACAGAAATATAAAAACAAACACTCTTTGTCCCCCTCTGCCCCTGTGCAGTGCACTAACCCCACTAACGACCACAGCAGCATCACAGAATGAGATGAAGGTGAGAGGCTTGGAGGAAGCTGAGGAAAACCCTCCCTACGTGCAGGGTCCATCTGGTTCTGCCCAAGTCAGTGGGAGCACAGATTTCCTCGGTGACATGAAGCAATTCAGGTGATACCCATGTGTTCAGAACTCAAATATCTCCCCACTGGAGCTGCACTTGTGTTTGTCTGAGGACAATAATTCCGTCCAAGGGCGGCTCCTCACACCCCTGTGCTGGGGGGTTCCTGCTGTTCCTCCCTGGAGAATTTCTGCTGCTGGTTGCAGAAGTGCAAATGCAGATGTGGGGTTCGGTGGGTGCAAGTCTCCTTCTGCTCCTGTTGGGCTGTTGCTTGCTGGCCACAAGGACTCTCAGCTTCAACCAGACACCGCAGATTTTGGGCACAAGAGATGCTTTGCTGAGAAAATATGGTTGAAACGGACTGGGACAGAGTTAAGCAGAGAAGCCAGTTCCATACATAACTCAAGGCGCCTTCCTTTAATGTTTTTGGAATGTAATCCAAGGTAGAAGATATTTTCTTGACTTCTTTCATGGGTGAAACATCTGTGTGGTGATGTGGAAGGTGTCAGCAGCCCTGCTGGTGTCCCTCAGGGTAATTTATTTCTGACACAGTTCCTACAGAGGGTGTGCCCTTCTGGAAAGGTGTTGTGGGAACGGCTTTGCCTCTGCAATTTAGCAGCTGTTTTGTCTTCTAATTCATTTTTCAGTGCTGGTGAGAGGTCTGTGTGAGGAACAGGTCTCTCAAAGGATTGATAGCGTGGTTCAGACAGATTTTAATATTTTGTTATGCTGATATGGGTGATAGTTTTAAGAAAACACTTTCACCCCCTCAAAATCTGCTCTTTGTATTTCTCACTTCCCCCAGCCTATAGCCACTAATCCTCTAATTGCCTTAAATTAGCTCTGAAGGTCTCGTTTCTTCATCTTTGAAACTCTCTGGATGCTTTTAAAGAACATTCCAACCAGGCTGCACAATGGATTGTGCCCCTATTTGGCTGTGAAAACCCATTTTTTTTCCCTGAAAACATCAATTTCAACCAGAGACTCTCCACACTGAACACCTATTTCCTCTCTCGAGTGAGATTTATGTTCCCCTCTCACTGAACGAGCAGCTGAGGCACAGCAGTGTTGCACTGAAGGAATACTCCAGAATTAAATGTTTTTCTGGGCCTGCAGGCTGAGAAAAAAATGTATTGGTTTTATGCCTGTGGGCAAAACATCCTAAATCTCTCCCTGCTTGTTTCCCCTGTTGTTTGCTACACAGAAACTGGAGTGGTGATCCAGCCACGGCTGTGAGCTCTCTGCACATCATCTGCTGCCCCTGGGGTTTATGTTTTCAGAGCCATGAATCAACACAAGGTGATATTTACCCTGGTTGGATGGGATGATGCCACCGTGTCCCAAGGGTAAACCTGTCCTGTCACAGGGGGATGGCTGGGAATGGACCAAGAGAAGCACAGGGATTGCTGAAGGCCTCGTGGAGTGGAAATCCAGGGAAAATGCCCAGACTTGGGGCTTGGTTTTGGGGAATTTTGGACCGAAAAAGTCTCTGTGAGGCAAAGCGAAACCCAAAAATAACTCACAGGTCCCTGCTGGTGTATTTATAGAGGAGAAGGTGTGATCTGGTGAGCACTGCAGGGACACCCTGTCCCTTCAGAACTTTTGGAGGGTCTTACTTTAGGATTGGAGAGATCTTACAGCTGTGGGAAGGGTCAGGGGGATAGAAATGTGCCCTGGCCATGCCAGGAAAGGGCTCAGAGTGTGGGACAGCCTTTTGCTCTGGAATCCACATCAGTAATTGTGTGTGATCCTCGTGGTGGCACAGACACCCAGGCTGAAACCGCGGGGGCAGTGGCACATCCACAGCCTAGATGTGCTCTGCCCTCTCCTGCTCTTCTGCAGGAAGTAATTCAGAGCCAAACCCCAATATTCTATTCAACCATGACTGCCTCAGCCTTAAAATTCCAGGAGATCTGAAAATCTCATCATTTCCTTAGAAAATTGTGGCTTGAATGAGATAAATTTGTCTTTGGGTCTTTGTTTCAGGAGTATGCTCAGTTGGCTTCATTCTGAAATGAAATGTTTGCTTGTTTTGCATCCTTCTTTTTTTATTTGGCAGAAATCTGCCACCAAGTGTGACTGTTTTACAGATAGTTTGGATGGCAAATAGTATTATCTGTCGGAAATGGAGCTGTTGTAGCAGCCAAAGTCATTCTCTGTGCTGAACAATTTGCATAAAGGAGGGAAGCAAAGGGCTCCGGGTGTTTTACTGATGGTAAACTGAGGCTCAGAGCCGGATTTGTGCTCCAACCCATTTCCAAACTGGGGTCTGAGAACAAGGAAAAGTGTTCTGCTGAAGGGATCAGCAGTGGTGGGAAGCAAAGCACAGAAATGTATTGAATTTTGTGGTACTTTTAAAAGGAAGCTTGGCACTGTGGTGGTTTCCAGGGAATGCTGAGGGTTGGGAGTGAGGTGTGGACCTAAAAAAGTGGGAATCAGTATTGCTAAAGGAGAGCAGAGCAGTGCAGTTGGTCTTTTTCTGAACAAACATGTCTCTGCATATGAAGTTGTAAACTTATTTTTATCCCAAGTGTAGTCCTGTGAGACTCCCCTCAAATAATTGGATTACACAGGAATAGAGGAGCACATAAAGAGGAGCTCAAGTGAATGGTACTTTTTATTATTTCTTTGAGATGTTTGTAGTCTGTGTGGGCAGATAACAGGAGAGAGAGAGAGAGTTCAGGCAGCACTACGACCTTGCATTAGAAATAAATTGCAGCCCGGAGGAGTTCTGCTTTATGGCCACATTTTAAAGCCTTCGGTAATAAGCAAAGTAAAGAAAATGGAGTTGCCATTGCTGCAGAACACACAAAGCTCCGTGTCTGCAACCTGTCCCAGATCAGCGTGGCACGTGCAGGATTTGTTGTAGCAGCAGCATCCCGTGGGAACTGCTTGTCCAGAGGGAATTTCAGCACTTGCAGCAGCAAGGGATCTGCTCTGGGAACTTTCTCCTGTCTGGGGGTTTTTCCAGTGCCCATCCTGAGCGTGCTCTGGTTACCTGAGGTCTGTGCTGCTCTGCAGAGAGGGGAGGTGAGATTTAATGTGCTGGGAGAGACGCTGAGCACGGGAGAAAGGGGAGGGAGTGCAGTGAAAAGTTTGCGCTCCCGACTTGTCAGCATAATTTTGCCCCTGCAGGATCCTTTTTTTTCCCCTTTTTTCTCGGCTCACACGGGGATGCAGAGCATGTGAGACAGGCGTGTTGCCTGGCAGCTGGAGGTGAGCAACCTGTGCAGGGAACCGGGGGAAGAGAAGGGAGAGGGAATGGATACGGCCCTTATTGCATTGCTCCTTTAAAACTGAGACAGGAAACCTTTTGGTGAAGCTCTCCTGCATTTCTTTCCCCAAACAAGTGACTTCTCTCTCTCTCTAAGCAGGACACACCCAGCTGATGAATTGTTGTGGTAAAGGAGGTTGGGCTTCTAGAAATCATAAAAATTTGGGGTTTCCAGAGTGAACAAAATGCGAGAATGCACCAGAGGAAGTTCTGGTTGCTGGAATGGAAAAGGTTAATTTGCTTGGGCTGAACTCTGCGAGATCTAGAATGAATTGGGGTGGCAAAAGTAGATCCCTCCCACCAACAAGTGTGATGATGTACTCAGGTATTAGAGGAGATGGATCTGGTTAACAAATCCCGTGTTAAGAGTCAGGATTTGGGATCTGGATTTCATGGAATTATCTTCATCATTCTCTGCTGGTTTGTGTTAAGTACACAAAGAGGGGTCACCCTGCCAGATTCTGTGGGCACGGCAAAAATTTTGCTCACCCCTTAGGAATTTTAGGAGAAAAGCCAGGAAAAATATCAGTTCCAGGCTGTTTATTGTCAGATAACTTTAACAGTAGGATCCCAGCTCACACCATCCAAACCACGCTCAAAGCACAAAATTCCCCCTCCTGAAAGTTTTATTTACAAGTGTAAGCAGAAATAGGTTGAAGCTGGCCTCTGATTGCACAGAATGTCACTGACTGCATGAAAATCCCTGCAGAAAGAGCTCTAAAATGGATTTTTACCAGCGGGTTCTGTGGGCAGTGAGTCCACAAAGCACAGCTGTTTGAAATTCATGTCTTTTTGGAATGCAGGGGCTGAAATTCAGGTGCTCTCCTGCAAGAGGCAGAAATGGGAGGTGGGAGAGGAGGCTGCCCAGAATATTTATTGGCGTGCAGGACACTGGGTGCTGACAGAGCTTGGGAGGGAGCACTGAGCAGATTAACAATTAGCTCTGGCTGGGCATGAAGCAGGATGACCTAATCTGAGATCAAACCCTTCCCCAGCCCGTGGCATCATCCCCATTTCTTCTTTGCCTGCTAGGAAATGCCCAAATAAAAATTTTCTTCTTTCCAGCGAGTCTGGAACATGTAACAGGCTTGAGCAACGTGAGGTGCCAGGGGTGCCTGCAGCTGAGCAGGATGCTCCAGCCTTGGCTCCCCAAAATCCTTCACGTGGGGCCTGGGGAGCTCTGCTTTGCAGCTGGAGGACTGGGCAGGAGAAGGGTGGGAGGTGAGGAACTCCTTCCACTTCAAAGCCTTCCCTTTCCAGGGAGAGAACCAGGAGCATCTCACCAATGCCAATGCCAAGACCTTTCCCCCTCTCCCTCACAGAGCTCTTCCCTAGAGACTGATTTTGGAAACCAGGGAATTCCCAGCGATGGGAACCATTTGGTTTGGGAATTGCCAAGGGGAAAACACAGTGGTGTTTAGATCTTTAGTGGATTTCTGGTACAATTTCAGGATTTAGAAGGAGACCACACGGATGTTTGGGAGGGAGGGAGGTGGACAAGGACACGAACTGCCCAGACTTTGGGTTGGCACTGGGTTCACTGCCAGCCTTGGAGCCCGGAGCTCAGGCAGGGTTGGAGTTTTGGGGAGCAAGGGTTCCTGTGCAGAATGGAACAAGGGCTGGTTGTAGCCGGCTGCCATTCCTGGAGGCCTTTGCCTGAGGGTTTTCCTTTGGCATTTGAGAGATTCCTGTTCCAATCCCGTTATCCCAACACAAAACCAGGCAGCAGCACACGCAGGAGGGCACAGAGCCATTAACTCTGGGCTGTGACATCCAATTTCATTAACGTCTCACGTTGCAAACCTCGCTTGTTAAGATGTTTTATTCAGCCAGATTTACATACAAACAATTTAGATTTCAACTCAACCAGTGTATTTTCAGAAACAGCTCCAGTAAATCACTTTAATCCCCAGGGTGCTCTGTGAAATATAGTTGTTGTTAAACTTGAAATTGATATCATTAACAGATTTGGCTGAGTGATGTCATACTTTGCTTTATCTAAACTGCCTTTTGCAGTTTAAATAATTAAGCACCGAAAATTTTTCTCAGAGGGCATCCTGAATCCGAGAATATCCAGATATATCTTCTTTTTCTCCAGGTTTTGGGATTGTTTGTCTGCAGTTAAATACTTTAACAGAGTGAGCCTTGCTGGTACTATTTTATTTGGGCTTTTTTTTTCCTTTCTTTTGACCTTGGTGTGTCCTTAATCTTTGCTGGCGATGCTGCTGGATTGCTTGGAGGCTTGTCTGAGCGAAGAACCTCGTGTATGTGATGTCAGCTCCATGCCAGAAGGCTTGGAAGGTGAAGAACACTTAGATTTTCCTCTGAAAGGCTTTCTGAAAAATATTCAGTTGTGACAACAAAAAATTTCTGTCGCTGGGTCGTGGATTTTGCCGAGACATGAAGGAGGAAATCAGCAGCAAAATGGGAACAGGGGGAGAAAAGGTTGTGAGGAAATATTTGAAATTACCCTTCAAAGTATTTATGATTTACTTAGCAGAAGAGGTTATAAAACACAAAAGGCTTGTGATTAAAATAATAAAAAAAGTAATAAAGAAAGAAAGATGAAAGGAGGTGCAGTAAGAAGCTGCCAGTGTTGCTCTTCGGGATTAAGCTGACTGATCAAATAATAAGAGCTCAAAAGTGTGATCTGCTCTGTTCCTAAACCCATCCTGGATTAATTAAATCTGCCATTTGTTTAAATACATGTCACAGTGCCGTATTAAGGTTTCTGCCTAAAACAAAAGGGTGGCTGGGAAAAATAGAACAATTTGGTTTAAAATCAAAGGCACGAGCACAAGCTGTAGATCAGAAGGTTTTATAAATTCCACGTGTGGCTGCCTGATCCCAGGCCCCCTGGAATTTCTCACCCCTCAGAGATCAGTCAGATGGGCAGTACCTGTCTTCTCCTGGAGCTTTCTAGGACCATTTTAGGAAATTTCCCTTTAGTTTAGAAGGTTGTGCTGTTTAATGTTTGTCTCCATGGTCTCAGTTCTGTTGAGCTGCTATTAAACAACCAAATTATTTTTTTTATTTTCACCATCCAGCCAAATTCTGGTGATGTGGAAACCTGAATTTGTGCTGAGCTCTGTGGAGTTTCCTGGTCATGACCAAGCCCACAGACGACAGTGAGGCAGAATTCTGGTGTTGGGGCTTTACAGAGCAGCAACCTGAGCAGAAAAATAAATGTTTTTTCCCCACTTTTGCTGCTCTGGATCCACAAACACAGCCTGTCTGATGTGGGGAAAGGGGAAACCCCTTCCAAACAGGCCCTGGGACCTGAGCTGCAGGTGCCACATTGTGCTTTGTAAGGTTATTTTTCCATGAAACTCATTCCACGGTCTGGTTTGCACTGGCTGCACTTTGTCATGGGCAAACCTGGCCTCAGCCTTCTGCTCTGAAACTACTGAGTTGTGCTCCAAACACGGGGAAATATTTGTGAAATAAAGGAATGTGAAGTATAAAAGCAGTGGGATTTGGACAATATCTGAAGGGTCACGTGGCTGCAGTGGCTTCCTCGCTGTGCCCTTGCATCAGTTCACCAGGAGCTGAGATTCCCCATGGAAAATCACTGCAAGTCACAGGGAATAGCAGGAGTGAACCAGAGGAGTCTTAGACTTCCCTTGCTTGGTTGGTGTTTTATTAGCAGTTCAAATTTTTCAGATTTTCGCAGGGTTCATGGACATTTCAAAGCCGTCTGTGCCTTCCTGTGTAGGAATGTTAATTTCAAGCCAAGATTTATCACAGATAGAGGGAAATGAATGGAATTTATCGCTTCAGCAGATTCATGGGGGTAGTGAAGCCGTTGCCACTACAAAAATACTGTTGAACAGATTCATAGGAAAAATGGTGTTTTCTGTTTTCCCTCTCTACTCTCCACACAGATTGTGACTTTCACCATGTGCATCTGAGAAAAGCTGCAGCAAAAATCTCATGGGAAATGCCTTTAAATCTGTAGAATCCTGAATTCCAGAGGTGCTGCTGGAGCTGATTCCTGCACGTTCCTCAAGTCCTGCCCTCAGCAAGGCAGAAAGGGCTGGGGGGAGCTCATGACAGGGAAAATATGTGAATATCCCAGAAAACACCTGATGGTCAAAGCACAATTCTCTGCTCCCCTCAAGAGCTTGGTGTGAGTGCAACTGGCCATAGCAATCATGTGGAGCAGGGAGAAATCAGGAGGAAATGGAAATTCACCACCTTTTGGATGTATTTTAAACTCCAGGACAGAACTGCTGGAAGCACACGCTCCAAGGAAGCTTTGTGGGGTTGGGTGCTCAACTCCAGCTGGTTCCCAAGACCTCCAATTTGTCCCAGCTGCAGAGCTCATGTGACAGGGTGATTATCTTGATTGGTAGGCAAAACAAGAAGGCTCTGAGACAGACTAATGAAGTCAATTGTGCTGTTGCAGGGGCCAGTTGAACAAACTTTGTGGGAAATGGATTCACCCGGCTCCTGCAGAATATGTGAAAAAAAATCTATATTTCCTTAAATTCCTACCCCCCCAGATTAACTCTGAACCTTAATCCTGTTTAGACCCGTGATACATTTTGAAATAATACGTTCCAGGCACCCCTCATTTTTCATTGGGAAGGAATATCCTGGTTCTTTGCCCTCTGCAGTTCGAGGAAGGGGATTTTTCGGGTGAGTCCTTCAGGCAGTGACGTGTTGGGGTGACCATGCTTTAGTGTCAGCTGGGGAGGGAGTCCCAAAGCAGAATTCCTCAAGGAATTCAACACCTCTGGAGTGCTGGCCTTGGTCTGCAGCTGAGCAGGGATGGGAGGGCAGTGATGGAGCTGCTGCACTGTCAATCCTGTTTATGGGCAAATGGGACTCATAGATTGAATATCCAGCCTGGAGTGTGCTGTTGGTACAACTGAAACCCCAGTGATCTCATTCAAGGGTCATTAGCCACCTAGATGGAGGTGGTGATTTCTTTTACTTCACTCTGGGATTAATTTGTGGTCATTTTTCATATTTGCCAACATGCTTTCACATTTTTATTTTCCTTCTTCACTGAACAGCAGCTCCACAGTTCATCCGAATTTACATGGTGCCTTTCACATATTTTCAATACCATTTTTGGTTCTGTCCCTCTCTAGGTCTGCATTTCTTTCAATCCTGATGAGCTGTTTGCTGCCTTGGAGGTCTCTCATGCCCCAGATTTTACCATCCCATGTGTGTATTCCTCATCCTACAACCCCAGTTCTCCCTGTTGCACCAGGCCTGTGTTTCTCTGCATTTTATCTTTGCCTTGCGCTCATTAAAATTCCCCTTTCACATGGAATTACTGCCGTGATTATAAAACTATGTTTGTAGCACACCAAGATAACGAAAATAAACCAGATTATCCAGAGATAACTGGTTGTTTAGAGACGCTGCTGTCACAGCTAACCCAAGTAAAACAAAGCTGTGGGCAGGTCAGAAGTTCAGACTGAGCAGCCCTGAGGTTCTGCAAACCCTGCACAAAACTGGGGGTTTGTTACTAGCTCAGAAAATGCCCAAAAATCCAGTTCCTAAGGCCTCTTCCTGCTGGTGAAGATGATGATTTGCACAGTCTGAGCTGCCAGTGTGTTTCCCCAATTTCCTTTGAAATCAGGGGGTTTTTGGACACACAGAGTTTGCCTGCACACACCCCTCACATCCCTCATTTGTACACATTTTTAGGGGTGCTCCCACCTGGGCAACATCCATCAGTGTGGTTTTTCTAACGAGGAATTCCAGACTCCTACAGGTGCCCAAAGTGAAAGCGTTAGAGGCAAGCCCTGTGAGAAAGCTGCACGTGGGAAGATGGATCGAGCAAACATCCAAGGCAACCTTTAATTATTCGCAGATTATATTATATATATTATATCACACCTATATATTATATCACACCTATAATTATTTCACAGAAAGAACCCCAAACCACACCTCCTGCTCTCAAGGTGCAGGATTGTTTACGGGAATGAGGAACATTTGCTCCGTGTTGTCACCAGCCAGGAGGATGCTGGAGCAGATTTCCCTCCTCCTCCTCCCCTGCTTTCCTGTTTCTCAGGAGGCTTTGGAAGAGCTGCTGCTCCCCCGTGTTTGGATGAAGCTGTCAGCACCTGCCCACACAGCAGATCCTCTGCATTTGGCACAGAAAACATCCTTACCTTGAGAAGGGGAATTTCTGGATGGAGACCCACTGGAATTCCTGCTCCCTGCTCTGCCCTGTTCAGCACAGGTCCAGGTTTCTGGAGAAAAGGTTTTTTTTACAAGCTCCTAAACTTGGCCCTGCCTCCCTCTCTGCACCCTGTAGCTGCATTTTTCCTGTGGCCCCTTTCCTCCGAGGTGTTTTTTATCCCAGAAGGACGTGGTGCTCCAATAGAAAGTTCTTGGAATTAAAAATATACTTTTTTAATTAACAATTTCCTATTTCTCCTCATTACTAAGCAGAGAGGAAAATCAGAAAATCATTAAGGTTGAAAAAGACCTCCCAGATCCTTCAACCCAATGCCACCATGCTGCACAGTGCCACATATATTTAATTTTTACATTTCCAGGGATGGTGACTCCACCCCCTCCCAGGGCAGCCCATCCTAATAAATACCTGAACAGTTTGATTTTATTGAAAGTAGTTTTTAGCTTTGAAATGAGTTCATGTGTATCAAAAGCATGTTTATCTGTGATTCTTCAAGGGAAAAGGAAAATAAAGGGTTTTTTAACCATGAATAAATCTTTAAAAAAGTATGTCATCTGCAGCAATTTATTCAAAATATTTTTGTTCTAATTAATTTCTAAAGTGTTAGGAAATATTTGCATACGGAGATCTTTGTAGTTTTGACTGCTTTAAAAAATAAAACCAGCCATTCATGATGTAATAATTAGTGAGAAGTACAAAGTGATCTAATACCCATTCTTCTGCATCAAACTGGCTTTCGTTTTTAATCATAAATGCTGCCATTCTTAGCTCTGGGATAATTACAATTTCCATCGAGCTGCCTAGGGGATATGCTCAGCCCCGGGAGAAGGAAAACAGGTCACTCCTTTGTTCTTTTATTTCAAAGGCCAGACCCAAATTTTCCACCCATGGTGGGAAAGGTGTTGGGAACCTCACCCCAGAAACACAGCCACGCTTCTCCCTGAGCTTTTGGCGCTGCTGCTTTGCCTCCTGTGGCAAATGTGGGTCTGGAAAGCCTTAGGAAATGGAATCATAAAGATCTGTCTCATTAGGGTGTCATTAGGAAATGCTTATTACTTTTAAATCAGCTCACTGCATCCCCTTAAGTCCGGCAGGTGCCTGCAGGTTAAAAATCAGCCCAGCAGTTCCGAAAGCAGTTTTATTTTGCACGTTGTGTGTAAAATAATCAGGCTGCAGAGCCACCGTTAATTACTGAATTTAGGGGCCAGGTGTTGGTGCCTTTTTGCTAAAGGCTGCTAGGCTGTTTTAGTGGGTAAATAGCAAAAACAACCTGATGCTGCTTTCAAGGTGGTGGAAGGAAAAAGGAGCTAATTTGGGTTGAGTCATCACAGCCACCAGAGATGTCTCTGGAAAGGACACGTTCCCCTGAATGAGGGAGGTGTGCAGGAATATTGAGTGTTTGCCACCTACAGGTGGCACAAATCCTGTGCATTTCACAAGATTTCATGGAGGCATGTGTGAGAAGGTGATTTCTTGTCTGAAACTGCAAGACTCAAAAAGTTCTGGGGAAGATCCCTGTGAAAGAGCTGGAAGCTGGACCTGGTGGGGTTTATTTTTTTAAAAGATGCTGAGCACCTTCGGTGTTAAGGCTGCTCTTTCTCTTCCATTAGGATGCAGCTGGTGGAAATGTCACCTGGAGCTGTCCTCACACGGCCTGGGCTGTCCCCCTGCCATGGGAGTGCCCTGGTCTCTGCAGGGCTTTGGGTTTGTTATTCACTGATAAACAGAGCCTGGTGAATGAACCTTTCACCCTGCTTCGAAAGCCAAGGTAAAACACCAATAACTGCTCCTGCCTTTGTGTCTGTGCAGTGCTGAGGGAATGAGAGCTTGGCTTAGCCAAGACCCCTGCTCCAGAGGCAGTGGGAAATGAGGATAAAGTCCTTGAGCAGATAAAGGCAATGACCTTAGTAACTACAGGTGGTGGCAAAGTTAAAATACGACTGATTGAGCTCTAAGGCCATCCTACAACCTGCAATTTGCCATCAGGATGTTCCCAGGCTCCATGAGGGCAGTGTGTGGCCAGGAGGCCTGAACGAGGCCAGTTGAAATGGGGAATGTTGTCCACTGTGTCCGAGCTGGGGCTGCTCATCCCTGGGATGCAGGAGGAGCCACAGGCTGCCGGCCACCCGGCTCTCAGCATGTGGACTCCCCAGGGACTTCAAAGGGGATGAATTTCCCTCCTCTCTTGCCTCCCCTCACTTCCATCAGTCACTAAAAGAATGTCCCTGGCTGGTTTGAAGGCTCAGGCAGTTGTGGCATTTGTTCTTACCCTGACAAAAAGCTGGGGCTGCGCAGAGCGGCGCGGGAACATTGTTCTGACAGCCCAGTGAGTTTTACACTCCCAAACTTTCCTGGTTAATGTACCGTGGGCTCTGGCTTGCTCCCTGCCTTCCCGTGCTGATTCCAGGCCCCAGGAGATGCTGCACATGTGCCCTGGGATGGATCCTGGCAGCTGGGATCACCCAGTGGGAATGGGAACGGGATATTTCCGACCATGATTTTCCAGGGGAAATCTGCACGGGGGTGGAGAGGGAAAGTGGCCTTTGCAGGAGTGATAAAATGCTAAAAAAAGTGACAATGAAAAGGTGGTTGGAGCAGGGAGAGCTCCTTGGGAAAAATGGGGATTTCCAAAGGGACAACGCTTGGACAGCAGCATGGTGGTGCCGTTCTCTTATTTGCATCTTTGTGCTAATGAAAGCTGCTAATGAGGCTACTCCTGCAGCAAGGACTTATCTTGGAGAATTTGAAAGGAAATGTTTCCTGAAAAGCCAGCAGTAAATAAAAATAACCCCCATCCACGAGCCCTGGTTTCATAATCTTGGAGAATTGAAGTTCACGAGATAAGGAAAAATCAAAGCAGAGTGTGGATGTACAAAACGAGCATGCCAGAAAGCCCTGGAGAGAACTGGGCCTTACAAAGGGAAAAGATGAGCCAAACCCACAGCACATCATTAAATACTGAATGTTCAGTAACACAGAGCATGCAAAGAACGAGGGAAAAAACTTCTCTGAGCTTATCTGGGTAAGTTTTTTGTGAAAGTGAGAAGCTGAAAAGCGACACACACAATGCTCATGCTGGCACTTGAACGTCTTTGAGTGATGGAGCCGAGCACAATTCCCCTTCTCCACCAGCAAAAGGCAGTGGATAGGTTCCTCGATGTTCTCCAGACTTGTTTTATTGTGCCATTTGCTTAAAAACGTGCATTTTATTATCTCAGCCTGGAGCAAAGGAGGCTCAGGGGGGACCTTCTGGCTCTGCACAGCTCCCTGACAGGACAGGGCAGCCAGGGCAGTCGGGCTCTGCTCCCAGGGAACAGCCTCGGGTTGTGCCAGCATCAGGAAGGATTTCTCCAGAGAATGTTAGAACAGTGATGGCTGAGTTGGGCAAGAACAAATCTCCCTCCTCTGGCTCATTCCCAGCTCACACTTTCTCATCCCAGCTGGGCTGGTGGATCGCTGGGAGCAGCTGCTGGGAGCTCAGTGCCTGCAGTGGGAAGTGGACTGGAACTTATTTCCCCTCAGCACGGCGGGAGGAGTGAGGCAGAGCCGTTCCTAACCCACACCCAGGTCCCACTTGCTAGGCTTGAAGCAGATCCTGACAGGCAAGTTCTGTCACGATACAAAACACAGGGAACCAGGCTGGGAAAGGTCACCCTCAGCCCCTCAGAGTGAGGCTGGGTCTGGGGAAAATCAGCAGGAAAGGTCATGTGCTGCTGCTGTGTCACAGCTGGTAAAGAGCAGGTTAAAAAGCGCTGAGCTCTGTCACTTTTAGGCAAAGTTTGTTGCCTGCAGTGTGAGTTGGTGTTTCTCCCCAGTGTTTTGATTAATTATTTTGGTCATTCATTCAGTGCAGTGCTTGCAGTGCAGTGCAGTGAACTGAAATGACCTAGAAATAATTCCCTAACGCAACCTGACTCTCTGGCTTATATTCAGAGAGAGATTTATTGCTTTACTCACAGGGCATCTTCGTCAGCGCGCTCCTCAGTCATTCCAGGGAAGCTGGTGCCATTCCTGCAGTACCAACCAGCTTTATACCCACCAGGGGATGTTCAGTGGCCTCCTGCTCCAGCACTGGAGTGGGTTGGGACAGAAATTCTGCCCAAGGAGCTCTGGAGGAGCCCTGTGCGACCTGCCCAGGGGTTGAGCCCCAGCAGCAGGAACTGCAGCTATTTTTTGGAAATCAGGCCTGGAAAAGCAGCTGCTCAGGCCCAGCCAGAGATGGGGAAGCTGTGGTTTGTGGGGTCTGGTTGGGGCTTTAGCCAGTGCCACTGCCCAGCAGGAGCTGTAGTTAATTGTCAGTGACTTCCCATCCACCGGGAGCACTGGGATGCAAAGGCAGCTCTGTGTCTGCATGTAGTGTGCCCAGTAAATGATAGTGCCAGTGGGGCCTGGGAAACCTTTTCCTAGACTAAGCCGAGCCTTCTAGGCTTCTTTTTTTATGTTAAACATTTTTAGACGTTCCCAGGTTGCTTTAGAATAATTATAAGGATCAGGAACTGCATGATGGGGGGGAATAAGGCAGCGACTCGTTCCATTGAGTTTTACTCCCCTTCCACCTCTGAGCAGGTTTCCAGTTTGGTAAAGTGCAGAGGAAACTTCAGACTCCCATTGAACATGACATTTTGGCTATTTTCTGCCCACTGTTGCTTTGTTTATAGCCACCTCTCAGCTGATGATCCCCAAAGGCACGGCAGGCAGCTCTGGCAGCCTGACTAAAGCACTGTTGCTGGCAAAACACATTAGTTTTTGTCCTTGTGACAATGCCTGATCCGTCCTGTCCTTCTCTTAGGCACTGTTGGACACATTTAGCACCAGCATGTACTCATGACTCACAAATAACTCACAGGATTACTTCAGCCTGCTTGATATTCCAAAGTAATAACTCAGGTTTTGCCACTGAGTTGAATGTGAGACCATTTACAACCTGGGGGAAAGTGATCGGATATGGAGTGGCAAAATCATGGAATCGTGGAATCACAGGATGGTTCGGGTTGGAAAGGACCTTAAAGCCCATCCCATTCCACCCCTGCCCTGGGCCAGGACAACTTCTGCTATCCCAGGCTGCTCCAAGTCCCAATGTCCAGCCTGGCCTTGGACACTGCCAGGGATCCAGGGGCAGCCACAGCTGCTCTGGGCACCCTGTGCCAGGGCTGGAATTTCTTCCCTATTACCCCACCTAACGCTGCCCTCTGTCAGTGTGAAGCCATTCCCTGTGTCCTGTCACTACAGGCTCTTGTGGATAGGCTAAATAAGTTCTCTCCCACCAGTCCACACATTTTAAAAATAAGGACAAATCCTGAATGAAAGCGCCTGCTGTAATGTGTGGTCAGGAGGACAGAACACACCACAACAATACAACCCTAAAAATTAACAGGATTTCTGTGAACACAGAGGAAATTTGCCCATTCTCCATCAGTTGTCAGCAGGAAAGAGAGGTGTAATTATTGACTGGCCTCAAACTGTAAACACAGGAGTGAGAAGTGGCAATACTTGGATCAGCTTCTTAAGAATACCAAGCTCTGTGGAGGGATGAATATTTTGTTTCACTTTCCCCCATTTATGCTGTAATCTTTTTTTTTTAATTATTTTTTCATTTTTTTTTAACTTCACAGGAAGGAGAGAGGAAATCAGGCAGATATAGTTTGCAGAAAAAATTGTGTATGGATATATCCCTCGCTCCCACCTCATTTTTATTGGGTTTATTTTAAACACCCTGAGCAGGGCGAGAAGCTGGGAAAGAAGAGTGAGGGGGGAGTAAAAAGAGCCTTTAGGATGTAAAGGCTGGTGCTTTCCTCCCTGAGCAGTGAAACTGGGTAACTGTGGTGCTTTGGCAGAGTCACAAACAGCGGCTGGCAGCTGCTGCAGCTCTGAGCTGATCCTTGGAGGTTGCTGGGAGTGAGGACTTGGTGTTGCCGCTCCCTCGCCGTGTCTGTCTGTGGGTGTTTGCTGCTGCTGTGCAACATCTCACGGGCTCCTCTTCCTGGGACTGGAGTGAATCCATCCTGGAGGGAAAGGGATCGAGAGGTGGATGTCCTTTAGTGCAGCCCCTTTTTGCTGCTCCCTGCTGGGCCCAGCGGAGCTGCCAGAGGAGGCTGTGCCTGTGGAGGGGTGTTGGCAGCAGGAGCTGCTGCCCTGTGCCATGGGATCACCCTGCCTTTGGGTTCCAGCCCCCGAGAACCAGCCAGCAGCGGGGGCTGAGCAATTCTAATAGTTAATTGTAGTGTTATTGTGGCCTGAGCAGAACAAAACAGAAATAATCAGGCTTAAAACAAACAAAAAACCCCCAAAAGCAACACAGTGTTATTTTAGAATAAAAGCACATGTAGCTGAACTAATACTCCTGACGAGCAAGGACATGGATTTCTCCCGGGGCATCCTGCAGTCCTGTAGGGAAGAAGTGACCTTATTTGCATTTTTCTTGTTGAATTGCTGTTGGGATTTCTGCAGCACAGCAAGAGCAAATTCCTCCAGGAGAGCATGGAAATATCAGAGCGCTAACGCAATATCCTCCAAGTAGCTTCCTGCTCCTCAGCCCCTGCTGCCCCCCTGCCCTCCCAGCCCCCCCAGCCTGCACTGACAGCCCTCAGCCTCTTCCTTACAGTATCTAAAGCCCATGAACACAGTTCTCATTTCCCTCCATATTCCCAGAGTTTCTCCTTCCCCCTTTCCAGAACAATCTGGGCTCTCCCCTCCCCGCCGTGCCCTCGCCGTGCGCACCCGAGCGCTGCTCCTGAAGGTCAGCCCTTGGCAGTTGAAGTCTATGGTTCCAGACGCCTCTCTCAGGAGCGTTTTCCATTCTAATCAGGTCCTTTAAATTGCTCAGGCTCTTCCCCAGCATGAAGTCCTGCTCCAATTTTGCAGGCAGATAATTAAATCCCGAGCCCAGGAGCGGCATTGCAGCTGCGCCGCGGCTTCTTCTCCGCATCTTCTCCGCATCTTCCCACCCTGCCAGGGCAGCTGAGACAGGAGCAGGGATCTTTTGGAGCAATGGATCATCTGCCTGTGGAGTATCCATGCTGGGATGGCTCCAAAACCAGGGAGGTGCTGCAGCTCACACCCCAAAGCATCAGCAGAAGTGCAGCCGAGGAACGGTCATCCCAAAATCCATTTTTTCCTTCTCCCGGGGCTCACTCTGCCATCTTCCCACAGGAGAATTAAAGCAGCAGGATGCCAGGAAGGACTATTAACTGTCACCTCTTAAGCTCCCTGTATAATGTATGCACATACTAATTACATCGTAGGAATAGCACGGATTAATTATACACATCACAAGTGTGTAATATTTAAAGGATATTTTTACATAAATGACACATTTGGAGCTTGCAAATAGCACAGATTGGCTTTGTCCAATGAAAGACGGCAAAATTTTGAATTTAATGTATAATATAACCTTTATTCTTTTTCCTCTAAACTCTTGGAAACTTACATAACAATCGTGCTTTAATTATGACACCGTTTATAGACATTTAAAATGCATCTTAATTTATAAATATTTTACATTTGGTCCATAGAACAGGTTGCAATTTACTAAATAATACTGTACTCTTTTAAACAGGCTCTGTATATATTTTTGAATATGTATATATTACATATATATTTTTATATAGAGATAGATTTGCTCGGTGTTGGATAGTTTCCTTATTGCAAAAAGCATATATGATCATACAATAATCTTTCTTTTTCAGGGCAAGTACTACAAAAAAGATACAGCTATTCACAGTTTACACACAGTAGTTCTACAACACTAGTTTGTGCTATGTGATAACGTTTGTACAGCTTTTTGCTAAAGAGCAGGTCTGTCAAACATCTGTCATAATTGTTTACAATCAAACATTAAATACTGCATTTTCCTTAGAACAACATGGGACTCGGTTACATTAAACAATAAAGAGAAAGTTGGAGTTTTTATCCTTAGTCTAATGAAATCCACAAGTATGATGTATCATGTGTGATGCCTGTGTAGGATGTAGGGGTTCCTCTAAATCCCAAAGACTTACAGGACGTTTGCATCTCAGCTATGGCCGTTTAGGATGGAGCTTAGATCTCGTAGTATTTTACAGTTGACCTAGGTATGAAACAGTTTAGAACCTACCCAACATACTCTGAGAGTTTAGGATGTAGTTTGAAATACATGTGTATTATATATATATATTATTTCTACATAATGTGCTTGACATTCTGAGAATAATACCTTATTGCAAGAACATGTTTGTCACCTTCAGACGAGAACAACGAAAAACCCAACATTCACAGGTAACATGTTTTTTTTTTTTTCACGTAGTAGTTCTACATAAATTGTGCTATCTAACATTGTACGGTGCACAAAAAGTTGGCTGAAAAGCATGTTTTCATTGCACAGTTCTGTCACAGTCATTTACAATCAAACATCACCCTCCCAAAAAGCCTCCGTGCCTGTCTTATAGCTGCCAAACGAGAAATGCCAGCCGGGGCTCCCGCTGCATTCCCTACACAGGGAAAACTTCCAGGGGCTGGCCGGGCTCTCTGGCTGTGCGGCAAACGCAGGACGGCGCCCAGAGCGGGATTGCATCGGGATGAAAGAGCTCTCCCTGTGCCCTCATCACCACGCAGCCCCTGGAAATGGGAATCCCGCTGCTCTCAAAGTGCTAACCATGCGGAGTGTGTGATTGGGAACTGTCAAAGTTCAATTGAGCCCTAAATTGGAACTTACAAGGAGAAGCTGCGATCTTTAAGCCGTTGTTTTGGTTTCTATTTTGGTGGCAATGTGATAATAGTAGAGTGGTAACAGCATAATAAAAGCTCAGGGTACTCTGAGCTTGAATGGCAAATACTTTGTGTTTTACTCCTGGGAATCTTTAGGAGCTCTTGGCTATTACTTTGCTAAAAAAGTTAAAATATTCATATTCATGCCTCTAACATTGATTCACAAAGATATCTTCTTTTCATAAGAAGCAACATATGCAGTTTTAAAGAAATTTATGACCTTGTTTGAAAGTCACCCTGAAAGGCTGAGCACAGCCAGTGTGTATGGCCTGGGCTGCTCTGCCACAAACAACTCGATTTTTGCGCTAGGAATGTTTATGAAGGCTGTGCCTGCTGTTAACTGAAGGAAGAGTCTCTTCCCCCCTCAAATGGCCTCAGCTGGAACAAATTTTAAGGGCAGACTTTTGCACTGGAAACCACTTGTTTACAAAATACTTCATTCTTTTTGTACAAAACAACTCCAAACTTAATTTTACTCCTGCAAAGTCAGAAATAACAGTCTTGGGATTCAGCGGTAAGAAATAGTGATCAACTACTAAAAATCAGCAGCACAAAACTTCAAATAGTCGTGCTAAAAGGTAGATTAAAAAGGTCTTGGCACATCAATTTACAAATTCCAAGGTATGCAACTATCATTGTGGAAGGATAAAAACATTAACAGTCCGTGGATTGCCGGAGAACACAAAACGCTGTCAAACATCTGAGCTCGCGACGGCTGGATCGAACCCATGGCGATTCCCTCGGAGTGGAGATGACCTTGTTGCTTTTTTTTTCTTTTTTTTTTACATATTTTTTTTTTTTTGCCACTAGAGGTAGGTAATTATATTCTCAGACATGAATTTGTGGTCATATTCAACCATATTTTTTGTTTTTCTGGAGAAGGAGCGGTACTGGGACGATGGAGGAGTTTAGATGTAGGCTTCTTTGTTGGCGGAGTTGCTCTGTTGGGCCTGGTCTGGCCCATTCTCAGGGTGGGTGATGTCTTCACTTGGCTGAATCATCACTTGGATGCGCTGTTCAAAGGACAACAACAAACGTGAGGCAGCCAAAAAACTGCTGTTAACCTCACTCTTTTTAAAAATTATTCTTATTTAAAGACAATACTTTACAAGTGCCTGTCTCCCCAGGGACCAGCGGTGAGCCACGTCCACTGAACAGATTTCAGCTCTGTCCTGAACGTGACGGGAGGAGCTGAAAGACCCTGTGCCAAAAGCTGGATGCCAACAGGGAGCTTTCCTGGGGAAAAGAAATGAGGAGAGGCCCTGCTGTGAGCCCATGGTCCAGCACAGGGGCTGCAGTGGGCAGCTGGACACCAGAGTGATGGGAACACAGGAGCTAGAGAGTTCCTCCAAGGATGAAACAGGTGAAACAGATCTGTGTTTAAGAGTGTTTTATTCCTATCCTGTCTGTCCTCGTCCTTTCGTCCTCTCTGTTCCTGCAGCTTCTCTGCCCAGCTCACGTTCACATCTCAAAAGAGATCCCAGTTTGGCTCCTCAGAGCCTCTCGCTGGTGCAGGCTCCTCCCATCACCTCATGATTATTTCTTAATGCCTTTCAAAAATAAAACCTTAATCCACAGCAAGGCTGAGATGAGGAACTTTTACCACGGTCTCACACAACTCTGCCCAAGCAGCAGCTGTATTTTAGGGCAACGGTTCTCCTTTTGCACCTAAAAGTTTTCACAAGACCAGGGGAAATCTATTCAAAATGTTGGAGCTCAGAACAGGCAGGGGGAAACAAAAAAAAAGGCCAAAACACAGAAATTTTTTGCAGACTTCTTTGAAGCCTCACTGAGTCTTTCAAAATTTGCTGAAGACAAATATTTGGATCAAGATCTGAGCATTTCATGAGGCATCACTCGTCAATTCTGCTTAAGATCATCCAGCCCTTCGCAAAGATGGCTCTGTCAGCTGATTTCAGAATATTCCAGAAGTTCCAACAAATTCTTTTTGACAGTCTTTGGTTCCCACAATCACAGAGTGTTTCAGTACTTGGGCTGGAGAACTGGCTGTGATGTACAGGGGGAGCTGGGGAGGGAAAACTGAGGAACCACCCAGACTTAAAAAGAGGTGTGGTGATTGCAGGTGGTTCCTGAACAGTGTGTGGGACAATAACCTGGCCAGTATTTCCCACTCCTTTAGCAGCACATCACTGAGGCCCTCAGAACTGACTGAAATAAAACCTGGCTGCAATAAAACCTGACTGAAATAAAAACTGAATCTTTTCCATGAGAATTGTCACCTCCTTTTTAAAAATGGGATGAGGAATCAGGGAGAGGCTGAGAGCCATGAGAAAAAAGCCCCTAATGTTCTTCATGAAGTGACTGCTCACAGAAATCCCTTAAATAAAGGCTAAAGGGAAGGCCCCCCAAGATTTTTCATGTCCTTCCTCCCTGCTGCAGCAGAGCAGGACAGGGCTGACTCTGAGCAGGTGACATGCAGGAGCTCAAGCCTTGGATGCCATGAGGGAGATGCAGGACAGGGCCACTGAGCAGACTCCTGCAAACCCAGAGCTGGGTGGATTATTCCCTGAGTTTGGTTCCAGCTCCCCCAGAGCATCCCCTGCCTCCATCCATGGCCACGTGTCTGGCATTAACCAGGACAGGTTTCCATATTTTGTGAACTGCTCCTCTGTTTTCTAGGTGTGAGGAGCTGGAATGCCAAGAGCTGCCAGAGCAGAGATGAGGACCCCATGGAAGGTGGGGAATCTGTTCAGCAACAGACGGCTCTGACACTCTCGTGTCTTTAGGCTGGTGCTTTTAGGGTTCTTTTTGCTCAAAGCAAAATGACTGAGGGGGAAACAGATGATGGAACAGAAGTGCCCAGCAATCTTTGGTTGCACGGGCCTCAAGGTGGTGGGGACAGCCAGACTTACCTGCTTTAGGGAGCCTTTCAGGGTTAGGAACATGTATGCCATGTAGCCTGGTATCAGCACCATAGAGGACAGGGCCATGAACCAGCCAACCCCCTGGCCCCATTTTGGGAACACGTAACTCCCCATCGTCAGCGGGGTCATCTGCACAGCACTGAAGATGAACACTCCCTGCAAAAGCAGAAGGGAAGGTTTTGGATGAGATTCCCAGAGTGTTCTGGCTTCAAGAGTTTTTCTGGAGCTTCCAAAGATGCTTCTTACTGAAATGAATGTTTTTAACTCTGTATTTTCACATATAAACCTACACCTCAGATCATCCAAGTGTGCTACTGGTAGCAGTAAATTCCTTGGATAACCTGCACAGAGCCAGAGGGAAGGGGGCTGCTGGGGAAAATGGGGGTCCTGGGAATAGCTGTGGGCATGTACATGGTGCCACTGAGCAGCAGCACCCACACATTGTTTTTGGGATGTTCTCCAATGGTGACCTGCAGACGTGGTGTTCCATACAGCATTCCCAGGGAAAACTCCTGTCCTGGCCTATCTCTAATGTCTAAACCAGCCAGGAAAACTTGCTACAGTGAACCAGGAGAGAGGAAGGCTCGTTCTGGTGCCAGGCTAAAGACAGATTCCCAGAGGAGGATGCAGAGGCAGATTTTACACTAATCCAGGCTGGCCAGCACATTCTGCTGAGGACCTGACAAATCTGACCAGTTTTACAATGTTGGGCTTCTTCCTCCTGTGCCACTAAAATAAAATGAATTTCTCATGCCTTCCTGAACACTTGTTTTCAGAAAAATGAAAGCTGCCTTGATCTGGGAAGGGATGACTTGAGGAACCCTCAACTTGAAGATACTTCTGTGTCTCTTTAGTGCTCCTCATTTGCTTTTCTCTGGTTAAATACTGGGTCATGTTTAGTGGTGGCTGCTTGATTAGTTTGTTCTATTGCATCTGGGTTCGGTGTATGTGCAGTAAATTTACATTTCTTTGCTTATTCCTTCACAAGGTACTGAATGGGATTAACTGGATAAAGTTTAGGATCAGGAAAAGGCTGTCCTGTGGTTTCCAGTACAAATTCCTTGCAGAGTTTGCCAGAAAACCCACAGCAATGCAGTATAAAATGATTAAGACATGCCACAGAATCCCAGGAGAGAACATGGGTTTAGAACCGTGCTGTGTTACCAGAAGGAATTCAGTTTACAGAATGTTGGCATTTTTGTGTATGTGGAAAATTTAGATTTTAGATCACTACATTCTATTTAAGAATACAAAAAGATAGTCAAAATTTGTTCCTTGCAGTTTTCTAACTTTGCCAATCAAACTCTTGAGCATTTCCAGAGGTCTAATAAAAATCCTGGCTCCTCTTTTTGGGGCACAAACTTCCTCTAATGACACTGCTTTTTGTTTATTGCCTTCAGTGGGATTGCTCAAATCCTTAAAAAGGGAGTGAGGTCAGAGCTACTATGAACCTGTGAGGGTGGAAATGCCAGGGCTGCAGCACCCAGGCCACCTCATTTACATCCTTTCAACCAGAGAATAAAAGTTTGCTCCTTACTGCCACAATGATAGGAGTGAAAAAGGACCAGCAGAGTTTCCACCAGATGCAGGGTCTGTATCCCACCATCTCTTGGATGTTGTCATAAAATCTATTAACACCTGGACAGAGAAATAAGAAACAGCAGAGAAATGGAATCAGCTGGAAGCTCAGTGGTTCTGAGAGATATTGTCATAAATTATCAATGTATTTGGAATCTCCACGAAGATCCCAAGATAACTTTTCACCTGTCTGCATGGGATAAAATGTGCAAGCTCAGAAGCACCAAAAATCTCCACCAAAAATCTTCCACATCATAATTAATTAATTAGAGACCAGCAAACTTATTCCCATGCAAGATGAGGAACTTGCAGATGTGAAGGTCAGATGCAAGAAACACCCTTGATCGATTTCAACTCCAAGTCGAATTAGAATGAGAAATTTAGGGTGTATTTCACAGTTATAAAAACCCCAACCCAGCCCAGCATTAACCAGCTTCATTGCAGTGCACACGATGCAGAAGTGGATCTGACATCAGAGAGGCCCTCGTGCTGCTGCTGCTCTCCATCAGCTTCCCAAAGCTGTGTCTGTCACGCATTTATAGCTCTGATTTCCTCCTGGTCACAGCCTGGAGCTGATAATTCCAAGGTGTGGCTCAAGCCCTGTATGGACCATTCATTTCAGATCCTGTGGGTCCTTTCCAGCTCAGACTGGTCTGTGATTTCTGTGGTAGTTTTGGTGTATTTTTCCATTTTCTGGATTCACCAGCAGTGCCTCTCCCCTGTCAAAGGCTGCTCCATCCGCTCAGCCCCACTAAAACCAGCAGGAAGGCCCCAGTTCTCCAGCTCTGGAGCAGCTGGAGTGCCTTGGTGATGGTGGGAGCAGCTCCTCAGAGGAGCTGACACAGCTCTGTGAATATCCCACTGATCCATTAATCCTTAGAGCCACAGACTGCTAGTCCAGGCTTCTGGATATTTTAGGGGGATTATTCCCTAACTGACCAAGGAGCCTGGCTCACTGCAGGATCCTGGAGTGAGGGAATTTCTGGAAAAACAAAATATTACAAAGCCCCAAAACCATAAAGCATTATGTACCCAACACCTCTGAAGATCCAAGCTTTCCAGGGAAGAGGGACAGGAAAAGAGATGAAATTTCACATTTTTAGTATTCCTGAAACACCTCAAGACTCCCAGGCCTTGGGGTAGGGTGTTTAAAAGGCAGCAGCACCTTCCACAAACCAGCTTGGAATTATATCCATAGAAACCAAGGCCACTTCCAGTTCCACCCCCAGCACGTGCATATTCAACTGGAGATCAGAGGAGGAATTATCCTCAGGTTGGGTAAAACTTAGGGAAAAAGCCAAACATGCTGTTTACCATAGCACCAGGATATCGAGATGCACTCAAAGAATACGAGGAACAAGAGACTCATTCCGCTGGCAGAGTAGTAGTCAAAAAGCTTAAACACATAGATTCCACCCTAAAACAGAGAGGAAGGAAGCATTGAAAATAGTGCCAGGCCTCCAGCTTCAGAATGTAAGACACAAACTAGCGGTGGTGGATAGGTTAGGGACCTATTAGTGCAAATTAATTAAAGTGGTTAAAGTCTTTTAAGGCTTGAGGTCATTGCTGACAAAATCAAGATTGCTGCTGCTCAAACCGAAAAGTTTAATTTCACTTTTTGCTCTTTGTTTAACAATTTAATCATAATTTAATCATTAATCATCTCCCTCAAAGAGTTTGCAATGCCAACATCCACCCCCAGCCGCCACTCTTTGGACTGTAAGGGTGTTGCTGTGCATTTTTGCACCCAGGGACCACAGGGGTTCTACACTTGAGCTGCCAAAATCTTGGACAGCGTTGATCCCTGACACTTCAGTGATTCCTGGCTGGGTTGGGGAAGGGAGAGGCAGGGAAGATGCAGGTGCCAGGCACAGATCCCCCCTGCCAGCAGTACCTGAGTGATGTTGGACAGCCCTATCACGTAGGACACGATGCACACGAGCGCGATGAAGATCTCCCGGCGGTTGCGCAGCAGCTTGGGGAACTCGTCCACCAGGGCTGTGATGAAGCCTTCCACGGTGCAGAACTGCAAGGGAAGGGAAACATAAACCACAACAGCACAATGCAGAGCCCTGCCATGGCAGGGTGGAGTTTTGGGGAGCAGTTTGCTGCTGGACCCTTCGCTGGCCTAAGGCTGCAGCCGTTCGACGAGAAATGAAAATTCACTTGACTGCAGTGGAAGCTCTGCTCCTGAATATCCTTGTTTCTGTCTAAAGAGATCTGTGCAAAAAGATTTCCAGCTCGAGGAACACTCAAAATTCTAAGCTATGAACTGTAGCCTTCACTCTGTCAGCAGAAATTGCTCTTTTTTTGTAATAAAGATGATAAACCTACAGTTGAGGGCTTTGATCCCTCAATCCTACAAAATATGCTTCTTTTTTATGTGATTTACTCACATACATGAAAGCCAACACACAGAGAAAGTCTAACCAGATTAGTGCTTCGTGGAGAAGGTTAAAGATTCTCATATGATTCTCATATGGAATAAATCAAATCTCTTTTGTACCCCCAGAAAACATTCTAGCTGAGGCCGTGTCCTTCAAATGGAAATCACAGCCACACTCCAGAATCCTTCTGCGAGCGTGTATTCAGATAAATGCTGTCATTATGGTGGCTGCAATAGTGAAAACCAGAAGGTGGGTAAAGTTTTATTAATTTTCAGCAGTGCAATCAGAATTCAGCCAATGGTTACAGCTCCCGTAAATTACAGTGTATGAAATGTTCCCGTGACAGACAGAAAATGCAGAAAGCATGACAGCCTGTAGATATATATTCTTTTTAATAATATTAGACCACCTTCCTCAGCTGTTAGTTGCCTAGAGACAAGTGCTTTCAAGAATATTTTTGACCCAATTAATTTCACAGCAGTTTGCCCCCAGGTTGAGCAATAGGTTTTAATGTCAAGCCTGAAGCTCACTGAAAAACAAAGAAATAGAAAGTGTAAATTTTCAACTTTCTTTCATCTCCCGGGATAAAACGCCCTCTTGGTGTTTTTGTGTTCACAGGCTGAAGTCAGCTTGGATTTATAGAAAATGATGGATTTTCTCTCCTGCAAGACTGGTAGTGCTAAGCCAGTACATCCCACATTCCTTTACGTGCTGGGAAGGCTGTGCTAGGAACTGGGAGCTGCTGGTTTGCCAGCTGCAGCTGACTGCAAGTGAATTAACACATCTGCCTAGGACAGGTCCCACAAAAATGATCCCACATTTCAGCAGGCAGGAGGGACTTCCCTGACCAAGCCCTCCGAGTATTCCTTGCAAAATCAGGCAGGGTGCTCTCCTCAGCGCTGGCAGTGTGGTTGTTCTCTGTATTAAAATCAGTGCTGATTAGCAAAAGCTTTTGTTGGACATAGTTATTACTGAAGGGTTTTATCCTGTGCCGTGTGCTTTTTTATTTGTGTCACAATAACCATTTCTAATTATTCCGTGTCTTAATTATTTAATTGTTTTACCTAGACAGAGAATATCTTACTGGGATTTGCAAAACCCCGGGGTGGAGCCTCCTCAATCATTTCCAGTTGTCAGACACCACCCAGAGCTTAGGTAAGGCCTGATCCAATAAAGCTGTGATCCTTTCCCTTGGGAAGTGATTTCAGAACACACCAAGACACAGAATGTCCTCAGTAATGATCCCACTGCCCCCTGAATTTACTCCAGATACTAAAATGAAATGTGTGGTGCATCTTTTCACTCCAGTGGTGAGTCCTGAAATCACCTTTCAGAAATACCTGTGGCATCTAAACCTTGCGAAACTTATCCCAGTGTCTTCTACACAGCTGAGCGTTGCACAGATATTTTCAATATTGTGATTTAACAGGGAATATTTCGAAGGTGAGCTCCTTTTTGCCTGCAAAATAAATTTTCTGCCCATTTTTCATGCACTTCCAACAGTTCATGAAAGAGCAAAAGTGTCTTAGCATCAGTTTTTAACTCAGTCTTTCCTCAGTGCCTCTTATTCTTTATCTGATTATTCCAGGCACCATCCTGCACCACTTCCAGCTGGCAGTGGAGAGCACAGGGAGAGCCCAACCTCGTTCCACACCATGGCAGAAAATCTGTATTTTCCTTTGTTTTCAGCACAGTTTTACCTGACTGTCAATGCCCAGCATGAGCAGCATGGAGAAGAAGAGTATTGCCCACAAAGGGGAGATGGGCAACTGTGTCACCGCTTCTGGGTACGCCAGAAATGCCAGTCCAGGACCTGGGAGGGCAAACAGGAGACAAAACATCAGTGGGGTGGGTCAGGGCTGGGATTCTCTGCTGCTGCTGCTGCGGTTTGAGGTTGGTTTGGACAGCTCTGGATGCAGCACCCGAGCAGGGATTTCAGCTGTTCAGCGTTTGCTGACCACGAGGGCACTGCAAGGACCTGGTTTTTAAAATGAACCAGCCAAAAGCAAAAAAACCACCCCAAAAGCCCCCAAACCCAACCAACCAGAATTCTGTGTGCAGCTGAGAAGCTGCTCCTGAGAGACCCCTTGGCATAGCCAAGGCAGGAATGTTATCCTTGGCTAGGGTTACGTCTGCAGGCGCTGCTCAGCTCTCTCTCCCCTCAAGCAGTTATTGACAGCTGCCATCCTCTGCTTGGTGCCGTTCAGAAGAGAAACAGAGACAGCTCAGAAAGGGAGAAGACACTTCCCAGCATTTCCAGCATTCACATTTGCTGGTCCCTTCCATTCATTCTCTCAAAATAACACCTTTTAATAAACCCCGAAGTTGTGGACAGCCAAACTCTTTTTTCTTCTTGCTAATTGCTGATGGGGGGGCATGGTGTTGGAAGGAGGATATTAATTCTTATTTAAAAGGAGGTTTTTTTGTTCTCATGGCATAGCTGGATGTCAGGGTCAGAGGGAAAACTGCAGGAACTTTAATAAACACAGAAATAAAGCTCATGTGCTTCACCTAAGGAGTGGCCCTGACTTTTCAGTTTTCATTAACATTCTGTCAGTGACAAGTGCTTGGTCACAGCTCTCAAACCAGTGGAGCAAGGGCTGGCATCAACACCTGGGTTGTCAAAGCCTAATGAGGATTTTGAAGCGATTAATTGCTAGCAAGAGCAGCTATGATTGGAAAGCAGTTCAGAAAGCATTCCAAATAGCAGTGCTAAAAGCAAAATAAACCTCAGATAAATATGTTAATTTTACCCTGTTACACATTCCACAGAAATGCAGCTACACTTTTTAATAATTCCATTTGTTTTATAAAGCTGTATAAAAGATGGCAAAAAAACCTCTCATGGTGGTAAAATCTAGCACCAGCCTCCAAGCTTGCTAGGAGAAATAAAAGCCTTAATTAAAAGGTCAAATTTTCAAATTTCCTTTGCAATTAGCAGCCATGGGCATCTTTCAGAGGTCTCTTATCAAATGTACTTATTATGATGTAAAAATATTGTCCTGTTTGCAGGTGTAGCCTTTACATAACTCTATCCATATCAAACACATAAATCCTAAAAGCTTATTTCACACCCCACTGCCTTTCCAGAGCAGCTTTTAACAGCAGTGCCTGCCGTCATCCTTTTGCACCCAATCTCTTTGTACGTGCAATTTATTGGAGATTAACTTTAGGGCTTAAATTCCCCACTTTTCTAACTAAGGAAATACCTCAGTGGGTTGTGTTTGCTAATACAGTTATCCAGATTTTGTCCACCAGTGAGTTCCAACCAAGCTTTGAGTTATGAGATCCCTCCCTGTGGCCAGAACTGCTAAGTGAGTATCTGGTGCACCAGCTGGGTTAGGGCAACCATCTGCTCTGCTGCTTTGAGCTTTTTCATCTGGAAGGCAGACAAGAAACTGCAAGGAATAACAGAATCCTCCCATGGACGTCTCCCTGCCCTAAATAAAATGACTTTCATGATAGAGGGTCACCTGAAATAGGTGTAGGTCTGAACAGGTGAGAAATGGTTCTGCCTCGAGGGGCTTAACCTCAAGGAATGGGAAAAGGAATTAAAAACCCAACTGAATTGGGAAATATTAACTAAAAAACACCCCATAATGTTCTACAGTGACCAGCGTTCCTCCTGCTCTGCCTGGAGAGGCTTGGGACAACGCTCTCCCTTTCGGAGGCTGAAGGGACAGGGAGCTGAGGAGCTCTGAGGAGGGGTTTTGAGCAGCTGCAGGAACAACCTACAAGCAAAAAATAACTCATGCACAGCTAGAGGAAAAGATATCGGATACCTGATGCTGCAACATCTGCAATAGGCCTCTTTGTGACATTAGCCATGAATCCCACAATGGAGAAGATGACAAAGCCAGCAAACATGCTCGTGCATGAGTTTATGCAGCACACTATGATGGAGTCCCTGAAACAAAGGGAAGGGGCTTTAAGCAGCAGGGAAAACAAATGTTCATCCTTTGTCCCACTGGTGTAAATGCAGTTACACATCTCACCCCCAGCCAGATAGAACAGTTAATATTCAACACTAAACTTTATTTCAATTATCTGTACACAGAGACAGAGCTCAGCTCCAGCTGAGACAGGCAAGTGCCACTGCAATATGTGCAGTCATCTGCTTACCTGTAAACATTATTGTGGAAAGGGTTGTAACTTCCAAGGGCAATCAGTGAACCAAGACCCAAACCGTAGGAGAAGAAAATCTGTGTGGCAGCATCCAGCCAAACCTGATTGCAGGAAACAATTTTTTTAAAAATCTGTTTCTGCACTTGAGGAGCAGGTGATATGTCTGAAAGGGGAACAGTTAGGAGTGAAACTTTTGTTTACCAGGATGGAATATTTACCTCAGAGTCTGAAAGCTTACTGAAGTTGGGAGTTATATAGAATAAAATGCCTTCCTTTGCTCCAGGCAGTGTTACACCACGGAAGAACAAGATAAGCAGCATAACATAGGGATAAGTAGCAGAGAAATATACCACCTGATGTGAAGAAACAAGACAGTGTAAGTGGGAAAGGAAGAATGATCAAAAATATTTGCTCCCTGAAAATACTCTAGCAGCAACTGAGGATGGCTCTTAAAATTGAGGCATTTATCAATGGCAAAGCTTGGGGAATTCTACAGCAGAATTCCCTAAACTCCAGGTCTGAAGGCAGGTGGCTGTTGCCTATTTTTCTGCAAAGGGAATAGAGTGGACTAGGATATTTTCACACTTTTTTTTTTTGTATTTAACACAGGGAAGTCCCAAAAGCACAAGGATCATGGCACCAGGATCCTGCTCATAAAACATCTGGCAGTTTATTTTTCCCACTCTCTCCTCCTCTGTATTACAGGCTCCTATTTCTTGCCTTTCCAAAAGTCCCATAAAAAACCCATTCTGAAGTCAGACTCAGCCCTCTTCTTGCCACGTACTTTCGAGGCAGGAGAAATAAAATGGTTTGCTCTGAGCTCAGCTAAGCCCTGTTCAACATACAGTTTGAAGTGGGTCATAGCTACAACCTCTTGTCAAAAGCTAACAATCCATTCCTTCAGTGTGAAGAAATCCCAGCCCCCGGCACCAGACCTGAGGTCTTCTAACCCAACCCTTCAGCTGACACCAAGCCCCGTTGCTGTGGCTTTTCATTTCCCTAGGATTTCTTCCAAGAGGGAAAGGCACGAGCCAATGCCAAGTGTTGCTGCCCTTTCATTCAGAAAGGTCTCTCAATAATTTCCTTTAATCGAGTAGGAAATCCTAATTTGCACTCACAACCAGCCAGATCCCAGGAAGCACGGCATGAAATCCTCTGGGAGAACCTCAAATGTTTCCCACTCAGCGTGAGGGGAGGAGGGAGCAGCTCTTCTCAACACTTCCTTATGTATCCAAGCCCAGCAAGAGCTGTGCAATAAATGCACAATTCTTGCTGGAGCCAAACCACTTCATCCTCACCCTATTGCTGTCCAAACCAGCTGAAATATTCACCCCAGGAACAAGCAGGAATATTTTTAGCTGATTTTATACCTGGCCAAGCCAAGAAGCCTGTAAGTGAAGCCTTTAAGGCTGTGGTCTGACCTGGCTACAGCGGAGCCAGCTCTTTCAAAAGCATGGGGCTGCACCAATCCGAGGAAATACAAATAAAACACTTCACAGCACTGTGCCAGCCAAACTGCCCCCAGTGCCTCTTACCTCAGGAATTTTCAGAATATTTGAGCAAAATGGGCATTTTTAATTGAAAGGGATTTACAGTACTTTTAATCTTACCTTTCCAGTCCAGCCTACCCCCTTCCAGATACAAAAATACACCAGAATCCAGGCAATTGCCAGGGTGATTGCCAGTGGCCATCGGATTTGCCCCGGCTTTTCCAAGCCGTCGGTCATTTGGTGCATGTTGCGTCTGCAACGAGCCAGAACGGGGCATTTGGCATTCAGGAGATAAAACAGGAAGGGTAACAAGGTGATCCTTGAGCATGCACGGGAAGGAGAGAGGAAAATGCTGAGCTTACTCCCAGAATTCCACCACGGCACTTGTCATGTTGGTGGTGTTTGCTAAGGTGTAGTTGGAGAAGCAGCGGTCGGTGTTCCAGGGGTTCTCACAGTGTTTCCAAGGGAGGGTCTGGTGAAGGAACAGAACCAAAAACCTGAAGTCAAACACTTTTTAAGCAATCTTGACCTCAGGTATTGCTCTCTTTGCTAGAACTGACAGCTGAGTGCAGAACTAAAGCACCTGGAGCTCTGCAGACATTGATCTCCCTGGGGTAAAAGTTATTTAACTTCCTATCAGCTGTGGGAGGCAGATGTGGAAATATTCCTCCTTTTCTTTAACATAGCAGCCCAAATGCTCTGCATGCAATACACTCACCATGAGAGTATACTGAAACACAGAAAGGACCTCCTGGAGGTCCTGGTATCTCTTGTTGAACACGATATAATAAAGTTGTGATGGTTATTGATCAGAGATTTTCATTTTCCCCTCAGGTCAGGGGAGAGTAATTAGAAAAAAGTAACACTTCTGTTTGCTACGTGCATGTTCTGCATGTGTCCACTACATCTTTCAGAAGTTCTGAAGAGCAGAACCTGTTTCTGATGATACTCATTAGAATGAGCCTCATTTGCATACAACTTAGAGATCCTTCCCATGGCAATTGTTGGAAAATCCTCTCACAGAACTGTTGTATCAGGGCGCTGCCTGCTTTATACACAAGGATAAGAGGCTTCAAGGGAATTAGGAGTCAATATTCATTTAACATGGGCCACAGAAAACACTTCCAGACTCTGCCTGACCTTTCACATCAATGACAATTCTGAGGATAACAAAGAAGAAATGGTCAAGTCACTCCCAGACTAATTAATGCAAATTTGGTCGAGGGAAAATTCTTTAAAGCCAAGAACAAGCCAACATAAACAAAATGTATGGAAGAGACAATTGAACAATGATGCATTAATTATTGAGACTTATGTAAGGATGCTTCTTCAGATGGCCAAGCCCCACAAATCAGACAAGACTTACTCAGCTGATGAATCACCCTTGAGGGGGGAAAAAAGGCAGCTAAAAATAAAGTAAACAGGAAAGAAAACAAAGCAAAAATAACAACAATGAATGGAAGTTCAGAGCTAATCAAATCAGAGACCTTCCATTCCATGGGGTTTTTTTTAATCCTCCATCATTAAACCACATTGATAAATGATACTATTTCCCAAAGAACTCATGTTTGTGTGGCTGCTATTGAAGAAAAATGATAATTAGTTGTACACTAGAATTTTTCTTGGGGGAGTGACTGGCCTGTAGGCTCACAGTTTTCTGTTCTAAATCTCTTGTGGAGAAAAAGAAAAATTAAAAGGGATTTTTACGAAATAGTTTTTCTTCAGTAAGGATGGCTTATCCCACTGTGCATGCTGTGTTAACCTCACACATCTACACTGAGGCAGATTAGTGACTTAGCCATATTTTACTTGGCTATACACTCAACAAACAATTCCCCATCCCCTGACACACACTTACAGTGGTAAAGGAATTATACAGGTAGTATATGGCCCACGAAATAATCACAATGTAGTAAATATTTAGCCAAAAGGACAGGACTGCAGCAGCCAGTCCCACACCTGTAAGGAAAACAAAGAGAAATGAAACAAGGGAACTTTCAGCTGCAGTTCAGGGCAAACACAACACATGGGGCAGGCACCACTCAGGAAATGTTGTAGAAGTGAGGATTTCAGAAGGGCCATTACACAAAGGTCGTTATTTGGGTGATGGCTCAGTCACCCATGAATTCACTGCCAGTGTTCAGCTCCCTGTGTGGTGCAGTCCCACCTGCTGCTGCTGCTGCTGAGAGTTCCCTGGCATGTTTAACTTGCAGGATAAAGAGCCAAATCAGCTCATTCTCTGCAACATCAGCCCCACAGGACCTCGTGGCAGATGCACACACAGTGAGAATGTGTTCAGAGGCATTTAGGACACGGGTCAGAGTGCCTGGTGCTCAGCACAGGGCTGTTATGACAGACTAAAGGAACGTCAGGGTTGCATGATGAGGATGCCTCATCTTCTGCTCCACATGGACACTCCAGGGGTGTTCTAAACTATCCAGGACAGTTGTTCCACAGCCCTGAGCGGGAGGAAGTGCTCACAATAACCAGTAAAATGCAGAGCAAGGTTGTACCAACCCCTACCAACAGCAGCAACTCGAGCACAAACCCTTCTCTGTGAGAGACAATTTCATCTCTCTGGGTTTTCCCAATGCTAAATCTCCCAGAGCAAAATTCAATCCCAACAAACTTTCAGCTCACCCTGTGCTAATTGCCAGCCCTACTGTGTGAGGTGATTTGTAACACCATGTGCAGCTCTGCTGGGCCAGAACTCAGCTCGGGATCTTGGGAATGTCAAAGGATTTCGGATTAGAAGGGTGAAAAGCATCGTTTGAGAGGTTTGTGGATCTGTGCAGAATCGGGATTAAAACCCCGGGGTTCTGGCAATCAGACCTCAAACTCAAAGTCTGAGTGTGGAGTGAGCTTGTCTTAAGGAATTCAGCATGAAATTGCCAAAGGTGTCTGGCTTTTGAGTTTCAGTTTTTTTTAAAAAAACCAGGAGATACCAACCTCTCTGAGCTCAGACAAATTTACCAAAGTTCACCAAATTTCTGTGAACAGTTCCACACATGCTCACACAACTACTGCTGGATATACTATTTTCAACAGTCTTTATACATTTCTACAAAAAAACCCTAAAAGTTTTTGAAGTTCAAAAATAAGTTTGTTGAGATTCTAATGCCTAAATCTTGCTATTTTTAATGAAGAATAAAATATATAGCCCGGCATATTTCAAAATCATCAGTTACTCCTCAGAAAATCAGTGTTTTCCCTAGAAAAATCATGGTTTAAATATAAGTGAAAGGCATCAAGAAACATTCTTGCCCCGGCACTTTGTGGAACTTCTGCAATATGGGAACAGGTGAGGAATAATTTGAATCCATACTGTACCTTTGAACATTGGAGCAAGCTTCCACACTCCAAGGCCTCCTATAGATGTATACTGACCAAGGGAACACTCCAAAAGGAACAGTGGAACTCCAGCAAAAATTAAAGTTAGAAAATAGGGAATCAGGAATGCACCTAAAAAGAAGTTTTTAAAAAGTCTATTACAGCGGGGAAAAACACGGCTGAATTTCCACTGTTTCCATCCCTGTCACACACAAAAAGAAACCCACAGGTTTTTCTTCTCTCAGATGCAACTTTGAAAAAATATTAGTGGAAATCACACGAGCACTTCTGAACCAGCAGCCCAAGAGGTGAAAATAGGAGGAAAAACTTATCTCCCCATCGTTTAAATATTTTCTGTTGAAGTAAAAAGCTGAGATCCAAAAACCTGTGGGCTTTGTTGCCTTCATCTCTCATGGAGAGCACAAAGGCTTGAACCAGCCCTGGCTGCTTTCCAGCTGGAGCCAGCCTTTTATGGGGAGCTCAGAGTCAGTTGCAAACCCTATGAAATCCTCTCAAAACTCAGCCCAAAAGAGAGGGATCTGCAGGGTTGGATGAAGGGCATGGTGCTTTAGTTCTGCTCTGATACTTTATGGTCTTTTAAGTTCAACTGCCAGCTAGGAGTTAGAATAAACTTCAGGGCAGAGCTCAAAGCAGAGCTCCCCACTCCAAAATGGCTCTGAACCTCCTGGAAAAGTGGAAAACAAAAAAAAACCTCCAAAAAACTGAGAAACCAAAAAAACCAAACGAAACCAACAACAACAAAATCCCCCCAAAAACCAAACCAAAAATTGGAAAAAAAACCCCAAACCAAAAACACCACAGCAAACAAACAAAAAACAAAACCCCAAAATCCCTCCAAAACCAAACCAAACCAAAACAACCAACAAAAAGGAAAAAAACAAAAAAACCCAAAAAACCCTAAAAAAAAAAAACCCAACCCCCCAAAAAACCAACAAAAAACCCCCAACCAAAACCAGCTATATGTATGAAAAAGCTATTAAAGCCAAGTTTTGATTTGTTGGTCATTTTCTGGTGACTCAACACACCAACCGAGCCATAAGGACACAGCAAACGTACCTCCACCGTTCTTGCCACACAGGTACGGAAATCTCCACACATTCCCTAAGCCAATGGCATAACCTACACAGGACATAAGAAAGTCAAATTTCCCTTTCCACGTGTCTCGGTCTGGAAGGTCCGTCTTCTTCTTCTGCACTTTTACTACCAAGGTTTTGGGCTTGTCGTTGGTGATGGAGGCGTCGACCTCGGTGGAGATCTGGCCGTCCGCCACTTTGGTGCCGTTGGTGGCCATGTCTCTGGGCTTGGCTGGCGAGGCTCTGGCGGCGGCCGGGCGGGAGATTTCAGCACCAGTCCACGTGGACAGCAGCTTTGCGGCTCGTGGCGATCCACGCGGGAGCGACGGCGACGGCAGGGACAGCCCCGAGAGCCGGGACACGGAGCCTCAGCGGGGACCGGAGCCACCTGCGAGACACGGGGACACCTCAGACACTCACACCGAGCCGAGGCCTCGTGGAAGGGCTTGGCTCTGCTCTAGGGATTTGTTCTTGACCCAACACGAAGCAGGGTAGAATCAGCACAGTGTTGGAATTGTAAAAAGAGGAAAGGCCCCGTGGCTCCGGCGGGGGCAGAAAATTGCAGTCCAAAACCAATGTGGTTGATAAGAGCAAAACTCCGTTTATTAGCAATCCAGAGGCACTTATATAGCAAACCAGCTTGTTAACTCTTAAGTGGCTTAAAACTTTTCAAGGCGAATTTCCACTTCTACCTAATTGGACTTACATTGGCAAGCTTCTACAGTTATGCTATGATTAAAAGAATTCAGAGTTTACCTCCCCTTCTCCGGGTCTTATCTGAACAGCTGCAAATCTTCAAACTCCCTCTTTGTTCCCAGCCCTGTTTTTTCTTCACACAAGAATTTTCTCATGGAGAGTTTTTCTCACGCACAGGCCTTTTGCTTACAGGCCTATTGCTACAGTTCTTTTATTGATCCCATAATTCTATCAATGATCCATGCCCCTGATCCTTTAATAATTGCAACAGCACAGTCCCTCCAAAACAATCTCTAAGATCCGCTGATTATATTTTTCCCCTGTAGATCTCTAATGAGTCTACAGAGAAAAGATTTTAAAAAAGAAATCAAGAAATAGCAGTTGCCACTTTTAATAGTGGATTAATACTAAATTTAGAATGTTCACTATTAACCAAAACAATCTCCAAGACCCACTTCATGTAATTTTCCCTATAGACCTCTTATGAGTCTACAGAAAGAATTAAAAAAAAAAAAAATCAATAGCAGTTGCCACCTTTAATAGTGGATTAATACTGAATTTAGAACGCTCACTATTAACCAAAACAATCTCCAAGACTCACTTATTATCATCTTTCCTACAGATCTCCTATGAGTCCGCACAAAAAAGAATTGAAATAAACACCAATCAAGAAGTAGCAGTTGCCACCTTTAATAGTGGCTTCACAGTGAATTTAGAAAGTTCACTATTAATCCAAAACAATCTCCGAGACCCACTTATTATATTTTGTCCCTATAGATCTCTTATGAGTCTACACAAAAAAGAATTTAAAAAAAACCAACCAAGAAATTGCAGTTGCCACCTTTTATAGTGGATTAATACTGAATTTAAAATGTTCTCTATTAACCAAAACAATCTCCAAGACCCACTTATGATACTTTTCCCTATAGATCTGAGTCTCCAGAAAGAATTTAAAAAAATAAATCAAGGAATAGCAGTTGCCACCTTTAATAGTGGATTAATACTAAATTTGGAATGTTCAGTATAAACCAAAACAATCTCCAAGACACACTGATTACATTTTGTCCCTACAGACTTCTACAGAGGACTACAGAAAGAAATTAAAAAAAAATAAATCAAGGAATAGCAGTTGCCACCTTTAATAGTGGATTAATAGTGAATTTAGAAAGTTCTTATCTAAAACACCTTTCTCTCAAGTGCTCCCAAAGGAATTAAACAATAAACCAGATCAAGCAACTGGCCTTAATCCTGGGTAATGATGTCAAGTTTTGCATGCAGTTATAATTAGCTGTTAATGTAAGACGAATGTTTCACGAAGCTGAAATGATAAGCACAGTAAGATGACAGCCTGCAAGGATCACCCCTCAGTTCCTGTTTCCAACCACTCGTGGCCTTTTTAAAAGACCATTTTTCTCACTATGTACAGTTTCAAAATCTAAATGAAAGAATCATCAAGGAAGCAATATGGATTATGAAAAATGACCTGGTGTGTTTCAGCCAACTCTGAAGTGCTTGTGGCTCCCACAAACTTCCACAGCTCTGCTTCAGCTGGAAAAAACACACTGAAATAATGCTTTTCATGTCTTCTGTGACCCATCCACAATCAATTTATTGTCTATTTTCCCTTGATAACTCCTTTTACCACACGTCAGACCAGTGCTCAAACCAGAGGCTCCAACACATGAAACACTTACCAGGGTGAAGCTGCGCCCTGTGCTGGTAGCACCGGGCACGAGGTCAGGCAGAGATCAACAATAATTCTATTTACAGACTTGTATAAAAGAGGATTGGGGTTATTAGCCATTCACTTCTAATGGAAAATTATATAAAATAATATAAATAAAATTACAATTGAATTATATAATGAATATAATAATATAAATAAACATAAAATGTGTAAAGGCTGTGCTTTTCTTCAACTTCTCATTTTAGATCACTGCATGATCATAGCGCTTATTAAAAAGCCACATCCAACTATTAAAAAGAAAGCTTTTGGTTGGAAGCTGTAGAAGAATCAGCTGTAGGTGTGGTTGGGGTGAGGAGAGAACAAGGATGGTGCTTGTAACCTTCCTTCCTCTCCGTTCCACTTCAAGATGGGACTCAGAGAGGGAAAATCCATCTCTGCCTACACCCTCACAAGTCCTTCTGTGAGCAAATACCTCCCTTCACAAAGCAGTGGACCGAGTTTTCCACATCCCAACGCAAGCCTGTCCAATCTCCTGTACCAAACCCACCCTTCCTGGCTGTGCTCAGCATTCCAGGCAGTCCGGGCAGTGCACTCCCTGATGCAGGAGGAAACAGGGATAATTGTAATGGCAAAAGGGGGCTCCTGTTGGGAGGCTGAACTGGGAGGACCCCAGAACTGGGACCTGCCCAGCTGCAGGGCCATCCATGGGTGGTTGGAGCCAGCTCCAGGGTGCAGCCCCAGATGTGCAGTTTGCCAGCTCCATCTGCTGCTCAGCAGCCAGAACTGAACGTGGCTCTTCTCAGCCAGCGCAGCCTGGATGGAAAAAAACCCATCAGGGTGTCCTGGTACTTCACAAACAGTCCTGCACTAGATTAGATTTGTTGTTGTTGTTGTTGCAATTGGTGTTTGGGTTGGGCTTTGTCATCAGCAGAGCTTCCAAGTATTGGAAGAGGCTGAGTGTGTTCAGGATGAGTGGAAAAAAAAACCAAACCCAAACCACCATAAAATCCCCCTCCAACAACCCAACAGTGCAGGGAAAGATCTATATGTACATCTCGTTTGGTTCATAATGAAGGAGAAATTCCTGCTCCCAGCTGGCACCAGGGATCTGGGCTGAGTCAGAAGGGAGCAACCAAACCAGGAGGAACATGGATTGAGAGGAACATGGACTGAGAGGAACATGGACTGAGAGGAACATGGACTGAGAGGAGCAGGGATTGAGAGGAACATGGACTGAGAGGAACATGGACTGAGAGGAGCAGGGATTGAGAGGAGCAGGGATTGAGAGGAACATGGACTGAGAGGAGCAGGGATTGAGAGGAACATGGATTGAGAGGAACATGGATTGAGAAGAACAGGGATTGAGAGGAGAAGGGATTGAGAGGAGAAGGGATTGAGAGGAGCAGGGGTTGAGAGGAGAAGGGATTGAGAGGAGCAGGGATTGAGAGGAACAGGGATTGAGAGGAGCAGGGATTGAGAGGAACAGGGATTGAGAGGAGCAGGGATTGAGAGGAACGGGGATTGAGAGGAGCAGGGATTGAGAGGAGCAGGGATTGAGAGGAGCAGGGATTGAGAGGAACATGGATTGAGAGGAGCAGGGGTTGAGAGGAGCAGGGATTCAGCCCCTCAGATCTACAAACAGGCTCTGCTGGTGAGTGCTGGGTGTGGAGCCTGCCCTTGCTGCTCCAGCCCTCCCAGGCCCTGCAGAGCCTGGTGGGCATTAAAGCCTCTGCTGAATGCTGAGAGAAATTCAAGACTCCGTGACAAAGAGAAACCAGAGGGTTAGTTAGGAAATCATCAGGAATAAAGCAAGGAACCTCCTGGAGGAAGGAGCCCAGACCTGTTTCAGTACCTCTGTAATGCTGAAACTTCCCAAGACACCCCAGCACATCTCTGCTGAGGGCGAGGTGGGGCTGGCAAGCAGCCTTTTTATATTAAAAGACATTGTAAACAGCGGTTCAAACAATCACCTGTGGGGATGTGCTTAATTTTATGACACAGCACAACCACTGCATACACCACAAGTATCCAAAACCTCACCAGTGGCAAGCCCAGACTCAGCAGAGGCTCCTTTTGAGAGGATGGAGGTGGGGATTGATCAATTTGCTTCTTACCCACCACTGCTGGTGCCATTATTCCATCTGGAAACCATGCTGGAGGTTTTACTGGCACTGGCACCCGTGCACGGACATTTGTGCATTTATGGTCCTATAGCAAATGAGCATCAGACAATGAAGAAATACTTCAGTTCCACAGTTTTGAAAGTAGGGATTTTTCCAAACTATGAGAAGTAACTTTCCCCCAAGCCTAGGAAATAATGATAATAAATGACAACAGAAGTAGAGTCTGATCTCCAGTGCACACTCTCCATACACTGCAGTGCTTTCTGACTCGCACACAACAACCCAGAAGAAGTGGCAGTGCAGCAGCAAAGGTCCTGGGTACACGCTCTCTAATCAGATTAGGCAATATCCCACAGCACTGGGATTTAAATCTAAAATTGCTCTGACATGGAATGGGACAAAAAGACACTTATGTAAGCTCTGCGGGTTGGCCTGGGCAGAGGGAAATACAAATTGCAGCTGTCAGGCAGCAGAGCAGGTACGGCACTCGCTCTCCAGCGCTGGCTTTGTGGGAAGGAGATGGAGAGATCCATTAAATAACTCGGGCTTTGCTCCCCCGCTCCCTCCACGTCAACCCTGAGTGTGCTAGGAAGGGCACAGCAGCTTCCCACCACATTCCTCAGGGCACAAAAGAGCTTCCTTGACTTCAGTTACTAGGGTTGCTGAGCCAAGGGCTGAAAGCCCTCTGGATCAGGGGTTGGATCCCAGCTGGTTGTCCCGCAGCACCACCACGCTGGAGAAGAATGGCCTGGGAGAGCCAAGCTTACATAGCGGCCAAGGGCATGGGCACTACCAGGGAAACTGCAACAAAGACAGGGCCACTGCACAAAAGCATTTTTCTCTCTCCTGGACTGCACAAAAGTGGATTGGAGGAGTTTAGGGCTGGCTGTGGAAAATGAAAGTGAACAGCAATATTGCTGTCATCTTTCACAAGTTTTCTTGCTTGTGGCAGCACAAAGCAGGAAAATCTCTATTTGTGCACGAGCAGCTGTGCAAACACTTCTGCTCAGGACCAGGCCAGGAAGTGGGGCAGAGTAGAGGGAAATGCAGCAGATGAACTCTCCAGAGTGTGGTGCCTAAAGTAGGACATGGAAAAGGATTTTTAACATGTCTGTGTAAATGTTAGTGTTGAGCAAAGCAGAATTCTCCACTTTGGATGCCTGAAACTTCTGAAGAACAGGGATCCAGTGCCCACTTCTGGAAATCCCACCTCACTGGTTTCAAAGTCACCTGTAAAACCTCACCTCAGCAAACTCCCAACTGTACACATTTATGAAATAACCAGAACTGCAGAGCTAAACCTGGGAAAGCCGCCTCTCTTCTGGCACAGATCTTTAACCCAGCTGTGCTGACAGAAAAGGCATCAGAACCTCAAAACCAGATGCCTGTGCACATCCCTGCCCCAAGCCCTGCAGAAAGGTACCTAACAGGGCATCAGGGCTGGGCTTGGGGAGGGCTCAGTGTCACAGGCAAAAATGCTGGTGATTGGTGGCCAAATATCCACCAGGAGAAGGCACCACCATGGTTTGAGCAGCAGAGAAGGCTCACCTCCATTAATTCTCCACTGATCAAAACCCCGACAGTTCCAAGGCATCTTTGCTCTTCTCCACACAAGACGCACTAAAAGTAGGGAAGGCTCCAACAGAAAGGAGGCATTGGACCAACTTGGAGAAGTTTTGCCATTCCAGTACGAATTATAACCTGTCCTGCTGCTTCTGCATGTTCACGTTCCAGATTAATTCATGGTTTCCTTCAGCTTCTACAGACAGGCCAAAGCTCTCAGCCAATTCCAACAGGAGAGCACAGCTCAAGCAGGGTGGCAGAACCAAGCTCTGTCCAGCAAACATTTTTATTTAAAACAAATTTTGCATTGATGTGGAGAATGCGCTCCCACCTGAGCCCAGTTCCTCAGTGTAATCTGGTGCTGCAAAGAGCAGCACAAGAAGGACACAGAGGGAGGATCTGGCTCAGTTTCAAGCCTGGCAGAGGGGAGCCCGTGTTCAGGTTTCACATTTTGCAACTTTTCTGATGTTTCTAGCTGAGCTCCCCACTGAGAAGGTGTTAAATCAGATCCCATCCTTCCTAGGATTATGGGCTGTACTTCCTTCCCAGCCTGCTCTCTAAATCCTCCAAAAAGCATCTTCACCAGGCAGCCAGAGAAACCAAAATGAGCCCTGGACTCGGAGCAAGGGGCCAGTGTTGAGGTCAGGATGGCAACTGAGGTGGAACCAAGGCAGGGCCCCGGCAGCAGCTGGAGGCTCCGTCTGCCCCAGCGGGGGCTGATCCAGCTGCTGGGGCTGCCCAGAGCCAGCAGGGCACTGAGGGGACCATTCCTGAGGCAATTCCTGATGTGGGGAGGAGAGAAGGGCTCAGCGGAAGGGCTCAGAGGAAATTTGGTGTTTTGAGCAGCAGCTTTTCCAAGGAAGGAGCCGCTGGAGTGGGGAGGCAGAGTTGGGGTCAAACAAGGTGTTATATATTATAATATTGGCTTCTCGCAACTATTAAGGTAGATATTATATAATGTTAGAAATGCTTTTGCTGTGTGGATGTAGTTTTCTCTCTTTTTAGCAAGAATGTTAGCAAGTGTGAGCAAGTAAGAGAACCTCCAAGCCAGCAGAGGATGAGGCCCGAGAAGCTGCTGATCAACACTTTGTCCAGAGGACAAAAGGGCCCCAAGGCTGCTCTGCCCAGAGAACGGGGTCCCAGGGGGGCCAGAGCCGCTATCACCGCTCTGCCCGGGGGGCAAAGAGGCCAAAGCTGCAATCAGCCCTGACTGGCTGGAGAATTAAGAGATCCCACCCTACCATCGACTCTTACCTAGCGGGCCCAACCCCAAGAATCAAAAGAAATAAAACCACAAGGCAGAAGACTACGCATGCTCTAAAAAGGCGGAACCAAGGAGTGGCCATGCAGAACAGCTCCGGGAAAAGTTTTAATATGAATAGAGAACAGACAGTAAAAATGGTATAAAAAGGACTCACCTCGAGCATCGGGTGTGCTCTTGGCAGAGCGCCAAGGCACCCGGCTGTCATCCCTTTGCTTTATTTTATGTGTCTCTTATTGTCTTTATATTAAACCCTTTAAATTCTCACAGGAGAGTGAACCTCGTTTTTCACAAAGGGGTGAGACAAAGCCTGGACAGTAAGAACACAACAGGCCAGTGGATTTCCCTCTCTGCCTCCTTCCTCACATGGTGCTTGGCACAACAGGGGGAAAATACAGGAACATGTTGAGAGATGACAGGACTGTCATGGAATCATCTAGGTTGGGAAAGCCCTGTAAGATCATCAGGTCCATACCTGATTAACCCAGCACTGCCAAGCCCACCGTGAATCCCTGTCCCCCAAGTGCCACATCTACACATCTTTTAAATCCCTCCAAGGATGGTGACTCAGCCACTCTCCTGGGCAGCCTCTTCTGATGCATGACAACCCTTTTGATTAAGAAATTTTTCCAAATCTCCAATCTAAATCTGCCCTGGAGCAACTTGAGGCTATTCCCTCTCCTCCTGTCCCTGTTCCCTGGGAGCAGAGCCCGACCGCCCCGGCTGCCCCCTCCTGTCAGGGAGTTGTGCCCTTAGACTCTGTGTTTCCCACCCAGCATGAAGCATAGTTGCTTTCTTCTGTGTTAACGAGTTCTTTTGAATTTATAAGTACTTGTATTAGCGGTGATGGCGCCCGCCCGCGGAGTGATCCGCCGGAGGGACTATTTGTGATGCGGTCCTGCCCGCGGAGGGATCAGCGCCCACACAGGGATCAGCGCCCGCGCAAGGATCAGCGCCCGCGCAGGGATCAGCGCCCGCACAGGGATCAGCGCCCGCACAGGGATCAGCCCGCGCAGGGATCAGCGCCCGCACAGGGATCAGCGCCCGCGCAGGGATCAGCGCCGCGCAGGGATCAGCACCCGCGCAGGGATCAGCGCCCGCACAGGATCAGCGCCCGCGGAGGGATCAGTGCCCGCGCAGGGATCAGCGCCCGCACAGGAATCAGCGCCCGCACAGGGATCAGCGCCCGCGGGGATCAGCGCCGCCAGGGATCAGCGCCCGCGCAGGGATCAGCGCATGCGCAGCTGGCAAAAACCAGCTTCACTCTTTGTAAAATTTGAAGGAAAGTTGAAGAAAAGGGACAGTTTAATAAAAGTTTAAGGAAATCAGGAGACAGCAGCACAAAGGGCGCTACGGCCGGGTGCTTCGCACAGAGACAAAGGCGCACCTTTACACCCAAAAGATCGCCTTTAACAGCGAGCTCCCGCAGCCAGCTCCCAATCCCAGCCCGCCTTCCCGGGCAGGGTTTCTTTCGGACCAGGGCTGCGTTTCCATCCCCCGCTCTGGGAATCACCAGGTGCGTTAGGAGCGAGCCGATCCCGCTCCCTGAGACACAAGGGCTTGCTCGAGGAGACTGTTCCTGTTCCTCTGTTCCAGCCACTCTGCTCTCCCCAAAACACCATTTCCTCGGAGCTCCTCTGAAACTGCATTTCCATGGACCCAGGGCTCCAGCAGCTGCAGAGTTGTGCAATGGGGTTTTTTTGGGAAGGGACCTTAAGCTCTTCCAGTTCCACCTCTGTAATGAGAATTTCAGGGCTCTAAGACTCACAGAACGATTTGGGGTTGGAAGGACCTTAAAGCTCATCCAGTGCCAGCGCTGCCACGGGCAGGGACACTTCCCACTATCCCAGGCTGCTCCCAGCCCCAAAGTCCAGCCTGGCCTGGAACATTCCAGGGGATCCAGGAGCAAATCCCCCCTCTCTGGGCAGACAGAATGAGCTAAACCTGGCTGTTCCTGAGGGAGTGATGGCAGCACAGCCGAGTCCTGCATCCCTGATTCCCGCTGGGACTCTCCATGTCCTTCCTGCTGTGGGATCCATGAGTTGCAGTAGGATTTTTGTGTTTTGTGCTGCATTCCCAGCACAGCAGAACCTGTCACTCTCGGAAACATGGCCAGCGTGACAAGTTTTTGCTCCCTTTCTGCTTTGTTTTTGCTGTGTTTTGTTTCTCTCGACAGCTGTTTTATAACTTCTGTGTTGCTGTTTAGATATCAAGCTTTGGGGCTGAAGTTTTTTATTCCCAAGTGCTTGCTGGGAGTAAAACTACACATCTGCAGTGTGTGCACGTGGCTTGGGCTGTGGATTCACAATTCTGGGGCAAAAAAAAGTCCCTTCACACCTGTGCTGGTGGTGGTGTCCCCTGTGAGAAGTTTGGTGGCTCGTTTGTGGCTCTCAGTTGTTCCCTTTCACAGAGCCCGGCATTTCTCCCCTTTTCAATTTCATCCTGCAGAGCTTCGTTCCTGCTGCTGCAGCGTGTTCTGAACCCTCCGCTCGCAGCCTGGGGCTGCCTTTTGTGCTGCTCCTCCGTGGGGCTGCCTTGAGAGCGGAATCAAGGTTGGAAAAGACCTCGGAGATCACTGAGTGCAACCAGCACCACCACGGCCACCACTGACCACGTCCGCCCATGCCACAGCCACAGGTGTTGGAGCACTCCCAGGGGTGGGCACTCCAAACCTCCCTGGGCAGCTGTGCCAAGGCCTGAGCGCACTTTCCATGAAGGAATTTCCCCAATATCCACCCTGAGCCTCCCCTGGCCCAGCCTGAGGCCGTTCCCTCTCCTCCGGTCCCTGTTCCCTGCGAGCAGAGCCCGACCCCCCCGGCTGCCCCCTCCTGTCAGGGACTTGTGCAGAGCCACAAGGTCCCCCCTGAGCCTCCTTTGCTCCAGCCTGAGCCCCTTTCCAGCTCCCTCAGCCTCTCCTGGGGCTCCAGCCCCTTCCCAGCTCCGTTCCCTGCCCTGGACACGCTCCAGCCCCTCAGTGTCCTTCTTGTCCTGAGGAGCCCAGAAGTGCCCCAGGATTTGGGGTGGTGCCTCAGCAGTGCCAGCACAGGGGACAATCCCTGCCCTGCTCCTGTGGCCTCACCATGGCTGGCACAGCCCAGGGGCCGTTGGCCTCTTGCCCCCCTGGGCACCCCTGGCTCGTGTCCAGCCACTGTCCCCAGCACCCCCAGGGTCCTTCCTGCCAGGCAGTTTTCCTTCAGGCCCTAAGACATGCCATGAAAACTCATCTGCTTGCTCCCAGTTCTAGCTGCCTCTAAGGAAACAAATTTCCTCTTGAGCTACACAGCAGAGTCTGCATATGAAGGGAAGAAAGACAATAGTTTCCTAAAAATAGCCTGTCTTGCCTCTCCCTAAAGTGTACCAGCCTTCTTATAGCACTTATCTGTCTCTCTTGAGATGCACAAATTGCCACAAGAACCCAAAGAAATGATAAGGATGCCATATTTAACCATGGCTTGGAAACAAGCCCACCACCACCAGGAAGGAAAAGCAGCTGCTTTGTAGTTTTCCAATCTTCACATGCAAGGATAACTCAGCACTCCAGAAATAAAGATGAAAACCAAAAGCCACAAAACGTGACCAGAACTGCTCACATGTTGGTATTCCTGAGGAGACACCTGTGTAATTTAGAGCCCAAAGAACAGGTATCTACTCCCCAAGTCCAGCTTCAGTTCAGTGATGAGATTCACAACTGCTTTCTGTAGCTCTCCTGGTATGAAATTCCCTCTTGGTGCAAAGAGACAAAGCTCTAACCTGCAGTGAGAGCTTGTCTCTTATACAGTGTTGCCATCAAGGACATATTCTGGTCAGTTCCTTAAATAAATATTAATCACTTAATCCTCAGAAACCAGAGTTTCATATTTCTGAAGAATTGACTAGCCAATGTATACCTGTGCAGTTTTACGGGATTCTGCAATCAGTCTGAAAAAAACCCCAGTAAAATTAACAAAAAGAGAAACAAAACAGAAATGCAAGATGCAAAATCATGAAAAGTGCTGGCCACGAAGCCCAGAGCAAGGTTATTTCTGAAAGACAATGGATTTTGTTCTTCCTGCTAACATAAGGGTCAGGATACAGCAAAACACACTTATACCACAAGTGCAAAATTATCCTGACAACCCTGGGAGTCTGCTTGAGGCCCATTGCAAAATCTACAACATTTTCTCAAAACCATGTAATGATATTCCCTTCTGAACCCTGTAAGATTTTTGTTTAAACCAGACAATGGATGTTGGAGGGAGATGCAAGGAGAGAGAAGCTTTTTCCACTCATCATGGAATCATATCAAAATTAACAGATAACCAGTCCCTTGCAAAGCTTTCATACTGATTGCCACCACTTCCCAATCAATGCCAGTAGCTCCAACAAGGCTGGGGGCACCCATAAACTATTGTGGGTGGATTTTTCCTCAACTCACATTAGCACAATCTTCTCCTACTACTTTATATTTACCCATCACAACATTTTGGGCCAAACCAGACGGATTTCCAGCAATTTACAGAAGAACCAAATGGCTCTGGGGTACCTGCCTGCTTTGGTGATTCCCACCTTCTGGAGCAGTGTTTCCTTTGCTCTTTGCACTGTTGTATTTCTTTGCAATAAGGTCTTTGCCACAATTTCTAATTTGACCTCCTAGGCTGATTAAATATAATAAATATAATAAATAAATAAATACAATAAATAAGTAAATATAGTAAAAATACTAAATATAATAAAAGATAATAATCACCATCTACTGCAAGCACACACTCACTTCTAGCTCCCACACAGTAAATAAGATGTGCTTTAGCAAAGCAAGGACAGCATTCCCATATTTATTTGGACTCTTGGTTGTACTCCCATCCATCTGAAGTTTGATGGAGCAGGTTGATAGCACAAGTTACTGCTGCATAAAAATGGGTTTGCCCATTGTTTTTACATTAGTTGGGTGCCATTCTTTAGCCCTGATCGGTGTTAATTGTTGCTGTGCAGACCCCAAGGCCTTCCCTGAGAGTGCACACTGGTTGGAAGGGGAGGAAATGCAACAGCTGGGGAACACGGAGAGGCTCAAAAAGGTCAGAGCTGGCGGCATCGGGGTTGATGCTACAACGGGTTCTATCATCCATCCCACCTGACACCCAGGAAATAACCCAACATTCCTGGTCCACCTTGGCCACAGAAACAAGCCAGACACGAGGTCAGAGGAGCAGTGGATTTACTGTCCTGCGCTGCACTGCAGACATCAAAGGTGCCAACTCACAGGTACCACCAACCCCAAGATTCGCTCCCCTTCTCCCACCCCCTTGCCTGGGAGGAGATGAGGGTGATAAACAGCCCACCCAGCCCTTTTTCCTGCTGTTTAGCCCCTTTTTTTGGCGTTTGTGGAACAGCTGCCCCCAGGTCCGTGCCGTGGCCGGAGCAGCCCCGGGGAGCTGCTGCGGGCAGGAGTTGGGCAGTTCTGACTTCCTGCCTTAGGGGCATTGAGCCTCTGCTGGCCCAGGGAGCTGCACAAAGCCCGACCTTGGAGACACACCAATGCAGGAAGCCAGGACAGAAAAAGGGAGCAGCAAGTACTCAGAAAGGCAAAGTAATTTGCCCAAGCAGGAGGCTGGAGCAGAATTTAGAGCAGAGTTTCTTTGCGTGCCAGTGCAATCCCTTAACCTTCAATAATAATGCTGCTACACTCTCCTAACAGCCTCTTTTCATCTCCAGCATGTACAAATGACTAAGTATGAAAGACTTTTTGCCTCGTGGAAGCAAATAAAGGCAAATAAAAGCACACAAAAGCTCCAGCAAGGATCACGGTCACTGGGGAAGAAAATAAACCTCAGCGTAAGTAATTGGGGGTGGTGTTTGTTATTTAATTTTTACCAATCTCTAAGCTGAGAAGAGAATGCCCTGGGATGCCATAGCCAAAATTGCTGGCAGGAGGTGTTTCATGAGGGAAAGGAGATGGAGAAGGTGCTCCTGCTGCCCTGAAGCTGCTCTGCCAGACCAGAGCCCAGATCTGCCAGAGCCAGGCCTGGGCACTCAGCACATCAGGGTCACCAGTGGTGTTGGAAGCCTATGAAAACCAAAACATTGCCTAAATTATTTGGAGCTGCCACATCCCCAAAGTAAAACACTTCCTTTGGTGAAAACATGATGTGAAAACATGATATCAAACCCTCTGCCTGCCTTCTGTACGTGCTGCTCCAGCCCCCTGGGATGTGGGTTTGTTTGAGGACTGGAGGCAGCTCCCATCTGTCACTGTGTCATTTTTTGGAGGTGTTATTGTTTTGGGTAAGAGTAGGTAGAACCACATGTCGGAATGCAGCAGAAAGAGCATCATTCCAGCCTGAGTTTCTCATATTTAAAGCAAACACTGACTGTTGATCAGCAGCCTGTGAATGGCACCTGTTTTGTGTCATTCCCCACATTGCACCACTACAAGAGCCCAGTGCTGAAGAGGAGCAGCAGCCAACACTGATTTGACCAAGACTGCAAGGCCAAAATGTACAGAATTTGACCTAAACACCCAGATTTTCACCAGATACTCGGTGTTCCTCAGCCTCTAAATTCCTGTGTAACTCCCAGTGCCCAATCAGGCCAAATTTAGACCAGATACTGTCTTAAAATGGATCTCTAATTGGAAAAGGATGTTGATTCTTAATGCTTGAAAAGGTGCACCTTCACCACTGCAGTGGGTGGGGTGGAGAGAGGGAAACAAAGTTTTAACACTTCTCTTTATTAGCCTTAAAAATATGACCCAAGAATCAATTTCATGCTTAAGTAGGAAGCCACAAGGACTAGAAAAACAATTTCTGTAAAGTGGTGATGAAGAAAAATTAGAGCTTTGAAGATCAATTAAAACTCAAGTAAAGCTTCAAAAGTATTAATAAAACCAACAGAATTTGGGCCACAAAAATAAAGCATTTTTGTTCTGGATGTCACCCCTGTGCTCCTCCTGCCACCTCCAGTGAGTGCTTCTGATTTTGGGGATATTTGAGTTCCTCATAAACCTGAAAATGCTGCCTGAAAGTGCCAGGGCTGAGTTATTTTCATGGGATGACATCTTGGCACATTTGAGATCAGATTTTTTCTGTGTGACTGGGCAAGTCACTTTGGGTGACATCCAGAGGGGACCGTGGTCTGAAGCTGCCAGACCCACCCACCAGGCAGGCTCCACAGAGCTCCGAGCATCAGAGTGAGGGCTAGAAACACATTTTGACAGAGAGCTAAATTATCCCCTTTTTTAGAGGCTGGCTGTGCCACCTTTGTGCAAGATGAGCTTCTTTCAGTTTCTATCATTTTGTTGCAATTCTTTTTTCTTCCCCCCACAACTCCCACAAAACTCCTTTGCCAATTTTAGCCCAACACAAGGCCTGCACTTCCCCAAGCCTGGTGGAGAGGAGGAAGCTCTGGCAGATGCTGTTTCCTGGTTTACAAAGCCTCTCGACTGACAACAGCAGCTGCCAACACTGCTAATCCAAAGGATTCTAATTTTGGGGCTGCCTCTACGTTTTAGCTCGTGGCTTCTTTTAAATAGCCCTCCCTTCTGAATAAGAGAAGACTTTACATTGGTGATTCTTACATGCAGCTATCATATAGAGCAAAGCAAATAAAAAAAGGCTTCAGGCACATGCACATGTTAATGCAGTTAAGACTCTTGGCAGGAGAAACTGGAAAAATCAGCCCATTTTGGAGGGGGTGCAGTATAGAGAAGAAAAGACCTGAATCTGAGGTTACCCTTTTCAGATATAGCTCCAAGCTAAAGCCACATTTTCTATCTGTTCTGTTTTCTTTGATCCTCAAATTTCAATCCAAACCTTCAAGTTTAAATGGGATTTCAGTCTGAACTAAAAGCAGTTTAAATGGAAACAACGAATTCTTTTCCCCCCACCCCTCCTGCCAAATCAGGAATTTGAAGCTGCAATATCGAGGTGCTTTGCAAATCTATAAAACTTTCTGGCTTGAAGTGATAAGGACAAACAATCAGGGCACTCACTCTGAAGGTAGGAGATAAATAGAACAATTTGTTTTCTTTTCAGTTGAAAAAAAAAGGAAACATAAAAATAATAAAAATAAAAAGCTTAAGATAAATTCGAGCATTTTGCAAGTGGTCAATGCATGAAAACCAGTCCTTGCTGGTTTTGGCTGATGGCTCAATTGCATGGCAATACCAGCAGGGCAAGGCTTCACGCCTGTCCCAAAGGATTTCCAGCCTCCCTTGAAGACAAGCATTGGGGTCAGTCTGTTCTAAAACCTTGGCATCACTCTGAACGGAACACAAATGCATTTGGGGGGATTTTGGAGCTGTGAATCCCAGCCCTAATTCCCATAACAACAACTCAGCAGCACCTCAGATCAACTTCCTGTAACTAATTGGCCTTTCAGAGATGCAAACCTTCTCCTGAATTCTCACACCCTCACGGCAGGAAGTCTTTGCTTGGCTCTGGGGCTCAGATTTGGATTTGTCAGGTGAGAGGCTCTGGATGCAGCCCCTGCTCGTGCACCTTTCCCTGGACCTGTCAGGCCCTGGGTGAGGGGACTTGGGATCCCTTCCTGGAGGGATCCTTTGCTCCAGGGCAGTCATATCTGTGGTGTGGCATTTTATTTGGGAGGTTAAAAGTGCACCTGCGTGGTTTTTACCTTCTGACTACTGTGGTGGTTTAAATAGGTTTATTTTGAATGTATTGAAGTATCCTACACGGATTTCCAGTGTGGAGGGCACGCACTGAAAACCATCACTAGAATTTTGGTTTGACCTGTCTGTAGCTTCAAAGAAGTAAAGAAGCTTCAAAGTTTTGCTGCTTTGGTCAAAATAAATATATGGAACAATCTCCTCAGGCATCCCTTGAGTGCCAACTAATGGTCCCTTGCTTGGGACCATTACAAATGTCTGGCTCTCACACAAGTCAGTCATTTCTAATATAAGACAAAATATCCACTTTACTCGCTGCAATATAAACACAGATTAACAATTCCCTGCTTCATGAAGGAATTGCTTTGTGGGTTTTTTTTTTTATTTTCAACAAACTTACCAGCAGATATCCACGTACCAGCAGTGACATTGCTCAGAACTGCCAACCAGCTGAAAGGGTCATGGAGGCACACAGCACCAAATGCTGGCTTCTGTCATGACTCAAAGCCTGCTGCTTTTATCAAACAGAAAGTTAAGGCACCATCTGGTGAACGTCAAGGCTTCAAGGAGAACTCAAGACAATCTGGAAGCAAAGGTTAGTTCTGCAACCTGGGAGCCACTGTCAACAGCTGGGACAATTTTCCCCTCAGCCTGTGCCCCAGAAGCAGTGCTTGGAGTTCTGGAACTCCTCTGGCAGTGATGCTGAGGCCACACTGGACCAGAACTCACTGGGAAAATCAATCAGGAGCCCAGACCAGCAAGCAGGAGGAGAAAACCTGCAGGTCCCAGACAAAACAGGGGAAGTTCAGCACCAGGTATATTCCTGACAAGGGCCAGACAAATGTTCTGAGAGACAGCAGAGGTTCACCCTGCTGGTGACACGGCAGGTCCTGTCCCAAGGGAAGTGTTAAATCCTGTTTGAGCCCATTGACCATCCCTGTTCTGAGGGGACCACTGCTCATTCAAAGGCAGAAATTGAATTCTTTACTCTCAGCCACTACAAAACACATTTTCCATGATCTCTCGGGCATATTTTTCAGTAGGAAGCCTTAGGAGGACAACACCTTCCTTGAGGAGGCGAAGGACAGAGTTACCTTCCCCCCACACCATTTGTTTGAAAAATAAACCACTTGAGCAAAAATATGACACATGGGAGGTATGATTTTTTTTCCCCTGGAGGAGATTAGGTTGAGCTTGCCTTTTTTCCAAAGGCACACAGTTCATCAGCAAGAAGTTTAAGGAGGAAAAATGTGTTTTCCTATCAGGTAAGAGTGCACACACACTGCTTGCCTTGCTCTCAAAATGGATGAGTCTGCAGCAGTCTGCAGGACTGACAGCTTTAATTTCATCTGCCTGCTCTGACAGAGCATATCAGGAAACATTTTTCCAGATCCACACTTGAGGATTTGAACATTCATACCGACACCACTTTAATCTCATTTGACTCTACAGAAAAAAAAGCCCAACCCAGTTATATGCATTTAGTTACATCAGATAAAACCTTATTTGCTGCAGCAGATAATTTGGTTTGGTGCTTTCTCCCCCACCCCTGTTTTTTGGGAACTGCTTTTTCTCCCCCTCAGACTTCCACAGCCTTCCAATTGCAAGGTTCGTGGCACTTGCCAAGGGTGAAGGAATCTAATTTGCTAATTCAATCATCATTTGCAGACTAATGACTGTGAGCACACATAAAACCAACATTAAAATATCTGAAACAGCAGCTTTGGTGGGGAATACATTCTCAGAGTAAACAAAACCACTTTGCAATTGAAGCATTTAAAGCCTGAGCATGTTTCGGGTTCAGGAATTCAGTCTCTTCCTGGACAGCAGCTCTCTTATTAATGAAATTAGCAGTAATAAAAGCACAGATCAAACCTTCCCCCACAGCTGGGCTCCTCCAAGAACTCCAGCTGGACCCACTTTGGGGTTAAGGCCACACAACAGGAAGAGCAATAAACCCTCTACTTATCAATCAGTGCTTCAGATTCACTCAAGAAGCCACATTTCTTAGTGTTTCTCTTTAAAATTCCTCAAGTTCCCTATATTCCAGCTCAGATTAAAGGACATTTGTATGAAAATAAACAAAAAACCCAATTTGACCCAACAGCAACACTCAGTTCTCTCTACTGACATGGCTTTGGGCCAGGTCTGTAGCTGATAATGAAGTCTATCAGGAAAAATTCCATTTCCTGAAGCACATCTGGCAATCCTACCTCTGGCCACCTGTAAAATCTGCCCGTGACCCTGAGCTGGCAGAGAGGGTCCTCACTGGAAAAGGGAATGTACAAATCCACCACGGAGCACACTCCTGCCATTCAAGTATTGCAAATGACCCTTAATCTCAGGGAGTCCAAATTAGATTATCGTGCCAGAGTTTCTCCAGTGGAGATGTGAGAGGAGTGCCCTGAGGCCCTCACAGATGCAATAAAAACCTTCCTTTATTTATCTGAGAAAGCAGCCTCAAAATGGGGACGGCTGTATTTTTTTGGGCAATCAGGAAAATGTGCTGCTTTTGGATAATAGGTGAGGAAAGTTATCCATCAGCAGGCATCCAGGGTCATTTAGGATGGATTAGCAACTATTCCTTTGCTGCCACACCATAGTACATGTTCTACTCCATGCTTTCCCCTTCATGGATGTCACCTTGTCCCACCACAGGGGCTCCTTGGGATCGATGCATTCGACTTCCATCAGCATCTCAGGGCTGCCCAGACAACCTTTCCAAAAAAGAGCGGATTTCCGGGTAAATACACGGAACAGATCTTAGGAAAACATGTGTTTTCACATTGGAACAAATGAGGGAGGTATTGATCTCACATGATGCCTGCGAGTTCTCTCGGCAGCAGCGATTCCTTCCTGCCAGGGCGTTACACAGAGCAGCTCCCAGAGGGCAAAAATCAATAGAGGAACATTTGTCTGTTTTACAGCAAAGGTGCAAAAAGAAAGGTGGAATGGCCACAGCCATCTAACAGGAACTGATTGAGCTGGAACAGGAACCTGGAATGGGAACCAGCTCCTCTTCAGGAAGCACAAAGTTTTCCACATCACCCAGCAGGCTCTGGAGGATCAGGTGGCTGCAAACACCTTCAAGTGCAGCCTCTCCCCACACAAAGCTCCTGCGGTGGGGATCATTCAAGCTTCCAAAGGTCACCATGAATTTAAGAATAGCTCTCATAATGCCTGTCCTCTTCCCCTCTCAAAATCAGAGTGCAATTTGCAGCATCCAAAGGATTTGTTTCACCAATTCCCACGTTTTGGTATGAGCCCTTCAGTAGCAATTTGGTATCCAGATCCTCGGGGAGGTTTTAGCTCCTGAAGTCTGACTATCTGGGCCATGAACAACTTCTACACACCTGTGGAGTTTGTCAAAAGAGGGGCAGGCTAGAAATAAGCAAAAAATCAAATCAGTGTGTAGGAAATGCTTTGCAGAGAATGAACCTGGAAGGACACAGCTAATCCCAGCTCTGGAACGGGTCTCAAATGCAAAGCAGAAAGAGCCTCCTTTGGTTATCAGCTGTGTCAATCACCATTTCTGCCTTTCTACCATTTATTTGAGGTATGTATTGAAAATACTTCAGGGCAGACCGAAGGCAGGATGGTAGTGCTTCAAATTCTTCACAAAGAAAGCCCAGAGTGCTAGTGGAAAGATCCCACGTGTCCCAAAATCAGCACCAAGCAGAGCATTCCAGCAGGCAGGCAGTTAAAAAGGCTCGGAAAACGCCAGCTCAGCTGCCACACACAGCCCTGTTGAATAAGCTCATCAGCTCACCCACTGGAGCATTTCCAGTGCCCCAGCTGACTTGCTGAGCTCGGGGATTTGCTTGGCTACACTGGCACGGGGAGTTTCAGCCCCATTTGCACGGCCACAGTCTGTGGGACCGGCTCCCTCGATCAGTATTTGCCAGTTTATCGTCGCAGGGCTGTGGTGTAAAATGATTCAGTGGTGCACTGGGGCTGAGAAATGACAGAGCAGTGCAGCAGCACACTGAGCCAAGGGAAAGGGAACCTGCCCAGCCTGCAGGGAGTGGGCAAAGACCAACCTTTGCTCAGGGAGATGTGACATTGTTGGTGAGGACATCATTGTTCCCATTCCTCACCTTTGCATTTCCATCTTCCCTGCTGAGGAGTGGCTGCTGAGGGGACTCTGCCAAAGGCAAAGCGAAACACCCCTCTCATCCCAGGAGCTGTGATTATGGACCACACTTTCAACCTAAAAAGTCCATTTTGTGCTCTGCTTCTCCGGCCTCAAGTACCTGAAATCTCTCTGAATTACCCTTCTCTTAAGGGCAGACTGCCTTTCCAAGAAGAATTCAGATCAAAAAAGAGAAATATGAATATTTTTCTTCATTTTTCTTCTCCCTTCTGTCCCTTTTGCCATGCAGAAGTGGCATACTATTGGATGACAGGCTAGGACATGATTACTGAAACAGCTCCTAGAGGATCAAAATTGTGGTGACCACAACACGGTATCACTGATATCAGCTACCAAGATATAATGTTTGGGGGTTTAAAACTCCTCAAACCCTAAAAATCCCAGCCTGTTCTTAATCCCAAATAGACGTGCTTGCTCTCAGTTGAAAATTTAGCTCCTGGGTTGGTTTTGATTGCTCTACATAAGCCTGACAAGTATTCCACACTTTTTGCCCCACTCCTTAAATTTCTCCACTCACTTGCTGGTGGGACCCACTCGTTTGGAAAAGATTGCTCAGATCCAGAAGTGGGAACTCTTTGGTGCCATCTGATAAGGCAGCAGATAGCCCCAGCTCAGAACCTTTCTCAATTGCAATATAAAACAAGCAATGCTGAAAAAAAACAAGTGAGATTTCCTTTTTGGGATGGGCTTTATATTTAACCTTCAATTATATTAACTGTGCCATAAAAGTGGATGTACTACTGTCATTATGCACTGAAAAAAAAGCTACTTAAAATCCAAAATTGTATTGTTTCATTGCCTCACTGCTTGAGAGTATTTCCTTTTCCAAACATCTCCTACCCTCAGACCAAGGGAAATGTTAAAGGTGACAGGATCTCTCCAAGTGCTGAATATCCCTCAGAAAATTGCACTTTCAGGTCCTACAAAGCCAAGAGCAGCTTAATTGCCTGCAACTGCAATTCCAGCCACTGCAAATCATATACAGCTCTCCCATGAAAGCATTAAAGAGCTAAGACTTAATTAGCATCCCTGATTAAATAGCAATTCATACAGCCATTATATCTTCCAGTTAGGCAGCGCAGTGCTCTGAAAAAGCAGAGAAGGCAAAGAAAAAAACCACACACACTCCTCCTCCCAGCCAAAAAATTCACCTCCACCCACTTTCTCCAAACTTTATCCTGGGAAATGTTCATTATTTACGACTCAAAGGCCACTGCCAGACACACTTTGAACACTCCCAGGCAGAGCTTCCATCGGCAAACTCGACCTATCTGAGAGATCAGAGGCTGCCTCAGAAACCCTGGCAAAGACAAGCCCAAAAAGCAGCTCTGAGAGCAGCACCGGTGCTCAGCATGAGAAGACTCCCACAGACAGTCACGTTTCAGCAGCCTGGGGGAGGGAAAGGGGGCTCTCTCAGCAGAGGAAACCCCACGTCGCTGATAAAAGGCTCCAGAACAGGCATTGCTGAAACTCTGCTCCTGCTCTCCCCTGCTTCCACTTCACACTTGTCAAACACACCACAGTGGGAGAGAGAGGATTAGCTCCTTCTCGGGACAGTGGGATGGCAATTCCACACCCCCCTTGCTGCTGGGAAATGGAGTGATGGAAAAAGGGGAGCAAGAGCCATACTGGGAGGCAGAGACACATCCCTAGACGCCCTCTCCGTGCTGGGATAGCACAGCCAGGGGTGACTACAGGCTGGACTAGGAGCTCGTGTTCTGTGGTGTGGGAAATCCCCTGGATTATGAATTTCCAGTTCTGAATGTAGTTATTCACCCATTAGCTCTGCTCAGAAGTGCTGCCTTGTCCCTGTTTCTTGCTGGATTTGGAAAGATCTCCAGGCAAGGAGGAGCAGCATCTGTTGCATTATCTACCAAGTGGATAACGCAGCACAAACAACTCCTTCTCCCCAGCCAGCTCCCACCCTGGCCACGCTCTCCCAGGCTGGAAGGATCATTCCAGCCCCTTGTGAATCTCATTTTATGAAGCCAAGCAGGAAAGATGTACAAGAAACAGAGATGAAATAACAACAGCAATGAAGAAATAAGGAAAGGCAACAAAAGTAAATTAGGAGCTCATGTGCAATGACCATCAAAGAACAACATTTTATCAGGACAGGTGCAGGATTAATAACACTGATCCTCTACTACAACACGGACTCTCAGTTCTCAAATCATGAAGGCAGATGATTTGTGGCTTTTAATGATAAGGCACAGGGTCAAGAACTGCTCTGGGGTACTCCCACACTGCTCTAGGAAAGCACAATGAGATTTTGGTAGCTTATCTCTCAGACAAGTGGAGAGTTGCACTGCAGCAATATTCCTCCCTGCAGCCAAACTGGAAATCTTAGATACATGACATAAGTCTGTGATGAGGAGAAATAAACTGTCATATGACAAGACTCCAGTAAATTAGCCAGACAGACAGAACAATGACAGATGGGATAGAAGAGGAGAGGGAGTTGCTGTATTTAGTGTTTGAAATGTCATTTGGATGCTGCTCACTGCTAATGTGCCTCCTGGGCCTTGCAAAGTCCTGCTCCATTGGCCTTCAGAAAGCCAGAGGTCAAATTTACATAGAAAAATCGGAATACTCGCTCATATCTGAACATTCCCTGCTTCCTGCTAAAAAGCACAACATTCTCAAGTAACTTTCTGGAACAAATGTGCTCTCTGCAGCACAGCTGAACAGTCTCTCACATGCACCACACACACTCCTGTGCCACCTCTAGCATTCCTCATTTCCACCTCTTGTCCCATTCCACACTGTTCCCTTCACAGAGAACTTGGAGCAGCGTCCTTTCCTGTAGAACTGAAGGAAGCTCCCTTTTTCCATCACTTCTAAACCTTATCCAGCTATTTGACGTCAATATCCAAGGCATTGTTTGCTCCCTGATGCTCCCAAACCTCACCAGCCGAGTTCACCTCTGGCTCTTGTTTCTCCAGCTTAGCCACCGGTTCCTGCTGAAAGAGGGAACAACCAAGATTTTTGGACTTGCACAGCCCCAAAGAACTCAAGGCCATCACTGAACATGCAGAATATCTCAGAGATGAGCGTGGAGCAGTTTCAGCTCTTTGCACTGCAATACATGACTGCTCAGTTGAGGAAAAGATTGGAACATATGGTCCCAATTACCTCTGTCCTCCTGCAACCAATATTTTCCTTTTCAGATACAATCTATCTGTCCTGCTTGGCAGCTCAGCTGGCTCCCCCTCTTCTCCTGAGGAGCACAACCACATGTAGATGCTATTTATACACTGGGCAAATTATTTCTGCAACCATTTTTTCCCAACAAGCCCAGCCTCGTGTCCCATCCCAAAGGTTAGAGTCGTGATCTGTGACTATGAAAGATGCCTTGGCACTTTCTGAAAAGTAAATCCAGAGTCCTGGCAAGGTGTCAGCTTTGGCAATTGCATGCTGTGGACCTGTAGTAGCTCTTTTCTAACAAACAGCTGATGAATTCCACCCCAGATGTGACTGGGAGTCTGTCCCAGGTTCCAGGAAGCTGCTAAATCAAAGAACAAACTTCATGATGAGCACCATAATTATCAGCCTTATTTCTCATGGATCTGTCCCTACAGGTATTGTGGTGCTCTTTTTCAGCTCCCACAATTCCTTCACAATAGCTGGGCTCAACAGGGATCACAGGAAAATCTCTTCCTCACTTTCTCTTCGAAATGCTGGTCAGAAACCCAGAGGGAATACAAATGGCTCACGAAACCTCATTTCCCTCAGCCTACAGCAGCAGCTTGGGAGTGCTCACTTACTTCCCATTTGAAAGTTTCCAAGCCTTGGCTGAAAGGAGAGTCCCACAGGCACAGGGGTGACAGTGCCAAACGCTGACAAACAGATCTGAAGGGGAGTGAAATGTGTTTTGGAATAATGAATTCGGATTTATTCCCCCTTGCACTGGTTTATAAGGCGCACTGTCACATTTAGGAGCGAAAGTAAACCAAAACAATTTGATTTGCAAAACGCCAATTGCAGAACAGCTTCTTCTAGGTAAAAAAAAAACAGACCACACATGGAAACTGCTACAGAAAGCCCCACAAATGCCTAATATCTTTCTACCCTATGTCTTAGGGTCCATTTAATTAGTACAATTTGAAAATGAGCACAACATGCTATCAAAAGCACTTCACAAGCAGAAACCCAAACCCAGCGTTATTATGAGGCCCCATATTTCTTGTACACCAATGGCATGTCCTTGCTCAGCTTATCAATGTCCCCAAAAGGCCCAAACATGGGAATTTTGTAGCTCTGCAAGCTCAGCCAGAATGTGAAAGGGAAGAGGTGTTTGGAGCATCTCCTCCCTCATCACCACCCCCCAGGCTGAACACTTGTCACAGAGCCATGTGCTGCCAGGTACCCAGCAATTTGTTGCAAAGCAGAGAGCTGGATGCTCAATAACCCTCCTGGACTAATTTTTTTTGCTCTCTGGAACAATTTTCTAGGCCATCTCTCTGGGAATGTTACCTTCCTAATGGGAAGCAAATAACTGCTGCCTCCTCCAGCCCCAGGAGAACACAGCTGAGCTTTACTTTTCTTTTTATTAACAATCTACAGCAGTGATGGCACAGGAAAAACGTATTTTATTCAAAACTGTAATCAACACTTGATGAGAATTATGTGCTTTCCCTCTGTGCTTTTTTTTTCTTTACACTACCATGGATAAGCTTTGCTTTAAACTGGTGAGATTGATGCTGGAAATTAAGGTAACACCCCAGAAGTTTAACATAGCTGAGTAGCAGGAGGAAAACACTGAGCCATAGTTCCATGAGACACCTGCCAGGGAGGAGATGGCTCCATTATTGGAAATGTCCTTTCTTTGCCTCGCTGCAAATGCTTCCATTAAAAAAAGCAAAATATAAAAGCAGCTGAGATGTTCTCAACTGGCTCAAGGCTTCCCAGCAGCTGAGAGAACCCCAGTGAGCACTGAACTTTTCTGGGTCCTGTGACTGGGAACACTGAGGGAAATACTCAAAATACGATCTTACTTTGATGAATTCTTTCAAAAAAATTCAAAGATAATATTCAGTACCAACATTTCCGAAAATAATGCTGAGCCTAAGGCAGGACCACCGAGCAGCATTGCCCTGCTCATGCAGAGCTCTTGGAGAAGAGCTACAGGAATAGGGAATAGAGGAGAAAAATCCCTTCTGCTCCCTCCACTGTCCCTGGCTCCTGGTTGGGAAGAGAAGGAAGGAGAGAAGTAGCGAGCAGGCAGAATGTTATATATATAATATGTATATTCCTTACCTGCCACAGAATCCCAAGGCAGCTCCTCATTCGCAAGAGGCTGTTACAGCTTTGGGACCAAACCACCTCTCTTCCCCATCCACAACGAGTTCGCAGAACCCTGCCCTGACTCCTTTTCCAAATTACTTTTCTATTCACCAGCTAAAGGCGGCTGCACACACCATTCCCCAGCGGCTCGTTCACCTCCCCAGCAGCAGCAGAGCTGTCCACGTTTCCCCACGGCAGCACTCGGCCTTGGAAGGTCCCCTGACCCTTTTGTCCCTGATTTCAAGCTGGGAACACTGTGGTCTCACAGAGCTGCCGTGTTTCTAAAGGAGCCAAAAGTGTTCCTCAGGCTCCGGGCCCAGGAGTGCATTCACCCATCCATCCTGGGAGCCCTTCCCTCTCCACTCTGGGAGGGAAGTTCCGAGGGATTGGAAGCCAAATACTGCTCCCATTGTTCAGGGCCAGCTGAGGGGAGGCAGCGCCGGCCCCACAGTTCCTGCAGCCCCAGGAGCGGGAGGCTGGGGGAACAGAAGCTCTTTTTGGGAACGCAGCGTTAACCTTGGAAAGGGAAGCATTCAAAAGGCTGAGGACTGTCCCAAAACAAATCCTGACCTATATAATAGAATAGGTTTTGTTTACTGAGGCATGAGCAGATACTACTCCGCTGCTTTAAGTGAACAGGCCCGGCGCCAAAGCTATCAATGGGATTATATCTGCTTATGCTGCTGGGAAGTTCTGCTCTTTGCACAGCATTCACTGAGGTGTAAAATGAGCACTTAATGTTACTTGCTTGGACTCATTGCAAAAGCAATTGCTGCACCTGTTCATACCAAGGCACAAAGTTCTTTCATTTTTTACCAGAGCCCAACACCACAAAACCTGGATTGAAATAATAAAGCTATCTTTTATATGGCTCCGCATTTCTTTATTCTTTACTAGTCACCTCCTTTCCAAAATGCATTTTTTCCAAAGAAGTAGAAATAAAAATCTGTTTCTGCCTATTAGACAATGAGCAATTCCTTGGCTCTCCACAAGAACAGAAATCTTTCAGTATTGCACAATATTGAGTGTGAGCAACACATCCCAGCTCCTCTGGAGCTGCATCTTCCAGGTACTAACCAGGCAATGGGGACTCCTCAAGAATAAGACATGTTATAGTTCATTCTTTAGCCTCTGAGTGCAACGAAATAACAAAACAAGTCAGATTTTTCCACAGAAAAATCACAGTCCTTATCTGCATGGCACAGAGTGAGTGAAGAGTTCTCCCCTGTGACTGAGCTCTAAGCCAGTCTAAAGCAGCTGTGGACCTACTCCAAATATCCTGCCAGACTGCAGGGATTGTGCAAACAGGGGCCTTGGCTCTGGAAAGCAGTGAATATCCTCAGCCTCCACCGGGAGCCCGTGTCACTTTGAAGGAAAAGGGTTTTTGGCTAAAGAGAGCAAATTTTAACCAGCCTAAACAAACAAACAGCACACCATGGTATAAAGTTATTGCAGTAAGGAGAGGAATCTTCATCTCCCTGTGGCTACAAACATTTGTGTGCTTGGAAGAAGCAGAGAAAGTGAGTGATGTGCATAATTTATTGATTTATTGTTATTTTTCTGCTACCTGGGCAAGTGCAGACACACAGCAAACCCAGCTCACACAGTGCTCGTGTATGAGCCTGATGACCTCCAGAGGCTCTTCCCAACCCAAATTTTCTGTGAGGGTGCACCACAAATTTTGGAGATGTCCATCACCTCTAGAGGTGGCTCAGAGGTCCTGGAGGAAGCCAGGCCCATGGGGGCAGCTGCTGTGGATGAAGCTTTCCATCAGAGAGGGCAGAACAAATCCTCCTGCCTTTATTTATTTATTTATTATTTTTTAATAGAGCAAATAGGCTCCAAATATTGCTTCCTGCTGGTGTAAACTGGCTGAAGTGCCTCCCACCATTCAGATTTTGCACTTCCATCATTCCCATCCTGTTCAAACCACAGGACCTTTATGTTTTATCAACACAAGCATCAAACTCTCCCTGTAATCCTGAAGGGATAACACTCAGGGCAAAGCTGGCTAAACCTTGTCACATTTGAGCAGGGCCAACGCTATTTGCACATTTTTATAGTGTTCTGTTTCTTCAGGTTTGTTCAGGATAAGAAAACTTGTGCAATCCACAGCAATTCACTGCCCACCTCAATGGGAGACAAGGAGAAAACTGAGGAAAGTCGGGTTCTCTTGAGCTGTGGAAGCATTTGTGGGTATCACGTGGTAAAATTAAATAGACAGAAAAAACAACTGTGGGAGCATTATTGTTTTAAAACATTATATGGGCAATGGGAACATCAAATATCAAATATTTATATGTCATTAAGAATATGTTGCTAAAAGATCACCATTGGATTATATTGAATAGCTTGGCTGAAAGTTTCAAAGGAGCCAAAAATACACACGTGTGCATTTCAGTGGGATGGAGGTGCCTGCCTTCCTTGGACTTCCAAGAAAAATTAAAAACCCGTGTGCTGGATGATTAATGTCTAGTTTGGGTCTGAAATACTAAATTTAATAATGTTTTGGTCTAATGGCTGGCTCAGACTAGGGAAGGAAAGATGTGGATGGGGGCAGGAGAGGGGTTACAGCTGCCAATCACCTCCACAAATAGCACTGCCATTTTTAGGATCCATTGGACCAGATCTTGAAGCCTTTTATTAGCAAAGAAATTCCCATTACCTGCGAGTGTTCCCCACAGGACAGCGCTCCACACCTCGCATAATTCAGCTCCTGAATACAAACCCCTGTGTCTAACTCTCCCAGCATGCCATTTTTATGATGATTTTTGTTATGCACCACATCCTCCAGTGTTCAGCAGCTCTTTTTAGGGCTTATCACGGCGCGATGACGAAGTGTCAGCTCCGAGCTCCCCTCGAAGATCCCCCCTCCCTGCGAGGATGCCAAGCTGAGATCCCACAGGCGAAGGCGCGCTCGTGTTCTATCACATGTCAGGAGCCAGAGACAACAGCCTGGAGGGTGCCTTTCCCCCCCCAACTCCTGTAAACAAAGGAACTCTTTATTCCTGGAGTAGTAGATCTGGCAGGAAAGCTGTGAATCCTGACTGCTACATGGCACAGAGAAACCCTGCTCCTGCAAAGCAAAGCTCCTACAAACAAACCGTGGTGGTGGAGACATTTATTTGCAAGTTTAGACACCCCCACACACAATTCACTCAGGGGCGTGCTGTGTATTTCAGAGTGATTCCGGTGATGGAATTTCACTCTGGTTTTAAGGAAGCTGTCACCATTACACAAACAAAATATAGAGCCTTGTTTTAAATTGGATGGAGGTTATTTTAATTTGCTCTTCCAGAACTGGAAACATTTTGTGGAAGCAGCACTGACATGAAGTAGCTGGAACTGAATTAAAACTGCGAGAAGAATAAATGGAAGCAGCATTCTTTTGTGATTCCCATCCTCCAGAGAGAACAATAACCAATTCAGCTTTCCTGCGCAAAATAAGGACTCTCCCACACAAAAAGTCACAGCAGCTCAGCTGCCACCCAGTCAACATTTTATGCTCCCCATAACCATCTAAATGCACAGAACTGCATTGTCCACTGCTGTAAGAGCATCCAGGCCAGTGGAGCTATGGCTTTCTGCAAAGGCCCCATTCCTCTCTCTTCCAGCTGCCCAAACTCGACTCCAAGAGCTTCCTCTCATTTCCAGCAGCTGTGTGCAAACTCTCCGTCTTGAAGGCAAGAACACCATGGAGAAAAAGCTGCTGTACAACCATTCCAGCTCGGAATAAAGCTTAGAACAAACCCTTGCAATCAATTCATATGCAAACACAGAAAATGCCTTTAAAAAATAATAAATAAACAAAGCAGTGTGGTCTTAACCAGCCCAACCCAGCAGAAAAGACAAGGGGATGTGGCAGATCCACAGATTGGCTCGCAACGTGCTTCCCATAGAAACCATCCCGGCGTAACCACTGGTAGTACAAGCACAGCAGGATGGATGGCACCCTTGCAAATCTCCTTACAGCACCATTCTCTGCAGGAATGCATGAATACAGCCCTGATGAGTACAACGAGCTGCAGACAGACAGATATTTTGCTTTCACACACGAGCTAGGCTGCCACACGTGCCAGCTGCTAAGCAGTCTCTCATGTCCCAGGGCTGCTTCTGAAACAATTCTTAGAAGGGTTTTGCTCTTTGCCTGGTTTGTTTGGGGTTTTCTCGATGGTTAAAGCATTCTGCAGAATATTTTGCTTGCTTATACTGCTAATCCAGGAGCAAGCAGTGAGCAGACTGAGGCACTGCAAGCTGAGGTTGTTCCCCGCTGCTGTTCAAACTCTTCAGCTGCAAACTCTTGGGCCCAGCTCCCAAACCTGCACCTGCTGGGGAGAGCTGGATTACATGGAGCAGAACTTCTTGCTACCAAAAATTAGCAGGCCAAGTGGAATAAAATGGAGCACAAGGACAAAAAACCACCCAGGCTTTGGCTCCTCGGCTATTCTTTAATCCCAGAGGATGCAAGAGGGAGCAACCACTCTTGCCGGACCAAGCAGCAAATATTTCTGCACTGCTGCCAAAACCTCCTGTGCGCAGCCAAGGCAGGCAGGGAGGGTGGCCTTGATGGTTCCCATCTGCTTCCCAAGCAGGATAACTCTGAATTCCCCTCTCTGTGGCCGTTCCCTTGCAGTGTTAATTATTTCCACGTGTTCCTGTCCCCGAGGGAAGTGCCACTGACACATCTCTGGGCACTCTCAGCTCTTTCCCCTCAGCTCAGCTGCCCTCAGTCTGCACACCTTGGTCACCCCCAGGGAGAAACCTGCCCAGAAATCTGCCCACCTTTATTCTGCATGCTTTACTATCTGTTTATCATCACCAGCGTGGTTTTATATTGTCTGAGTGGAAGGAGGAAGCAGCTAATTTTGACATGAATGCAATTAATCCTCACAATATGTCCTGGCCAAAAATGAGCTTTGCAAGGAGTCTGAATACAAAGAATTTCAAACAATACTGCTCCACCTTTAAAGAAGGCAGTGATTCCCCTGCCCCTCCATCTCACCCCTAACATCAGCACATCTATAAATGAAAATAATTCACCTGTAGCCACTGCACACCTGGATTTTAACCACCAGGTACAGGGACACTCACATATCTCAGTAATCCTTTTTTTAACCTCTAGAAGCAAATCCCAACACAGGCAGCTCTGCCCTGGCAGTGGAATTCTGTTGAGGTTTTCTACAACTTCAAAAATAGTGGCCAAAGGAAAATTTAGTGGTCTCATGAGAGGAAAACAATCTCTTGCAGGGTTCACTCAGCAAGTGTGTGTCTCTTGGAAATAAAACAGCTTTTGTGTTGCCCAGAAGATTGAGGCAGCAAGTGCTTATTTAAAGAACAAAAGAAACTAGATGGGGTTGCCTTTCTAACACTGTCAGTGCTGGCACAGATGTGAGCTGCACACAATACTGTGTGTGGTTTGTTTCAAATAGGCTTTAAAAAAATTACCTAGGAAATTCTGGGACATCTTTAAAGGCCCATCTAGGCATTTTCCAGGTGCATATTTGTCCATCACTAAACCACTTTGGCTAAGATATACAGGCTCCTGTAAAATAAAAGGTGGTTTTTGAGAATTTCCATTTGGAAATGAAATTCCCTGTCCCCAAGATATTACCTCCATCAGCTACCCATTTATTTTTATGTAATCTGCATAAAGACAGGAGCAGGCTATCATGCTGAAGCTCAATTTTCAATATGAAAAGGTAAAAAGCTGTAATAAATCCCACCAGTCACAGCTCAGCTCCCTTCTGTGGGAGGGACCAGACTGAGACAAATCCAAATGTTCCACGGCCTCTCCAAATTGCTTTCCAACAATGTCCTTGAGCACTTCCAATTCTTTATTATTTCTATCAAGCCCAATTTCCACTGCGACCACTCCAGCAGTTTATCATCACTCTATAAACCTGTCAAGTCCCTTGGAGACCCCTGGCAACAGCTTTTGTCACTCCAGTGCCTCCTTGAAAACTCTTGTTGTGTAAAAGCAAAATCATCCTCATGCTCAGTGGAAATTGATGTCCTCGGAGTGGCTGAGGGAGAATGTGGGAGAACAATCTTCCTTCCCCACAGCCCTGCCAGTGTGGCTGGGGAGCGCGGCCATCAATCTTCTCTTCCAGCCAGCCTTGAAGATGAGATTCTACCATGTGTCCGTGCACTGGCAGGCAAAGCTGCCTCCAGAGAACACTTAAAAAGGGAATTCTGGGTGATAAAACACAGCCAGTCCCGTTTGCTGGTGTTTGAGATCCAACAGAAGCCTCCCTGTGCTCCTCAGGAGAGGGATCAACACACCAGGGCCAGATTCACAACCAGGGAAAGCTCCTGTTGGTCTGTTCAAGCCACTGCCCTTTCCAAGGTACACACTTGGCTCCCTTCCCTGCTGGTTTCCCAGAAATATTCCTTCTGATTCCCCTCTCAGCTCCACAGGCTGATCATGGGAACATTTCTGTGTTCAAGCCAGCAAGCAGAGCTTTTGTGGGTTTGGGGAGGGGGCAACAGCCACATTTTTTCTCCCACCTGCACTCTTAAAAGCCGGCCAGCCGCAGGGAGTTAATTGTACTTTATAGTCCCAGTTTTAGTGCAGTGAACCAGGTGGAATTACAGAATGTTGTGCACCACACCTCAGCCATCAGCAGCAGCTCCCGGGGTCGGGGCAGGGCAGCCAAGAGAGGTCACCTGAGGGGTCACCTGGAAGGTGGGAATTGGGTGACTGGATGGTTTTCCATGGAACAGCAGTGCCAGATTCCCTGGCTTTCACATGGCTTTGGTATTTATCCCCTCAGAGTCCACTTTTCCAGAAAAATGGCAGCTGAAAAGATATCACAGCCCCTGATTTTATCGAATTTAGCACCATTTTGGTGCGGAAAATTCCTGGATGCAGTGCAATAGGCTGACAGGCATCAACGCCACGAACCCCATAAAACCCCACAAAACCCCATAAAACCCCACAGGCACTCAGCCAGGCTGCTGTGCGTGGTTACAGACAGTTCTGCTTGTCCCCATACTTAAAGCTGGGCTTTCTTCAAGGTGGTGCTGGTCCAGGACTAGCCCAGAGAGCCCAAGGACAAACGAGTGACGATGAGTGATGATCAGTGACCTGCCACTGCTGCAGGTCGGCTCAGAAGGACATTGTCACCTCGTTATGGCACAGCACAGGCCAGAGCAAAGCTCCAGCTGGCACTGTTCACTTCCACCTGAACTGAAGCACCTCATAACCCCAGAAATCATCTCCAACGCTGCCAGGTGAGAGCAGGAGCCTCCCTGACACAGGAAAAAGGGGAGAGCTGTGGAGTACCCCCATATTCACACACACCAGTGGTGGTGGGGGGTGGATTTACACATTTCCATGCAGACCTGGCCAGCTGATCCCTGCCACCTGGCAGGAATGCCAATCCTCCTGTGCACAGCAGCTGCACGTGGAGGGATGGATCACAGAGCACGGTGCTCCACCACCAGAGTCAGGTTTCACTCAGGCAGAGGTCCTACTAACATCCAAAGCCATGCCTGATGTCCAAGTTCACTCATTGGTTCGGTTATTGAATTCAAAATATATCTTGTGTTTAAAAAACCCTAAGATTTTCACCTGCAAAATTATTACATAAACTCAGAAAACATTAAAGAATTACAGAAAAAACCCAAAAGACCAACCAACCAAAAAAAGCCCAACCAACCAAAAAAGCCCAAATGGTTTTAATTAAACATACCAAAGTCCACTAGTTCCTTACTGTGTTTAAGTGCTCTAAAATACAACTTTCTGTGCATTACAGAGCAGGTGTCCTGGTTATAAAAAGGTGTCTTAGATGATGTCTCAGTTTGTCCTGGCTGTACAAAAACCCCAGAAGCCCAGAGAAGCTGGATGCTGTACAATCAGGATTTGGAACTGGCAAGAAAACCAGGAACTCTGCTGGGATGTGTGGCAGGATTTAAACCCAAAATCAGCAGGAAAGAATAAACTAAATTTCTCTCTGAGCACCACATTGGACATGACCTGTACTGGAGAACAAAGTCACACAAACCTGAAAATCGTGCCCAGAGGGCACAACAACCTAGAATTTCTAATTCTGTCCTCTCAGACACATTTCTGACAAATAACACCTCAGATACATTTTGACTTCCCCATCTCTGCCTCAAGATAAGCATCTTATTAGAGCTGCCAAAACAACCCTCTCTAATTCACTTTTCCTAAACGCCCAGCACTTCTAAGGCACAACACCCAGAGATCCAAACGGCACGAGGCAGGTATGAAACAACACAGATAATCTCCCAAAACCTGGAGATCATCTCCCAAAACCTGGTAAGGTCCATAATTACACATTTTCTCTAACAGGTGGCCAATTGCCAGCAATCCTGCTGAAGGTGAGCAGCAGTTTGTGGCATCACCCTGCCTGGGGGGAAAACATGAGAAGGACAGGAATTTAATTTGCATTACGTCATCTGCACAATCCTCCGGAGCAACAGTGGCCCCAGCTGCCTCTTGCCAAGTCAATAAAGCATTGGGAAAGCTTTGCTGGTTTATTTCAGTGAGGATCTGGGCTAGAGGAGCAATAACTAGAGTTTCTTTGTTATTCCAGGACCCAGAACTTCAGGCTGCAAAATTACAGCAGAACCAGTCCTGCTTCATTCATTTTTATGGAAGAATCCCAACCTCACCTGAAAAACAGCATCAAGTGTGATCCTGCTCACACAGAATTGCTCCAAGTGAAAACCTTCATGTTTTACCTTGCCCCATTTAAAACCTTCATGTTTTACCTTCCCCCAGCTTGGGGAAATGGCCAATACTGCCAAAATAATAATGTTTGGCTGCCAATGAGTTGATATTCCACTGTTTTGCACAGCTCTGCCACTAGTTAGACTCATCCTTGATAAGCTGGGACAAGAATGAACTTTTCAGTGCTACCAAGAGGAGCAGTGAAGGGGTGCAGAGGGGAGCAGTGACACTGTGCAGGTGTCCAGGTGACAACCACCACAAGAGACATCGCACAGGTGAAAGTTCAGCTTCCTGGGGCACTTTATTGTCACGTCAAGTCAGGGCACTCACCTGGAGCACCTCAGTGCCAGTCCTCCAGTTTAACACCCAGGACTCTGTGAGCTCCCCAAGGAAAAGCTGTGACCCTGACAATTCTCCCCAGGAATTCCTGCCCCTTCTTCTCCCATCCTGTGCAAAAGTCAGCTCTTAGAGGAGGAGGAAATTCTCCCTGGCCCGAGCCCAGCTGAGGAGCTGCTCTCCCTTGCCAGGTGGAACACCCGGCACAAAGCCCAGCACTTCCAAGGAATCCAGGAAATCTCGCAATCAATATTCAGCACAGATCCCTGCACTACAGCAGTTACATTATCTTGTGTGGCACATGCACCGTTCCCATGGCAACCAGCATCCTTCATCCAGCTCCATTATCACGGCTGTTTGAGGCTTCCAGAATCTCTGGTGTCCGAGCCATGGCTCAGAGCTACTTTGTGCTAATAAGCCTCAAGAACAGACACAAGAAGAAGAGAAGAAAATGCAGCAAAGTCTGTTTTTCTAATCTATCAGCAACATGGAAAGCAAGAAGTGGCATGGGAAATACAATTCCAGCAGCTGAGGGGAAGGGACTCTTACATAACCACCTTCATTAGGCGAGACTAACGTGCTGCAAACCCACTCCAGCCTTTTAATTCCACAAATTTAACAGCCTGCTCAGCCAGTTTGGTGACCAGGAACGGCTTTGTAATAGGTGTGAGGAAATAAAATCTCCCTCCACATCTATTGTAACATTAATGCCTCTGTAATTGATATCACACAGGTCTTGATTTTGAAAAACATAACCACCAGCAGCTCGTAACCACCAGCTGCAGGGCCCAGGAAAATAATTTGATTTTGGCCTTTTTATGATGTCTGCTATTAAAGTTTTAAAGGGCCATTATCAAAATCTATAATCTTTATAGCATAATCTATATTTGCTTGATGTAAACGGTCCCTAGATACCTTAAGCAAGCTCTACCAATAACACCACTTTTTTCTCCTTTTTTTTTTGGCATTTAAGCATTTCCACATCAAAGCATTACAGCAGCCTCATTATGCTCTGCACAGCTTAATACAAAGTTTCTCTTAGTCACCAACCAGGGAATTTCAGGCAGAAAATAAATAATCTCAATTACTAAAGCAACCCCTGACAAATCATCCCTAAGTTGCCAGCCAGGGGTTTATCCCTGGGAAATACACATGGGTCAGTAGGAACACAAATGCTTTGAAGATGGAGGGTTTGAAGGCTCCTAAAAAGAGATGTTAAAATAAATAAATAAGGCACTATGCCAGAAAATGTCCTTACAAGTGACAAAGGAGACTGACAGAGTGCTGAGTTGAGCTTAATTGTGCTCAGCACCTGTTGGGAAGAGCAGGAATTCTCTAAGTGTCCTGAGCAGCATCTCTGCTGCTCCAGCCACATTCCCTGTCAGGGCAGCTCTGGGGTCTGCTGAAGGTGAGCAAGGTCAAAAGCAAGGTCAGTCATCCCCACGGGGAGCAGGGAGGTGGAGGGAAGCAGCTGTGCCCCTCTCACCACCCCCATCCATCCGCAGAGCAGCCAGGCAGCACCAAAGCCCCATTTCCCAGTTTCCCAGGTTTCAACCAGTGCAGGAGCAGGGCTGGCTAAGGTGGGAGCCATCCTCCCTTCCACACCAGCCACAAAGCAAACATTCCACCCCAAGCAGAGCCCGGCAGGGGTCCTGGCAGGTCCTGCTCTGCCAGGCTGGAGAACTGACACCACGCTTCCAGCACCATTTTCAAGCAGAAGTGATAAACACTGAAAATTTCTGCAGAAAATAAGACCCAAAAAAAGCCCTTTTCCCACTGACTCATGAACGTGTTAAGCACTGAGGGAAAGCAAATGCAACACGAGAGGTTTGCAGCTTCTGCCAGGGGTCGTGTCTGGGTGCAGTTCGCAACCCCAGAGCCTCATGCCCTGCTCGTGCCCCCAGCCCAGGCTGACCCACTGCTCCCCCAGCCCCAGGGCTGCTGCTGCCTGCCCAGCTGGCTGAGCCCAGCTCAGGACACAAAGAAAGCCATCATTCCCACGCCAGGATGGAGCTTCCATAAGATTTCAGGCGTTTTACACTGGGGCTGAAGGCGTGCTGCTCGTCGGCCCTGGCGCAGATTTGGAATTCTGCTCATGTTTGGCAGCCAGTGGAATCAATGGAATTAAATTCAGGCCATTTCAGTACCGTTTAAGCCCACAGAGAAGCTTAACATATTTAATCATATAGGTTCCTGCTATTAAATAATTTGCCAGAGGAAAAGGCATGGAATTTTCCATGCACACTTTCCCTTTGGAACGTGCATCACAAGTGTGCACCTCTCCATTTTTCCTGCTTATGGGATGGAGAACCTCTGTTGATCACCCAGGAATGCTTAAACTGCTCTCCTTTTCTTGTTCCTCAACCCAGACATGGCTGTTTCCATCCAGGCTCTATGTTGCTCTCCTTTATGTGACCAGCAAGGGATGCTAAAATGGGAATAAAATGGGATTGGGAGGTGAAGGAAGCAGCCCATGCAGCTGAGGAAGATGACATTGTGTTACCCTGAAGCCCATTTGCTAAGCCAGAGAGGATCCAGCACACAGGAGCAGCAGGATCCTTGAGGAATGATATCTTTTTTCAGAGATGTTCAAACCCCGTTGAAATAATCCCAGTTAATTTTAATTTCGGAAGGTTAGATAGTCCTCAGAATTTTCTCTAATTGCATATTCCTCAGAATAGACTCCTCTGCTCGCTCTGTAATCAAATCATAATTAAAGCATCTGTGTGTTTTATCCATCCCTTCCTGCTATTTGTAGCGTTTACAGGAGGCAACAAGGATGCAGAACGCAAAATTCGCGCACCGAGGCTCGGCAGCAGCAGCAGCAGCAGCAGCAGCAGTGCAGCGGCGGGGCTCTGTGCTGTGCCACTGTCTGAGCGTCTCCTTCGGCTTTCGCTGGCCTGTACAAACAACCGAGGAGGAGAAGAACACCAAACAGTGCCCCCCTTGTTGTGGCCGCGACTGGAGGCCGTGTTTCATCGCTGGGTCCCGGTTTTTAACCAGCTGCCTCCTTTCATCCCGGCTCCTCTGGGCAAACAGGTGCCGGGGGAGGCAGCGGGGGCTGGAATTAAGGGAGGTGTTAGACAGCAATATCACCTGGGCGGAGCAAAGGGCTTGCTCTTGGGGCACTCTGTGTTGTCAGAGGAGTCTCCACTGTGCCCCAGCCAGGAAAAAAACCCCCAAAATAAAGCACCCAACAAGCAAAGTGGTTTCCTGAGCTATCACAGAACTCAGAGTAACTAATCCCAGACTGGATGCTGGTGGTACCCTCTGCCTTCCAGAGCACCTTAGAAGTCTTATTTCAGATTAAAAGGGTTTCCATAATACACTGCTGTGAAGGGATGAAAACACTGAGCAAACCTCTCTGGGAAAAGAGTTTGCATCTTGAGTTTTATGTGCTTTACTTCAGAAAGACAGGGCAGGGAGGCAAAAATCATAATTGCTTGCATAAGCAGAGTTCAGGATGAGACTGGGGTAATTTCCTTAGGAATTTGTAGTTTGTATTGAAAGGAATACATTGATTGGTAAATGAAAGCATCTATTTTTCAGAAGAAAATGTTGTGATGTATTTATGCACCTCTGACAGGACTTTTTCTTCCTTTCTTCCATCTCAGATTTTAGTCTTGTTACACAATTTTGTAACACTACAGAATGAACCTCAGCTGTGGAGGCATTGCTTGATAAACTCCTGAATACAGTTGGTATAAAAAGTACTGATTTTTCACTGTGTGCTTTTCATTGTAACATCATTCTAATGAAACATGAAAATAATCGTTATTTTGCACAGAAAAATTCCATTTACACAGAGGTTACTCTAAGACAGCACTTCAGACTAAAATCAGCTCTGAGTTTGCTCTTGACATCACTTTCCTTTTGAAATATAACTTAAAGATCAAAACTGGAATCAAATTAAAATTTTCCATCTTAACAATTCACTGTAGGAATTACTTTTAAATAACTTCTGGTTTTGGACAACGAATCCTTTCAGAAACGATTTTGAGTGGAAAAACCATTTTGGAACAATTGATACCTCAGGATGTTTAATTTATGTCTTAAACAGAAAGAATTTTCATAACTACTGGATAATGTTAGCTACAATATCTGGGGTGATTTTATTCATTTCAGGGGGTGTTTTATTTCACTGGGATTGCTGCAGATCTTTGGGATGGGATTGCTGCAGAACTTTGGGATTGCTGCAGATTTTTGGGGTGGGATTGCTGCAGATCATTGGGATGGGATTGCTGCAGAACTTTGGGATTGCTGCAGATTTTTGGGGTGGGATTGCTGCAGATCATTGGGATGGGATTGCTGCAGATCTTTGGGGTCGGATTACTGCAGATCTTTGGGATGGGATTGCTGCAGATCCCTGGGATGGCTGCAGGTCACTGGGATGGCTGCAGGTCACTGGGATTATTAATTATTTTACTTCCTAGTTTATAAGGGACAAATCCTGTCCATGCTCTGTCAGATTTTTCCCCATCAATAAAGAAGATCCACATGCAGATGAATTCACGTATCACGTTACCTTTCCAGCTGACTGAACAAAACACATTTCAAACGTCCAACTGCTGGTGTTGTCCTTATAAAAGGCTCACACAAGTGTGCTGTGAAGCTGTTATAGATATTATTTTCCCCTCATGGATCTACATTTAAAAAGAAAAAGAGTAAATCCAGTAATCCGGTTGGTGTCTCGTTCTGTCCTCACCCAGAGCTGAGGACGGGAGCAGAAACTGGGGCTCTCCTCACCCTGACAGCACCAGGACTGGAAGCAGGGAGACCAAACGTCTCAGTCAGGTTCTGAAGCAGATTGATTTTGGTTTAAAAGCCTGAAGATTGAATTTCTCATTGCTATTGGCACAACAGGAGACGTGGCTGTCTGGTCCGTGCCTTGCTGAGCCCCTGCAGGAGCTGTGTGTGAGCTCTGCCACAATGTGAGCACGGCCCTGTCCCTCCCTGTCACCTGCTCAGAGGGTCAGGGCTGCTGCAGCATCACCCCTGCCCTGCCAGCACTGGGGAGGCTCTGAGGTGCTCTGCTTTATGTAACCAAGTGTGTCACCACATTCAGAGCACAACCATGCAAATGTCACAGCTGACCCCTAACATGCACTGGAAAGGCACAGATATATCCCCAAGTCCAAATTCATCTCTCCTCTCCCACGTTCAAGGCAGACATGAGTTAGAAGAAATCATGGTAAGTGGAAAATCCTAAGATAACTTGAAAAGAAATTGTCACCAAGGATTCTCTTCAGAGATAATATATTTTTTTTTCCAAATCACTTGTTCGTAGTTGAGTCATCCCAGAAAGAATCTAAAGCTTGTTGAAATTTGTCACTGCATGTAGTACGAGGAGTGCAGAACTCTTACAGATTATTTAGAAATTTCTCTTTTGCATCTGGAGCTTGGATTGCACTCACAGGGTGAATAGATTCCAACACACAGCCAAAAACATCCTCCCCCACCACCTTCCCACTCGTTCCCACTCCTCATGTTCAATTACTACTCTGTTAGACTTAATAGTGCCATCAACGCCACAGTTCTTTAGCAGAATAAAATCAGCAATCAGTGCCTTCAGTAAATACATTAACACCAACTCATCCACGCCAGCAAATCATTGTTTACTTCTGAAATATGTTTAAGCAACCCACGACATCCATCAGACAAGCGAGGCTGGTCTGTGCAGCCTCTGAATGCTCCGAGACAGGCTCAGCTTTTAACTTCACCAAACAAAACTACACGTTCCACAGAACAAACGGGAATAGCTTCGTTTCCCCCTTTTCCGTGTGAAGCAGGAAGGTTTGCACGCCTAAAACACACACTGGAATCTTTCAAACTCACTGCCTGTGAAGAAATTCATGATCACAAAGTTATTTAGGAGGAAAACGACCACCTGAAATTCACGCAGACCATGCTCCTATGGACACACACGACACAAACCAGCTGTAAAAACCGGCAGTCCCTGCTGATCACCAGCAAACGACACCGTTTGTGCCTTTAACCTCAGAAGAAACCAAACCCATCCATTCTGTACACACTCCACACACTCAAAAGATTTAAAACTCTCTTACAAGGAGTTCCCTGCGATGGCAGTGTTGCTATTAAAATCCTTCAAACTTACCAATTATGTTGCCTAATTAGAAAGATAAATAAATTCTGAGCTGTCTTCAGTGCCATTCAATACCGTTCTTACATGGCAACTCCTGACAGGTTTCATGCATTTACCATTAGAACTGAAATGTATTTTGGCAGCTGAAACAGCTCCTGTTGTCTCTGTGCCCCCTGCAGCACCTCCAGCATTCAGACTCACACACATTAAGTGACTTGATCCTCTTTGAAACCCGAGCCACTTTCGCACCTGCACGCGAATTTAATAAGTCCAAGTTTTAAATCACTGCCCTCCATATCCAGAGCTCCACATTTGAAACACAAGCTGCCAAGTTCCCCAGCTTTTGAAAAGACCAGGAGCGGCCACTGTCCCTTTAATGTTCCACCTCGTCTCCAAAAGAAACGTCTTTTTACTAGAGCTCAGTGTGATTCATTGGAATTTGCCAGGCAGGTCAGGAAATCCCCTGAAGCAGAGGAAGAATATTAAAGAGATGGGACATGTATATCAAATCTCATTACTGTTCTCTTCTGAGAATCAATCAGGTGAAAGGATGTGATGATGTCATTATGACATCATTGACTTTGGGATTAGGAATTCAGAGCTACTTAGAAACCAAAGCTGTCCAATACAGAAGTAAGAGATCCAGTGGAAGATGTTATCATCTGACCCACTTACTGCAAGATAAGTATTTGTCAATCCTGGTTTCAAGACTTTATAAGAGATGCAACAACTTCAGAACAGCTTTGTTTCAAGGGCAGAATATTAGAAATAAAACGTTCCCCCTGAACCTCTTCCATCAATATCCACGCATATTCTTTACCCCATAACAGCTCATATCCATGTTCCCTCTCAGTCATCTTCTTCCTCACCTTCCCATAGATCTAAACCCTAAAAACGCACAAAGAAAAACCTTGTGCTAAACGGACTTTATTATTTTACGAACCACAAGCTCTAGCAGAAACTCAAACCTCGTATAGTCAAGGGAGACTAATATAATTGCCTAAAACAGCAAGCTTAGAAAGCATGGTTATTTCATTAAAGTAAGCTGAAAATATCCAGTTGATGAGCTCCGGTATCTGTCAGAAATTCCAACCAAAATAAAAAGAAAGAGCTTTGTGCATGAAAAAAGAATTGGTCACGCTACTTCTGTGGCTATTTCTGGGACCTGAAAGGGTTTGATGCCCGGAATCTATGGCTGACCTGATTTTCTTTAAAGTTCACTCGTCTCCGTTGAAAATACAGTTTTAAACGAGTTCTAAAGCAACCGAGCGAGGCTCTCAGATGAACTGAAATTATAACTAAGGCTTTAAATCCATTACCAACAAGCCAGAAAGGGAGCGCTGGGCTGACACTTCGCGTTTCCGCAGCCGCGCTCCGCTGCGGGCGAGCGGAGCATCGGGATGTATTTGAGGAGCAAACGAAAGAAAATAAACCACTCCGCCTTCTGCAAATAACTTTTATTGTTGGGGCGAGGCCGGTCCAGCTTTCCGCGGCTCCGAGAGCCCCGCGCTGCCGGGAGCGCCCGCGGACCCCGCGGAGCCCGCACCGCCGGCTCTGCCGCCCGCACGGAGCGCACAGGGGCCGGCGGAAAGCTCCGCAGAGCCCGGCACGGCTGCCCGAGCCCCCGAGGGCCGGCTCAGCGCCAGCCCCGAGCTCCGACAGCCGGCAACAGGCGGCCGCCCCCGGCCACCGGCTCCGCCGCTCCGGCCGCTCCGCGCTCCGCTCCGCGGGGCTCCGCCGCCCTCCGAGGAGACGCCGCCTCAGTCTCCATCCCCCGGAGGCGGCCGCGTCCCCCTCTGCGCCCCGGCAGCATCCCGCAGCATCCCTGCATCCCGCAGCGTCCCGGGCGCGCAGGGCGCGGGCACGGCGCGGTTCCCCGCGGGGCACGGCAGCACCGCAGGGCTCGGGCACGGGCTGGACTCCGCGGTCCAAGGCGCACAGCCTACCTGCCGCCGCGGCCGAGGAGGAGGAGGAGGAAGAGGAGCAGGACGTGCCGCTGCCGCCGCCGCCGCCCGTCCCGAGCCACCGGCGCTGCCCTCCCCGAGCGATATTAATGTTCATTTAAAGCTCGGCGCCCGCCGCTCCGCCGCGCCCTCCCCGCACGGCAGCGCCCGCGCGGGCTGGGGGCCGGGCCCGCACCGCCCCCGCCCGCCCCCGGACCGCCCCTCGGGACCGGCGGGTCCCCTCGGGGCCGATGGATCCCCCTCGGGACCGGCGGGTCCCTCGGGGCTGGTGGCAGGCTGAGCCCCGTGTCACAGTGCCAGGTGACACCTGGGACCAGCTCACCCCTTGCCCCTCATCCTCCTCCGGGCAGGCTCGAGGATCGTGCCGGGCACACCCAATCCAGGGATGGGTTCCCACTCTGCTGGTTTCCCCTCAGCCCCAGTGAACCAAAGCTGACCAAAGTTTGGAGAGCTGCTGGAGGCTGAGATCTCTCTGATGGGGTCTGGGTCATGTGTGCTACCAAGCTGGAAATTATTTCAAACAGGAGTGCTTAGAGCTGTGTTTTGAACGTGGAGAGAGGCAGATGTGTTCCCAAGCCTCCTCAAAAATGTCCTAAGCATAAGAAGATGTGGCCAGAATGGCCCCATTGCTGGGATTCTGCTCAGTTTGGGGTTTCCTCAGTAAGATCCAAAGTCAGACAGGGGCAGGTGGGGTCACCTGAGCCACCCCAAGGACAGCCCCAGCCCAGACACCCAGGGAAGGTGAGGAGCAGGGAGAAGAAACATCGAGCTGAGCCGGAATGTCACAGGCAGGGACAGCTGCCCAGAGGGCTGAACCCACAGAACACCCTCTGGAGAGGGATGCAAGCTGGTTGCTCTTGTGGCAGGATTAAAGCAACCATCGCAGTGATGGAATCAATCTTGTCTTGGCCTGTGTCTCGCTGCATGAAAACACAGCCTAGAGCATGAGGCGACACTCTCAATCTTTGTGCTAAAATACACCAAGTCAGTAACAAAACCAGCCACATGAACTGCACTGTCAAGGACTTGTTGAGTCAGGAGGGCCTGGCCTCCTCCTTTCCATCCCCAGCAGGCCTGAAGGAGTTTTTGGCTTTTACGCCATCAGTGGATCATGAACCCGTGGCAGATATTTATCTTCTTGATGTCTGCATGTCTCAGGGAGAATTTAAGGGTGATATGTGAACCGGTGTTTAACACATGATAATCACACAGCAACAGCAACACAAACACTGACGTTTATCAGGACATACGGATCAGGAGGCTTCATCCCATAAAACAGGCTTACAAATTACCATTTCCAAACCCAGCTACTGGTGCAGAGGTTGCCAGATTGCTCGAAACCTTCAATGACTTGCTCACAAGCTTTAATGGAGAAAACATGTCAGCAGAGTTTAACTCTGTTGCCCATTAATTACAAGGAGTATTTGTGCTGAGAATAATAATTGGATTGCCCTGTAATCCACCATAATAATCAGGAATTTTCTTTGCCTATGTGGCTTCAAAAAGCAATAGCTAATGATATTTGAGCTGATTTATACAGCAGAGTAACTCCTGCTCTGGCATCTCTATCATTACTTCAGGTTATAGATTTTGCCACTGATTAGCACTTGATTAGTCCTTGTCTTCATCATAGTCCCTTTGTGCTTGCATTTTGGCTAAGGATTGGTGCTGATTGACCCAGCTTTTTTAAAATACAGGATCTATTCGGTTGTTCAGAATTTGACACTTCATTTCCCTTGAGGCTGGATCTGGAACAGGAGAGGTGCCTCTCTCTGGGCTTGGATGTGCCATGAGCTCTGGTGACAGTGCAGCAGGGTCGGCTGTCTTGTGTCTCTGTGGCAATTTACTGTGGAGAGGTCAAAACTGCTGGAAAAGGTGAAAACTACATGACCCAGGCATTGGCAGCCATGGGGAGAAGCTCTTCTCACGTTTTTGATGCACTGCTCTAGCTTAGATGTATTCATTCTGGAAAGCTCCAGTTTTGCAGAATAAATTGACATTAAGGGAATCAGTTCTGTGAGGGAATTAAGGGAATAAATGACACTAACAGCCACCAAGGTGCAGACCAAAACCCCCAAACCCCTAACACAGTGGGTCCCAAATTGTTGCTCGTGACCTCCTGGCCAGTGCTGTGATCTGTATTAAGAGAGCAGATTTCAAGATCATCTGAATTCAGCTTGGTCTGATCCATGAGAGATTTGAAGATTTAAACTAATCCTGTTCTGATACTGGAGAACAAGACGCAGGAGAAGCAGCTGAGGGAGCTGGGGTGGGTGAGCCTGGAGGAAAGGAGGGTCAGGGGAGATCTTACCTCTCTCCACAACTCCCTGAATGTAGGGAGGTACAGTCAGTCTGTTTTCCCAAGTGACAGGACAAGAGGACACAGTCCCAAGTTGTGCCAGGGGGAATTTGGAAAGGACTAAGCCTGTGCTGGGTTTTGGAGGCTGTGCCATAATCTCCCTGTAAGCCCTACCTGAGAGCAGAGCTGTGACATGGTCCAGTGGGAAGATCTGCTTAAAATTGGGTGTCATGCTGCAGTTCATTGACTTGAGGAAGATCTGCAGCTCTCCCATCCTAACTCTGAGATCTGGGGGCTCAGAAGGCGCAGAGAAGTGTCCAAGCTACCTTTAGACTAAAAGCCATGAGATCAAGGCATGGATTTCAGCACAGGCTTGTGCTGCTCTGGGTACCTGCAGGTGGAACCCTGCCTGTCCCCTGAACACCCTGATTTGAATGCCTCTCTGTGCTGCAGAGTTCCTTAAAAACATCCAAGAAACAGGAGCTCCTGTTGCAAACAGCTCCTGTGAGGGAGGAAAACTCCGGTTTCCCCCGAGTTTCCCCCAGATTATTTATAAATGTGCCAGGCTTCTCCTGCTGTGTTGGCAAGCTGGTGAGTCAGAAGCTCATCTCGCAGGGAATCTGTTGGATGGAGGGTGCTGGATGCACAGGCCTGGCTCCTTTGGGGTGTGACTGGGTGCTGGCTCCCCTCAGGGACACTCTGGGGTGGCATGGGCTTGGCTGCAGGTGCTAATGAGAGAGAGAGAGAGAGAGAAGTCTGGAGCATCCCGCTGTCAGTTCTGTGAAAAGATCCAAGACTCCATGTGGGGCAGGGCTGTTCATAGGACTGAGCTGTTACAGGCAGCAGTTCAGTGTCACCTGGACAGTCTTGGCAAGAAAAGTTCCCCAGGCACTGTTCTAGCAACCTAAGGGCAATATTGGGGGTTTGAGGGCTGAAACCCTAGACATCTTTTCAAAAAATGAGAGTAAACTGGAAGCTGCTCCCCGCAGGCCTGAAGGAGGACAGCAGTGGTGCTGACAAGCACAAAGCACCTCAGCACTGGTTCTGGAAGGTGTAAGACCCCTTGCTGTCTGTGTCTGCTGCTGTGCTGTACTTGTGATGCTGTTCTAGGTGGCACATAAACAGACTGGTGCTTCGATCATTCCATTTGTCAACTGCTGAAACAATTCCAGAGTGTCATCTCTTCCCAAAAGGTAGCTGCTTTTTCTGCCGGAAGGAAAACACATCCTCCTGGTCAGTGCGGGCTGTTTCTTGGTTTTGCTTTTTGTTGTTTTGACATTGCTGCTTTGGATGGCTGGATATCAGACAGGAACTTACTCAGAGCACTGAATAATGGACCAGATTCAAGCAGTAGCAATTAGCCTTTGCTGCTGATAATGTGCTAAATTATCAACGCTTGTGGTCATTGTTGGCTGTACATCCTCAGATCTCAGAAGTTCAGTGAAGTCATGGCCAGCCAGGGCTTGGGTAAGGGATGTCACCCCACAGGTGACACTGCTGGCTGAGCAGAGAGGTGCTTGTAGGGAAGGTTGGAAGGGGATCCAGTAAATCCCCAGGTTCTGGTGAGCATTTTTCATGCAAGGCCCTGCCTGTGCTGTCTGTACCAACTACGAGACCATTCCCCTCACCCAGGTTCCAGCTGAGGAATAATTTCCAATTATTCCTGGGTGATTCCATCGAGTTTTTCAGAGAGTCTTTACTCCAGGCCCTTCTCCTTGCACAGAGCACTTCAGGAGAGCAGGTCCAGTCTTTCCAATGTTCCTTCAGGTGCAGTGTTCCCTCATGGAAGGGGCTGCATTGCAGAGGTTAAAGAGCACTCACCCTCATCTGGACTTGTAATTAAGCACAGCATTTGGCCAACTTTTTATCGAGAGCTCTCGGAGCCTTTGGGATGAAATATGCTATTATGATTGTAATTTCCCCTTAATTATCTGTTGATTAAAGGCAGCAGGAATGTGTGTCACTATCCATAGCTCCCGTTTCCCAGGGTCAGGCAGCAGTGAAGGCTTTTGGGACAGCTGGGTTTGATGTGGAAGTATTGAAGCTGTTACAATGGAATCGGTACTCTTTATCCCTTATAGGAAGATTTATTGGCCTCCCCTCACCTTTCAGGGCTGGGATAGAGCAAGAACTGGATCTGTTGAGGTTGGGATGCAGAAAGGAACGCAGCCAGAGGAGTTAACAAGGAAAGGAGTGACCTGCTTTCTAGAACTTGTTGCCCAAATGTCCCCGGGCAGTGCTGAGGAGATCTCTGTCTTTAACATCTCCACCCTCTGTGTTTGTATTGGCTTTGGTAGGACCAAAGGCAGCCTCTGCAAGCTTGGGCAGTTTGGAGCCTGATCCAAAGCACCCCAAACTCAGTGGGAAAAAGTTTCTCCTTGACTTTGACAATGGTGTTTGGAGCAGGTCCCTGGTGATGATTGCACTGGAGCCCAGCCACGGTGACTCTGTCAGAGCTATGATTTGGCCTTGAGAGATGATGAGAAATAATCTAATGATTATTGCAGCACTTATTTCTGCATTTCTATAGCATTAAAAGGCATTCATAAGGCTTTGTTATATTTTTACATCTCAAAGAAAGAAAGTTGGCTCGAGCTGTGTTTTAAAAAATAGCTTACATCTGTCTTGGCTCTCAAGAGCAGTTATTGGACTTCGACAACATCTGGAGGGGATATAAAACTTGCATCAAGGAGAGGGACTAAGTATAGCAGGGACAAAAAACTTGAACCTCTCATCACAGCTTTGAGCCAAGGGAAAAGAGGGACTATGGAGGCCTTGTGTGGCTGAGGAAGTGGCAAAAGCCAGCTTCATCAGGGACAATAGCTGGGAGAGCTGGTGCCAGGGCCAGCGTTTCCTGCTGTCCAAAAAAGTTTTCAAAATTTCCTCCTCTGGCACACTCTGCTTCAAAGCAGCCCCTCACACTACAGCTCACTGGCCCTACAGCTCACTGATGCAGCTGAGGAGGTTATTTTTCAAATGCAGTTAGCATTATTTTCGTCCTGCGAACCGTGTCAGATTAATTTGGGACAAGCTGGGGTTGGGTTTTTTTCCCTCCTGCCAGAATAGTGTGTTGGGCACTATTTGGAAGCCAGAGGACTTTGCTGTCTAGGAAGGCATGTCACACAGAGGTGGCTGCAGCCACGTATCCCATGGCCCCAGTGCCACACAAATTCTGGGGAGAAAATCTTTAAAAAATCTATAAAAGTTGTTCATAGGAGGAAAATAGAAAATCTTCATGGACACAGCACCAGGAGAACTCACTCCTCAAAGTCATGGGAAGAAGAGCACAGCTCCACATAGGGGTTTTAATTTTTTCACCTTTAAATTCCTTCTTAGGTTATCAGTGAACAGCACAAAGGGATCAGTGAGACCTCAGACCTTTCTTCCCACAAAACACACCTTTTGAAATACATGATTTCCTGATTGGAGGGTGCTTGTGCCAGGATTTGGGCTTGTGCAGACCCTTCTATAAGGTTATTTTTCCAAGATCTTTCAGAACCAGCTGTTTCAGACACTGAAAACTGGAGAAACCCAAAGGGCTTTGTACTCAATTCATTGATTATTGCCCTCTGGGGGTTTATTGCCTCTCATCTGTGGGAAATGGGCTCAGGAACGAACTGAGTCAATTGAGTGAGTTCTTTTGTACCACTTAATTGAATCTCATCAGCATTTCCTCCTGGTTGTGCAACTGATAGCAAGCTGTGTTCAGGCAGTGTGATTTGCTGAGCAGAAACTTTGTGTGTGTGTATATATATATATATATATATACACACACACATATATATTTATAAATATATATATTTTTCCTGGTGTGAATGAGGTTTGCTTTCTTGGTGTGAATGAGTTTTGCTTTCTTTGATCACACAGAGGGGTAATAAAGCATTAAAACCCCAGAAGGATGACTTCAGAAGCACAGGATCCATCCTTCACCTGCTCTTGAACAGGTTTAAGGATGCAAGAAGCAACATTTTATTCTGTCAAGGAGCTTGTTCCTCGCTAGGAGATGAAAGCAAACCTCCCCTCACTCCTGTAACACTTCTCTACATCCAAGCCCTCAGTTTGTGGTGCACCTTGCAGATGAAGGTGGTGTTTGTTCAATGTATGGCTGACAAATCTGCCCCCAGATTTCACACCTCGAGGAGCTGGATATCACCACAAAAAAAAAGAAATCAAGTTCTTCTCTCAAAGCATCAAATGCATTTTTATTTTTTTAAAAGATATAGTAAGGCTAAATATAAGAGTTTCTGCTTCACACCAGTTTGCTGGAAGAAAAGGAGGATCCCCAAGTACATATCTGAGCATAGGGCCTGATTTTCTGAGACAAGGGGATTTTTGGGACTAAATCCAGGTGACTGAGGCACTATTTGGGGGAGCTGTGTGCATAAGAGAAGTGAGAAGGAACATTTCTGTTACCAGCTCAGAGGAGATCTCCTAGCAAGGGGCAGGTAACTGAACCAGGACAAGAAATGGACTCTCAGTGAGTTCTGTGTTATTCAGCCAAACAGAACTCGGATCCTTCTGTACAAAGAATTGAGGTAATGTCATCCCTCCTTATCTCCTAACGAGCTCCCAAGTTAAAATAATCACTGACATCAAAAACCTTTAACAGACCTTTGAGAAGGGAGTCCTCAAATCTGTGCCAATCTCTTTTTCCCCAAAAACCCACATAAGCTGTGCTGTGTGAACTTGTTGAGGAGCAGAACCGAGTAACACCCAAAGCAATGCTAGACACTCACAGGAATGCTAAAAATACCCTCAGTTATCAACCAAACACACTAACAGATCTGTTTGGAAAGAGATTAAAAACCATCAGAGATTTAATTCAGGCTTTACATTGGAATTACTGGGACAAACCCTTCCCCAGTGGAAGTTCTGCCATCGTCTTCTGGTGACTGGATACCCTCATCCCTGTGTCAGGCCTTAATGTCAGGCCTTAATTGTGCTCAAAAATACAAATATTTAAATATTAACAGCGATTTTGTATGCAGAGCCATTTAATGCACTTCGTGCCATTTTAGGAGCCTGCCAGCATTTTGCATTTTCTGCTGGCGCTGTGACTGCATTCAGTGCTGTGCTTGCACGTCTGTTCAGGATAGTTAGGCAAATTAATTAGTTCTAGCTCAGTGGTGCAATATTTCCAATATTTTGATGTTTCTTTTTATTACTCCTTCTCCAGCCTGTTTTTTCCTCCGGTAGGATGTGCAAACAACTTCTAAAGTCACCTGCAGGCTCTGGATTGGCAGCAGCCCCCTGTTCCAATGGTGCTGTGCTCTAAAGTTTGGCAGCAAGTCCCTTAAAATCACCTGTGTGCTGTAGGGTTTGGGTCTGAATTGATTTGGCTTTTCCCCCCCGTTTTCAAACCTAAGGCAATAAAGACCAGAAGGCAACAGGGACCAGTTCCCTGGGAGCCTGTGGCAACTAAAATGCTGACAACAGTGCCAGGGGAGGTGCTGTGCTTCAGAAGAAGCCAAAGTAGGGCCTGGTGCTGCGGTGAAAGTGGTTTTTGTTCTTCCTTTCACAAGAGGAAGAACATTAAGCCCCGCTGTTCTGGCCTTGTTCCAGCCCGTTCCGCCTGCCCCGTGTTTTCCCTGCAGCTGTAATTGCTCCCCATGTTCTGCTTTTGGCTGAGATGGAGTTAATTTTCATCACAGTACCTGGTTTTTGGATTTGTGCCCCAGTTTTGACAGCACAGGGATGATTGAGTTAGTGGTGAACAGCACTTCTAGAACATCAAGGCCGCCTCTGCTTCTGAGCCCTCCAGGAAGGCAACTGGGGGTGCAAGAGAAACTGGGAGGGTGCAGAGCCAGGACAGCTGATCCCAGTTATCCAGAGGGATATTCCATGTCCTAGGGCATCATGCTCAGCAACAAAAGCCAGGGAAAAGGAGGAGACGGGGTGAGAAACGTTCAGAGCTGTGCTATTTGTCTTCCCAATCAAAACTGTGCAAGACGGAGCTCTGCTTTCCTGGGAATTGCCAGACCTCTGGGACACAGGCAATGAGCTCCTTCCTCTGCTTTTTTCTGCACTTAGCTGCTGCTTCACCTCTGAAAACATCTTTATCTCAGCCCTTTCCTCCCTTCATTGCTGTGCTGATCCCAGTCTGCAGAGTGGGAATGCCACAGCAGAGTCACAGTTCCAAGCTAGGGCTGTGTGGATCCCACTGCCACTTAGGAAGCTGCTGCTTGATTTGGAGTAAATCTCAGCTACAAGGGGCGTGTGTTGTGGGTTTTTCCCTCTGCCACATGTGGGATTTCTGTGTGAGGAAGTTCCATCCAGCAGGAGCACAGAGAGCAGGGATAAGACAGGCACTGCCACTTCGTGCAGCTTCTGAGAGTGGCTGCTCAGCCCACACGACTTTGAGTTTGAGGTTTATGTGAGCAACATCTACAAGGGAGGAAGTGAACTCCAGCAGCTGGAAATATATTTTGATTGCACTCTGATTAATTTCCTGGGGAGAGGGTGAGACGCTCTCGTTTTGCAAAAATGTGGCGCAGTGTTTTTTGTCCTCGTCTGAAGTTTTCCGAGCTGTATCCTTGCAAAGACATTGAAGCCCTCCACAGTGGATTTTCAGTCTCAGTTTATTTTGGGACCTAACTCTAACCCCAAAATTGGATATCTGTAGCCCACCAACAAAGCATTTTATGACCATTCTAATGATCTCTTTTCTACTGGCCATGGGTGTCTGATAAAGGGGAGCCCCCTTGCAAAGGCAAGTCCTAAAATCAATTTTAGCTGGAAGAACAGGAGGGAGAGGGGAAAAGCAATTAAACAGCTACAAGAGAATTGATTTCCACTGGGAGAATAAACAAGTATTCTGTATTTCTCTGTTGAGCTGTGTCCTACTGCTGATGGTGATTGCACGGTCCCATTAGCACAGTGTCACGTGTTTTGCTGGTTTATTGCTGTCTGTATAAAGTTATTAAAAAATAATTTAGTGTGTGGGAAAACCCCCAAACAAACACCACATGTGCACACACTCAGGAATACATATCCCAGCAGGAGTTAATGTTAAAAGCACACTGAAAGCCAGCACCTTTTCTGCAGTTGGTTAAAAAAAAAATATCAATTTTTAAAAGTCTCTTCAATCCTTACCCTGTAATTTCCTGCTCGCCACACACTCCAGCCCTGTAGCAGAGGCTGGAAAAGCAGCAGCAGCAGTTTGGAAAAGGAAATTTCTATTCCCCAGTGCCATCTCATCACTGCCCCATCTCAACTCGGGAAGAGAGAGGTGTAAAAAGAATGAGTGTGGCACAGATGTGTGAGGAATTCTTCCAAAATGACACCATGATCTTATTCCAGGGCAAGAGCCCTTCTGACTGGCATTTACAGACAGAAATGTTTGTGTCTGTGCCAGTGCAGACTTCGTGGGGCATCAACAATGTGCCAGCCACAAGCTGGCTGTGCACAACAAGGTGTAACCCCTGTTTAAGGCTGTAAACTCTGCAAATCTTGTTTAAGCAGTCTTAAAACACTTCCAAACTCATCCTTAAGTTTTTGAGCATTTCCTCTGACCTTCACTGTGCAATACAGCTCCCTCAGCATCACCCAGCACAGCCAGGGTTGGAGTTCAAACACTGAAAGCACAGATTTCATGGGGGTATCCCAGCAGCTGAGTGTGTGGGGAAAGAAATATCTTAAGGGCCAGAGAAGCCATGAAACACTGCCATGACTTGCACCACAAACACCATAAAAGCAGCCAGCTCTTCCCAGGCCTGCTTCATCTTTCTCCCTTCACACACAGCAGCTCCTGCTCGCAGCTCTGACGCCTCCTCTGCTGTTCTTTGCAGCTTTAAAGTCCTGTAAAAATCACCTGTAGGAACGGTGTCCTACAACCCCAAATATTCATTAACTCCACCCTGCAGGCTGTTCCTGGCCCTGTTCCTATCCAGCATGGATTTTGTGGATTGTTAGGATTACACAGCAGGGATTTCCGAGCTGTGTGGAAGGAGGTGCCCAGAAGTCTCCAGAGGTGGCATTTCCAGCAGTCTCAGCCATCCACTGCCCCTCTGACTGGTCTCAAGCAACCCAGGGACTGCCCTGTTAGCTGATTTCCCCAGCTCCTGGGAATTCCATGGTGTGGGACACGCTGGGGGTGCTCAATTTACTCAGCAGCTTCTCCACTTGCTTACATCACACTTGATGGAATTCCCCCTTCCAACTCTTTCCTTACTCCATTCTATAAACCAGTTTCAAACATGAATGGGCATTTATGCCGATTCTTGCCAGAGAAGCATCAGTGGGGCTCTCTCTGTAATACAAACTGGATTTTGTAGTGAGATAGAAAAGCTAAGATTGCTTAAATTTGTGATTTCACATCCTCAACAAATGGGAAAAGGATTTCTCTCTGGGAAATGAGGAGCAGCAGTGCTCTGAAAACCTGGTTATTCCCTCAAACTGAGCACCCAGGATGACTTCTTTTGAAAAGGTTTCCCATGCCATCTTAAAAAGAGCAAAAAAGGCTTACAGTCTGTGTTTTATGTCTTTCTTGAATAAGGACTTCCAAAAGTTCAGATGCAAAGTAGTTGTTAGGAATTATTTGAGGAAATCAGAGCACACCTTATTAAAATTTGTTTATAGCAGGAAAAGAGAAGAGTTTTCACCACACTGAAGAGATTGCCAGTGTAAAGATAATTTCTGCCTTACTCTGATAAGGACATTTAAAATAAAAGTCCTGTAGGTAAGAGATAAGTAGAAAAAACTGACAAGCTGATAGATAAGCTGATAACAGTAATTAGCTATTCATGCAAAGAGAAAGGACACAGAACTTGAACACAAAAATATGAGATCCCAAACAGTTTTCAACTTTTTATGAGCTGGCATAAAATCCTCCCGAGGCAGGTTAGTCTGAAGACTGATAACTGAGATAAAAATGAACAATGTAATTCTGGGTTTGAAAGTCAAAGTGTTTGGGATTGATCCCATCCCTCAGAGAGATAAACGTGGTCTGTCTTACACTGTAATTGTTTGTACCCTTCCCAATGGGCAGGAGCACACAAAAGCCTTGTAAACCCAAATCTGCAGCTTCAAAAGATTTATTATTTCCTTGGGAGGATGAGGGAAGGGAATGGAGGCAGCACAGCTGTTTCTGCAAATGCCTTCTTGCTTCGTGTGGAAGCAGAAGAAAGATTCAAAGTGACCATAAATTACATTTATATAATGTATATAAATTAGAGCTCCTGCTGTCCAGTGATGTTTGGACTTCAGAATCATTCTGGCTCTTTTCAAGCCTCTGTGTTTTGGTGGTATTTTAATTCCCTGCTGACCTTTCTCCGTTCTCCTGCTTGTCTCTGCCTTCATCAGCCATAAAACAATGGCCTGGCAAGTGCATGTGCTTTCTGAGAGCATTAAATGCTGTCAGGCACCTGCTCCTCTTGGTTACTGTCTGCAGGAGTGATTCCCACCTCCTGAAAAGCCTGTTCAGTGCCTTCCTGATGGATGAGGTCTAACACCAGCTGTCAAGAAGTCTCAAACCATAACACAATAAATATTATTCACCCTCACCTAAGATCAAACAAATTAACCAGCTTCCCCTTTTCCTGAGGCTAACTGGGAACCAAGCTCTGCTTTTCGTGGGATCAGGAGGAGGCTGCAGCAGTGCTGCTCTGGACAAGGATTTTTCCCAGCTCACTTTAGCATCCACTGGCCTCAAAGGTGGCAGCATTAGCCAGAGAATGCCCATCCAAGTGTTGGTGGCTGCAGTCTTCCTGCCCTGGAGCTCTGCTGGAAAAGCATCTTCTGCTCAGAGACCAAATTCCCAGTGCTGGGCTGAGCTTGCTGCTTTTAGCACTGGTAACCAGCAGCTGGCTTGAATTTCCTTCTAGGCTTGGCCCTACTAAGCTCCCATTAAGAGAACACACAGGGTTTTGTGGAGAAGGACACACTCCCCTGCCTGCCAGCATCTTCTGTGGAAAATGCCTGTCAGGATAGAGGTGGTGGCAGCTTCGTAAACAAGAAGTAGCAGCAAATCATCATCTTCTCTGTGAGAGATGCCAGTGAGGGAGCTCTTTGATTCCAAGTGGGTTTTGTATCATTAACTGTGGACTCTGGAGCTGAAGATGAGGAAGGTGAGAGGTGCAGGTGCCCTGGAAACCTTGGCAAGTATCAGCAGTTTTTAGTAGCCAGTCAATATTCCTGCTCGTGGTTTAGACTTTTTTTTGTGTGCTACACTACTCCCAGTGCCAAGCAGGATTCATGAGAGCAAAAATCAAAGCACTTTTAAAATTTATTTCCATCTATAATTATTTTGTAGGAAGTGTCCTGAATTCACCCCAGACTAAGGAGACGTTTCAGATGAAACTCTAAGTTTCATTAATGAAACTATTTGATAAAAGAAATAACCCAGTTTTAGCAGAAGCTGCTGAATGCTCTTCCCTTAAGGAAAATTTTCCTGGGGCTGGGTCCATCCAACAGCTCCGTGTGGAAAGAAATAACACCACAGTGTCACCTGCAATGCTGAATTTCTACTTCACCTCCCTTTTTTTTGCCATCATATGGGCTGGTTTCCTTTAGTCAAGGAATTTGGAACTGGAGATATTCCGCTGTTAAAAATATTTCAGTTTCCCCTTTGGTGACCTCAGCAGCTGCACACACAAATGCACTCATACGTGCATGTGTGATGGAAAAACAAATGTGAGAACATGGTAGTTTTAAAAAAAAAGTGTTGCTGAGGTTGAGAGGTTTTTTGGTTGTTTTTTTTTTTTTTTTTTTTTTTTTAATGCATGTCAGGAGTTTGTGAATTCCTCTCCAGATGTCTCAGCTCTTGGAGGCATGATATAAATAAGGTAAGAAGTGTTTTATATGGAGTAAATGGCTGGAAGAGCAGACTGCAAGAACAGTGCCAGGAAAAAAAAACCAAGCAAGAAATGCTAATCTGAGGGCTGTGAGCAGAACCACAGGAATATTTAAATTCAGCATCACTGTAGTAAGAAAATCCATGTGGAGGAGGAGAGGCAGAATCACAAGGCTCAATAATAAAGAGCAATTCGAGGGTGCTGCCAGGCACTGGAGACAATGGCAATCATCAGCTCTACAACTGGAGATGCTCTAATGATGGAAAGGCCACGTCAGTGCTTGTGGTGCTTTGTGCCTCCCATCTGCACTGATGCTCTGGGAGCTGCCCTGCCCCTGGCACCCTGACAGCATTCCTGGAGCTCAGGAGAAGCACCCAGGAGCAGTGAAGCACTTGGATATTGGGGAGGATGATCTGATCACACTGAGTTTTGGAAGTGATGCTTCTTGTTCATTGCCCAGTCAGCATCTCCTGGGGAAGCGCAGAGCGGTGAAATTAGATAAAAAAACAGGCTAAAGAAATATAATTTTTAATGCTGGCTTCTTGCAGAACTGGTGAGGACACCCTGGTTTAGGGAGACACATGAAATTATTTTTCCCCTACGACGAATTCGAAATGCTGAAATCAAAATTGGAATTTTTCAGAGCTATCTTAAGAGGCCAGATAGGCATCTACTATTCAAATTAATGGAATTATTTAAAGCACATTATGTAGCTTCCTGTCTTGGAAGCTTTTCACTAGATCTCAGAGATAAGAAAGTCAGCAGTGCCTCACCCATCTCTTTGAGTGTGCAACCAAGCATTTAATGGTCTGTCATTTCAAATTCATTGCAAAATAGCAATTTTAATCTAACCAGTAAACCACTCCTCGATAATGTGGGCTGGATCCCTTTGTAAAAGGGGAATATTTGGGCTTTACTTCAAGCAAGGCACGTTTGGGGATATTTTGCTTTCAAAAGGACATATTCCCTAAGCACTTTTGGAGCCAGCAGTTAAATGATTTTGTTCCTCAGGGCATGGGAAGGTGGATTCTGCACACACAGCAAGGTGTTGAGGCTCCTCACAGGCACTGAGGGTTCTAAGGGTGAATCTGTTTGAGGCTTGTGAGATGCAGAATGAGCAACTGCAGGTGGGATAACACAGAACAACTCCAAATCCCACCTGCTCCAACTGGATGTTCATCCTCATTGGTCCTGATATCTAAAAGAAAGAAAATTTGAGTGAATAATTTGTCTTCCTGTTGTTCCTGAGGAAATAGCTACAGTCTGGAGCCCTGTAATAGAAGCCTTAGGATAAGAGGATTGGTTGTCTCTACATTGCTGGGGCTGGAAATGCAGTTCTAAGCCCTAAGTAATGAGATATTCGAAATCCTATTAGAAACCCTATGGTTAAACATTAAACAGGGATCCCATGGTGCCACTGAACAGACAGCTGCTACAAAGCCACCGAGGCAATTTTAGTGGCAAAGCCATCTCCGAGCTCACTGGCAACTGAAACAATCAGGGGCAAATTTGGGAGCTAAACCCACTTAACTCTGAAAGGAAAAGCAGGTGGGGCTGCTCTCAGGGCATCAGACACACGGTGATGGACGTTCACCAGAGAGAGGAAAGGAAAAGTTCCTTTAATGTTGCTTTTGTGCCCTTTGTATGGCAGCCAGGGCTGCCCTTGAGCTGCACGTTGCCCCTGATGGTGAACCAGGTCCAGCCCAGCCCCTCTTCTCCTCTGGAGAAGGGAATTCCCATCTGTGCATTCCAGGAACCTCCTGGATTTCTCCTACCCTGCTGCGTGTTCCTCCCAGAGATGCTGGGCTGAAATGCCCCACAAGGACCAGGGTTTAAGGTGATGCTGCTCCCACAGAGTCTCCCTGGGCAGAAGGCCTGGAGCAAACCCCACTAAAATGTCACCTGTCCCTGCCCTGCCCTCAGTCCTGATCCTTGGTGGCTCCTCATCCCTCCCAGGTGAGCTCTGTGACACAGAGGTGCCACCTGCTCCTCGTGTCCCCTGCCTGTCCTTCCCACAGAGCCCCCATCCTTCCATCCCAACACTGCAGCCACGAGAGCCACAGAAAATACAGAAATACAGAAAATAGAGTTTTACCCTGAAATGTCTTGGAACATGGACACGGTTTTCCTTTTCTGCCCTCCTTCACATGAGAGAAAACTCTGCTGTTAGTGGTAGACTGGAAATGCTTTCCCAAAGCCAACAACTCTCTCCAGACTCGTTTCCTTTCCCAAATGTAGCCTCTTGTTGTCAGTACTGTTCTGTGGCTCTTCAGCAAAATGTACACTCTGATTTTATATGAATAAACCTAATAATCCAATTCCCTTAGACTGTCACAGGTAATGAATAACTTGCTGCCTACCTGAGGTTAATATTAAAATTATTTGATGCTCTATGGGATGAGCAGGAGGAGGTTACAGAAGTAGAGTTGATTTTGTCCCTCATGATTTATTTTGGAATTTGTTTACAGGCAGGGTTAAAATTTAGTAGAACACTTGCCTGGATCTCTGGTGCAGGTAGAGAAAAGAGTGTGCAAGGATTTGATGTCTGAATGTGAGAGGGGCCAGAGCTTGAGCATAAAAAAGGCTCAGGAAGAGCAAAGAGATCTCAACAGAAATCCCTGCCTTGGCTGAGTACAAACCCAGGAAAAAGAAATGTAGATCTTTTCAAAGCATGGAGGGCAACTTGACAGAAACTGGGAAGTGCCCTCAGTTTGGGGCTTTTTTAAATGTTTAGTAACAAATTCTCTGCTCATTTTCTGATCACAGCTGGTGACTGGATTGTGCTCAAAGATATGGAACTCCAAATTCGGCTGGAGATGGCAAAAATTGCCACTTGACCCTTACAATTCCATTTTTCTCAGCCCTGTCCTGTTATAGGACCTCAGGCTTTATGTGATGCCTCTGCTGAGTCCGTTTTTATTCTTCTTTCTGACCCTTTTCCAACCAGTTTTGGTTTTTGCCAAATAAAAGTTGTTCTCACCATGTTTTACCAACACTTATGTGTTATTTTGGAACACTGATAATTTCTCCTAAATCGAGTTGTTATTCAGAATAGGAAAGTCTGAGCCTGCTGAAGAAGAGAGTTTGACAAAACCAGGTATCTTTTCTTGAGTGGTGTTGGGATGAAAGAGGTGCTAACACTGTTGAAATGTCATTTTCTTACAGAAATATCCTATTCCTATTTATTGTAGCAGAAGAGGCCTAAACACATGAATAAGGTAAGGCATGCTGGGAGACCCAGTATCTTTTATTAGGCCAGATGATCCATCTGGAAAGCAGTCAAAGACTGTTTCTGTTTCAGACCCAAGGCAGGAGCTGCATGCCCCAAAGCCTGTTTACCAATAACAGCAGCTGGTACAATAACAATTACTGCCATTTCCTCCTCCCTTACCTGCCTTGATGTTTTATTTCACAGGTTTCAACGTGCTCCTTTGAATCTTTTATTATTTTTTGTTGGAACTAAAAGAGAGAACAGGCGTTTTAAAGGGCCAGATACAGGATACGATTATAAAAACTGGAGGATTTTGTACCATTTAGAAGCAGAGCTGAAGTGTTGAAATCTCACAGTCCTTCAGAGCAGAGAATCCGAGACCTGCTCTTTTCACCTCAATACCTGATTTCTCAGTGGGACAATCCCTACTATTGCCTTTGCTGCATCTTTACCAATCATTAGGTCCACGCTGATGGTCCAGGCTGGAGGGAGCACTCTTTGTGAGGAGAGCTGAGTCCAAGAGCAGGGAGATGGGATAACCCTCATTCTCCTGGAAAGAATGATCCAGGAGGATCAGAGCAGCCCCAGATGAGCAGCAGGACAGCGAGGTGGGCACTCCGGCCCTGCAGGCTGTTTTCTCCCAACGTTTTCCCTACCTTGGCCAAAGTGACCCATCCATGACATTCCCCATAAAAAGCCAGTCTGGCCCTTTGGAGAGCATGAAGATGGAGGAAAACTGGGGCAAGTTTCAGCAAAGCAGAGCTCTCGGGGCTGTTTGTTTAGCTCAGCAGTGCTTTCCTCAGCTCTCTCCACAGGAGTGGGACACGCTGTGTAACGGGGACGCTGGGCTGGGAACGGAGCGGGCTGCAGGGAGATGAGAGGATGCTTTTGCCCTGGTAGGGGGTGTTCATGCAGTGCTGGCATGACAGAAACCCTGTTTGCTTCGTGGCAGGGTGCTGCTTGTGTAGTGAACCGAGGGCCTGGCCATGGGGAGCGCAGGGTTGGAGCAGCCCCAGCTGCCAGGGGACTTTGTTGTTGTTCCCATTGCCGGCGCTGAGGCATGGAGAGAAGCAGCCTAACCTTTTGTTCCAGCTGCATTTTTTACATTTCGTGGTGGTTTGTGGTATGCTGAAGCAACTCCTGACATCTGGAGTCCCAGCAGTGCCTGGCCCTGGAGCACAGTTTCCATTACAAGCCAGACCCCCCTCTCTGCCTTTTTATTTGCACAATAACACAGCACCCTGGTTCTGTGTCCCTCTGTGCAGGGGCTGGGTCCCAGAAAACCACAGACACTTCACGTTCCACCTGGTTCCCTGCTCCTTTCCTGTATCCTGCCATTTGCAGTATGGATTGACTGTTAATCAGCTATTTTTTGTCCTTTCAAGAATTTAATTTAGAAATTAATGCATATGGCTGGACAGAAAGCCTCAAGGAAGGGATTTCTATTTTGCCTCCTTTGGTTTGGCTCTATCCCATTCCTTAGGCTTGATCCAGGTAATTTTGTCACCCTGTGCTGCCTAGCTTGGGAAACTGAGGCACTGAGGAGTTTAGGAGACGTGGCAAACTCTGCCCCAGAGTTCCTGTCTCTTAGTTGGGGTTCATATTCTGATCCTTAAATCCATTTCTCCTTTCCCACGGATACAGGTGATAGTAGGGTTCTGCTTTGGCAGGAATGGCAGAATCAGCATATCCTTACAGGAGTTCTCCAGCAAATCTAATGTTAATTCCTCCTTGTTATGTTTTTAAACTGCAAGCAAAGCAGTTTTGTCAAGTGAGAAGACGTGAAGTTTTTGATTTGTGGGGTTGTGTCATTCTCTTTGCTGAAATGGTGGGAGGCAGACAAGGATTTGGCTGTGAAGGGACTGAACTCCTCCTGCCCTGGAGGAGTTCCCCTGATATTCAGATCTAGAAAAAAGACCTTGAAAGATGGTTGGCAAAAGCCTGAAAAATATATTTCAAAGCAAACTGTGGATTATCAACAACCTAAGCTTCACCACGAGGAAAATAAGACAGGTGCACTGAAACCTGCCTTTACAAAATGCCTTAACTCCATCGATAACACAAGAAATTTCCAAAGTTCACCTCTCTAAGGAGAATAATTTGCAAAGCACTCTTAGTCCACTGAAGGGTGTTAAATATGAAAGGAAGGACTCCAGCTGTCCAGAGATTCTAACAAGTGAGATCTTAGTTATGAGCTTCTCACAGAACAACAAACATCCAATCTTACATTTAATCTTGTAAGTGATGCTCGAATGGGTGAAATGTTCAAAAGCTTATTGTGAGGTTCTGATCTCTTGGAAAAAAATGGTGGCATTATCCCAATTGCCATCCCCAATTCCCCTGGAAGCACCAAGTTTCTGTTCCCTTGGCACTGGCACAGAAAGGTGCCTGATGTGTCCATCCCTGGCAGAGAGCAGAAAGTCAGATTTGAATGATAACCCCACAGGCTGACTGCCCTCAGTGTGAACAGCACGAGCTGCTTGTGGGACTGGGGAATCCACAGGGGCTTTCCAACCCAGGGCAAGCGACACCCGCTAATTCCAGGGCAGAAATGCAGAGGTTGGGCAGTGGGATTGCCCCAGATGGGAATGGGAGAGAGGCAGGCAGAGCAAGACAAGGTCAAATGTGTTCTGAGCACACAGCCCCTGTTCCCAGCCAGGAGCACTGGAGATACAGAGCCCTTCAAAGCATAAACCACTCCATATGTTCCCCCACAAATGCAGCTGATGAAATCTCACTGCTTCTTTCTTTTCCACCCTTTTTTTCCTCCCCCTACAGCTGCATTTTGTGAATAGTCCTGAATTCTGTTTTGTCACTTGCACCGTGCTCTCCCAATTAGAATCACAGGATCATTTAGGGTGGAAAAGACTCTTAAGATCCTCATGTCCAAATGTTAACCTGGCACTGCCAAGTCCCCGAACCCCTGTCCCCAAGTGCCACATCTACACATCTCTTAAATCCCTCCAGGGATGGTGACTCAAATACTGCCCTGGGAAGCCTCTGCCAGTGCTTGACAACCCTTTCAGGGAAGAAATTATTCCAAATATCCAATTTAAGTTTCCCCTAGGGCCACTTGAGGCAGTTTTTTCTTATTCCATCCCTTGTTCCCTGTTCCCAGAGCCCGACCCCCCCGGCTGCCCCCTCCTGTCAGGGACTTGTGCAGAGCCACAAGGTCCCCCCTGAGCCTCCTTTGCTCCAGCCTGAGCCCCTTTCCAGCTCCCTCAGCCTCTCCTGATGCTCCAGCCCCTTCCCAGCTCCGTTCCCTTCCCTGCTCCAGCCCCTCAGTGTCCTTCTTGTCCTGAGGAGCCCAGAACTGACCCCAGGATTTGGGATGGTGCCTCCCCAGTGCCCAGCACAGGGACTGCTGTCAAATATTACCCCTGGCAACTCTGAGATTTACTCACTCTGAACACACTTGAGTGGTTAAAAAGACCCCAAAACATTTTCCTGTGTGTCAGGCAGCACAAGGACTGTGACTTCAACAGTTTGACAATGGACTAGTTGAGAATTTTCTTTTTTTAAACCCAGCAGACCAAGAAATAGTGAGAATCAACTCAATGAATTCTAAAAGTCCACAGGAGATTGTCATCACAGACCCTCTGGTCCTGTGAATCTAATAGAATTTTCTGACCAGAGCATAAGTCAATCCAGCAGGATTCCCACATTCGATTGGTGGAAGGAAAGATGTGAAAAGATCTTCTGGCCTCAGTGTCTGACACGCTGCACTCTTCCATGGCTATTCCATAAAAAACAGGGAGATTAAAAGAATGCTTATGTTATTTAACTAAATTTTCAAAATAGGTAATAACTTCTGAGGTTTTCTGTATCTCCTTTTTGTTGGTAGAAGAAGAGCTAAACCCAGAAATTACATTATGTTCATTGCATTTCTTTTATATTGGGTCTTAGGCTTTAGCCATTCTTTTTCTCTTCGGAAAAATCACCATATTCTCCCTCCCTAACGCAATTCAGGTGAGCAAAGAGCAGCTCATAATTCTTTGGCAAATAAATAGCTGCCTTTTTTTCCCATGTGCTAAGGTTTTATGTACAGAACTGCACTCCCAAATTGGCAGGGAAATGAAACCACAAATGCGGTTGAGAACACTCTTTGCCAACAGAGTGGATATATCATATTCTCAGTCCATTTTGGCTGGTTATGATCTGCTCCTATCACAGATTTCCAGACAGATGTACCCACTCGCTTGTGTGTGCAGAAACAAACAGAAAAACCCAAATAAAACAGAAAAACCCAAATAAAACAAACAAAAAAAATCCAGCCCAGGGCTGGAGTGTTTTTTTACCTTACTTTACTAACTGAAACAACTTCAAAATGAAAATTTCCCCCTAATTGCACCATTGTAATTATTCTGAAATTGCATCTCCTGGTGATTCGAGGCGGGATCTTGTCTGGGTTTGGGGGGTGACGGGTCACACGCACATTTTTTCTCAAGTAATGACAGATGGCAAGCAAATGAGGGGTAAAGCAACCTGCTCCACAACACGAGGGCAAATGCAGCATTTAAATTCCCATCTGGAGAGCCTTCACAGCCCAGCGCTCTGCCGGGGTTTGGCCGTGGGTTTGTGTCACTTTGGGTCCCTGGGCTCTCCTTGGCTGCTCGGCTTGGGGGGCACAGAAGGCACCAATTACAGCCCCTCCCAGGGGCTCACGGCCTGGGGCTTGGGCACATCATTATTTTTGTTGCAGAAAGCTGGAAAACAGCAATTTTCCTGAAAGCAGCCCTCGTTCTGTCGCCGCATTTGGGTTTGGGTGCTCCCTGGTTTGCTGTTCCCCTCTCCTCCACCGTAAGGGATTTAGGTGTATGTTAAAATAATTTAAATCCTGGTTGGATTTCTCACAAATCTGTTATCCACATTCGGATTTCAGTGCTCCCTGGGATTCCATGACCTGCTGTTCCCTTAGCCAAAAGGAATTTAGGTGCATGTTAAAATCGTTCAAATCCTGGTTAGATTTCTCACAAATCCATTATCCCCTTTGCTAATCCAATCATCATCTCTATTGGCACTGCACTTTGCTCCAAAGTGCCTCCTGGAAATCCTGGATGGTCCCACATCACCTGCTGAGCAGTTCCGAGATGTGCCAGTGGTAATGCGGTTAAAAAAAATAAATAAATAACCTCTCTCACACACTTTTTATAGGAAATGCCAAGTTTTTCTAGACACAGTTTTTCAGAGTATTATTCTCTGACAACCCCTCATTAGCACTACCAATATTCAGGGCTTTGTTTCCATAGATTTCCCACGTTAAACTGCTATTTTATATATAAAAACTTATAATTATTACATGAAGTCCATTCCTTTTTGGTAATGCTGTATGGTCAGGCTTCTTCCTCCTGTTTTTTTCAAAACAACGGTGGCATTCCCTAACATTTATGCTGGTTTAATCACTGACTGTTTGGGAAAAAACTCCCAGCACCCTGTGTTTTACATGTGGCAGGACTCTCATGTGCACCGAGCACAGCCCAGCTAAGCCTGGCTCAGCCAGATGTTGCTGCACCGAAATAACAAACAATAAGCACAGCAGACCAAATTCCATTTAGCATCACCCACCAGCAAGACTCCCAAATCCACTGGCACCTAGCTTGAAAAAAAGGTGATTTAATACCTGATTTGCTTTAATTAGGTTGGGCTTGGCAACCTCTTTACATTTGGGATTTACTGGGGGAGATGTTTGCACAGGGGTTGCTTTTTATATTGTCGTATTTTGTGCAGAAGAGTAAAAATTACTAAATGATCACCCCAAAGTTCTGTTAGGAACTTTGTGTCTGCATTAAATCATAAACACATGAAAGTCTCCAAGGTTAATTCTTTTAGCTTTTGAAATGGAATTTAGTGATTTAATAGCTGAGCCTTTACCACTCATCTCACATGGTCGGTCAGCATTATATCTGTAAATATAAAAATTGTACTCTTAACTCAGGCTTTGGGCATAGCTGTACCTTTATTGAGGTATTTGACATGTTTTCATGACAGATTTTGTGACTTCCAGGCTCTCCTTGGTGTTCCTGCTGCAGTTACCCATGGGATTGTTTTCCCTGGAGTGAGTTGGCAAGGAAAGGGAAGAACACACCTCTGAGAGGTTTAGGATTGTCCCTAAAAGAGCCAATTTACACTCATCTCAAATTAATTCTAGGACTAGCGACGAACATCAACTCCTCCTGGTTCTGCTGGCTGTTTTTCACCAGTTTAAGGCTGTCTAAAATTATCCCGTTTATATTTTTGTCTTATTTTCCCTTTCCTTTCCCCCCCAGCTGCTGTTTCCCACACAGCCCCGGTGAGGGACACAGCTGTATTGTCTTTGTGAGGACACAATTCCCTGTGGCCAAATCTTTCCCACATTGCCTGCTAAGGCAGCCCTATCTTTAGTCCTCCAAATCTCATTTGCTGATGAATAAATAAACAGAATATGCCACAAACAGGGATCACTTTCTGGAGGCAGCTGGTGGAAAACAACCTGCTGCACAATTCTCTTTGTCGTTTTTCCGGGGAGCTCCTCTGAGGGCAGGCTCAGATCCAGTTCATTGCTGGGTTCCACACAGGGCTGAAGCAGTCCAGCACTGGATAATTCCTTCCCCAGCTTTCAGAGCCCTTGTTTGCTCCCCTGAGGGACAGCTGGGATTTTTATATCCATTTCAAGAGCATAATTTGTGAATATCAAAGCACTGCTAACGACTGTGGTTTAGACTCTCCCCCAGTTCAATTCACCGACTTCAAGGAAACTGTGTCAAGTTAGAGCAGAGGAGCTCTGTGCTCCCTTCAATCAGAAACTTTCTGAGAAACTCTTGCTTGAAGATGAGTGTGTCTGTCTGTGTGGAGACAGCAAAAAAGACCTATTCACAAATTTATTTAGACACTGGGTGTCCAGGGCTTGAATTCTTCTCTCGTCCCTGGGACCTGAATTGCCAGTCTTGCTCTCTGTCCCATTAAAAGGGGAAGATTTTTCTCCTAAAAATGAACTGAATGGTGAAAACAGGGCATTGACACTCATTTGTCACTGGGGTGTTCAGCCCTCTCATCTATATCCTCAGTTTCCTTTCCAGTATTACCACAGGAGATGGTGTGAAACTCTTTTAGGTAATCTCAGCCTGAAAATTTGGAATAACCTTCCAAACAGCCTCTTAAAACATATTCTACCCTTAAATCTAAGTAATGGTCCCTGTTGCTGTGCTCTGAGGAGCAGAGGCAGTGCCAGCTGCTGACAGAGTGCCACGTTCAGGCCTTCCCATGGGCCTTAGAAGGACCTAAAAGTTAAATGAGGCACATTTGCATTTAAATCACAAGCTCATCCCGCCATAGGAATAAATCTTATGTGAATTTAAGATCAGAGATGTGATGGTTCATTCCTTTGTAGCTGCCAGTGAAGCTTCCTCTGCTGCATGAGTGCAGAGCCTGCCAGCCGGGGTGACCTCCAAAATATGGAAACGAAGGTGCTGAGTGAACCCTTGCACACAGAGGGAATGTTTCCATCCACTGCTTCTCCACAGGGCTGCTCCTGGCCCTAAAGCTGTGCCTGCAGTGGGGTGGGGGACACGGGAACAGGACAGGTTTGGCACTAAGTTTAAAATCATCGAGGTGCAGGAGGTGCCAGGCCAGGCAGGAGCGTTCCCATGGTCACCCCAGGCCTTGCTGTGCCACTCCAGCTCTAAGGAGTCTCCAGGGACAGAGAACAGAGAAGGAAGCACAAATCCTCCTCTTTTTAAAGCTGTGTCTTTGGAACTTGCACCAGCAAGGCCTTTCAAATCTAAGTAAGGACTGTGACCCAAAGATATCCTTTTTGATAGCTCTTCAATCTGCTTCCTGCTGTTTTCCTTGGCTGCCCCTTGCTGGCATTCTGGGGATGCATTTTGCTGCCCCAGCTGGTCTCCACACCCACTGGGATTTTATTGCTGTGCCATCCTTCTCCTTTGTCTTTTTTCCAAGATCTTCCAGGTCTTAGTCTATGATTTAGCCTTGCATGAAAGCCAAGCCATATTTTTTACCATTGTCACACCTTTTTTCAATTGTCGACTTCAGTAATACATGAAATTCAGTAATACATCATCAAATCAGCTTCATTTTTCAGTCACTTGCCTCGAGTTAGAGATGTGCAAATAGTGAGAATCAGGCACAAAACCTAAGCAGACCTTAAACAGTGAGGGCAAGAGTGTGAGAACCCAAAGAGCTGCCTGTTAACAATGTTCCACAGGTTTTCATCAGACAACAGCCAGGATTAATCCAGCCTGAGGATTTGATCCCTGTATGGGCCAGTCACTGAAGAGTTGGACTTGATCCTTGTGGGTCCCTTCCAGCTCAGAATATTCCATGATTCTCTGTTATGATAAAAAAACCCAACAAATGCCACATTTAAGACCTTCCATGTCCTCTTTTTTTTTTTTTTTCCCCAGCATGTAGGAGCAATAACTTTAAAATCAGCCATATCAGCGTCTCAGCTCATTATTTGTTTAAGAACAGAAAAGAATTCATCCTGGAAATGGAAAACCTCCAGACAATGAGGTTATGAATTAATACAGAAAACCGGCCTGGCTCACCAGGTCCTTCAGGCCTCTGATAACAAAGCCTGTGCTTGGTGAACAGGGTAAGATCAGACCTGGGCATTGATTCCTGCTCCGGGAGATGCCAGAGATCCCAGCAATGAGCTGCTGCATCATCTGCACTGGGGTTTGCTGGCTCCTGGAGCAATTGCAGCTCTATTTTCTGCTTTTGCTTCCAGCTCCAGCAGAATGAAGCTCTTCCTGCCTTTCCTGCATGGGGTGGCAACGATAAGCCAAGCAGTGTTCCTTGAAGCTCCCCTGACTGCAGGAAGGTTTCAGTCCAGCTGCATTTAATCCATTAAAAAGATAACACGGCCATTTCTCTAAAGGAGTTTGAGGCACGAGCAGAATGTGAAATGTTGGGGATGATTTCTCATAAGCAAAGGACGGGTTTGGGTGGTGTTGGTGAGAGTCAGGGTGTCAGGGGCTGAAGGGAGCAGGGCTTATCTGAGTGCACGTGGTGTCCACGGGAGACCACTCAGCACAAAATGCTTTTCCTTGGTAAGTTCCTCACTGGAGGCTGGAGTCCTACTGATCCCCTTCCCTTTGTTTCATTCTCCTCACAGACACAGCTGGGCCTCAGAGCCGCGCACTTTGTAAAAGCCACGCGCAGGGAAGGTTTTAAAAAGCAGCAAAACGTGTAAAAATCTGCAAGGGGCTCATTTCCAGTGATATCAGCACTCAGGAGTGGAAAAGCTGTAAGGGCAGCTGGGTGTGTGCTCCTGGAGCCCCTCACACCTGCCCAGAGGGGCAGGACAGCCACGTGGGTGCCCACGCTGGGTGCAGGGAGGGTGGCACACAGTGCCTGGCATCAGCTGGGCAAACCAGGCAGAGAGGGAAGGGGAAAAATCTTCTGTGAGCAGCAGAGCAGAGCAGAGAGGTGTCCTGAGGCTGCTCCAGCCTGGCACACACAGCCCATCCCTGCCCTGCTCTCTGTACCCTGGGTTCTGCCACCCCCAGAAAAGACAATCCCCTATAATTTCGTTCAGCCCCATTTTGTGCAGACCACTGTCCCCTTTCAGCTGGGGGGTACAATTAACAAAAGCCCCTCCAAAGTGAGCCAGGCTGCAGGGAAATAAGCCAGGCTTTGCATGAAGGCTCGTCTAGCTGGGGTCTGACTTAAGCACTTCAGGGAGAACAACTTCTATCATTTATTTTATTTTGCATTCTTCATCAGGGTTAAATAATTTTCTCCTTTATTTTTTTTTTCTCCTCTCCCGTTCCCTGCCCCCAAATTGACTCATCCATCACTAGAATCAATATGAATGCAAAGATTTTTGGTGGATTTGTTGTCATGGAAACCTCTTCTCCTCTCTGATATTCCCTTACAGGCTTTCCAGACCTTTTCTCGCCTTTAAATTATCATTCTGCCCTACATTCCGAACACACTGGGTTTTAATTCCACGTTGTGAACTCCATCTGGAAACAAACTGTGCACAAGCACAGCAAAACCAATGGCCAAGAGAGAAACCATTCCCTGCTGGAAGAGTGAACACCAAGAATGGTCCCAAAATGGCTGCAGAGGAAAGGGATGCTGCAAACCCCCTGTCAGGAATTCTGTGAGGCAGGATTTCTGTTTAAATTGTCTCTCCAGAGCTGCTTTGGGGCCCAGAGAAAGGCTCATTTTGTGATTAAGGCAGCAAGGCATGAAATGAGGCTCCGGCCCAGTTAAAATTACTCACACAAATAAAGTTTGCAGGGTTTCATCTTGCGAGTCCCTCTCCCTATTCCCACTTGGCACAAATCGCCAGCCAAGGAACCTGGATTTTCTTCTGCTGTGGGGGATCCATGCACATCCTGGCAGCTGTGCTGGGAGCCTGGGATGCTGCAGGAGACACCAGGATCAGGTAGAAATCTTCATATAAATAACAAATATCGGGGAGTCATTCCTCCTGCACTCACAGCCCACTGTCGTGTTCCAAGCTAACTGCACATTCCATCAGGAGAAAATACAAAACTCTTACATTTTTATGCTAATTTAGAAGTTATGTTGGAGGAAGTTTCCCTAGGAAGCCCAAGAAGTTTAGGGGCACGTGGTTCCTATTTAAAGCAAGCACAATCTGTGCTTTTAAAGTGGATACATATAAAAAACTTACTCAATAAGAAACCACCACCTAAGCAACGTAATTAAAGAGGGAATGAAGAAACAGAACCCCAAAAATGTACATTTTTTATGCATTCCCCCATTTATTATGGAGAGTTCAGGGCTGGCAGGAAGCCTCAGTGTGGCAGGATTTGGGGAGGGAATTCGATTTTCGGTTTCCCTTTGCTCTGCTCTCCTCTCCAGGCAGTTGCTCTCACTCAGCAGAATTTGCTGTTGGTTGCCATCCATTTACATCACCAACATTTTAGTAAAAAGCATTTAAATTCTTCCAAAAAGGGGCTCTATAAAGGTGCTGCATAAAGCACTGTGAATGTGAAGAGGTCCTGTCTGCTCACAGGGTCTGCAAGGAATTTCTGATTTATTACCTGCCCTACTCAGCAAAGTCTGCTTTGGGTTAAACTGGGTTTTTTTAACTTCTGGGCAGGTCGTTTTGTCTGGGAGGTTTTGGGGTTTATTTGAGCACCCTTTACAAATCCAACTAAAGCTTCTAACTGAAATCTTTTGAAAAGGAGAAGTCCCGATGAAACTTTACGACTTTGACAGAATTCAGTTCCTCTGACACCTGGAAGAAAGAATAATCTACTTTGCCCAGTTTGAGGCCAAGTTTACAAGCAAGAAATAAAGTAATGAGGCCTTAGGTTTAAATTCTGCCTTTCTGTTGGAGGCATCACACTTTCCACATCTACCTGTTGGGGGTTTGCATACTCTTGTTCAGTGCTTCTAAACTCATTTTTGGGTCAGGTCAGGTGCTGAAAGAAAAGGGGGTTGGTTCTTTCACTCTGTAGTGAATGTCAAGAGTGGAAAAAAGTCACCACACTTGCACTTTTGCCTGCATTTGTCTGATAATTGACCTATGAAAGCATGGATCATCCTGAAAAGAAAATAAATTTGAAAAAAAAAAGAACTCCTAGGAAGGAGGAAAAAAAAAAAAAAAAGATAGCAGCAAATGCAAAAAGATAATTCTCCAAATAGAAGACAAAGTCTGTTCCAGTTATTTTTGTAAGGGGTTGATTGCAATTTGCATCCTGCTCAACCAGCATCTGCCATCAGCAGTGCTCAGTATCTTTTCTCTCTTTCTTTTTTTTTTTGGTATTTTGCCTGTGAATGTGGCTTGATGACATTTCCTTCCCAAATCCTTGCACAGTGCTCACCCCCCTTCTCCTCAGACCTGCACATCTCTCGCCACAAGGCCCAGGTGATTTGCAGCTTTCGTTGCTCCCACGTCCCATTTATGGCCAGGGGGGTCCTGTGGAGCCCTCAGGGTGTGCTGGCATTGAAATTTATTGGAAAATTGGATTCCCCAGGGAGCACATTTGGGATGTGGGAGCTGCATGGTGCAGAACAGCATCTTGCACTGAAAGCAAGACAACAGGTGGGGGGTGAGAGGGGAAACGAAATCCCTGTGAATGCCACGCTTTCCTTTTCCACCTTGCATTCCAGAGGCACACCTGGAGCCAGCAGAGAGCAAAGCACTGCTGGAGGGAGGACAGGCTGCCAAAAAAGCCTCTAAAGCCTCTTGCTGGAGGGGACCCTGCTCTGTGGGGCTGCAGGAAGTCCCCACACAGCTCACAGGGGTCTGGTGGGACTGAAAGCCACGTTTGCATTTTCCATTCATGGTGACAGGCAGCATCCATCCCAGAGTGCCTCAAACCGCCAGGAACTGCCTCTGTGCAGGGCAAACAGGGACAGAAAAGCAGCAGATCTGCTGTTCCTCTGTGTGCAGTGTGTTTTTTTAACTCTTCTTGCTTTCATGCAGTAATTAGATACAGATGTTGGTTTTGTTTATCCCTTTTGCCTTTGAGTCTTGCTCAGTGCATTTTGATGACTGACAGAGGGAAATTCATCTTTCAGCAGCCAGAGGAAACCTGCAATTCCTTTCCCCCACAGCTTGGGGGTTCAACCTGCACCTTCCCTTGCGCAAAGGCCAAAGAGTTCTAGTTAAGGAGCACTGAGAGCCTCCACAGATTTATCTTGAGGATGATATTCCTGGGAATGTCCAGTGCCTGGATATTGCTGGGAGAGAAGAAACCCACCCAGGCTGTGGAAGGCAGCAGGTGTTGGATCAGGGAGAGAGAAGAGCAGCTCCCAGCCACTTCCAACACTGGCTGCTGAACTAGAGAGATGGGGATGGATTTAGGGAAATGCTGCTTGCAAGTGGTTATCCAGAGAGCCCACCTGTGGAGAGGCTGCAGGGAAAGGCAGGGAGCACAGCCCTGATAACCAGGACATGGCGCAGAACTGACCACAGCCTTTTACAGCCAGCTAATAACTTCACTGCTTGTATTTATTTGAGATGAAAATGTGAACAAACCTGATATCCTCCCCGTTTAAAGGCACTCTGCTGGTGGACAAGAGCTGCTTTATTCGGAAGAGAGAGAAAAAGAGACAAAAGGAGGAGTAAAAGAGTAAAGGAGATAAAAGAGGGGGGCAATAATCAGTATTAGAAAGAATGAGTGGTGCTGTGACAGCAGGGATTTTACTCATGTAAGCATAATATGTCAAAAAAACCAAAAGATAGCAGAGTTCTGCCTGCAATTCAGCTAACTGCAGGCATGTGCAGCTGTAAATTTGATTTAGCTGTGGCAAGTGAACTGCTCAGCTTCAGGTAGCTGGGGTTTGGAATGCTAAATAGCAAAGCAAAGAGGTTATGGGAGGGAGGAACCAAAAGAACAGCACAAATTGCAGCTTTTTGGGAAAGGAAGGACTTGAAGGTGTGAATTTTCTGTTAGCACTGATGGGACTCTCACACCTCATTCTGTACACACTGAGCCAGTCCAGCTGGAGAAAGGAATAGTGATTGCAACTGGGTGCTCCCCATGAAGTTAAAAAAAGCAAGAAAAAAAAGCTGAAGTAAAAGAGAAGCAGAAAAAGGCAAACAGAATGTTTTCACATTTCCCTCATGACACGGAAGCAATGTTCATCCAAAGGCACAGGAGACAAAGATTCCCAACATAAACACAGCAAATCCATTGTCCCAAAGAGCCAGATCTGTGGAGAAACATCCCACAAAACAACCCGAGAAGCTGCTCCAAGAGGCCTTCTAGGAGAATTCATTTTCAACCGCATTTCAGTTCAATTATGTACCCAAAGTATCTCCCACTTGTCAGCTCTTGTTTCAACTCAGCTGCAAACAGGATGGGTAAAGAAATAATTGTGGCAGAGCCGGCGCTGAGCTTTGTATGAGCCAGCACAGACACGGGGAGAGCTGCAGTGGCCACTGCTCAGTGCAGCTGAACAGCTCTGCCTCGCTGCTCCGGCCACAGCCAGGCTCAGAAACGCCCTGGGTGCATCTCACAGGTTTCTAATTCCAGCCCCTGGGTCAGCCACAGCCGTGTGGAGGGGTAGGATGGGCCTGTTTGGCATGGGGGGGGTTGAGTGATACCACTCTCCCAACACATCTGATGGTTCCACTTTGCGGAGAGGAACCCTGTATGAAGCCTCATACCCCAAATTCACCTGGAAGTGTGACATTCCGTGTTTCCCGTACAGAGAAGCTGCTTCATTTTCTCTGAATTATGGCACATTCTACTTACAGCCCATCACTTTCCTGTGGAAATAGAGAAACGTAAGTGGACACAGACTGACCGAGTTCAGGAAAACCGTGCCATTTGATGCACTTGCAACTAGAAGATTTCAATGGTCAAAACCTCAAAGAAATTTTGTTAGCAAGGTGCTTCCTACAGCATAAAGATCTAAGAGTATACACATATTTTTAGGGAATTTCAGTTTCTTCACTTTCCTGAGAGGGCTTCTCCCAGGCAGCCCCTGCACCCTGCTCAGCCGAGGCACAAGCACTGAGGGAGTGAATCCGGGGTGAATGTGCCAGTCAGTGTTCCCTGCAGTGCCAGTCCCGATTAGATGTGACTTTAACTAGTGTTAGCAGCTTAATCTGCTTTAGGTTAATGAGCCATTCAGGGAGATCCAGCGTTCTGCTTTGTTGGTTTGATGAATTAATCACCATTCCTTAAAGCTCCTCGTTTGCTTTGCCTGGCTCCCAGGAGAGGCTCTGGAGGGCTGTGGGCATGGGGCTGCACTCATCTGGGGCTTCAAAGTGCAGTGCAGCCATAGGTGGGGGCATGTGGATTGCTGAGACACGCCAGCTCACAGCCATCCAACACCTGAAAACAAATCTGCTCACTGAGTCAGCTCTCTCTATAGAAAACTTGGGAAATTGCTCCATAAGCCCCCATGAGCAGTTTCAGATTTGGTACAACACTCTTTCAGGTGCCTCTTTTCCTTTATTTTCCCCTTCATCTCTCCTTTATTAACTCCATCCTTTTTTTTTCAATTTAACTTCTTTTTTTTTTTCCCAAGTGGAAACAAGCAAACAAACAATTCAAATACTCAAATACTTCAGGTATTTGTTTGTTCTGAGAAATCAAATGCTGGAAAGCTGTTGGGTATGGCAGAGCCCAGAAATCCCCCCCAGATTAATGTGACCCTTGCACAGTGAAAGTAGAAAACCCTCCGAGGGGGCCAGACTTCTGGAGAAGGTTCCAATGAGCAAATCTGGATGCTGAACCAACCCATGGAAAGACAGAGCTACAAAGGGCAGGATGTTGGGTTAACTGGCCCACGTTCCATGAGAGGAGGCGCCATGGAAATTGCACAGGCACGTAAAACACCGGAGGTGGAAGGTTATTATTGGCATGCCTCTGGTTTTAGTGGTCTATTCCATGTCCAAATGATGGATCTAGAACCAAGGCATGGGCGATTACCCTAGGTGGGGGGAGGAATCTGCTGCCAAAAAGCAAAATCCCCATGGGGAGAGCAACCCCCCACCCTTCCAAGGCTTCTGACAGATGCTCACGTTGCTCTTTGCACCCCATCCCTGCCTGCAAGCCCCACAAAATGGGGGATTTTTGAGTCTCTCTGTGCATTTATGTGCACACGCACACAGGGCTGTGTTATACACACACACCCAGACAATTTCATGCCCACACACCCAGGGGTAGCCAGGGGCTGTCCCTGCTGCCACTGTCACTGCACTGGAAGGTCTCAGTGAGCACTGAGCCAGAAGGGGCTGTTGCTGCTCCTGGCACAAGAATGAGACAGATCTTGAGGGCTCAAGGCACAGCCACCACTCCTGTGAGTGTCAGAGAGTGCAAAAAATTGCTGCAAATTGGGCGAGACAGGGAAGGATTCCTCTTGCCTTTTGTTTTCTCAGCATTCCTCGTGTTTGGCATGCAGGTGTGAGGATGGAAAGATGTGTGCCCTGCTTGGTTTTCTATCTTCTCTCTTTATTTACTGAGCCCATAGCTCAAGACATCACCCTGAGCACACTTTCTGCACAAAGGGCCCTACACATGCCCAAGGGAGGCGTTCTGTGTTATCCCGAATTTCTGCCTGTCTCTGGACCCTTTGGACTGAACTTCCCTTATTAATTCCTTGCAAAACCACCATTATTAAAGGCACTCTGCATTAATATGGCCTGCACAAACTGCTGGGATGATGCAGGGATTCAGAGGAAAAACTGCTCTCCTTTTTCCTACACTTTACATATTTGATTATGTCACCAATTTTGAAGTGGACGTAAACCCTGGATCCTCACTCTGCCTTGGATCCAACTCTTTGAAGAATTCTCTGGGAACAAATCCGTATTTCTGTGTGTAGGGGTGGATGCCACCCTGTTATACCTGTAAGGATGAGTTCACCTCAATCCAAGAAGGGATATTAGTCCATCCTCCTCTTTAGCCTCTGACTTCTGCTTCCCATCACCAACCCACCCCAAATCCCACAGCTTCTCTATCAAAGGAAGCCACAACACTGCAATCCCTGGTTGTCCTGGGGAAGGAAATGCTCTCCAGGAGGGTGTGGAGCATCCCAGGTGTCTCAGGCACAGCTTACCTGAGCAGACACAGCTGCAGTGCAGGGCCCTGGAGCCACTCACACCAAGGCTGGTGAAGGAATCGCTCATTCCAGTCCCATCACACATCAAATCAGAGGCCATTTGAGTTATTTAGAAAATAAACTGACAGAATATGATTGGAATGCAGTTGTGGTGAGTTTTGTTTAGAGCACCGAGAGCTTTTAATATTTTTTTTCCGGTGGCTGAGAGACAAATTTATTTATCAGGCAGAATTTTCCAGTCAGGAAACGTGCATCTATACATGCAGATACACATGGGCCTGCCCACGTTTACATGGATTTATCCACAGACATTCATGCAAACACTTGCCAGCAGCATCAAAAATGGATTTGAGTGTGCAAAATTCCGAGCATCCGCTACAATTACTGAGTGTCTGCGACTTCCTTTGCCTTCGAGAGGGGAATAAAGACATTCAGCAGCTGCATGGAGGATGCAGCCCACTGCCACCACTGCACAAAGCTCTGAGAAATGCTCAGATCTCACCGTTTCTGCTTAGAGTGGTGAGAAAATCAATTCCAGACCGAAAGGGCTGGAGGCAAAGGGATAAGATGAGATGTGACTGACAGAGAGACAGCATCCAGTAATGCTCAGCCAAGTGAAAAGGCAGGAGAATACAGGAATAGTAAAATCTCCCTGTTTTTGTTTTAATTGGGAGGGGACTTAACAGGCAGTTTTGGTGCTCTAGGCAGCCCCTGCCAGGCAGAGCCTGGAAATGTTCACTCTGCTCTGTTCTGAAGCAGAACATGCAAAACACACACAGGGCTCTTTCCCTCCAACACTGAGCCACGGGAAAATGAGACTGTGATGTCCTGTGACATTAGGATGAGATGAGGTTGTCAAATCAAGTCAGAGTGAAGTGGCAGGCAAATATTCCTCTGCTCTCTGCTGCTGAGGTGATTTTTTAAGCCAGTGTCCTGTGCCTTTGCTCCTCCTGCAGTTCGCCCTGATGTTTGTGTTCTTTAACGCTACAAACACAAACCTCTGAAGGTGTGGAAGGCAAGGCTTTGCCCCTCATTCCACTTCATGCTCTGGAAAGGAATTCAAGTCCCAGAAAGGAGCAGGACCCCGAGATATTGGCATTATAATCTCAACTGTTCAGCTTGGGTTCCTTCCCCACAGCTTCAGCTCCCCACCCACGGAACACCTTGTGAGCAGCACCTCCTGAGGGCTATAAGAGATTGCAGGGTTTAATGAACACCAAAATATCTGGCTGAAATAACCCCACAATTATAAACTACTGCTACTGCAAGAGTCAAATTGAAGCATCTGAAAATCGTGTGGCATGGAATGGGAAATCCCATTTTTGGTAGCTTTTTTCCTTCTCTTCTCCTTCCAGAAGTTCAAAGAGACTGAGGGGAAGGAGCAAGGGAAAGACACCCAAGGAGTACTAGAAAATACCAGTCTGAGGAAGAAAGCAAATATTGACCCACCCTCCAAGGCAGAAAATGTGTCTTTTGGAGGTGTTGTACCACAGTAATCCCACACACCCTGACCAAAGTACAGTCAATTTGTTTATTTATTTATTTATTTGGGGGGCTGATCACCTTTGTTTGTGGTGATTTCAGAGAGGAAAGGCAACTTCTGAAAGGAGAGGGAGTCTATTTGCTCCCATCAAACATATTTATTGATTGACAAAGATATAGATTGAAAATCAAGATTTAATTTATCCAGAGGAGCACTCCTCCCTGTCCCATGGCAAAGGAATTGTCTCCTCAGCAGCACCTGCCCTTTCTGAGGGTTTCCTGCCCTGTGTGATCCCTGGGGCATCTCCACTCCCATGCAGACGGGAGAACCACAGCAACACAAGGAAGATTTAGGAAAGCTTCAGCACTACAAATGCAAGATGGGGCGAGCTGGAAGCAGAGCCAGAACAGCTCAGAAGGCAGGCAGCAGGAGAGAGAGCTTGGAATGCAAATCCTTCCAGTGGAAGCAGTGCCCCTTGACACAAAGTTAGCGAAGGAAATGCTTCCTAGGAGTGGATTTCTGCAGAAATCTTTGTGTGTGAGATTAATTCCATGTACCGAGGCCATCACACCACCCATATCTTCCAAACCATAATGTCTGACTGGCATCAGCCACTCAGGAGATTTTCTGGTCGTGTCTGTCCACAGCAAGGCAGGACTGCAGAGCTCATTTGTCCCCACAGGGCTCTGGTGGCCCTTGCTTTGGCACACACTGGTCCTGCTGGGCTTCTTGAGTGATGCTTTGCCCTGAACTCACATGCACAGCAGTCCTGGAAGGATGGCAGAGGCTGGAAATGCCAGGGCAAGCTCTTGGTTAATAGCCTGAAACATCAGGGCATTTAGAGGAAATCCAGAAAACACTTTCTGGATCAAAAAACAAAGAGAGGAGAAGTTGAAATGTGGAAGGAAAGGAGTCAATTTAGGTATAACAAGATGCTTTTAGAAAGCTTGAAGTGGCTTTTTTTCCAGTTGAGCAATGATTAGTGAGGCTCTGAGTCAGTCTCTGGCCATCCCTGAGTTGTCCCTGTCTGGTTTTCTGCTGCCACCCCATCTGGACTGGGGAGATGTCCCCATGTGCTCTGAGCTGTTCTAATCCAAGAGGACTGTACGAGTGGAGCTGTGCAAATCTGAGTCCTTCTCCGAAGGTCTGTCCTTCCAGGAGTGAGGAGAGAGCCATTGTTGGGGTGCAGATGGGTGAGATGTTAATGGAGCAGTGGGTGAATCCCAGTGGAGTGCAGCAGGGGTTGAGCTGAGCGGTTCCCTTGACAAAAGAGCTGTAAAAACGTGGAGTGCTCTGAACTGAAGCAAAAGTTGAAGTAAGAGTTTTTGTTCAGCGATGAGAGCATCATTAAATAACCATATTTTCTGACACAGGCTGGCTGGGAAGAATGGAGTCCTGCTCTCTGCTCTGCACTGACAGGATTTCACAGGCACAAAGACAAAGGGAGGGGGGAACAAAGTGCAAGTGTGGCTCTGAACGACAGAGTGGGGCAGCAGAATATTTTAGAATATGATCCGCTTTTTAAAGCAGCTCTCACTTCATTAAGTGTGGAAAGAAGTGAAAAGCACAGCATTTGAGAGAGGCAGAGAGTTACCCCTGGAAAAACTGCAGGACCTGACTGACAAGCTTGCTTCTTACAGCTGCTGTACTGCTCGGACATCAAACTCCACGAGTTCCATCAATCCAAGAGAAAATTGGGGAACTCCATGGGCACTGTCACTTTGGCAGCCCCCACACTGCCACAGTGAAAGCTGAAATGAGCAATGCTCTGGGTACAATAGGCAGGGAAAAGTTTTATCTCTGAGAGCTTTTAGGCACATACTGGTGACTTTGGTGATGTGGACAAGCTGCTCCTCACATCTGGGACCTGAGGGCACCCTGGGACTGCCGCTGCTTTATCTGCTTTATTCTGTTGTGTAGAGCAGATATTGTCAAAGATCTAAAGGGCTTGAAACAACCTGGGCAGGCTCTGCCTCGGTTTCCTTTTCAGATGTAGAGAGCTGTTAATGAGTTAACTGACCTTCCCAGCCCAAAACCGTCCCAGGTCTTTCAGTACCCAGAAAAAAACCTCCCTGCAGCTTTTTAAAGCTTATTTTTAATGGAGATTATAATAAAATTATAAAATTATTTGGGTTGAAAGGACCTTAAATCTCATCCCATCCCACCCCCTGCCATGGCAGGGACACCTTCCTGGGTGCTCCAAGCTCCATCCAGCCTGGCCTTGGGCACTGCCAGGGATCCAGGGGCAGCCACAGCTTTTCTGGGCACCCTGTGCCAGGGCCTCCCCACCCTCATGTAAAGTGTTTCTCCCTAATATTTCATCTAAATCTGCTCTTTTCTGCCATGAAATACCAGAGTTCTGCAAGAACCGTGGAATAGGGTTTGGCCTGAGGAAAGGAACGGATGTGGAGTTAGAAACCTGGGACGGAAAACAAGGCAGGGCTTGTAAGGAGAAGGGCACAGCTCTAAGCTCTGCTCCGAAGTGATGGCATCACCTTTTGTCACATGGCACAAGTGGCTGGCACCTGGCCCTTTGAGCCCTGTGACTGCAGCACCACCAGTGCCACCAGTGCCTCCCTCCCACCCCAAGAGACACAGCCCCTGGCCTGCTGTCTGATTCCACGGGCCACCAAGCACACCCAGAGCTGCCCCCTGAGCGCAGTGACACGGAGACAGCAGCGTTTAACTGGGATTTCTGTGGAGCAAAGCTCAGTGGCCTCCCGGGGGAGAGAGGACAGACACCGGGAGCCAGGGGAGGGCAGGAAGGTCACCCTTCCCAGGGGGACACCCTTCCTGGGGGCTGGATCCTTTCCATCCTCCAGGGAAAGCGCCTGTGGTGCTTTGGGGCACACACAGCTGGAGCCTGAGCATGGACAAATGTCTGCAAGGGAAAACAAACACGGAATAAAGCTGGATAAAAACACCATGACACCAAACGGAGCTAATCATCCTCTGCAGCTGCTGGGGCTTGGAAGGCAACCGAGGGAAAAGCTCTTCAGAGGTTTTACTTTTGGCGTTCTCCTGCTCTAACACTAACCTGCTTCTGAAAGGAGGCCCCCACTTTCTGTCAATCACCAGGAAAAAAATAGGCCCGTGAGTGTTGTGTGCAAAGCAGGTAGCTCATTTCCATGCAGAATCAATATAATTGCAAATCGAACCATTGCTGCATTTAATCGTGTGTGTACGTGCAGAAATGTGTGTGGGCTTGGCAAAATCTATCCAGGGCTCAGCCTGACCTCTGGAATTTATCGAGACACCTTTTGTCTCCACAAACAGCAGCCTGTGTCAGACCTAAACACAGACACACCCCACTGCAGACCCCAAATATCCCCATGTGCCACCCAGAGTCACCCCAAAGATCCCTCTAACCCAGAGGGTATTTAATACAGATGTGCCAAACCGTACAGATTTTAGGTATCTTGCTTTTAGTTATCTTGAACTGAAGGTTTTATGAACCCATGCTGATCAAAAGTCAGCATCTTTCCTCTGTAAATCCTCACGATCCATTTGTGGGTCCATACTGCCCAGCTTGCTCAGCTTCCCACAGCAGCAAAGGCTACTGGAGAGTTATGAATTGTGAGTTCTCACCCCTTTTTTGCCCCATTTGCCACTTTCCAGCCTTGTGACAGTCACTCAGCACCATCAAAGCCTCTGAAGCCATCCTGGCTGTACATATTTAAGTGATCACTGCTCTGAGAATCCTCCAGTGGGAGATAACTCCTTAAACAAAATGACTCCTACGAGCCCTGTGAGAAAGGCTTTGGGAACCTCAGGAAATGCCTCTGTAGTGAACAATGGGTGCTTCAGCTTTTTGTGGTTTTATATTTAACCACGAGCGGTGGCAGGAATTAATCACCAGCAAGCAGCAAGTGCTGCTCCATGGAACGGAGAAAGCAGCTCTGTCCACCAGCCCTTGGAATGAGCTTGGGAACAAGCTGCTGCTCAGCTTCTGTCCTGGAAAATGTTCATCCTGCTCCTAAAGTGGCTCTTCAAACACGTGGTGCAAAGGTAGAGCCAAGCAGAAAACTCCACTGCACCCCTGATCCCACAGGAGGGAGCAGAGCTCATGCCAGAGGATCTAGGCCTAACACACAGGGATGCAGACTGGGGATGCCTTGAGGCAGCTCACAGAAAATCTGTGGGGTTTTTATGGTTTAAATCATTTTGTTTTCTTGGGTTTTTCTTTTTTTTTTTCTTTGTAGTGAATGGTGCTCAGAAAACTCCTTAGGGTGCAACGAACTGAGCACTGCAGCACTCCTCCTGAACCTTCCTAAAACAATTTCTTAATCTTCCATAGGGAATGTTTCCCCTTTCTGCCCCTCTTCCCCCTCTTCTTAGGGGGAAAATGATGTAATTGGTGTAATTAAGACCTATTATTGGTGAAATTATAATTTCAACCCCCCCCAAATCAATTAACAGCAATAAGGAAAATCACCTATGACTTTGCAGGTTTGGGTCTGTGGTTACTTTGTGCCTGGAAGCTGAGGATAGAGAGCCATGCAAGAGAGAATTGGTGCAAAACAAGCCCTGATTTTGCTCTGTGTTTGCCCCCAGCCAATCTGAAGAGTTTTTTAGGAAATAGACATCATGCAATTGCAGAAATCACATTTATTCCAGATTTCTCGCTGGAGTTACGGTCACTTTGCAAATAATTTTACGGAGTTCTACACTCCATTCCAAAGGAGGGGAGTGATGGCCAAGACTGGAAACACACATTGCTGAGCAGATTTTACTGGACAGAGAGTGGTGGAAGCTGTGACACCACATGGTCAGTGTGGGAATGCTGCTGAAAGAGGAGCAGAAACAGCTGCCTGCAGCAACAACTCCTCAAAAACTTGGCATTTCACTAATTGTGCTCCTGTGGGGTTCACAGACATTAGTTCTAAACCTGTAGAGCCATTTGCTCCAGGTGTAGGCTTTCCTCAGGAGTTCATTCCTGGGCTCGTTGCCATCCCCACACAAGTTTTGCATGGATGTGCCCACATTCCTGCCTAGATTTATAACTAGAAATCCTCAAAGAATCTTTATAGCACATTTTTTTCTACTGGTCATGGATCTGTTGCTCTGTGACAAGCTCACAGTCAGGCTGGACAGACTTGAGACATGGGTGAACTTTGGTTTTGGGGGCTCAGACTGTGGGTTTGACTGAGACACCACACTGGGAAATGAATAAGAGGAAAGTTCCTCTAGTCCACTCTGGCAGCACTGCCTCAATCACATTCCCAGCAAATCCTCTGGAAGATAACCACTGGATCTGGTGGATTCTAGTAGTAACCTTTCTTCCTTAAAATTCCATGGAAAAGAGCAAAGACTTCCCTGCCAGCTGAGAACTCACTTGGTATTTAACACCCAAAAATGACAGAAAGTCTATTTACTACAGAAAAAAGGAGAGGGAGTCTATTTGCTCCCATCAAGCATATTTATTGATTGACAAATACATAAATTGAAAATCAAGATTAAATTTAGCCAGAGGAGCACCAAGTGCACATTTTCAATGCATGAGAAATGCCAGTGTAAATCAAACTTAGAACTGAGCCCTGCTATTACGTGAAAATAACTGTCCAATATCTCTTTGATCTACAGGCAAGAAAGAAATAAATGTTCCTTTGAGGCATCAGGACAGCCCTGATTATTTTCTTGTAAAGAGTGTATCTTGTTGCTGTGCAGGAAACACGTTCAATAAAACAAAGAAATATAATCATTCAGCGCTCATTTATTTATTTATTTTGGACTCACAGGAAGTCTTTTGCAAGAAATGATGGCAGGCTGTGGTTTCTCAGGTTGCCCATGTAGCTTCTTGAGTTAAACACTTCTTAGTGTGGAGAACTGTCCAGAAAACGTCAGGCAATGCCTCTGAATACAAATCATTTCATAAATATGCAAGTGGCGCCTCAATGTGACACTTGGCTTGTCTGAGGAACACTGATAGACTCAAATAAAAAATAAAAATTAAACTCCATCAAGGATGAGGACAATTTAATTTAATACTTTTTGTGGTGAAGGCACAACTATGAATTCGGTGAGTTTATAGCGTTTCAACTCATAGTCAAAATAGAATGTCCATATCTTGGCATAAACATGGTCAAGGGCAAATAGTTGGGGAGGAAAAGTCAAGATCAAGGCAAGGAGCAGATCTAAATGGTGCTGCCACAGTCAGAGGAAGGAGAAAGTTATCACAGCAGGTAAGGGGGCAACCAGTATCAATTGGGAGTCTCAGTTTGGTCTGATTAGTTTAGAAATAGTGAGGAAAATGGATTTGTTCTCCTGAAGCTGAATGAGTGAATCCTCCCAGGACAAAGTGCACATGGAGGAGTCAGTGGTTATCCCCATGGATCGCAGCCTGAGTGAGAGGAAAAACCGCTTCAGGAAAAGGAGAAAAAACGAATTGCACTACACTTTTAATTATTTTCCAGAAATTAATGGACTGAAATCACATTTAGCAACCAAATCTCCCTTGAGCTCAACTTCCCTCCCTTGTATCCACTTTGTTGTCCAATACACTCCGACAGGAAGCAATTTTCAAGGCTTCACATCCACAAAATGACTTTGAAAATATCAAAGCTGACATTTTCCTAGTCAAGTCTTGTTGGACTCTGAGCCAGATTCTTAACTTGGTCTTGGTGGATTATTTCTGTGCTCAAAGACATTTTTATCCTTCTCAGTCTACTGCCAGCTATATAACTCCCCAATTCTCTTCACTTCATCTTGGCAGTCACTACAGGAACACAGAAAGGTGCAGACCTGTTTGAAGAATTGACAGGGAATCAGTGAGATGTCTTCCCCTGCTCCAGAAGACAACTGAAATCTGCTCTGCAGGGAAGAACACACAGAAGATACTTATTTAAATCAGATTATATGGGATATTTTACCCCCAAATGAGTGTCCACGGAAGGCCCCAGCCTTGTGCAATCACTGTGGAGCTCAAAGAGAGGAACAACCACACTGAGCAAGTTGATTTTCCTTTTCTGTGGCTACTATGAAATAAAAACCACCTCAACCACCACTGACAAACATCCTCTTATTCTCTCACTGAGGTTTTGTAGATCTGCAGCGAGCTGGGGACTAAATGACTTGGGATTCTGTTTCCTGGCTTTTTCTGCAGGAACTCTGGTGTCACTTTTTCACTTAATCTGGACTGGTCCCAATGCCTGCAAAAGGCCCAGCAGAGCCCCAGTGGAGTGAGTTCAGCTGGTGTCGGGTCCTTTCACCAGGCTCACACACAAACTATGAACAAACAGCGTCTCCAAAGGCATCCTGAGACCTGAGCCCGCTGCTGATGGCAAAGGGTGATGGATAATTTCCCTCTCCATTGATTTCCATGTCTGTGTTTGGCAAAGAGAAAGCAAGAATTCAACCACCTGCTCAAACCTCTGTGCTGAGCACATCAATTTAAACCCCTGGGAACGACAGCAGAGCCTTTTTGCACTCGATATTTCCAGCTGGAATTCCGGATCAAGGGAATGAAGGATCTTTTCCCTGGTGCTGTGTGAGGGTGGTTTGGTGCTACGCTGAGCACAGAGTGATGTTTCTCTCTCACCCCTTTGTTTGGTGTTATTACAGGTGGGTTTTGGTGTCTGTGACACTGAATTACCTTGTGCAAGCTTTAGATGCACCAAGCAGAAGCCACAGCGGGGAACTGTGGTGGTTCCCTTCTCCGAAACACAAGGTCCCTTAAATTTTTGGGAGAAATTGAGCAGCAAACAGCTGGAACTGGCATTTACAGCAAGGGGTTATCAATCAAACATAACCAAATAACTCGGTGCAAGCAGGACATGAACCTGCACACGGGGTTTGTTTGGGTGGGAGAGACTCTGAGTGTTCAGGTGGTGCAATAAAATCAGTGACACACCTGGCCAGGAGGGTGTTAAATAGGGATGTGCAGAATTTCCTGGCACCTTCCTGTGGCGCTGCTGCTTCAGCTCTTCTCTCGTGCCTGAGGGAATCTGAGAGGGAGTGAATCCCCCCCACACTCAGGTAATTTCCTGTACAACGCCTCAACCCCAGGCCAGGTGAGTGTGTAACACCCAGCAGGATGTCTGAGGTGAAATCTGGAAGTACAGGGTGTGAAAGAACAGGAATATATTTCCTTTCTGACCTCAGCGTACCTCAACACTTCCCTCGAACCCCATGAAGTCATTTGGCAGTGTCACATCCCATTATGCAGCTTGCTCACTCTGGGACACATTCAGTGGCATTTCCTCTCCTTTTTTATCTGTTTAGAATCCCAGCACAAGCAGTGTATTGAAAATTAATGCACAGGCAAATATTTTCATTCTCGGCAGGTAAAAAATTACACAAGGACCTTAAAATTCAAAATGAAACTGGAATTTTTCCCAGTTGATAAGGCAGAGTTTTCCTTTTGCATTCATTTAAATCTGAGTGGGAAAAGACTTCTTATACATTGCTCTCTGCCCAGGTGACAGAAAGCTTCCACAGATAAAAGCTCTCACTGCAGATGTATCTGAATTTCTTTTTCTTCAGTACACTTTCTGTTGATTTAATCAAGTTGTCCTGTACCCTACTTTTGACCCTGTAAATACTGTCTAGAGAAGAAATATGCATTTCCTCTCTAAATCATATGGGAGTGAAGAGCATTTTTTAAAAATTATTTCTTTTTTGTCAGGGGCCATAAAAATTTGGGAAGCCATGGAGTTACCTATTAAAAATATGAATTAGCTGATGGGAATATTCAGCTTCTTCCATCCTTTATAGAGACCAAGCCATCCTTCTTTGTGGAAGTTACTGCCAAAAGTATGAGAGAAGTCAACCTTCAGGGCTGGTGGCAATGTGGAAATAACTAGCCCAGCCCAAACTCTATCTTTGGAGCCATGAGCCAAAGGAACGTGTGTTGGTTCCTTGATTTATTTTTAGGAGGAGACACACAACAAAGACATGGTGCAGAATAGATAAAGCATCCTGATTCTGCCCAGGAGCAGACCTTCCCCTCGAGTGGAGCAGCACAGGAAAATGTCCAAGGGGAGAAGAAACTGATTGTGGAGGGATAAATCCTGCAGCACAGAGACAGCCAAGAGGAGGTTCCTTTGTCTGCACCTCATCTATTTCAGAGCCAGCCAGCCCAGCAGATTTTGCTCCCTGACCTGCAGCAGCCTCTCACCAGGCAGAACTCTGGCTAAATGGGCTTTTTGGCAGCAGAAGACCAACTCTGCTCTTTGCAAAGCCAGACACCAAGCTCAGAAGGGCTCCCGAGGGTTTGGATCAGCCGAGATGCTCACGCAGTGACACAATCCTTTTTGGCACAGGCACAAAGAGAAGATACATCCCAGAAGTGCATTCCCGGGTGGCTTCACCAGCTCACATGCAGCCACAGGCAGTCCAGATTTATGCTCAAGGGATTTTAGGGCTGGGGGAGTGCGGGGAACAAAATGGTGCTGCTGGAATGAGCCACGGGGAATTTCAGTGCTCAAATGCACCCCAGACTTTAGTGAAGGACTTTTCTTTGCTTATCTCAAGACCACACTTCCAAGTTTTGTCCAGTTTTTCCCTTATAAAGTCATCTCTTTGAAATGATTCCTCTGATCCCACCATGGCAGAACAGGTCTGATGCTTTTTCCATTCACTTTGGGGGAGAATCTTGGATTTCCAGCAGAGCAGACCTGGCAGATGGCATTGAATGTGGTATTGTGCAACAAACAGAGCACTGCAGAGATTTGTGCCGCCCAAAACCTATTCAGGATATTTTGGGATCACATTTCCCAGTAAACTGGAAGGGAATTACAAGAATGAACACGGGCAACACAAATCATACACCACAACCAAAAAATATCTCCACAAAAGGCACAGAATTGAATCAAACACTCCATGAGGAGTTTTTCTGAACTGAGGGACACCTTTTTCTTTGATCCCTGCCTCAGATTGTGCGCTAAGATAAAAACCATTATTTACAAAACATCTTTCACTGTCTTTACATAGAAGACTTCATTGCACTGCCCCAGCAATTTATTTCTCACATGGAATTCCTGTATAAATGAAAGTACATACAGATTATGGAAACGTTGGTGAGAGAGTGAGAGCTCTGAGGTTTTTGGGTTTTCTTTTAAACCACAGTGCTGTTTGTTGAAGAAAAATGAATTTTGGTTCAGATCAATTTAGGTAATAGAGAAAGAACCAAACAAAAAAAAAAAAATTAAAGTATTGCTGAACTCACTTTGGAAGCACAACTTGGTCAAAAAGTCCCAACCCCTGAGACTGTATTTTTATTTTTATTCCCTTGGAGAACTTCCATTACAGTGTAGATTTTGTGGATGTGCACATGCTCAAGGGAGGGAAGAGACAGCACAGGAAACATGCATTTTTTCACTTTAAAAACTGCAAGCACCAGCTGGGTAGTGCTTAGAAAAACCTTTTATTTCCTTAAATCCAAAGCAATAAAGAAATAGTCCATAAAGGTGGCCAAAGATGATAGCTTAGTAATTTCTTAGGGTTATTTTTAGGATGTAAAATTGAGGTGTTTTACAGAAAAACTCCAATAGAGAGCTTCATTTCATTTGCAGTCCTGCTGGGCTGTTATCTGAGGAGAAACAATACCTCAGACATGTAGCTTAGCTCCTCTAATAAAACTAAAACTTCAAGACCTGAAGGCCACCACAGCAGAAAGGTTTTAATTTCATTATTAGATACAAATCCAAGTGCACTGGTAATTCCTTTGGATACAGCTGTTTCAGGGTGAACCAAGCATGACAAGAGAATGGCCTCCTAACAGGTTTTAATTACGAAGGCAGAGCATGAAAGAGAAGAATGGAGGGGGAATTTTGCTGAGTTCTCTTGGAAAGGAGGAGTAGAAGCTACATAACTGCCCTGAAACTATGAAAGCAAAAGGAGCCACTCTTCTGGTGCAGCCCAAGCTGAAATTCCAAAGCAGAAAGCCCTGGAAGAGTGGGGGACACAGCAGCAGCAGGAAAACAGCATTTTGAGTGTCCACCCCAGAGCAGCTGGACAGCCACAACCCATCAAAGCCTCTGCAAAATAAGAATTCCCTGCTCGCTGTCGTGGTCATCAGCAGCAAAATGCCAAATTATCTTCCAAAGATTACATGAAAAGCAGCAAAGGAATGTCAGGTAGGCACTGCTGGATCTGAAAATGGCTCTGGGGAGCCCAGTGTCCATTCTTTGTGCTTTAAGAGAAAATTTACCTCCAGAAAAGTTGTCCCAGTTTCCCCTTCAGGAACTCAGGCTGGGTTTTCACACGTGTATCTCAAAGAGCTTAATGTCTCAGGGCATGGTGGTCTTGGGAAAAACAAACAAAGCATTTTTAAGAGAACTCTTTTCCTTCCAAAATCAAGAGCTCCTCTCCCTGCAGTTACCACCTCCTGCTCTGTGCAGCTCCTCCAGCCCAAAGCACAGGAACACAGAGTTCCCAGTTTAACAAGCTGGGTGTACCCCCAGCTCCTTGTAAATCCATAAATGTTGGATTCAGCTGTGGAATTCCAGTGGTTCTGGATCTACTCTCACTGACACCACACAGATAATTCACCTCCAGGCTGGTAAGGGCCCTACATTTATTTGTTTTCCCCTACACAGGCTGTTTGGAGCATAATTTAACACAACAAACATTTCAAGCTGCTGTATATTAACTCCTAAACAATCAATTTGGTGAATTCTGCCCCTCTTCTGAGGGGTGATGGATCCCATTTAGAACACACAGTGATAGCCTTCATCTGCCACGGGTAAAAAGCTTTTGCAATGAGGATTAATTAGCACGTTGAACACACATCTGGGGATGAGCAAGGGAGCTGCAAAAATCACAAAGAAATTTCTCTGCGCCAGTCTCCTCTCAGCTTTTCACAAAATCTCACAGCAGTGAATTCACTGGGAGTTTAAGCAGGGCCTTCACCTCCACTGCCCATTAATTTCTTAGGGAATGCCCTGTTTTATTTATTATCTAAGCAGACAAAGGGAGCTGACCTCGTTTGGTGTCTGCTGCAATTTGCCCCGTCAAAGAAAAACTTCTGTTGATGCTAAACCAGAGCAATTCAAACCTCAGGAACTGCTCAGCTTCTGCTGAAAGCTGGATGTAAAACTGATAGGAAGAACAAATGTATTTGTTTATTCACATCTGGCAACCAGTCATGAGCTCAGAGATCTTTTTCAGACTCAAAGTTTTGTCAGGATGGAGAAAAGTCCTCCTGTTTGTACATTCATATCCCCATAAACAGAAGAATCCCACAACAGGATCCTCTGTCCTCTAGAAAGACTGGGCTCAGAGACAGCCCAGGCTCTAACAGGTGATGTTAGAAGTCAATTGCATCACTTAGCAGGGAAAGTCTCTTTCATTTTAACTCAAAATAATATCTTTTAATTGGATATGCAACAGAAAGACCTTTTTTTTTTTTTTTTCATATTTGGATCCCCCCACCAAACCTAGCTCTTAATTTCAAGTTTGATGAAAATAGTACCAAAAAAAACCCCCAGACACCGATGCGAGTCAGATTTTTTGGTTTGGAGAAAAGTAAATTTTTCTCTTGATCTCTGACCTTTACCATAGTTTTGATTCTGTGAAATTAGAGCAGAATGCTGCAGCTTGACACGAGGATAAGCCTGGATTGAGGAAACCTTGCCTCTCTTCCTGACATTTAATATTTTAGCTGTTTTAGACTGTTGTACGATGAAGGGAGAGGGGATGCAGTTGTGTTTTCTGCACCAGAGGGTTTTCTCCCCTATTTGCAAGTTCTACTGCAGGATATATTTAGCTACAACAGCACTGGAAATGAGAATCACTCCTACTTTTGGAATTTACTTAATTTCCCTCCCACACTGATGTGAGGAGGAATTACAAAGCTGGATCTGTGGCTGAGGGCACATCCAGAGATGACACAGCTGATGCCAAGTGACACTGCTGAGGACAGAGCAATGTGTAAACCCACACGATTTCTGCTTCACCTCAGAAATATTTTATAAAGTAAAACAAACTTTCAAGAGCAGAAACAACATTAAGAAATAGAGTTTAAGGGGTTTGTTTGTTTTACAAGGGTCTTCCAAGCTACCACCTCCTCAAATGCATGCCGCAGATATGGATGTTTAATATTTATTTAGCACATGCAGTATTTTCTTTTTGCCAGTCTGGAAAACTTGGGCTGTGATTGTGGGATGGAAACTCTTCAGATAAGCCCTGCCAGCAGATAAGAAGTCAGATCAGTGGCATCCACACAGCACTGAGGGGGAAAAAACATTTGAAATCACTCACAGTGCTTATTTATCCACAGAAATTATTCCCATTTAATCTCGGAGCGGGAATAGCAACAAAGAAGAGACTTCATCCCAGCTCTGAGTACGGGCATGGAAAATGATTGTGCTCCCAGAGAATGGCGAGCTGGAACAGAAAACCCTGTGGGGTTGTTGATGTGCTGAAATGCACATAAGGCCCATTGTCCTTTCTCTCCAACTTTAGCTCTGAATTATTCCTCTGATATTTTGCTGCACTCCCCAAAACCCTTCAAAAGCAGGAACATTGCTGGAATATGCCAGACAAGAATAGAATCACGAGCAACGCTCGGCGAGGGGGGTGAGGGTGGGCAGGAACAGAAAAATCCCATTGTCTAATTCTTAAATCTGTTCACCAGGCTGGGGAAGGTGTCAGAAGACTCAGAAAAATTCATCCCAACAGCAGTGCTGCAATTAGGGAGCTGCTCCAAGGCCTGGGGAGAGACAACAAAATGGGAATCACAGCTGAGAGTGGTGGGAAAGTCCATTTAGGGTCCTCAATTCTTTCCCCCAATGGGGCTTCTCACCTGCAGAGTGGCCAGAAAGGATCAGGAGAGGCCTCAGGAAAGGGAATATTCTGAGAATTTGGATGGAACCCAACCTGTTCCAAGGAGAGAGGCAGCGGATGCAGAGCTTTGTGTCGGTTTTCATGGAAGGAGGAACAGTTCCATGAAGTTTTTTCTGCCTCCCACAGGGAGTGAATTTTTCCAAGCAAAGAGATAAAAATGATGGGATTCAGCAGCAGAAATCATTGATCCCCTTGATTAATTCCCAAAGCTTCCCAGGCCTCGTGGTGTGGCGTGACTTTTGCATTTCTGAGATGATTCTGAAAGCCCATCTGCTGGAGCCAAGTGATTGCATAGGAATCTCAGTTTCCACCAAAGACCTGAAATTAATTACAATTTAAAAGCTGTGAAAGCAAGATCTTTAAAAATTATGTCCCCAAGAAGCCCAGTAGTATTTTTAAAATGATGAACATTTAATTTTTCAGATGCACATTTTGGGAGTTCACAAATTTGAAATTCAAATAGTGATGCCTTCTTGCTGGATCACCGCATCTATCACGACCTAATTTTTTTTTTCCTACCTAAATTTTAATTTCAGCTGTAGAATAGAAATTAAATGAATTTATTTTCATTTTGCAAGGAGTTTCATGCTTGTAAGTGTATCCATGATAATTTAAGAAGTGTTAAATCTAATTATAAGTCAAAGACCCTTTTATACATTATGGTCTCATGCAATATGACACAGAGTGGCTGCATAGAATGCATAAAATTATTTTTTTCACTTTCTCAACATCCAGATACAGAAATCTGTCCTGCTGGTATTTCTCAGATACAGAACCTGAATTCAGATTCACACACAATTTTGGCAGAAATAAAAAGAAGCAGCCAGGAGAGAGCAGATAGCGACTCAAGAGAACATTCCTTGAATATTAACCGTAATTTCAAATAACGTCTTTACAGTCTTCCAAAATTTTGTTTGCTGTTCCTTAGAGCAAATATTTACAGAAATAATAGAAGGATCTGCTGGGAACAGCACGAAATATTCCCAGCGTGGTACTGCAGGAGCAGTAGGAACTTCCTCAAAGCATTTTTGTGTGTACCTCCAGTGAGAGACAGGGTGTTTACACTGCAAACAGCCTCGTGGAGGATTTCAGGGAAAATTCATCATCTCGAGGCAATGCAGGAGGAATTCTCAGCTGAGCCTCCAACAAGGAAGGAAATATCTCTATTTGTGTGTGTTTGGGAGAGGATCCTGCGCTGCACCAATGGACAACCCAGGGATGTCAATTCGAGATGGCTTGGAATACTCACAAATAAAAGATGGAGGATTTCCATGGTCCTGACATCCATGGAAACGAGCCCCATAGGGAGCAGCAAAAGGAAAAATCCCAGAGGACTCAGCTGCCTCCCAGAAGAGCCGGAATTGTGCAGGACTGATGATGATGATGGGAAGCCTTCCTGTGCAATTTTAAAGTGAACTGTTGTATTTTGGGGCTGCAGGCTTTGGGGCTCCTGCTGCAGCCCATGGGGATAGGTCTTAAAGCCTAAACTTAAGGAAGGCCCAAGACTTAAGCACAAAAAGAGCCTCTTAAGTTCGAGGACACTTCTCTTTGGTGATGCTGCCAATGTCACTCCACACTTAAAGCCCTTTCAAAGACACTGCAGTTACCAAATTTAGCCTTTTTTTTTTTGGCTGTTTCCATTCCTACCTTCTGGTAATTTATTGGCTTGAATTTTTTTTCCTGAAGACAGGGATTTCTGTGGGGTTTAGAGTTTCTAACTTCATTAGGAGTTGCAGCTGCTGCCGCCGTGGTTCTGATTAGTTACCTTCAGCTGCTTGGCAAAAGACAATTATCATTCCAGCTTGCCCAGCACGAGCAGGACGTGGCTCCTCGCGCCAGAACTGAATCAGGAAACAAAGTGGAGCATGAAATAAAGGGAAATGAGATGAGCTGATCACACCTTCCTGGCCTCGAGTATTTTAAATAGAGGCCATCGCCCTGAAAGGCAGGATATGGGAGGACAAAAGATACAAATACCACCAATGAATGTTAATGCCAATGAAGTGAAATGATCCTGCAAGGAAGGAGGAAATTTTACATATCCAAAAGCCAAGCCCCTCCTACAACAGATCTCCAATTAATTCTCTTATAATCTCTGCAACTTTAATTTTCTTTTCTTCAAAGGCCCGATTCCAGCACAATTATCCTTCATCAGCTGTAATTTCTGATCATTTCTATTCCATTAGTGGTCAACACTCCCCTCCAAATGCCTCCTGCATTTGCTTTCAGCCTCTCTGGCCCCATATTGACCAAGATGCCTTGAACAACATCATTTTCTCTTTGATTTATGCTGATCTTCTCCACATTGAGAAATCATAATGATTTCTCCAGCTCCTTCCTTTCACTCCAGTCACTCAATTCCAACTCAAAGGAGCCAATTTAGTTTTTATCTGACTATTTAATTCCTGTCTTAGCATCTAAATGACACCAAGCTGGTGGAGTTGTACAATTTGAAGCTGGCCTGTGGTTTTCTGATGCCACAAAAAAAGAACCCAAACATCCTGGGCTCAGAACTCCACTTGTTGTGTATAATTTGGGAGCAGACCCATTTCATTTTCTCCAGCAGGTCCCACAGCTCAGTCACAGCTGTCTCACTCTGCCTTTCTTTTGCTGACTTGCATAGAAAATGTTCCTGCATCTCTGTTTAAAAAATATGATTTTTGTATTGGGGTTCCATTGCACAAAATGCACAAAATCCCTGATTTTGCTTTTTTTTCCCCCTCCACTTTCCATCCTGATACAAAGCAGGCGCTGAGAAAACTCAGTAACTTTTGCTTGCCCTGCCTCACTTCATATTCCTTTAATATCTGCAAACCTTA